>NC_143555.1:40387083-41017500 GCF_054136105.1 Typopeltis vanoorti
TACGTTAGGTCTTACCTGTGTCGCTGCGAATGCCAACCTAGATATACTCTGTCAGTATAACCTTAGCGTGTCTGTAACTTCTCCAACAAGAGAGAAAATACCGAGAAACACTCACTAACAAAATCGTGCATCGTTCACATCAACATAAGAGCGTCTACGAACTCATACACATCATCAATAATAACAATAAAAATAGCAAATTATTACATAATAACCACCCCTTTCCACAAGTGTCAACTGCTCCGCTAACACAAGTAGCACAGCTCTCCATAGCAAAGCCAAACTTCACAAGTAAAAATATCATAGACAACCTCATAAGAAATACAGATTAGAAAAGTCTACTTCGTTTGGATGATCCAATAACTTTATACGAAAATTAAAATTTTTTAAAAAGAAAACAAACAGACAAACCTCTGGATAAACAACGATACTAAACAGCATTTTCCTGAAGAACAATCGTTGGAAGATATTAAAAAATCACCTAATGACGTCCAATTTTATAAACGTACAAGAAACTATTAGCCAAAATACCTTCTGCTAAAAGAAATTACTACTTCTAAGACATTTTCTGCAGACAGTGGCGATATGAAATAAACATGGTCGACATTCAACGAATTGCTTACAGAAAATGTAAAACTTCCCCACAAGACTTTATCGGCAACAATTTCGGCCAAGACATGGAACCACAAAGCCTAGCAGAATCCTTCAACCAAAACTCTGTGAACAACATTGCACTGCTCAAAGAAGACACCAATCAAATCACACCCAATACAAAACCAACTCACCACAGTCAGCAGCAAACTATATCCTTTCCATCCGTCTCCAACCTCGAACAGAAAGATGCTCTCTCCTAAGTGAATCCTAAAACTAGCCCAGGGATAGACAACATCAGGCTAACCGACGTTATAAGGCATTTTGACCAGTCACATTCGGTACTCTTGAAACGAATCAATGCACTACTCGATAAGGCATTATCTCCAGCAGTTAAAATTAGCAGTAATTACACCTCTATAAACAGGGGAAAAAATGACATACAAAACTACAGACCCATTGCAAATTTACTTGTCATCTGAAGATTAAAAAAAAAAAAACATACTAGGAGATATTACGAACGTCATTTATAAAGCTCTGGATAAAAACAAATTTGCCATACTTATACTTAGATCTAAAAAAAAAAAAAAGCATTCGAAATACTATGACCCACCCGTTTTAATCTGTATGTACATACATAAACGACATTCACAACCTCCAAATCGACACCGCACTGCTTACAATCCACAAAGACATCAACATATCCTCTCCAAAGCACAAGACCTGAAGAAATTGACGAGATATTTTCATAACATTTCAATAATGATAAACAATACCAAAACCCAAATGTTGACTATTAAAAATCCAACAGTCGCATATCCGGTGCCAATTATACTACGTCACAAATGTCACAAATATCATTGTATTATGAATTGCAACCGTTCTCATGAAACTACATTCGTGACATATGTTACGGACCTGGGCCTTTATATCGACTGTCACTTTAATTGGGCCAAACACACTGAGTACCTTCAAAAAAAAAACAAAAAAACTTGAGACACCAAGTTTAATATGATGACGTCAATATAGAGACACATACCGCATAACGAGGCCTACCCCAACTCTCTACACTACTAGGAGCGCGTCACCAATAGATACGAAGAAACTATGAAAGGATTCGATATCTAATCTGCTCCACAAACTTCCATACAACTTAAAACCTAAATAGTTATCGGACACTTAAATAAGAACTATGGAAGTGGCACCAATACAATTAGCACACTAGACCTGTAGAACCGAAAGGTCACACAGGATCAGGTATATCTAGGACAGCGCTTCCCAAACTGTGGGCCGCGGCTCCCTTTCGGGCAGTAAGTTTTATTGAGGGTGGCAGTGAAATAATGAAAACAAATTAAAAATGTTTTAAGATTAAGTAATTTTTTTTTTAATCTTAAAAGAAACGTATTTAATTTTTATTATTTATTATTTCTTTTTTGTTCTTTTTTATAGTTTTGATGAAAAAAAAATCACACATTGGTGGTGGTTCAAAAATTTTGCTTCTTTCGTATTTCGGCGCTTAATGAATATTAGTAAATATATGCTTATTCATATAAGTTTCATTTCAAAGGTATTGATAAGAAACACAAAAAAGATTTATACAAAAGCAAAATCTTGAATATAAATACAATAAATATTATATGTCTATATCAAGATTTTTTTTCGATGGGGCCCGTGAAATATTTTAATTTTTCCAAAGGGGCGTTGGCATCCATAAGTTTGGGAAGCACTGATCTAGAAGACCAAAGGGAAAACACACGCACATATACACCATAACATAAACAGTAAATAAATAATAATCCAGCTGTCTTCACAAAAGATTAATCTACCTTCGAAGACGGTGCGATTATAACGCGACATTAATAACCCTATTACCACAATTAACACCCAGATCACATTACCTCAACTGATATCACCTACAGATCATCATCCCTGCACTTGACCCTTAATTCATATACTTCACACTCTTGTGCATATGAAAATGCAGTTTTTTTTTTTTTATCTAAGTCCACGTCTATTAGTATTCTTTATAACCAAATTTACCATTAGCATTTTATTAACACCTAATTTTTATCACTACATGCTAATTTACATGCTATTAATAATAAATTATTATTACTATTCTACTATTCCTGGTAGTATATATATTTATCTAAAATGCGTTTTGTACTAAACAGAATGTTTAGTACAAAACGCATTTTAGATAAATATATGTGTGAATTGTAAAAATCACAGAAAATATATGTGAACTATATAAATATATACACTCTGTATGAACACATTATTATTATTATTATTTATAATGTGTAACAACAACAACAACAACAACAACAACAACAACCAAACTGTTAATGTAAATTGTGAATTAAAATGACCTGTAAATTGAAGTATAAATGTAAAGAATAAAATGCAGATAAAATGCAGAAATAGCTGTTTAACTGTTACTTAATGTAAAAGTATAAGTGTGAGGTTGTCATGACTGCCATTAGTTTTTAACATTACTTATAGAATGTATTATAAGTAATGTTATATTGTTCCAATAAAATAATTTTAATAACAAAATGTAAATTGCCAGTCATATAATTTCTTTGCAAGATAATAAACTGCGGTTAATAATATTATCATTATTATTTTATATTTTATTTATATTTATTTGTTTATTTGAAGAATAATTCATAGTCTGACATGTATTCCCATCGAAAGTGAACCCGTGGAATAGTACTCAGTATAAATTGTTAGATTTACAAAGTACATACGGAGATAAACATCAGTTGAAGTAGACGGTTGATACCGAGTAGTTGCATGAGAGGATGGGCGTGAGGTGGGGGGAAAGACGCTTCCTTTTTTATTCTAAATTGACGAAATGCCGCGACATTTAAAGCGACCCTATCGCAGTGCGTTGATAAAGATATTACTGGAAAAAGGGAGAGCGAAGTAATCTGCAGGTGCGTTATCAATCACCAACTAAGTTCAATGATCAGAGTCCAGATAGTTGTAGTGTGGGAAGATCCTTCGGTCTTGCTGCTGTCCAATTACGTCAAGTCACAGTAGGCCACTGATCTGTACGCTCCCAAGACTGTCAGGCTTCAGTGCGCGTGGTGCTTTACTCGGTTTCTAAGTCGGCAACTCCTCCTTTACGGTCCATGAAATTTTGCAAGGTTGCTGTCAGTTGAGTGATTGACACCGCGGTTTCTAGGCAACTACACTCAATACCGACTGCTGTTTGTGCACGTCTCTCTCTCTCTCTCTCGAGTGGGGAAAACGTGCGGCAAGAAGTAGTGATTTGCTCTTTCTTCTAAGAGCGTCCGTCTGAGCCTTTTGTTTTCGCTGGGCATGACACAATAATTGGTGTCGCCAGTTCCTCGTGTTGACAAGTCACCACCAGCGTTCCTCTGTCGTTTCGTCAGCTAGACTTCATCCGAAAGAAAAGCAAACAAAACGATGCTAACTGATCTCGGTCCCACGTGGAGACCTACAACAACCAATGTGGAACGCTTGGTAAACAGAAGCTGTAATAACAGGGATACGAATGGGATTTGAAACGAAATGTTGCTCACATATATTCCAAGTATTCCTGTCTCTATTCGTATGAACGGAGTGACAGCATAGTCAACGATTCACATTTAAACATTCTTCAAAAACAAGGAAATAGTTTTTTTTATATACACACACCAAAAACATTATTCCAGAACTCTTGTAATCCTCCCTTCTACTAAGTTAGACACAAGCTGGAGTGCATTTTGTTGTTTCTAATCTCAGATCCTTTTTTTAAGAGAAATGCGAATGGAAATGTTAGGATTACCTTCATCTTTCACAGCTGAATATTCAAGGATTGTTTCTTTTATAATACAGTTTGCTATTTGGGATGTCAACTCCGATGAAATCAGTATTCTACATAGTAAAGAATATCTGAAATTCTTATAAAATTATCTATAATAAAATGCTTATACTCATCATGAGATGCATAGAGAAACAGAATATCAAATATAACGATTTTCTACAAATAAATTAACTTTGGTATTATCACATCGAAAATTATGAATTTAGTTTGATCAACGTGAGCAAAAGTATATACTATTTAGCTTGTTTGTAGATACTTAATCCTAATTAATTATTAGCAAGATATCAAAGCGGCTACTAAAAGTTTTGCTTGGACTTCTCTAAGTTGAACTATAATTAGTGGCTTCCAAATATTTTTATAACATACCAGCATATACATGAATTCACTACATAATGATCAACCTGAAGAATAATGTGTGTGTGTGTGTGTGTGTGTGTGTGTGTGTGTGTGTGTGTGTGTGTGTGTGTGTGTGTGTGTGTGTGTGTGTGTGTGTGTGTGTGTGTGTGTGTGTGTGTGTGTGTGTGTGAGATACAATAATTGGTTGGAGAATAGATGCACTAACCACTGGACCAATCAAAATAGATAACCTATAACTACACCTTCAACGGAAAATAGCTGTTGGGAGTTTAAGGGATTCTTGAGAACTCCCCGAGGCTGATCCTTTATCTTTTTAAATGATGCTTTATCCTTTTAAATTTATAAAAATAGTTTCGATAAAGGCCGAGTGGTTAGTGTAACCGCTCCCCAACCAAAAGGCTGTGGCTTCGAATCCCGCGGTGGGCATAAATGTTTGTGAGTGTCTGTGAAAATACTGGTGGTCGCGGCGGGCAGTAGATGGCGTTGGTGTGGATGATGCAGTTCGCTGTAGTTGGTGCAGACGGAGTGGTGTAGAGTAGGTACCATCCCTCAATGAGTCTTTGAGCAGTTGTTCCACATGGAGAAAGTTTTAACAGAAAGTGAGTTTGTCTCATTCGGGGAGAAGGTGATATGTTTTCCGTTCCGGAAACTAGAATTTTTCACCCTGCGAAACAAAAAAAAAAATCCATAGAATACATGCAATCGTCAAACTACTGAACTCTTTGGAGGTATCACGTAATAATGACAGACTAGTAGAAAGCAACTGACTTCTGCAACACAATATTTTGACCGGCCTGGTTGGCCGAGTGGTTAGCGTATCCGCTCTCCAGCCAAATGACTGCGGGCTCGAATCTTGCCGTGGGCCTCGATGTTTGTGATTGTCTGTGAAAATACTAGTGGTAGACTTTAGATGGCGTTGGTGTAGTTGCGGTTCATTGTAGTTGGTGGATTGAGTGGTGCGGACAGAGGGTTGCAGAGCAAGTGTCCTCCCCTCGATGAGTCTAGAGACTCCCTGGAGGTGTCATGTAATAATAATAATTTTCCTTCTATTCCTCTTATGGGAAACTTACAGTATATTTAAAAAATGACCAGCATACGTTAAAAAATCACTTGTTACTCTAGTTGCTTATATCATTTTTAATCAGGAATCTAAATTGTGCTATTTTAATCCCCCAAATAAATAATAAACACATTTTTTTAAAAAAATTTTGTTATGCTTTGGACAGACGGCAAATATTTTTACACTTATTTTGTATCCTTTCAAAGGTTAAAGTGATTTATTTATTTAACGTTCACTTTGAATTTTCAGATGGTCCCGGTAAGGCTTAAAACATTTTTCTTCCGAGAACATATGAGTCGCTTGAGATAGCATTTGACCGATCGAAAGAATGGCTGTCGCCTCACTAGAATGATAAAATACACATTACAAGCTACTTTATATTCATACTGAGACTTTTTACTTTTGTTTTTAATAACACAAAGAAGAGTGCAACAAGGAAATTCTTCTTACATAATTCATCACCTAATTTATCATATTTCAGAGGAAATCGAAGTTCCAGGTTGTTGGTTTAGAGCAAGGTGTGCTTAAGATTGTTTGTATAGATTGCGAAGATTAAGATCCTTTCGCTCAGGCGAAGAAAAAAGGAGCTGATTTTTATTTTTGCATGAAACCTTATATACAACCGTGAGCACCTGAAATGCATGGAAGAACGAGGATGGCAACAGGGGTATATTTGGTAATTACAGCATTTTAAAACAAGCAAGATTATATCAGAGATGATAACATGGCAACATTCTGAAGAATAATTTTGTCGTTGTAGATGAAGGTGTAAAAGTGGCACCTTTTTATTGGCTGATGAGCAAATACCAACTCACATTGCTATCTCGTGTAAAAGGACGGTTCTCTACATACAGCATATGTGGCGCATGAAACATGTACTGTTGTACACAGACAATTTTTCACTGTTAAAGTTTTCGTTTGAAAAATATTCAATGTAATATTTTATTTATTGCTTCAGATACCTGATTAATGTAAAGAAAATATTTTAGCTGAGTAGCTACTTTAACCATCTGCTGCAGTCAGCGCTTCAATGGCTCATATCAATGTCCAGCATTGTTATGAACATTATTACAAGCGAATCATAGCTTAAGTTACTTGTTTAAAATAAGCAGATTTTTATTATTTGAAATAAGTATTTGAAAATTATATAATATTATTAAAAGAATTAAATTTATTGGAAGTTTAAACTCTTTATCTGACTAAGAATTTTTTTTTCACATTTCTTATAAAAAAATTAAAATAATAATTTTGATACTTTTTTAAACTCAGATTTTTCCTACGCTTTTTCTTAATTTCCATCACGTACATATATAAATAAATAACCTATATGCGGAACAGGATTGGCGGCTCATAATAAAGAAAACAAAAGTATCACCCTGATATCATCGCAATTCTACAGCTTTTAACATCCAATAGGTCTGAATTTACCAATATTAAATAACTTAAAAATAATTCATATTTTATATGCCACCCCGAGTTTTATCTATGTGGGGAATTTCATGAGGCAACTTGACTAAAAATGCTCCTAAATGTATGGATTTACTAAAAATATCAAAACAAGAGCGTTTCGTTTCGTTTAGTTTGAAATATGAACATACTCAAAATGACAATACCAAAAGTTTATTATTATTATCATTATACAGAGTACAATTCAGCACAAAATGCTGATTACATTAATTTTTTTAATATAAATATACACAAGAATACTGACACAAACATTAATGTTAGAAGTGCAATTAATGAATATTGAGTATATATACACATGTTTCGAAGTTCCAGTTGGATCCCAGTGTTGTTGTTGCTTAGATTTTTCTTTTTAATGACGTATTAGCATCTGAGGCTATTTGTCAGAAGGTAAAATGCACTAAAAAATTAAATATATAAGGTAAAATTGCTATAGCTGGAGTATAATGATAAAATTAGTACACCAGTATTAATTAAAAATTGTATTTGCTTGTATTAAGATATTTCTTGTACACATTTAAAATCATAAAGTAATTTTATTAATTGGATAAATCTGCCTCGCTGAGCTCTAACGAACGCAAACTTAAAATATGGTGAACAATTCTCACGCATCATCTTCAATAAGAAGGGGTGATTATGACCTGAGCCTAGTAAGAAAAATTTTCTCTTGCAAACTCTATTTTCATAATGGGGCATCAATTTTTATCTTATAATTCTACTTATAGTTGGTGTTTAAGACTGACAAATGAGTGGAAGAGACGAGCTGACTTAGCTGCAATGTGTGCAGTCTCGTTCTCCTTTGATCGCAACATGGCTTTGGACCCATCCCAGGCGAATGCCCAACCGAAGGATCCTGGCCGCATTCCATCATGCAGCCAAAAGACAAGCTGTAGTAATATTTACGGTGATGTCTTAGCTTGTAATTTTTTTATACGCAATCCTCACAGGGTGTATATGGCAGCCTGACGTGTATTATAAAAGTTTTCACTACGTGGGCAGAAAATATCAAAATATTGGACCACGTGAAACTATTTTAGTGAGTAATTGCGCATCTTCGCATTCAGAATCGAAGTAAAGCGGGTGATATTTTTGTCCTTCATTTTTTGGATTTTTTTTCCAGGTGTTAATTGGTCCGGTTGTACAAGATGTGGATTGGATCGACGAGCCCTTTGGACTCAAACGGCTGGTGTACCATGATTGGTCCCGAATACGCTTGAAATCAATTAAATTTCTTGTTGTCGGAGATCTGTGAAAGATACTCGACACCATTTGATGAGAAATTTCTTAGTTACTCTCCACTCAGGACTACACTATGGTTTATGGAATGTTGAGAACATACTGGATGTTTTGGGTATTGCATTTGTGGCAGCTTCTGTTACACACATATATACGCTATGCAACGTGATTCATTGTGCCATTCATAGAACTACTGCAGAATTCTGCTAAGGAAGAAATTGTGATTCAGCAGTTAGATCTTTTTTTCATTTTGGTGTTCACGATGGAATACATGGTTGCTTATTTTTAAATAGGCAACCACGTATTCCACCGTGAACACCAAGACCGTGATATGCACTCTTTTTAGAGTGCATATCACGGTCTCCCTCACCACAAAGCAGTTGTTCCACATGGAGAAAGTTTTAACAGAAAGTGAGTTTGTCTCATTCGGAGAGAGGGTGATATGTTTTTCCTTCCGGAAACTAGAATTTTTCATACTGCGAAACAAAAAAAAATCCATAGAATACATTGCAATCGTCAAACTACCTGTCCGTGACAGGCCATTGCGCCTAAAACATAAAGGGAAAAAAAAGTTTATTTATCACTAGGGGCCTTCTTCATGACGAACAACAGGTTTTTCAATATGGAGACGGCCGGGATTCGTTATAATTCTGGCTAAAGCAGTTAATACTTGTGCTGCTAGTATATCACTGAAATGAAAAAGACCATTTTCCGGAAGGAAAAACCTGCATTTCCATATAAGACTGTTTAACAGTAGGTATATAGCTAAAAACTCCTTAAAAATTCATTTCTAGACGGGAATCTGACCCGCGTCTCTTCAGGTGAATATTAATTATTGCGTCATTCTCACGATTGTGTGAGTAATGCAGTTTTTTTTTTTTTCAGGGGTGAAAAGATAAATTCAAAGATGAAGAATGAAAAAGATAAACCATCACCTGGGGATCCCCTATCCTACGAACAGGACCAGGACCATAGATAACAACGATTACTGCGTTATCTGATAAACCACTGCTAATCTATCGACGGTTTTTGGCCAATTTTTTAGATTCTTTTCTCATCATTGGCAATCTGTTTAAAGATTTGAAGAAGACACACAAGTACAGAATTATAGCACAAATCTCTGTCTTTGTTCACTGGGCATCTACAGATGCCGTATGGTCACTCCGATGCTCGGTGATGTGCCACGTCAGGCCTCGCTATGTAGTCTGTTGTTTGCTTTTCTGGCAGCCTCTACTCTCTGAAGATCAGTCACTCCACACACCATCCATCCTGCTGGGATTTCATCTGCACTTGGAGCCTTATTGCTGTTAAGCTTCTTAACTGCTCTTTCAACTTCATGGCTAAGTGGAGGAGGTTTCAAATCAAAATTTTCCTGGGGAGAGGATTCCACATTTTCTTTATTCACTCTGCTGTACAGTTCCTCACAGTATTCTTTCCATCTGTTTTTGATTTCTAACTCTTCTGTTAGTAATGCTCCATTCCTGTCTTTGATGACATTCAATTTAGGCTTAAACTTGTGCTTTAAGTCACGAACTAAATAAAACATCCTTTTATATTTCCAATCGCCTTCTTTTGATTAGTTCCAATGTTGAATCTGATATCCATGGGTCTCTAGGTCTTCTTATTGGACCGAGATACTTCTTCGCTGTATCCTGTATTATCACCTTGACTCCTTGCCAAAGTATTTCTCGTGAGTTCTCCTCATTGGTCTGCAAAAAATCATCCAACCAAGTTGATGTTTCTTCTGTGAATCCACTAGAAATTACTCTAACATCCAATCTAGTGGGATGTGCCTGACTTAGAAGTTTTCGGAGTCTTAGTCTTACTTTGGCTCTTACTAGCTGATGGTCTGTGCCACAATCTGCTCCAGGACAAGTACGCACATCAGAGATGCTTGTCGTCCACCGCTGGAGAGCCAGGATGTAATCAATCTGGTGTCTTGACCTATCAATGTTAGATGTCCAAGTATAGGTCCGTCGTGGATGTATCTGGAAGCAGGTATTGATAATAACTAATCTGTTAGCACAGGCAAATTCCAACAGTCTTTCACCATCGATGTTACGTTCACCCAGACCAAACATGCCACACTCCGGCCTGATTCTCATACTCTTTCCCATTTTTGCAATTTAAGTCCCCTAAGTATGTCTCTCCTTGGTAGGCAGTTCCAAAACAGTTTGTAAGTTTTCATAGAATTCTTCACTCTCTTCTTCAGGCTTATCTGTGTGGGGCGCATAAACTACCACAATTGATACATTGGTAGGCTGAGCCTTAAGTCTAATAGAAATCCTATCATTAATGGGGTTATAACCAAGAAGGCTTCTTGCCTGAGCTATCTTCAGTATCACAGCTACCCCATGATGTTTTGAGTCACCACCTGAGTAAATAACTAGCTCACTATCTTGTCTTTTGAAGTGACCTTCTCCGTTCCATCTGGTCTCTGTAATCCCCAGGATGCCAATTTTATACCTATCCATCTCTTTACAGACAATCTCAAGAATAATCAGAGCAGCTTTCAGAGCCCTGAACGCGGCTCTG
This sequence comes from Typopeltis vanoorti, assembly GCF_054136105.1. Taxonomy (NCBI): domain Eukaryota; kingdom Metazoa; phylum Arthropoda; class Arachnida; order Uropygi; family Thelyphonidae; genus Typopeltis; species Typopeltis vanoorti. Next base: position 40,398,165 of record NC_143555.1, read on the forward strand.
ATTATTCTGCGCGACAGCCGATGCAGCATGAGATGTGTTATAAGGCACAACCATATTATTAGAATTTTGGAGTGAAGTCACTGCAAGAAGAAAATAGCGGGGTTGCAGAGGCCCTTTCCACATAAGATGAGATGAAACAGCAAAATAGGAAAGATTCACCCCCTAGCCCTCGAATGCTCTAATAGCATTGGGGGAAAGGAGCAAGAAGAAAAGAAAGAAGGAAAGAAAAAAGGGAGGGACCAGATAATATAACAGACGTATATTACGTGAAGTAAGGCATGGTCCAGCATCAGGTACCTCGGGTTTGCCATGCCCGTACTCACTAAAGTGAGCCTTTGAGGCAGCACAAATGTTTTGTGCTATAATTCCACACTTCACATTTGAAACTTTTAATTAAACTATTGCGAAAATGTTATGATTTCAAATAACAAATTCCTATTTCTTGTTATTTGAATCAATTTTTTAGAACTTATTGATTAAAAAATAACAAAAAGTTATTTAACAACATTTTTATTTACATAAAAGATTATGTATTTTGCATACAATATTACTATTCGACTTCTGTCGTGTCACAAAACAATCGTATTTAATTAATGCAATTTAGTCATCTTCGCCTAAACCACAAACAATTCCTAACTATCTCACTATTTTATTTTCAGATGAATAGAAAACAAGTAGTGCTTTTTAACGTAAAACCATTCAAAATCACTTATTTCTCAAGTAATTTATTATTATAACAGATTTCAAATATTTAATATCTTAGATATATTCTGATAGAAATAAAGACTATATTGGAAAATACTCGTCCGTCTACCACTACTGTGCTATTTATTTATATTTGTATTGTATATAGCAATTCAAATTTTGTTTTATTCATGGTTGTATATCTGAGCTCTATAGTTCTTAGGGAATTCCATGTAGTCGTAATCGAATAAGAAGATTCTGCCCCCCCCCTCCATCTTCAAGAACGGTGTTTGGTTGAGTATTTTCAGCAAAAGAAGGAAGAAGAGAGAAAAATGAAACTAGAAAGAATCCACCTGTGTCCACATGAGAGCGCGAGTCATAAACCACTTACTGATCTTACAACCGAAAACTGAAATTCGTGAAAGGTCCGGGTCATAAGGTTAGACGAATGTGCCGGTTAAAGAACATATCCCGATAAATCTGCGAGCAGTTGTGTCTTAGCTGTCCATCGATTGACACGCTCGCGTCAGATCAACGGCTTATATGGCTTCTTGCTGACAGCTCGCTGTTAGGGCGGCACCAGTGAACACGGAATCGCAACCCCCCTCTAGGCAAGATTAGTGCTAAAGTCCTACGAAGCAATCATTCGAACACTAAGGAGTCCGAGTTCCGCTGGAGGTTCTGTTGACTTTGGCGCAGGTCTTCCCTGTAATCATCTCTCCGAATCGGGAGGGGAACAGAAAAAGCGTATTAGGCCTAAGCCGAGATGTCTTCTGGATTTACCAAACTATCGTCATGAATATCAGTGAGGATGCCGCCAGGGTTAATGACCGATTTAAGTCCTGATGAAATCTAAGACTCACTCTTAGGGATCCCCCCATGTCAGTCACGAAGTGCTTGCCGCATTTGACTTTGTTTTATTTTCTGTGTTTTAAATCCTATCTCACTTCATATCTTCGTTCTCCGGAAAACAATTCCCTTACAGTATGTTAACGCAATGAAATGAAGTGTGTTACCCTCGCACGTGACAGGTTTCGTATAAATCATGATGCTGTGGTGATCACTCTTAGAATAAACAATTATTGGCTTTATTGTTTACTGTTGGGTTTTTTCTTATTTGTCAGTTCACGACGTTACATCCACATATCTTCTGCATCATTGGTTAAGCCGTTTTTTTTTGTTTTTTTTTATACTTGATGACGTGAAAGGATTGTATGAGAAGTTTCTCTATCCATGAATTTACTTTTTCTTTTATAAGCCACATCGTACATTGTAAACATTTGTAAAACTATTACTAATTATCATAAAAACACTCACAATATCGCTCAGAAAGTAACAAGGAAGTGATATATAAAATGCTGCTTTTTCCTATTTATTATTTTTATCTTGTGTTTGATACAATTTTATTATCGTAGAATGTATTCGAGAAAACTTAATTTTTTTCTATTTATTAATATACTATACTTAATAGACTATGAAACGATATTGCTGTCTCTAACACGAGAAACCTTTTAATCATGGATGCATTTCGAAGGTAGAGTAATACATCGGTAGTGCTCAGTACTATCGATATATTATTCCACCTTCTAACCATGAGCATCCGTAACCTAGCTTGTTTTGACAGAGCCCTTTCGTTGGAAAAACCTTGGTTCGAATCCCTTCTATCACTTGATGGTTCTTTATCAGGTCTTTTCAGTCAAAGGTGGAGGTTTTTTTTCTTCTTCTTCTTCCGAAACTCGTATTTTTGTCTCTCATAACAGACAAACCGGTCTTGTGAACAAACATCTACAGACAGGAAATACTTATAAGGAAACGGAAATACATCTTGTTCTATAAGGTGGATTATAAGGTCATATTGTAAAGACACATACATTTATAAACGCTAATTTGACAAGTTTGTAAACAATGAATTATTTAGAATTGTTTCATTATATAAGAAACGTATCCTATCATTGTTTAGGAATTTACCAAACGATGAGTTCCTAAACTAAACAATGCAAAATTTATCAACAATGATCGAACCATTTCATATTCTGACAAATGATATTTATTGTAAAGTGCAAACTATTGTTTAGCGCAAAAAATTGCCCATCGTATCTGTAAATGCTTTAAAGAATATTTGCCGTATATAAATACTACCTTTGCGATATTAAACCTTCCACTAAAAATAATGCTGCCTTAGAGCATTTCCCAAATAGTACCTCTGCATCACAGAAAATCGTTTTCGCTTGACCTCCGACCATTAGTTCCCTCAGAGAATGGGTTATGTTGGTTCAAAATAAGTATTTTTTTCCTGTATGCCATTAATAGTATATTGTCAAATACCTGACATACACAAGCCTTTGTCCTCCACCTGTTGTCTGGAATGCCGTGCTACATAGACACCGCAACGTGCAATTACGTCAGATATTGTTTCTGCCTGACAACGAATCAGATACCGCCGAAGTGTAATATGCTGGTAATTGAACGCATCAGTTCCGAAATGCTCAGCGATTGACATGTCCCTCGGTATCTGTAGATGGAAAAAGAGAAATTCTCCCTAACTTTGCTCGAGGGGGTGTTGGTAGTGAGGACGGCATGTGGTTCACTGAACAATACGTCATACTCTAACAAGTTATCTCTGGGCTTAATATCTACTGAGTTCCAATGGACAAGAGAGCAGGAATTTATCTCTGTTTTCTTTGTACTGACATATTTTTATTCCTTCACTTAGCAGAATAGATTTTTTTTGACAAGAAACAAGTTGGCATTTTTAGGACGCAGCCTTGAAACTATGAGATAACAAAATTTTCGAAAGTGGAGTTTTTGTTTGTTTGTTGTAAATAAGAAAATGACGAAGAAGAAAACTTCGTCACAGCACGTAAAGTTAGCATTTATGACTTTTTAATGAAACCCATTTCGTATTTCAGTGTCCTTGAAAGAGATATCCGTACCGCTGATTGAATATCATTGAACTAAATGATATTCATATTTCATATTCATAATTCATATTTAAAACAAACAGTGCACAATAGTGGAGAATATCGTTAAATTTACAGTTTTACGTATCATTTACAATAATATTTTAGTCATATTGTAGGGTTTTACAACAATGCCTGCAACAAACAACATTTCTCTATTGTTTACAAGAATGTCTGCAGTCAACACTCTTTCTAATATTGTTTTTAATCTTGTGGCAACAGCTATTCCTGCATTGTTTGCAATGCTCGGAAATTCTAATGCTGAAAGATCTGCAATTATTGTAATTCAATACAAATTACAACAATACTTGTGATACTTTTTATTCTTAATTTAATCGGCGATTAATATAATTTTGAATACATGCTTAATTGATCAAATAAAATCGTGTGTGGCAGCGTAGCAATATTACTATATATGTTCGGGATTAGGTATTCGCTCATTTTTGCTATATTGTTGTATTAGTTTAAACCGTTTCCAGCTGCAGAAATTACATTTTTATTATGCCGGAGCATTTAACAACGATAATGTTTTGCGTTGTCTAGTTATTTCGTGCAGTCGGTTTTGAAGTCACGTGACTTTTTACATCCACATCATTATCGTATTATAACATGAATGAAGAGTCGAGAATTGCTCTTCAATCGACAAGTATAAACTATTCAATTCCTTATCACTGATTCAATTCACAACATACTCGTCGTCGTAACATCTGTGGTTTACTCGCATTATGAATACACTTAATCTTTTTTACGTTGTCTAATAATCTCACGAAATCTGATTAAAAATTAAGAGAATTCTATACTTTATTGTCAATTTAAATAGAACCGTTAGTTTTATTATTTTTTATTTTATTCATGAATGCATTCAGTTTGGCAAATAAATGAACGATATTCAAGTAAATCGTCACAAACATTAACCCTCCGTATGGTCTTCTGTTTAAATGACCAAACAATATGCAGTTTCTTTTAATAATTGGACTTGTATAGTTCAGTGCAGACAGCAGCGGAAGAGAAGATCAACACCTAATTGTAGTATTCAACAATTAGGTCTCAATTTTTTAAGTGTTTAACTAATATTTTATAACGAATAACCTTTTAAAGATTCTTGGCGTCTTGGTTAATTGAGAGATGGCTAACTCATCGTCTCTTTATAAGGGGGTTCACAACGGATGATGAGTAAGCCAGTCCCATACTGATGTTGGTGGTTTGATTTTGAATAGCATCTGCACATGTGAGGCTAATGCGCCTTGTGTTAAGACAAAAAGCACTAACAAATGACTATATATAAGTAAATAAGCTAAACCTGGTATGTCTGATGAGTAAATATTAAATTAATATATTATAACACATTGCTGTAAAATGTAATATACTTGTAATATCGATCAATTTCTTGTAAAATTTTAAAATGACGTGCTGGATAAAGTCTAAGTTTATAAGGCCCACGTAGAGTGGTAAAATAATGAGGACATTCTTCTAAAATATGATGAATGGTTGAATAATGATCACACAACCCCTCAAATGGAAGTAGCGCGTAAGAAGTCGCACGAGAATATCTTCCTCTCTACGAATTTGCACAGACTGGACTGCCACACTTTGATTGCAGGTTTTATCTGATACAGTTTATCGTTCGTCTCTCTCTCTCTGTGTTATGTTTGCCACTAGGATATTAACTTTTGTTTTATGATCTGTCTGTAGTCGGTGTAGGGAATGAATGATGTGTCTTAAGGAACGAAATGATCTAGCCACTGTCTTTAGCCTCGTTTCCTTGATCCTGACATGGCTCTGCTGATTTTTCATCCCGCATAGCCTTAGTTAATTCCGTTCAACTCGTTGCAAATTATCCATTCAGGCATCGAAATGTGCCAAACCGGGCAATTCATATGTGCCCATCTTGTGGTTTAGTATTAAAAAAAAAAAAATGTTGCGTTAAAAGTTCTTTAAAAAAAAGAATTCTAAAACCACTGCACTAATGAATAGTCATTTTTTTTTTTTTTTTGTGTGTGTGTGTGTGGGGGGGAGGAATCATCATATAAAGACTTTGTTTATCTTGAGAAGAACAACTATCAGTTTTTTTTTTTCTTTTTATAAAATTCATGTTTTCATAAATCGAATTTAGAGCCATAAATCACCGGAAAACAACGAAGCGGCTCTAAACATATGCGCGATGGGGTATATTCGGATTCTTGCTAAGCGCGCAAGCATGGAAGAACACGTTGCTCGACAACAATAAAAGCGAAATTGCTTCGGTGGATCACATTCTGCATAACAGAAAATGGAAATGAGCACGAGAAGAAACAAGCGGGCGAAATATCGGTGGGAAGTTGTCAGTCATGAAACGATCGTGTTTTCAGGATTTGAAGGAGATCGTAAGTTTGACCTTCAGTAATTTTGGGTTAAATCATGTTGGATTCTATAATCTGTAAATCGGTTGTGTATTATGTGTCAGATAGTCACAGAGCGTGCGTTTTTCTGTTTATCTTCGTTTAAAAGATAAAAGAAATAATCGGGTTAAATAAATTGTTATGATTACTTGGGTTATTAATTTCACGGTGGTGACAATAACAACAGTTTATGACGATCTACATCGGGTTACTGAAGAAGCTGGAAGTCAACTTAACTGAGCTTGCTTCATTAGAAAATGGTCCGAATGTTGACATTTAAGCAGTGGACGTCTTAGTGGATTTCTCGAACGAGTGGATAGGTCTGCATTCCAACCAGCAGGCGTGGGTTCGACTCCCATCTTTGAGATGAATGTTTGTGAATGTCTTTTAGGTGGAAGATGGTTTCCGTATAAATCCATAACTGTGCTTCCTGGAGGCCTGAAGCGGATGGCAAAAAGTTCATGTCTGGTTTCTAGAGTAAAGAAGTCGAATTTTTAGTTTTAGTTGCAATTATACCCACACGAAGTAATAAACTTACGATGGGATCACAACCTCTCGAGGGTGGGATTTACAGTAAAAAGATCTACACTGCAAAATCTTTAACAAGAAGTAAATAAGTTGAAATTGGACAACAAGCTGCAGATTAAGACCACAAAATTTACCACTTTTTTTTTCATATTATTTTTTTCTTATCTGTGAAAGTTTAGGAGTCTCCGTAGCTCAGTCGGTATAGACGAAGCCCTTTGTTCGGAAAGACTGGGTTCGATTCCGGTCAGTGACGTGAGAAACCTTTATCTGGTCTCTTTCGACTAAAGGTGAGTTAGCCGGTCTCATACGGAGGTAGGTCCCCCCCCCCCCAAGAACAGGCAAACCATCCCCGTGAACACATGGATTACAGTCATGAATACGTCCCAGCCATATGCCGGTCCGAGCCCGGATAAAATTGGGGGGTTGGGAAAAGCAATGGTGAACTACCCTGTAAAAATCTCACCAGAAATACTTTGTGGGCAATGCCTACAAAGTCACCTACGGTCGGAAACGACTGAAAGGGAAAATCAGTCAAACCAATGAAAGTTTAGTAAGCCTTCCCTCCACTACCATGGCTTGAGTAGATCAGAGGTTATTTGATATCCAGAAAAGGACTCCCAGAATATCTAACGTGGAACTTTCTCAACTTATTCTGACCTCCGCCACTGAACGAATCTGAAGCAAATCTTTTACTTGAGTCCTTTGTGCTACATTCAATCGCATGTCAAGAGCAAATGAGTTTCTCCACGTATACGGATATTATGACAATAACAAATGTCGCTCGTGGTATGATTGTGACGGAGTCCCCACCGATGATCGTCCATTAGACGGAAGACTTCCGAATAGTGAAGAAATACGTTTTTAATGAGTTTCTTCATTATTCTGTAAGGACCACAGTGGGAGTAGTAGGATAATATTTAATAGTATAGAGTGCTTTTTTTAAGGGGGGGGGATTATAAGTCCGTAATATGATGATTATGGATTCATTTTCAAGTTGAATAGAAGAGTGTAAAAATGCCGAAGTTAAGATAGATGCCGATTTTGGAATCAGCTTGGAGAATAACTCAGGATGAACAAGTGGAATCAAAAGACTTCTTGATATCTGGATTTCTCAAAATTATTCTGTAGAAAATTAAGGGAAGCACTGAGTATCAGATAACTGATTTTTTTAAAAAAATCTTGATAAATGGAGAAAGTCAGTTGGAAATGCGCTCATCATAGTCATTGAAACACACACACACACACACACACACACACACACACAAAATGACTTAATCGTTGGGTGAGTTGGAATGCAGAAAGTCTCTTTGTTATGGAAAGTCAGATCGATTGAATTTGATTTGATTTTCTCTAGATATACCTTGAGAAAGTCACTGATTGTTATTACTCTCGACAGAGTAACCCAGATGATCCAAAAACCTTCTAATAGCTGCCATGAGATTAAGTGTCGAGTATACAAGTCGTTAGTTGGCCTGTGGAACAGTGTTTCATTTCTACTCTATTTTCGAATGGGGAAGAAGATGGGCTGCTCAAGCCCTCGTGACATTTATCGTTTGTTCTATTTTAATTTAACAAACATTGAAAGGGCGATCAAACATAATAGTAAATTTTTTTAATACATGAAATATAAAATTTATATATCTCCAGTTCGTTCAGTTTAATGCACTTTATAAGACAACTCCAAATTTTCTTGATATGTATCTTAACATGTATGTATAAAATATGTACTGTTATTTAAGTCTCGGACTCCTACTACTATCATATAACAAACAGATGAATAAAACTCGCTCATATGACTGAAAATAGTTAACTTTAAATTAAAAAAAAAAATCTAACTTACTCGTGTGCAAATTCTAGAAATTGCGACGTGGGGAGTAGAAGCTATATATCAATTTATAAAAGCAAACAATATTCCAAATGTAGTCAACGATGAAATTTGAATTTACAGTATTTTTCATGGGAAACAAAAAAAGGGCTTTGAGCGTCGAGTAGTTAGGAAACCTGGAAAAGTGCAGGTGGCACATCGTTCGACCTGTCTTACATTAATAATGCTTGAAAACTAAAAACAGTAGTTTCCTTATCTGCCACTAGATGGCAGTGGTTTCCACCACGGTGTATGTTTGATAACTGGCATACGAACTCGCTCATATCATTATTATCATTACCTTCGTTATATATAGCACTGTTAATTGGAGTACGGAAATAAAACCATAATTTCTATAAATAACCTAAACGAAGCCGACATTAATGGCGAAAATTCATTAACAGAAAATTACTTAAGATTATTAAAAACCATGATGTAAGTAAAGCAGCGGCAGCTGTGGGACAAGTAAGATTTCCGGTTGTCGTGTGAGGAAGGTTGCTATCTCGTTTAATGCGTCGCTAAATCGTCTTTTGCAATGCAGCCATTATTAAGCATAAAAATGAACCGTTAATTACACACACTTGCAGCTTCCCCTCCCACTCCTTGTCTGTCACATGGGAGGGACAGACAGACAGACATGGCTTTTTTCTTCCTTTCTTTTTATGTCGCTGCACTCTGTCGGTGCTCACGTGCTCTTGCGATGACGTCACAAAGCAAAGCGGAACCTCTCTCTTTTTTATTTCCTTTTTTTTTTTCCAACCTGTGTTAGACGAGAAGGCGCAAGGTCTAGTGTTGTTAATATGGCAGTGTCCTCAAGACGAAAAGAAACAGTTATCCGAGGTGTTAAGAAGTGTTTTTACTTTCTAATCTCCGACTTCATTTCGAATCGTCTTAATTTAAGAGTACCAAGTGATCAACTCAATTATGTGGATATTTTAGAGAATATGTTTTTTTTTTTATTTATAAATTTACTCCTAAAACCCATATTCAGTTAATTTGTTTATTTATCCATATTGTTGGCAATTCGGTATTGTTGGAAGTTTGATATTGTTAGTAATTTCATATTGTTAAGAATTTGATATTGTTGGAAGTTTGGCATGATTAAGTATTGTTAGTATTCGGTATTACTAGCAACTGCAACAGTCAGTGATACAATGCTCTGTGACAGTATTGATATTAGTATTAGTATCAGTATTGACAAGTATATATTAAAAACAATAACTAATTAAATCGTTTTTTTATTTGATATACCTACCATCAAATAAGAAAATGAATATTCACCGCGATTAAGGAGCAGTGTGGGATGAGCCTCTAGCTACTAAGTCATTTAAATGTTCATATCATTTTTCGTTCTTAATATATCGTTTACCGCAATGTTTCTTCTTTACCTAATTCTTTTTATATTGATATTTAAAATATTTTCTTTTTAATGCGAAGCAAATTTACACGAACAATTTTAAGTTCAATCACAGCAATAGTTTAGATTTTTTTTTCATTGTGTATTTGAACTAGATAGTGAAGTAACGCATTGAAACGTTGTGTTTTTATTATGATCATCCTTTCCATTTTCTTCTGCTTATTGTCTCTGACTCTCTCATCGATCTACAGCGTCTCATCCTCCGCTGCTTGGCGACTGTTACTTACGGCGCTGTCTTATTCATTTCTGTACTGTTTTCTGTGAAAAGTTCTACATATTCTTTCTGTTCTCTGAACGTGGTGAAAGAAAGAGTAATAATGGGTGTAAAATAAGCTGTTCTCGACGAAACAGAAATAAGTCAAAGTGTTTGTGTGACAACATATTGTCGAATTGCTCTAGGCAGTACTAATGTGACCTACCGTAGAATTAAAGATTCGCCGATGTATCTTTAAGACGGATTTGTTAAAATATATAATACAATGTAATTTATTGAATTGGCTTAAATGATAAAAAAAATAATGATTCTTGTTTGAAAACTGGGGATCTGCAAATCATTTGTTTCAATTAGATTTTAATTCACATGCTGTCAAACAGACAAAGATCGGTCGGTACTCTAATTGTTTATATATATAGTGGTTCAAACTGCTCAAATAGCTTGTTTCACTGAGTTCTTCTTGTCAGAATATAGAACTTCATATTTCTTCACTTATTAGTTTTAATACAACTCTAGATCTAGTATATTTACGCAGAGCCTTCAGCCTGTATAAAATGATTGCAATCAGCCATATGATTGTTGTGAATATTAAGACGCAACAATTGAAAGCAGGTATTTGTTGTAAAAGACATTGTTACGCAGTAGTTAAACTACTAATTTGAAAGAGTATAATTACTGGAAAGTTGTATCAAGTGATTCTTTCTGATATATTTGTTCCATTTTCAAGAAACTTTAGGAGGGGGGAGGGCAAATAAATCTATTCGGCTGATTTAGGAAATAATTTATAGTAGTTTACTTTGTGAACTTTCCCAAATGGATGCCTCTGGCTATTTTCCGAGCGTGGACAAAATTCCTTTTAATATGTCCTTACTTGCTATTGGTAGGTTTGCTTTCCAAACCCTCTCTGACAAACAGCTTCCGGAAGAGGAAGAATGAAACTCAGTCTGCTGATTTGACAGATACAAGAAATAAATAAAAAATAACAGCTACTTTTGCTTTGCTTTTCATCGGCCAGTGGTGTCCACTCGTTCGACGATGTTTTGAACTTTGTCCTTTACAAAACCCCTCAAAGGCGTTCAAGAAGTCAATGGCGTGACAAACAGGAACGTTGTTTTCCCTCTCCCTCAATTCTGTGCTCTGTTCAGGAAACTGCATACGATGCAGACTGTTTTTCTTCATATATCTCAGTCTCAAGCGGTTCCGCATGACAGCCGTATGGCGTAAGTAATACGGGCGGATGTACCGTGTTATATTGCCAGGGCTCTCTCTCTCTTCGTATCTTACGGCTTCTGCTCCCAGGCATGAGCGCTACGACCGTACAGTCACGAAAGGTGTACTCCATGAATGGCGACAGGTGAATAAGAACTCGGCAGCCCTGTCAGGGCCTGTGTGTGTGTGCGTGCTTCTAATCAAAGGCAGATGTACTGTTAACCATTAGGAGCGGTATCGTGTCGGTGCAACCTCTCATTGGGGGTTGCATGCAGAAATCTGATAACGTTAATGTTCGTATAATTACGTAGCCATCGAGGCTAACATGATAGCGATGCAGTCTTTTGCCTCGACGGAAGCGGCTTACGCGACGCACCGCATCGTGAGACTCGCGTAGATCAGAGAAACGACCGTGGCTACACCCAGGGATTTTTCTATCGTTTGGACGGATCCCTTTAGCACACCTTTATTTTATATTTATTTATTTATTTTATTTTTTTCGGACACGATCCCTGAACACAACGATTTGAAGGATATCCCGTCCGCCCGTTGTTTGTGCTCACGAAAAGAGGTGGTCGGTGTTACCAAGACATCCGGACCGGTTATGATCCTTACAATGATGATTCCCGGTTTCCGCCAGTATTACCAGTAAGAGAGATCTGCTGGCACGCAACTCAGATAATCTCCTTCATGACGTTCCACCTCACTAACAGGTGGCACTTTCGTCAATAAAGAAAACTTATGGGTTTTTTTAATATTTTTTTAAAGCAATGTCTCGGAGCATTTCGTGTGTAGCACATTTAGAAACCTCTCGTATGATTGCGGGCTTGTTGTCGACCGACAATTTGAAATCGGGCAGTCACGACTCTTGTTAGTTCTGACACCGTGTTTTGTAACCCGTGTCATCACTATGATGGTTATTAGTTCGGGGATCTTCCCCTCTCTCCCCAATAGTACAGCTTTCCCTTTCTCGAAATTATATAATTGAAAGAAACCTTTATTACAGAAGAAATTTAAGCCCTCTGTAAATCGGATGATGCGTTTGAGAAGAACCTTGAGAAAATATTAATAAAAAATGTGAGGTATTTTAAGTTTCTAAAAGAATATTTATTAGTAAGTGGTTTTAAGAGAAAACAGAATTTTTATTTATTTTTTCTATGGAACTTCAAAATGAAGTTTTTTTTTCTGTAGAATAGTCAGTTATGTTTATTTTTTGGAATAATAAAATAAGAAAAAAAAATAAACCTTTTTATATTTCTATATAATCCATACTAAATAGAGGAATTCAAAGCAGTACTTCGGCTACTGGAAAAAAAAAAAAAAAAAAGTACTTCGGCTACTGAGATTGCCATAGCAACCATAATCAAGATGCTGCAAATTTTTAAGCATTATTATCAAATTATTATTAATTTTGAATGTCAATGATTAAATACCACGAAATTTTAAATATATTAGTGTATTATATCTGTTGAATCGAGTGGGTTACACTCTGTATAGTGGGATGAAAATCCTGCCATTTCCATATGGGGGCTAGTGTGTGGATAATCTGCGTCCGAATCCCACTGTGGCATAAACGTTTATGAAAGTTTCTAAGTAGAACCATCCTGCTTATGGGAGACCTGAAACGTCTCGAAAACGTTTCATGTTTTGTCATTCGAGTAGAGGAACAGGAGTGTTTAACTCTTAGCCAACCCACGGGTCTAAATACACGCTGAGTTTACAACATTTCGTAGAATCATGGCGAAAAGATGGTCCTGTCATAAATCTAACCGAATTCCGACCATGCATATATACAAAAAAGAGCACTTCAATTATGAAGTGCTCTTTTTTGTATATATGCGTGCCCATTCTCAAAGATTCCACATTTAAAATGCTAATCTATACGCTAGCAACAAATAAAAAGAAATCACTATGTGGCAAATTTAGGGTTTAAATTAGGCCACTTATAGAAGAGTTCTGAATGAGAGTCCTGAAATACGAGAAGGGCTAAGAACAGTGCATTTGGAGAGATACAAGCCTTTATCCCAATATGGTGAGGCCAAGCGTTAGAAAGGCAAGAACCTTGCTTTGAAGAACACGCATGATTTCAAGAAGCGAAAAACCTAATTAAAGGAAAAGACAAAAAAGAAGAACAAATAGGAAGAATTTAACAAAAACACTCACACACACAAAAAAAAAAAAAAAAAAAAAATGGTAAGGATAAATATGAAAGTCGAAAAGAAAAGAAAATAGAAGGAATAAATAAATATATTCTTTGTGCTAAGGAATGAAATATTTAAGCCAATTTTTCTCAGATATCAATAAAATTTCATTTTATTTTAAGATAATCTTTTCAAAATTAATAATAGGGCAGTTTAACAGATCTCTCTCTCTCTCTCGCTATGGCATCGTATACATTACATACACACACAATTAGTCCCCAGACATGCCACTCTCGAGGGTAGAAGACAAATTTTCCGTTCACACGAAAGGGGTTCCATGAAGGATGTCAACTTTACACGTATTTTCGTGTTACTTCGTGCTGTTCGAATGGATCGGAATTCCACACCATGTTTACAGTGGAACCGTACTCTGATACAAGTTGGCATAGTGCTTAAGAACCGCTGGGAACAGCCCTGTAATACTGAGACATCTGTTTTGCTTTGTTTCGAACAGATCAACCGGCAGCCGACACGACACAGCAAGTTTTCATTCTTAGCCGGCAAAGCTTCATCTGTCGCCACATACAGGTACACCAAGATAAGGGCTCATGTTCACATCGCCGTAGTTAACGCTAATCAAGGCTTCTGTTTCCTTCTTGTCAAGGTAACGACTCGGTGGGCACCTCCCTCCAGCACGTGAGGACATTAGGTTCACGCAAACCTTTTGCGGAGATAGCTTTTATGGAGTCCAATGCACTTAACATGACAATCACGACATATTTCGGTGGGATTTTTGTCGTACAAGTATCTTTGTCTCTAAAATATGACAGGACGATTCTATTCGCAAGAGACAGGGGGATGTGCATAGGGATTTTGATGCGAAGTCAATACTTCGGATAATAATTTGAAATACGCGTCGATTTCTGTTGCTAATTTCTTAATAATATTGTCGATTGCCTAGCCATAAAAGGCCGCTAAAACCTAATTATTAGTTATTGAGAAAATAATTAGAAATTATTACATATATAACACTAGATAAAATCTTTATTTCTGTTAAAATTTAACAACATAGTATTAAAGTGGCTTTTAAACAAAGATTCACGCTACCTTGCAATTATATTTCCAACCACGTACGATTCTCTCTATATTTTTAACTCGCTAACAATTACAAAACTATGAAACGAATAACTGCCGAGATTTCAAATTAAACAGTGGTATTATTGACTACAAAGACAGAGCCACAACAATAATGAAAAAAAAAAAAAAAAAAGCTCATGTGCAGATCAGCACACGTGCATTTAAGTTGATGACGTAGCAGAGGAGCTGTCTCAATGTATTTTTCCATAAACAAACCCAGAGATTGCATTTCGTCGAAATCCACTAAAGTAAGAGAGACATGAACACAATTCACACGTCACTCTCTGTTTCTTTTACTGTGTGGTGCAAAGTACCAGGCAGGATGGGGTCTAACGGGACGTGAGTCGAGTCCCGACGACGACTCCGGCTAATCCTTAGTGACGTATTGAACAACAGTGGGGTAATCCGAACTACCATCACTCGTCGTCCGGGCCAGCTTTCCTCATTCCCAAAACCCTCCCTCAGACTTTGCTGCCAGCTTCATCTTACTGGGAGGGTGTAGGGGATGGAGAAAGGAGGGATCCCACTTTGTCTGTTGGCTGTTTCGAAACGAACGCGATTAGTATGCCGAACGGAAAGCACTTCTTAGGAAACTGCGAGGATTTAAAGATGAAGATATTGTGTTTCTGGCATATGTTGTGCAGCTTACTGCCTCTAGCTAGTAGAGCGGAGTTAAATTCTACCCATTACGAGTCAGGTGGTCTAATAAGGGGGAACTTTTTGCGACAAAATATAGAAAACGATAGAAATAGAAATTTTCCGACATCAACATTTTTTAATGTTGATGTCGGAAAAATTTTGTAAATAGAATTTATTTTATTTTTTTCAAACCATGGAAACGGGAAACCAGCAACAGTTGTATATGAAATATGGAAGGAATAAAAACCTGTCATTACAAAAATCAAATAAGCAATAGAATATGCAATAGAATTTTCGATTGAATATTAAGACTATACATTAGCATCTTCGCTTCGTTATGCTTATTGCCTTAACTTGAAACTGATAAAGCAACTGCAGAATTACTCTTCCATATCAAAATGCCAGAGTCGAATGATGAATGAGTGGAATACAAACTTCAAGTAACCGAGTAGGAAGTTAAGCGGAAAGGGAAACAACTCTTAAGATCGACCTTTTAAGTTGTCAACCAGAAAAAAGAAGAAAAAAACTAAGATTATATCAAGGAAAGTAAGAAGTTGACAGTCATAATAGAAATTAATGACCACTTATAATGACACTCATCCATTACTTACTGGTAAAAGAAAGAACTATTCGATAAGACTTGTTCAAATCAATGAAGCGCACTTCTGCTTAAAGACATGATTGGAGGGCAGCTTACCAAACAAATACCGAACACTTACAGACCGCTGGTTAGAGACTGCTTAAAATGCATTTCGTAACATTAAATTTTTTTTCTTGTTCTTTTTTAACGTGTACTTCACCTTCTTATTTACTAAGAAAAAAAAATCTTTTCCTAACCCTAATGTTTTTACTTAACCTTTATTGTGAAAGATAGCTTAATGCCGTGTGATTCTGTAGTGAAAACTCGCTGAACAACAATTCAACAAAGAGAATTTCATCGAAAACACAATTAACCGGGAAAAAAAAATTGTCGAATAATATTTCATCGAAAAATCATCGCGTATATGTATGTAAATTTATGAATATAATCAATTAAAATTCTAAGGTGAGTATGTAGATGAGGCAAAGACGGAATGGAGGCCTGATTCGGAATCACTTGTATATAACTTCAAGGCTTGTTTTTATGTCTGTAAGAAGACGATACCAAATTACTTGATATAAATATACTTTTCCTTATAGTTTCTTCCTATTTTAGATTTCAATCAATCGAATGTTGAAGAAACCGCTTTTAGTTATTTTTCGTGATTTGTTTCCTTTGATGATTTGCTGTTTTAAATTATGCAATTCGACGAATTGCTTTTCGGTGAAATGTCTTTCGATGAATTGCTTGTTTCGTTAATTATTGTTCGCTGAATTAAGTTTAGCGAATTGAAATATTTTAATGAACTGTCATTCGTTGAAAGTCCATCATGCCGATTCAAGTTCTTGTGTGTGTGTTCTCTCGAACAACTTTTTTCTCTTTTTTAGCATATCTCACTGTAGAAGAAATGCAACTAATTAGGTAACTGTTATTTTGCCTAACTCTGCGTGAAATGAGAGCTAAGATATCTTTAGCTATTGATTAAAAATAATTTTTTAAAAATTTTTTTATTCGCTGATATCCAAATTCTCGCACAAATTTCTATATTCATACAGAAAATAGTCGCATATTTTAGTTGCAAAATGTAGATTTAATGGACACACACACATGGTTATGAGCGTGTGATAAAATTATAAATAATTAACCTAATACTTAACGATATCATACATTTCATTACAATTTTATTTATATATTTATTAAATAATGCTTATTTTAGATGTCTTTTTTTTTTAATTCTTTATTAATACCGCACTTGAATATCCAGTTAACCTATGTATGTATGTTAACGTGAAAATTTAAAATAAAATAAAAGATATAAAATTTCCTTTTAATATACATATTATCATAAAGAACAGATCTAGGTTTTATATTTGTTGTTTCCAAAACAATAATGAATAAAAATTTTTTTTTTTGTAATATTATTAGCTTATAGCTTGGAATTTTAAACTATGAGAAAATAATGTTGCTTTCACTTGAAACGAATACAACTAAAACTACTTATTGGAAAAAAAAAACCCGTGAAATTTTATATCTAAAAACAACGTATTTCAGTCGTGGTCGAAAATATTATTACCACCTTCCCAGTAGCGTGATGTTGGGCCTCCTTTGGCCGAGATAACCGCTTGTACCTGTCAGTGACCGAGTGAGACACTGGGTCGGATGCTGCTTTCCACATGATCCCAAAAATGTTCGATGGGATTCAAATCAGGAGAATTAGGCGGATGCCGCCTAATTCTCCTGATTACGTGAGCATACCCAAGCATTACGTGAGAGCACACGTAATGCTTGGGTATGCTCGTCTTATATAATGCTTATATAAGACGAGCCATGACAAGAGCCTTTTCTTGCTGATATTTTCTTCCATCGTCCCACATTGCCACCATGTAGGGCAATATCCGGTCTGAATTAATATCCAGGTAAGAATTAGCGGTCAAGGCAAGTTCGGCTGACCCGAAACAAGCTGAGTGGTCATAATGTTATGACTCATGAGTGTATATCGACTTGAAAATAATCCTTATTAGAAAAAGAACGATGCCAAATACGAATTAGTATTACCGAGTACGTTTTGAAACCTTAAAAGTTTTAAGTTTTTGACGACTTATTCTTTTCGATACGAGCTGCTCTAGTACTTAAATATACAAATTTCAATTAAAGTTTCGAACCATTGGCACTCATCAGTCAGAATCCAGAACTGACTTGTCGATCGTACACTCTTTTTTAAAATTTCAAGGTACAAAAATTGTTGTCTATGTGAGAATATAAACAAATTGTTTTATTATTCTTTCTTTCGATGCGATCAATTCCGCGCGTGCGCCCGCATAACACTCACACGACATAATATATTTGAATATCATCGCATAGACTTTATTTTTATGACTTTTGCGTTGCTTAAATTAGACAAAGCAAATGCTGTTTTTATGTAGGCCTCATATACACTGCTGAATCAACTGGGAATTTGAAATTCTGACTTGCAACATTCAGCACCTAAAAATAAAAAAAATAATAATATGTAATGCAGATAAATAAATCGAATCAACTACTTGGTAAAACATGCATTTAATATACAAACAGTTTAAATAATCATTGATACTATGCAAAAATGTAAAGTAACGAATACTAGAGCAGTCGTTGTATACTTACAGGAGAAGTATTTCTATCTGAAATGAAATCGGTACAGTGCTACACTGTTTTCTCCCCTTCCCCCCCCCCGACCCCAGAGTTCACTTTTTAATTATTATTTTTAAGAACTACTTAATGTTTTATTTTCATTTCCAAGCCTAATGCAAGTATTGTTCTGGTAAGATTGTATCTTTCAGTCTCTTTATCTACCTTTTCCACGCATTTGTCCTTATTCACCCTCTTCGCTCTTTATTAACAAAAGGCTAATATTTCCAGTTGATCTCCAATGTGAGACTGTTAAAATTTCATTGAATGGTTTCCTGGGTAACCATTGAATGAAATCTCCATAAATAATAACATCAATGCATTAAAATTCATTGGTTGGTCGTCTTCCTCAAAAGCCTCTTTTCCACTTTTTTTTTTTTTTTGCGCTGTTTTTATAGTTTTTTTACCGCTGAATTCTAGAGTGTAGGAACAAAGGGTTTTTCCTTACACGGCAATCTTCTACATTCTTCTAGTTACTCTATAACGAACGAGGAGAAAGGAATTGGTAAAGCCTGCGGAGCGTATCTCCCATGTGCGCCTGTAAGATTGTCGCTCGCGGACCGTGCCATCAATTATGTTGATTTCAATTACATTGGCATTAATCTGGTAATACGCTGGGCCCTGCAAAGACTCCTTCCCAAGAGAGCCCGTCTGCTAAAGCTGCAGTCACAACGCTAAAGGAGCTGGAAAGGAGGGAATTTAATCACTCGACACTATTCTAGTCTTTGTGAAGGCACCACACAAGCATTAATGTATCGATTTTCCGGCTCTTCTGTCAAAAATGTCGGAAATAGTGTACATCTTTCCGCTTCCTGCCTCAATACCAGCCTAATCCATGTTATGAGTTTGCCACTCTGTTATTGGAGTATCGGCGAGATAGAAGTGTATTGTTCGGCAAAAATATTTTCATCTTTTACGCTATTATAGTGGATAAAATCCTTTTCCCTTGGTGGTAGAGAGAGTGAAGGAGAATGAAATTGTCTTTTTTTTTTTTTTTTTTTTTTTAAATCGCGAAAATGAACGAACAAAGAAATATCGGAATTGTCAGTTGACTTTGTGTTTCTTATGAATTTTGATCATTTGGGAATTATTTAAATAATGTACATCTGTTTCACGCTGTGTCAGATGCATCTATGAACCTGTTAGAATAAGCAATGATATTATAATAGGTCCGCAGACTATTTATTTTTCGTCCAATTAAAACATTAAAAAATTCGTCTCCGGCACCTACAACATTACTTAGATTAATGCTATTTATAAATGACAATCATTACTATAATGTTTGGCTATTCGTGACAACATAACCTTCAGGATGCGTTTATATTTCACTTCTGTTTGCATTATCCGTCCAAATTTCGTTAACTTTTCACTTTAAGATTTCATTTCTGAATTCTACATGTTATTGCTGCACAGAACCATTCAGTTCAATAACTTGAATAAATAGACCGATAGTAAGACTTGATGTTTTCATTTGTTGGTACCGACACAAAGACTTCATTAATACATGGAAATCTCTAATTTTTATACAATTCTTTTTTCATGATACATGGTTTGAAATTTGCATATAATCTCTTATCTCAGTAGTTTTCCTACTGATAAACGCTAAATCAACTCGTATTATAAAGTGTTTGTCAGTAATAAAACACTAATAATGTTAAGTGTATTTCATATGCATACACAATCTTTCTCACTTGGACTAAGAACAAGTTTGCCTGTTAGATGAGAGAATTCGTTCATATTAATGAATCTAATATTTACTATGCTGAGCGAGTAAGATGTTCATTTATTCTGTGATACACCAGTAGTTTAAGGTTTTTCTGCAAGTTTTCTAAAATTTGAAAGGAAATGAAATTAATTTCTTAATATTAGTTTATTTATTTGTAATTACTGCTATAAAGTTTATGCAGCGATATTTTTCTTTTACACCAATAAATATGGAATATAAATTATTATAAAAATGAAACTTAAAGTTTTTTTTTGCAATTAAACGGCGATGAATCGACCGTGAGATGCGGTGATTAATACCCTTGGAGGGTAATGGATGGCAATGCTGTAACCAATGAAGTTCTAACTGAGGCTCGGCTATTGCTGTTACCCTCGTACCATGACCAGAGCTTTAATAGCTCAATAACACCTTATCCCTACACTGTCCTCTACAGATAATGGGGAAGATGAAAAGCATTCTTGCTTCGTCCCTTTAAGCCAGTCCTTATAAGGACTATAAGGAATTGCAATTAAACAATACTCTATTTTTGGAAGTACGAGTTTGATTTCGAAAAGTCGCCTAAATTTCTTTACTAGTGGGTTTCCTTGCTGGTTCTAGAGATTGCTGTGAACAGTCGGGGGAACTGTTAGCACTCGCGATGTCTTTGACCATTCCACTTCAACTGGCCAAGTGTTGTGTTGTCTGGCCCAATTACTGCGAAATTTGGTAGGAAATTAGCCAAATTTAAGCACATCAACGCACAAAAGAATGGAAACATTGTCCAAGACAGGGCGTCATTCGTCTGGATAGAATAATGACTAATCTTGATTCGGTCGGTCCGATGAACATCTCATACAGAAGCTATCAAAGCATCCTAACAGAAGATGAACTTCCATTCTTCCTGATGATATTTAACCGAAATACTGACAAAGCTCGATTGTTCTAATACTATTTTTGACAATAGCCTGTAGGCTTAAATATATTTTAAACAAATTCCCTGATCCTTTTCGATTTATCCTGGTGAAACAGATTCATGGTTTTTCTTAACGTATTAGACTCAATGCTCTGTCACGGTAAAGCCATTTGGGTTTTCTAATTAAATAAATTATTTCATTTCTAAATCTAAATAAATCGAACAAATCTAATTAAATGTTATTGTAAGGCAAGTCATAATTACATGATCTACAATTTCTATTGTTTGCATCCATTCCTAGATCGGGATTCTATGCAACTGATAAACTTTGTAGACAATGCATAGGGATTAGTAGGGAATACATTGCAAATGATTATTAAAAAAAAAAAAAACAACAACTACAACTTCTGTATGAGACTGACACGAAAGGTTAATTTTTAGTTCTATTATGATCATGAAGAGAGGACCAATTTTTTTTAATAGGTAATATGTGTCAGTCTGATTACCTATATTCCAGGTCAGGTTCTAGTTTATAAACGGCAAAACTGAATATTTGTGGTCTATGACCTGGCAGAATCAATGAACCATAAACTGGATCTTCCAAATCAACAATCATTGATCACGTGAACCATTAATGTCTTCCTTTTCAACTTTGTGAATGAACTTCAAGTTTTAAGAATGGAAAAGTCACAGATTAAAACTAGTGCCTTCCAGAATTTCTGGAAGGCACTAGTACAGTACCAAAAACTTGGCCTCTCAAATGACTTTCGTATATTTTTATTGCCTATTAAAGGATAGACAATAAAAACAATCTTTAAGCGAGTATGAATGACTTTTTCTTTCGTTTAGCCTGGTAAAAGTCATTCATGTGCTTTAAAATGGCGCTGTCTCCGTCTAAACTGTAGTACTGCATACGATCGACTGTTACGATAGTAAGAAAATTGATAGAGACAACAATCAGGCCCACTCAATACCCTGGATTCTAGGGTCATGAAAATGATTCCAACTTTTCCGTCGGTCTCTCTCTCTCTCTCTCTCTCTCTCTCTCTCTAACTACAAACCTTTATGTTGAAAGTACTTAGCATGCATAACATTTATGCATGCTAAGTAAACTACAAACTCACTAATGAGTGCACGCGATCGTCAGAAAATGAAATAACTTCAACAATAAATCTCTTTATAAAAATAAATAAATAAATATAACGTCTCCAGTTCAAATTCGGGAATGTTAAAAGCCTCTTTGCGACATTTAGCAATGAATGAAGGTGTAATATGTTATATGTTGATTAAAAGGGGATTTACTAAGTTTATTTTGTCTTTTTTTTTATGAAGAAAAAAAAAATGCAAAAACTACTCGAGTCTGAAACTTTTTGACTCTTATCAATGACAAGCTGCATCTTATGAATGTTTCGGCTTTTAATCTTCCCACCAGTCCAAGAAAAACATTTTACTTTTGAGTCTCTTTTTATTACTTTCTTCCTTCGTTCCCCGTTATTTTTCCCATTCTTGTTTGCCTTAAGATAGCGTACACACCAACCGACCAATGAGGAGTATTCGGTTGCAGATCCGAGACGTTCCTGAGTCTCTCATCGGCTACACTAATACTCTCACTATATTTGCTCAGTTTTTTGTGGGAGGGGGGGGATAAGCCTCTCGTATCCCGTGCTAGTCCTTAACAGCAACGAGAGTCAGGGGTAGTCGCTCGACAACGCCAACGTCAGTCAAGGTCTAATGATAGAGGCGGAGTCGTATGCAGACATCTGGGCGGTACTTCTAGCGAGGGGGCGGTGTAAGAAATAGAGACGTGCTCTCTTTTGACTTGGTGATAGGCCTGAGCTTAATAATTTGCTTTGGTTCAAGAAATACTACGGCAAATGGTTAGAATGAAAGCCGCTGTGATGTTTTTTTTTTTTTTTTTTTTTTTTTTTAAATTTATTTTTCATTACTCACTTTTGCTAATGAAGAATGAAATATCACAGGGAAAAATCCCTGGAGATAAAGCAGAAAATGCACTTTACGAAGCTTAATAAAAAATACTTTAAGGCCTACTCAGGAAACCTAATATTGCATTAAGGTAAGCTCTATTACGCACAGAGAAAAGAATAATAAAACAGCGCTGGTGAAGAACCGCCCTCAAATGGCAATTCGGACTGAATCTGGATTCAGATGACACAATTGCAACACTTACAGAAAACATATTATGCATTGGAGGGAAATATTAGTGCGTTAAACACCATAATAAATAATTACGTAGGTTTAAACAGATTCAAATTAAGATATCTGTTAGTCTCTCCTGAACCAACACGGGTCATCTCTCAGGCTGAGATTTGAAAACCAGAGTGATTCCTCCTTCGCCCCTTGTCATTTCACCTTTTCTTTTTTCTTTTTTTAATGTTTTATGTTTTCGTGTTTTGCAACTTGGAATGATCACAGGTCTTTCGAATAAATCCTATCATCACATTTTTCATCGGATCTTTTTTACTTTACGTAATGTTTTACTTTCACGACCCACTTCTATTCTGTTTCGGCTAATTCTTCTTACACTGCTAAAAATAAAGTGCGGGAATGCCAGTGCGACAATCGGGATTAGGAATTCGTCTTCTCAAGAAATTACAGATCTCTCTCTCTCTCTCTCAGACCGAACATGGAACTTTATCAAGCTATCCCAGGTCTCAATTAAGCAGGATAGTAGTCATGCATTTGGTGATGAAATTATCTATATTTTAAAAACATTCATTCAAATCACGGCTGGATTCAAATCTACTGCCTTTTGGCTGGAGAGTGGATACGTTAATCACAATGTCAACCAAGTTGAAAATCCGTTTAAAAGAGTCAAGTTATTGATTCTTCAACAAACACGCATTTTTTCATCTTGATGCATTTTTACATAAAGTCCAGTTTTGTCTTATTGCCTGAGAACATGCATAACGGATGTATATAAACGAATATAATTATACAGATGAAATCAGTCAGCTTAAGGTATTCAGACTGAGGTTCGATGAAGGCTCTTAGTCCCGATCTGATTTATTCAGTGACTAACAAATTTATATCAAATGCCGAGATTAATACAAGCAGCACCCTCCCCACATATAATTACAAGGATTGCAAGGTAAAGATATCGTGCTTTTATTGAAAAATGCAATGTTAACGATGCTTAATTGTCCTGACTATTTAATATAGGGCAACTAGCATTCTACTTATTAGCCAAAAAGAGGAGCTTGTTTTATAGGGATAGTTAATGACTGGCTATCGCCTTTCATTTCGATCACTGGACTGTAAATGGTAGGTACTAAGTAATTTAGTACACGGATAGATCAGTGTAAATCTATTTTCTTATATAGCTTCCCAGGCAAGGGGGAGACTCGATTTTCAAAAGGGATTATCACTATGCAAAGATATACTTTTCTTGAAGAAGTACTGACCTGGTTATTTAAACAGCAATGACCGTGCTTTATCATTTAAACTATTATTATTCAGAACAACACTCCTAATGTCATACACAGCTATGTTAACTTTATATTATTGAACGGGAGCAAGTAACCTGATAAAACTGAACTATCGTCTATAATTGAAGAAGTACTGATTCAAAAACATTAAATGAAAAAAAAAGAAAAAAGAATTGTCCTAATTATATCACAAATCATTTGCTTCCGGATCAAAAATGATTGGGAGGTAGAAAACGGCTTACGGCAATAAAATATCTAAAGTGAAGGAAAAAATAAAGAAACCTTCGAAGGAAAAAATAAAGAAACCTGCTCAATAGCTTCCAATAATAACAGTGAAATTGTAGTTCTTAAATGAGGTGATATTAAAATTCATTATTAATTTTATTGAACTCAAACACTAATAATATATTCATTAGAGCAAACATAAAACAATATAGCCTTCTGTAATTGAATTGTTAATAGCTGAAATGCTATTAGTAACTGTCTATATGCGTCATTTATTTCCGATTAGGTATACAATTTATTATATTAACGATATTTTCTTACAGCAAAACCAAATGAATAATTATCACGAGATATTTTCATATTATATCAAGGTGCGATTCAAAAATAATTTAATGAGAATACATTACTGGTTAACAATTTCTCTGGTGACGTTATTCCGATTTCATTTTTTAATTCAATACTAAATAAGAGAGGGTGAAGAACATTGCGCACATTAATGCTGTGTATGGTGACCATTATGATCCTAATTAATGCTTGGCAAACATTTGGATCAAGGCTGGAAAAAAATCAGACATAAGCTCCTGGGAGCACATTCTAATTCCACCATTCTATATTATAAATCAATAAAACATTTTTATTTCAATTTTATATATAGTCTTCTAATTACTGCAACAGGATAAATGACTTCATTTGAAAGTTTTGATTGTCTAGAATTTCTTTAAAAATGACACTTTAGGCACTCAAAATCTGCCTTTTCATAGTGCTGCTACAATAAGTTAGCTGTTGTGTTTTTTTTAACGGCCAATCAGCATCTGAAGAAATAATTCGAATGTCAGAAGGTGAAAAAACACTAATAAAACTATACACAAGGCAAAATTAGTATATCTGACGTGAAACACAGAATTATTAGACACAAAAATTTAGTTCTCAATATTATCTAGTTGTTTAAACATTACACTCTTGTAAAAATAAAAATAACAAAACAAAACTGGGTGTATATGATACATGGAAGAAAATCTACCTGCATGTACGACGCACAGGTAGAGTGGCAAAGGCGATAAAATAATGGGTGCGATCATTAAAGTAAAGAAGGCGCTCTACTAAAATACGATGAATGGTTAAGACTGTTGAGAAGTACGCAAGGCACACCGATGTCCAGAAGGAAGAGTGCGGGAGATGACTATGACCTATGTGGAGCAGAGAAAAAACAAATTCCTCTCTAGGAACCGTGTGCAGATTGGATTCCAGTTTGATTACCGGTTTTTATCAGATACAGTTTGATGTTTTTCGCTGTTCCATGATGTTTTCAGGGATTATTAGCGTTTGTCTTATGATCTGCCTGTAAGCGATGTGAGGAACAGAAAAATGGTGGTATTTTAAGGAACGAGGTGATCTCGCTGCAGTGTTTGCAGCCTCAAATCCCTTGATCCCAAAGTGAATTGGGATCCAACACAGGCGAAGCAATGCCTACAGATTTGACGGAAGAGATGTTGGATCCTAGAGAGCACTGACTATGAGTGGGATACCAAACTTTCAAAGCCTATAAGAGAACTTAAGTTAATGTCAATAATGCTCCTTTGGTAACATTCCAACTTTATCTAATGCAATGCAAGCATTATGGCATTCATCTTGGCAGTATAATGGCAGCATTTCACTCGGAGTCGATTGGATATTACGCTGTCTGGAATGACAGCAGATCCCACTAGATTTGGTTTAGTTAAGTAGTGCAAAGAGAACTAAGATCATACTTCGCCAGTATAGATCATAGTAGTGCAAAAAGGTAACAATTACTTAATAACTAAATAAAGGAACGATGTATAAAAAACAAACATAAAAACGTATACAAACAGACAAGTGTAAAAAGGTATATAAAAGAGAGTGTGAAGAAATTCGTAAAAACATAAAACCAATTTGGTATTAAAAGCCTCCATACAATAACTAACATTCTATAAATAAAAATAACATAAATAGCATGTATTGGGGGGGGGGGAATCTAACTAACCTATACACAAACACACGTTACATGGTGGAATGCTGTGTCATCGTGGTAGCTTAATTAGCGGTGTTCATGCATTATTATCCACGTGTATCTAGAGCTTGTAGTGTTCTTTTTATTCACAAAATAAAGTGGCGCATATCAATTTCACAAGTATTTTACAAATCTTTCCACCTGACAAGAATCGACTGACCAAACTGGGATAGTCTAGTAGGAATAGGTGTCGAATAGCTCTAGATGAATTTCTGATAGACTGA
Organism: Typopeltis vanoorti; assembly: GCF_054136105.1. Classification (NCBI taxonomy): domain Eukaryota; kingdom Metazoa; phylum Arthropoda; class Arachnida; order Uropygi; family Thelyphonidae; genus Typopeltis; species Typopeltis vanoorti. Next base: position 40,425,122 of record NC_143555.1, read on the forward strand.
TGACAGATTAGAGCGAACTAACGAATTGTACCGTCTCTGGCAGAGTCATGTTAAGACCCATAACTCTGGATCTGATAAGTGCTCAACATGAACAGAACAATGAATATCATTCTCACTCTTTGACGTAGAAGCTAAATTACGAAGATGCATATCTTGCAACTGAATATATGTGACAGCAAACAAAGTGACACTAAATACAAGAAGAAGGAATCCCACGGAACCTTGTGAAAATCCTTCCTCTTGGAGGGAGAGAGAGAGAGAGAGAGAGAGAGAGAGATGATCAGACTAAAACGTGAAAGATTCGGTTAGAGAGAAGAAAGTTTTTAATAAATAGTGGAATGTTTCCTTTAAGATCAAAGTTGTGTACGCCTTTCAATATGCCAAACCTCCAAGCTGTGTCACATACTTTTCCATGTCAAAAAAAATGCATATGAAGTGCTTGTACTTTAGTCGTATGAAATCACCGGTAGTAGAATAATTTTTTTTTTTTACGAAAACCGGATTGTCTTGGAAAAAAGTAGGTTCTCTTCAGAAACCATAAAAGGCAACACAACCATTTTTTCTGAAGATCCTGATCAATCAGCTGACCATTGCAAATGAGCGATACTTTGTCGGTAATTCTGATCATTTCGAAAAGCAATAATAAATGAATTTTGCCAAGATTCACGCAAAAAATTCTGTTGTGTAAGTGGAGAATGTGATCCATACAGGATGGTGATATGTGTTTAATCATCAGTTATTTGGAATTGAAGCAAAGATGGCTGCTTCAAATTCTTTCTTCACAGCATTTCGAAGTGAACTGAATGTAATATTGCTCTTTGTTTTTTCGAGCTATTCTGTGGTGTAAGAGAATCTTACTAATGTTTCTGCAAAACTCTCTCCAGGAATATTTGCAGTTGCTTATAGGTGAGCAGTTTTTATTTGCTTCTGTTGTATTCTGTTCTGTTTATCCATTTTCTGGCAGATCTCTGATTTTTTTTTCTTCTGATGATAGATATAAATTGAATTTAGGAGTCCTTCTTCGGTCTGATGGTCAAAATCCGTGCAAGGCATAATACACTGTGCTTTTGTGCGAGCACATTTAATACAGCATCTGCGAAAGATAACAGAGCTCTTGTTTGAGCTTTCTTGGCTGCTGTACATCAGAATTCAGTGTGGGAAAAGCGGAAACTAACTTGTGTGTTTTGGGTATTGCAGTTGTCACAGCTTGTATTACGCACTCTGTAATATGATTCACTGTTTCATTAACAGGAGAGGAGCTTATTTTTGCAAAATCAAAAATTTTTTATTCAATTCTTAATAAAAATTTTATTTTTCTTCAATGACATTTGTGATGATTAGTTGCCTAAGTGAGAAGGTCGATATCACTGGAAAATAACTGATTCCAAAGATATCATCTTCTACTTCCCATTTACACCGTGTGAAGATGAATTGGTGAATAAATGGTTACGTTTACTTCCAGTGAGTAAGAAGGTATCATAATTTTTGCCGAGCGTCCGCTCCTCTACTCTTTCTCCATTAGTTTGCGCACTACCCCAACATAGTATTGCGGCCATTTAAGACTTCGATTAAAATAATAGGAGTCGTCTGTGGATTATGAGGTTAAAAAGGTCATTCTGGAATACACATGCACTTGTGGCAGAGTTGAGGCAGTACACTGTGTAACAGATTCTAATGATGGGCGAATGGAAACTGCTTCTATATTAATATTGGAAGGGACATGTTTAAAAGAGTTGTCCATAACGTTGCGACTTCTTCACGGGTATGTCCATTTCCCTCTCTTGTCCTTAGGAATAATAGAATATTGCAATGATGTAATCATTAAGTTTCAAAGACGTCGCTTGCAAACAGACGCATTTTGCTTCATGGCGATATCGATGACACCGTTAATTCTATTCCGTCTAGCACCGTGAGTATTTTGATGGTTTAACTTTCTTCCATGGAACGGAGTCAATTCTATGTATTCTTGAATTTGGAGGAATATCCATTATTCTTTAAGGTACGCGTTTTATTTACTTATTTTTTTTTAAAGCTAAAACTTATTTTTTTTTATAGCTATTTTTTCTAGCTATTTTGAACTCGTTGAATCATTTTTGTTCTTATTAAATTGGAATATATTCCGAATCCATCCATTTTTATTGCTAAACAACGAAACTTAAAAGTTTCTAAATTTACCACCAAACTCATAAGAACCTTCAGCATAGGAATTGACTTGGCTCGTCCTACTTAAAAGAACGTAACCTGTGTCCCCAGGAGCCCGTCCACTACTGAAAGTTTATCAATAAAAGGCGAATATATGGGCTCCTGGGGAGAGGTCGTGTTGTTTTAAGTACCTCAAGCAGGGCAACTCTCAGGCCATATGTTATATTGTCATAAGTTGTAATCTTTTACGTTTCTTTATTTGGCAATAAAAATGAAGAGACTCATAATATCCTGATTCGTTCTGTTGGGATTGCGAGTAAATTATAGCGTTCAGTGACGATATAATTGTGAGAAGGGGGAAAGCCATGTGTATTAATGTCCCCTTGGATAATTTTTTTTAATGCTCTTCTCAGGGTTTTCCACTAGACTTGTGATGTAGATCCTCTTATGGTGTAGAGGAAGAAATATCCTGATTTCGCTGATGCTGGACTCCTACTTAAATATAGACGGTCCTCGTACTCAAACATTACTGATCAAGAACAGTTTCAAGTTTGGGGTTATTATGATGGGTATCCCCACCTCCCAGCTTGATGTTGCACGGAGTTGCTTTGAATGTTTTTGTCGAGATATTTCGAACAAAAACACCTGCTGATGTTTCTAACGGATTCTAAGGTTCCAACCACACCCGTTTAACCCTTTCTGGATAAAGAAATGCGCAATTTACCAATAAGATATTCACTGTCGACTATATAAAACGAGAAAAGCATATTATTGCATATTTTGTTATCTCAGATACTTTCTGTTGTTTAATGATATAATATCTGCACTTGTTGAAGGCCCGATGTAATTGAGGATGTACGTTTCACATTGAAATGAAGGAGGCCTCAGCGTCAGAGCTCTTCCCCTTCCTCGGGGTATATCACAAGCTCCTACTAGCAATGAGAGCGCTCTGAAGTGGGACTCCATGGCTACACCAGTTGCTAGAGTTGCCATCAGAGCATGCTCTGGACTCTATCCATGGACCACGAAGAAGGAGAATTACTGCAACACCGTTGATCCTTGCAATCAAGCCCACTACTATCCGGGCCTATCTGTCTTCCCGAAGCAGGGGCTAAAGTGCTAGATTACTGGTATTGCTCCCTCCTCTCTCTCTCTCGCTGTCCAATTTCCGGATATCCATGCTTCGCACTGCACGGCAAACGTAGTGGAAGGGTGTTGGATCCTGTTTAGGATGATCAGGAAAATAGGAGAGAAAAAGAATTACTTAGAAGTAGAGCGAAGAAATAAGGGAAGAAAATAATACACAAATATGAAAATTGAAAAAGATCACTGCCATTACGGGGAGGACCCTCCATCACGAATAGGTGCCCCACCAGGAAAGGACTGCTGGTTGTATATAATAGATCAATTTGATATGCGTTTACACATGAATATACCTCTGAATTTATCAAGAGGACATATATCATAAAAGATAAAGTAATTTGTTAAGAAATCTATTCCTAATCGTCTTATTTATAACCCCTTGCATACGATATTCGGTGTGTTTAGTAAAATAAATGATCGTCTTATGTAAGTTAATTTTGTCGGTTTGCCGGAAAGCAATGTTTTGTTCCTTTCTGAAAGGGTAGCATTCTTCGACAGATATATAAAGTAATAATTCCATTTATACTAAATAAAACAGAGAAATTTTATACATTTTGAATTTAAATTAAAATTCAAATAAAATATATAGTGTGATTTAAATTTTAGTTTAAATTAAAGAATTATTAGGGTCAAATCCATAAATGGACGCAGAGTTTCGAGAGATTCGCTCTCTCAGGTTTCTTCTGGAATTTTGCTCCCGGTGAGGGGGGGGGGGGGGGCTTGATTTCGGGGAGTTTTCCCTGGGAGAGCATTTTGAGTCTCTCGGGAAGGTGTTCTCCGGCGGGGCTCATGAGGGGCTTTGTCGGTGGATGCTTCTCCCCGGAATATGAGTGGTTCTTCTCGGTGGGGGGGCGTCACTGAGGGGAACCAACGCTGAGTTGGACGATCTTTCGGCCACTATTGAGTGGCTAGGGATCGTTCTAATTTTTAGAATTTGGCTTTACTTACGTATCAGCCCCACCGTAGCCCATGCACGTCGTACGAGGCGACTAAAATAGGCACCCAGGGAGAGTAATGGATGACAATTCTGTAGCAAATGAAGTTTTAACTGAGGCTCGGCTATTGGTGTTACCCTCCTACCATGATCAGAGCTTATAGCTCTATATTACCCCATCCATACATTTTCTTCTACAGATAACGGGGAATATGAAAAGCATTCTTGCTTCGCCCATCTAGCAAAAACAAAACAAAACAAATTATTGTTTTATTTTATACGAAACAATTTCTTAATCGGGCGTGGATTGCCGTGAATTCTATAACAAAACGCGATTGAAAATAATACATTTTAAGGTGTGGTTCATTATATTGGAGTTGTTGGTGCCACTCTAATAATTAATGTGTCCCTATTGCAAATCAAAATCAATTTCTTGCCATAATGTTATTTTTGTTCAAATAATCGTTTCTATTATTTCAACAAGCTCAGTGATTATTGCTGTAAAAATGGAATTATTAATCATTTTCTTTTTCTGTTTTATTACTGGGTATAATATCTGCTTCCTGAGAATGCTGAAATCTTTCCTTTGACTTATTCGCCCAAAGAATAACAACTTGAAAGTAGTACGTGGGCAAATCCAGTTAATATGAATTCAAAACAGAGTATTCTCCATTTTATGTCCGCGCAGTTAGCCTAGTGGCTATGAGCTTCGCAACTATATGCCTGGGGAAGGAGTGTCCTAGGTTCGATTCCCGTCGACGACGTGAGGGACTTAAGGATTTTCCTCAGCCATAGCCAAGTTAGCCACTCTTGGGCGTGGACAGCAGCGTTTTCCCCCCCAGTTTATCTGGGGTTTTTCATCCCACAAGCAGGCAAACCGGCCCCGTGAACACACACGGATACAGTCAGGAATACTTAAGACAATCCCTTCAGCCATAGGTCTGAATTGGCAGCTATGCCGGTCCGAGCCTGGATAAAAATAGGGGGGGGGGGAATTGAGGTGGTGCCGTACCTCCCCGTAAAAGGGTCTCACGGTCGTTGAATAACCATACGAAATTAATGAATGATTGAATCCATTTTATGGAAATTATCTCCCCCCAGTTTAGGTTTATATAAAAATTAGTATTCTAATCAATTATGCCATAGTTGATCAGAATATATTTCTTATTATAATTCCAGTATACCGCCAACCGGTTCTTTTAATTAGCAGTCATGTGGTAAAAGCAGATTTTTTTTCTTTTCCTTTAAAGAATTTGGGTCTTAAGACTATATTTTCATAACTTCATGGTGAAATCATACATAATATAAAGATGGTATATGTGAATTTCGTGTTTTTTTATTTTAATGCTTTTTTTTAATGCATTTAAATTACAATTGGATATTAAGATAACAAGAGTATAAGAAATACAATATTTGAAGCAATGGTTGAAACAATGTTTAATTAAATACACTATCAATACGAAATGATATAAACAAAAGTAAATATAGAAAAATGGCCAATTCATTTCAAGAAATACAAAGATAACATGAAGTGCAGTTATATAAATTACAAGTTATACTGGTTCAGATTACTGAAACCTGTCGTAAGTTTAGGACAATTCATTGTAGAGAGTTTCAGATTAAATTCTAGAACTCGATTCATTATATAGCCCACTGACACGCTCGCTATAATTGTTCAGGTATATAATACAGGAGGCTCATGACAGCCAAGTGAGTTAGGCTGAGCATGGCTATATTATGGACATTTAAGCAGCGCAAAAGGATTCAGAATATGCAGCCTAACAGGACAATGGAGATACTATGCGTTCACAGATATTGAGAGTTTTCAGGTGTTTAATGTAGGAAGGAGAGGCATTCCTGTTAGGCACTAGAATTCCATATCTTTACCCATAGCAATTTTTCTTATGGCTGTCACTTTTGATCTTTTAACTGAAACCAAATCTTGGCAAAGAACATCGTGGTGGATGTCTCAATCAGATATTATTCCTGGATAAAAGTTCAGAGCTGTGTGTGTGGGGGGGGAGGGGGGTTCACAATGATTGGTATTCTCCTCCGATTGATGTTGTAGGAAGGAGTTTCTCCAATTGCTTCTGGATGGATACTTCAACAAGTTTTTTAAATATTTTTTTCCCCACTGATTTAAGGATACTGACAACCCTTCCAAATCTTTCTGGATAAAGAAGGCAACATCTGTTGAATGCATAATCAGAAAAGATTATGCTACCCCTCGACATCATTTCGCACCATAAACATTCCTGGCTGTCCACAGAGAAAGAGACTTACTATAACAACGTTGACAAGGTAAGCTCACTATCTGATTGATCTGGTAGAGCCATCCAGGACCTCCTACCTTTCCGAAGTTTCACAATGATTGGTATTCTCCTCCGATTGATGTTGTAGGAAGGAGTTTCTCCAATTGCTTCTGGATGGATACTTCAACAAGTTTTTTAAATATTTTTTTCCCCACTGATTTAAGGATACTGACAACCCTTCCAAATCTTTCTGGATAAAGAAGGCAACATCTGTTGAATGCATAATCAGAAAAGATTATGCTACCCCTCGACATCATTTCGCACCATAAACATTCCTGGCTGTCCACAGAGAAAGAGACTTACTATAACAACGTTGACAAGGTAAGCTCACTATCTGATTGATCTGGTAGAGCCATCCAGGACCTCCTACCTTTCCGAAGTTGCCGCCCAAGCAGTGATAGAATACAAGAATTTCCCCTTTCCGGATATTCACAGGTCTCGCTGCACGGTGAAGATGGCGGCAGAGTATTAGATCTCAATGAAGACTCTGAAAAACGGGACACTTAATAAAAATTCAGGAGAAGAAGAACGAAGATTCGGAAAGAAAAGAATAAATGCAGATGAAAAATGGAAAAAAGCCACGAACATCACTAAGAGGTCCCCTTCATCATGAATGGGTGCCTTGCATGGAAGAGACTGTTCCTAAGCCATTTAGCAGAATATGATTGTGGCACAGAATAAAATTCTGCTAAATATAAGAAGGCATTCCAGTTAGTTCGATCTATTTTACACCGTAGTATTCGTGACGGAGTGCATGGTTGCCGATGTAAGCGAATAGATATCACGAGAAAATAATCACTTCTGTATATTATTTCTATTATCTATCGGAGGAAAGGGATAAAGAACAGATTTTTAAGTCTGTTAATGTTCGTATAGACATGCATAGAATTTTATTATATTCTGTGTTTTAAAATGAGAAATTGCCGTTGTCGGCATTTACTTAAGAATCATCTCACTTATGTTATATCTGCACATAACATCCTCGGCGTGTTGCCACCATTTAGATTCCATTAGGATGGGACAGTAACTGCAAGATGAGTTCATAAAAATTATCCCGGGATATACTACTCCAGATGGCAGACAGATGTACAGTTTATTATAACAAGGAGCGCTGGTAAGAGGCGAGTTATTACCAACATCCGTTGAGTTCGAAGTATTTTATGGTTGTCTTTTTTCTGAGCAGATCCATCTAATACCCTACCTCTGATTCTACATTAATAACATTCCTCACCAGGTTTTAAATACATTTTCTGCAGGAAAAAGCGCCCTGCCTTATGATGTTATGCTTTTTCAAGAGGATCTTTGATCCCATCAGTACTTTGAGGGATTCCACAAGAGTGCCATTGTAAGAAGATGGTAAGGTCTTGTTTTGATCATTCTTGGATTTTTCCTTCTTTGGAAAATTGTGGACAGTCTGTATCTGACTCTTCTTCCCCAGGAAAAATATATATCCACATGACACGTGAATTGAACTCTGTTCAGTACACAACAAACTTTAATAATTTTGGATTTCTTTCTAACTACAAAAGCGTCGAGTTTTTTTGTTGAAATCTCTAGAAGTGCTATTCTATGTATGATGCTTTTGCCATTATTATCATTCACTACAGGATTTTCATTCAAAGTAATGATTATGGTGTTTCTTTATGAGTCTAGTCATATTTATCAGATGACGTGTATGTTCTAGTGAGAAGCAGAATCATTATGGCTAAGAGGGAAATCTTTTTACTTCTCGGCGTAAGAGAATTTTGCACTAGTTTTGGAAAACTTTCTCTACGCTTCCTGATATTGAAAGTGTCTTCTTCTGTTGAGTTTGTTTGCAATATAGTAAACTCATGCGCTTCAGACAGTAAAGGCCCTGGAGTGAGTATTCACTCTGTCAGTTTATCAGCTGGATTTTCTGTTTTGTGCAGGAAAAAAACAATTAAAAAAATTGTCATCTTATCAGGAACTAGTTAGGTAAATTAAAAAAAAAAACTACCAATATTATCTGCAAAAGAATTAAGGATTGGTTCCATTCAACTTCTATCCTGAAGAAAAGTTTTGGGAATCGCATCATGACAAAGGCCGCCCACACTATCCAATAATATAAAACCGTAGCCTCAAATATAATAATAATAATAATAATAATAATTGAGAACTCATCTTCAGTTAATCTGTGTCTTTCAGTAAACATTGTGTGCATAACAGGAATACTTAATATTCTACAGTTAATAATAGGTTTATTACTATATTTAACGAAGAGACCGGATCCAAATGAACAACTCATGGAATTCGACAGAGCGCCATCTACACTAAAAGATCATATCACCGCACAATAATATAAAAATAAATAAATGTGTTCACATTGAGGTAATTTCGAAATATTAAAATCATATTTATTTTAAACAGCATGGACCTATTTTCATACAAAATATTTCTATTTGAGTTACGATATCATTCAAAAAAATCTTCGCAAAAAAAAAAAAATCATAATAAACTAGTTTTCATTAAGAATTAGTTGCCTACTTTGGTAGGCATTGACATTTACACTTGTATCCAAATGAATACTTAACTTGAAAGAATTCCACCAAGCAAAGTTGTTAAGGAGAGAAAGAGAAACAAACTTCCTAACAACTTAAGAAAGAGTGTCACGAAAAACAATGATTGAAAATTATTAAACATTGCTTTGTCATCTGCAAAAAGTTTGCTAATTAAATTAAACTAAAAGAATGAAAATACAAAGAAAAAGAGAATGACTTAGTCAAAAGAATGAAAGAATAAAGTACTTATCAGTATGCTATAGATAAATAGGTAGTTTCGAATATGTTCGAAGGAATTAAAAATAAAAATCATTATTATTCTAAACACCATTTATTATTTCTGAACAGAAATAAATATATATTAGAATAAATGTATTGATGTTTTTAGCAGAATAAATAAACAGAAGCTAAACTGAAGAAAAATTAAAAGAAACGTTTCTGTTAATAATCAATACATGTCTTATGTGGAATAATTAAATTCCTAATGGGCATTGTTTCTTAAATTAAGTGGTCCTATTTTAAAAAAACGTTATTCTGAAGAATTGTTCACCAATAAAATTATAATCATTCTTAACACAGGTTTCATTTTAACAGATTTTTTTAATATAAAAATTACACATCAAAAATGATATGCCCCATTATCAAGAATATCATCGAAATTATTTCTACAATAAACTCTCTGTAAAAAATTATTCAAGTCTTAATGCATCTTAGTTTAATAACTGCTGTTGAAAATTGTAATTTTTAATTATAATTAAAATTAACTGACACTCTTTGATTTTATCAAGAAGTTTAGAATATATGATAAATATTCTAAATACCGATATGCCTTTCTCTGCCGAATACAAATATGATTATAAAGAAAAGAATGTTACATTGTGATTTGTAAATCGTTTTCGACAGTACTGCAGATCACCAAACGATGACCGTTACACATTCAAAATCAGCTCATAGGGAAAATGAAGTGAGAGATTGCTGTCTCCTGGATTAAATCGTTTGGGAAACATTTACGATGGTCTGTAAATCCACTCAGTTTAGCTTTCATTTGAAACAGCTGGGAAGCTATATTCCCAGCGAAATAAATAACTGGGAATATAGCTATCAAATTTCAAGAAACGCATGTTAAATTATAGAGGAAACCAATGTGAAGTTATTTTCTAATTTCTAATAATTTTTTTTTATATTCTGATAATCATCTCGAATAAATATACATATTTTAACGAAGTTATGCTAATATGGAAATCCAAAAAATGCTAATTTTAATGAAGTAACTTGGTAATGTGGAAATCCAAAAAATGCTAATGAAAAGTCCTTATAAGGACTGGCTTAAAGGGGCAAAGCAAGAATGCTTTTCATCTTCCCCGTTATCTGTAGAGGACAGTGTAGGGATAAGGTGTTATTGAGCTATTAAAGCTCTGATCATGGCAAGAGAGTAACAGTAATAGCCGAGCCTCAGTTAGAACTTCATTGGCTACAGCATTGCCATCCATTACCATCCAAGAGTATTAATCACCGCATCTCATGGTCGATTCTCTCATCCTCCATTTAGAAAAGCATTTTTTAAATAACTTAATTATAATGTGTTACAATATTATAAAAGGTGTTCTTTATATTTTTCAAATATTTTAAAAAGTTTAAATTATTTAAAATTTAAATAAATATAAATTATATTATTTACATTATTTTTTTTCAGAGAGAAATACATTTTAATTGTAAAATGTGTAAAAATTGTACGAAGCATATGAATTGCAACTCGAAACAAACAAAACTTATAATCACAAAAAGCTCTACGTCACATTCAAGATCAGACAGATATAAAAATTTCCTTATAGCAGGTGTTAAATGTCAAATTTGTGAGCAATGCTCATGAATAAATTAAAAAAGTTGGAGGAAGGAGAACAGCTTAATTTTGGATTAAGGATGATCTACTTTTGCTGTGTAGCACTTCAAGGAATTCTGAATGTATTGTATAATACAACTGTCACATTCGATGGAAGGTAATAATTTACACTTGCCCTGAACAACGTTTCATTACCGGAAATACAACTCAGAACTGCCCCTAGATTAAATTTTCTGAAATTCTCAGTACCCAACAGACAGACGTTGCAGTCCTACTCTCCGTACCGTGTTGGACAGAATCACCAACTCTGCGTGTGCTACTTCTTTTTCTCATCTGCAGAATACTAAAGGAAAATTGCGTACATGGCGATGCGTGATGAAATTGGCTACAACTCTGACTGGGTCCAAGTCTCAGCGTGTTATTGCATTGTTCGTCCGTGTCCTATAGCTGTCATTCCTTGTTACAAGGAGAGGACTACCTAATTTCCTCCTCTGGTCCTTGGAAGGCTCGCAGAGGAAGCATTAGCTCCTAGAGCGAAATACGCACACTTCCGCCAAAGGAAGATTCGATAATCAGCTAGATGGGAGTGACCAGCACACAATATCCGCGGATAGCTCCGCATGGCTTGATTCAATCCGGCTGTCTTGGTCACTGTTTCTTGCAGAACTTTAGGCGCTCAGACGGCACGCTCCTGACAACATTAAAGACTGCCGATCTACGGACGGTCTTCAATCAGAAGCGAGGAAACGGCTTCATTTTTCTTTCTTTCTTTTTTTTTTTTTTTCGCTGTGTCCCCCTTCGTCTCTTTTTAAGCTGCGCCAAGAGAGAAAGAAAACAGGCGAAGAAAAGCTGCTGGTGTCTGAAGAATTACATTTCCGTTCTCGCGCTTTTTCAGATACCGACCACGGTCTGTGGAACGTGAGGGGAAATCTTACTGTTGGAGAGAGAGAGAGAGAGAGACTCATTTCACACTGCATGTTCCAAACATTTCACTAACCTCCAAGAAATTTAAATTTCTTGTTGACTTGAGTGACGTCTTTTTTCCTTTCTCACGGTGCGTTTCCTTCAGAATTGGAGAAGTTAAATACAGTACATAATTTGTTATGTTTAGTGGCATTTAAAATAAACCTACTTTTTTTTTTTGTACTTCAAATGATCGTATCACTATATTCTTTGCACTACTATTTTATACACCAAACAGTGTTTTAATGATTTTAATTTTTAGTATTCTGTGTTAATTCTGATTTTGTTTAATTGTTAGTGGTTTTTTCATTATTTACGTTAGGTTTTACACGTGTCTGTTTGCTTAGGAGTAATTTGTTTCACTTGTGCACTAATGTATCCATCTGTGCTATTTCAACACAGCTCTTTAATGATATTAGTTAATCAAGCAGTTCCATTGTTGAAGCAATTAAAACATTTGGGACAAGGAAGCATGAAAAAACGCAACACTTGCATTGTTTGGTAAGTATAGCTTCGTCTGCCAAATATTTATTATGTTCCGAGTTTAGTTCTTTCTTTCCTTTTTTTTTTTTTTTTGGTTGTTAAGAACGGCAAATAAGTTGTCGGCTAAAAAAAATTAATTTACTCGTCATATTAGCCATTGTTTATTGTACTTTGTAGAAGATTCCGAATTACAATATAGTGTTTGTTAGTGTACGGTAATAGCAACTACAGTTTATTAAGACAACTCAACAAGGAAAAAAATAACCAACGAAATGCAGACATAGGCGGATGCGTTTGCCGAATTCATAATTCCAGGCTGTCAGCGGAAGGCCGAGTAGAAAGCCTGCCTGCAGTGATTAATGTCAAGCGGACGAGGTTGTCATGCCTTTCCGCAAAGTTCTTGGCTAGCACCAACATTCCTTGTTCCATTGGCAGTGGTTGTCAGAGAGAGTGAGATATTCAACTACATGTCTCTCGCCGCCTCGCAAACCCTCCTAATAGATGGGTGTGGCGAAGCGTTCACACTTCCATTAATGACCTTTGACCCGGACTGACGGCGGTGAACGTTACATAAAAGTTAAAACCCACACATTAATAATCTTCCCAGTATAGCCACCACCGACGACAGGTAAAAAAAAAAAAGTGCCTGGCGTAGGTAAGGCTGTACCGTAGTCAGCAAATGCAGTAATCACCTTGTTATGGAAGAAGACTTAATGGCCATAATGTTTGACAGAGAGGGAGGTGTTTTATGTGTCAGCATCTGGCCTTGTCATTTGTCACTCTCCTTCCCTTTCATTGTATACACACGAGATCAATGCATCTGTCATATACAGCATCAGATAAATGGAATAAGTAGAGGGAACACGTTGAACGGGAGAGTGGAAAAAGGTGGAGGTGTAGCCACTTTTATAAATGCAGACATGTTGAGCAAGAAAGTTATAAAAAAAAAACAGAGAGAGAGAGAGAGATTAAGAAATGCAATAATGAAAAGGAGGTTACAAATATATAAAATGCAAAAATGTGACTGGAACTGAATAGGACAGAAGAAAATGCCACGTGCGCAGAATATTAGAAATAAATCCTTGTGGCTTAAATATTACCGAGTTAAGATAGGAATACAAAAGAACAACGAAATTTGGAACTTAAGCTATTCAAGTGAAGGAACAAAGAAAAGTTAATAACGAAAACGTACACTGAAGGAAAAATTAAGAAATGGCGAAATGTGTTTTAAGCAGAAATATAAAAGTATCTTCAAATAATCTCAGCAAATGAGAGAAAAGGGGGAAAAAAGGGGGAGTATAAAATCAAATTAAAGGATAAACATTAAGACTAAAATATAGCATGAAGAAACGAGCGAGAGAAGAATAAATAAAATATTTTCAGATAAAGCCAATGAATAAAGTGCAATTATTAGATTGTGAATGGATATCAAGGAAGTCCGAGAAGTACATGATGTTCTTTGGACTTCTGTATTGCAAAAGAAAAAGAAAGCGTGAGTATAAAAAAAAAAAAATAATAAAAAAATCCTTGAGGTCCGCTAACTCATATTCATTTGAATATCTCCTTATGTTTCTCCTCTCCTACAAGAACGTACGTCATTCTACAGATGTGATGGTGATTCTTCCAGTCTCGCCCTCTAATAATTAGATAAACAGAAAGTTATAAAGAAAAGTGGAAGTGATTTGATGCATAATTCGATTTCTTTTGGCTTAGTGTAATAGAGGCCAATAAGTAACCTTAACTTACAGTTTTATTTAAATTCCATTGCCTGACACGCTGCAAGAACTTTGGCGGCATTTTCATGCTTTGTACTGAACGGCTGTAATGTGCTGAGTATTTTCCAGAACGGACTAATGTCATTTACACTTTGGCGATCATATTATTTTCGCAGAAATTACGAAAAGAGAGCATAGGGCAAATCAGAGGAAGTATCTTCGCACTACAACCCTTCCATCACATAAGATGAGACGATATACTTTTCGGTATATCACATTCGCCTTGCAGTTGTCTTCCAAAGCCGTCGTCCGTCAGTTTGGAAGAATGCGTACGTGATTCGTCACTCCAGACAACAGCTTCCAACAGTCCAATATTCAGTGATAGCGAGCTATATGCAAGTCAATACGGGCCATTTTTGAGAGTCATATATATCTCTTACATACAGCAGAGATAACACCAATGAGAGAAGCAAGTGTTCCATGACGAAGAGAAACACAAACCCCTCCACAGCACTATTCTTTGCATTTGGATTGAACTTTTCGTCGTTATAAATTTAAAAAGCCAAAAGGCTATTTTACCGGCGAAAGTGTTAATAGAAAGGGGGATGGTAAATCCCTTATGTTTTAAAAGCCGGGTATATTTCAAACCGAGTTTCGTACCCGGCTTTTAAAACATGAAGGGATTTACCATCCCCCTTTCTATTTTCGTCGTTATGTTTCCATCTGCGAGTGACGTCCGACAGTTATTCTTAAATGCTCTTCATTGCGCTGCAATTGCACGTACTAACTGATGACAAAGATGGCTGCCTTTGATAATACTTCTGTGGAAGATGAAAAATGTTCCTGAGAAGTATTATTAGATTCCACCTTGTCTCATTTCCAGTACCGTGCATAACTATTGTCATTCAGCGTATATCTTGCCTTCATATTATTGCTATGCCAGTGATTCAACCATATGCAATATTAGAGTAAAATGGGTGTTACGATAACTTTTGCAACGTAGTGTCTTTGATCTGCTGTATATGTTTTAATATGCTACAAAAATTGTCAGACTTCAGATTCTCGGTTTGGATGGTTTACGTAATGAAATTAATAGTAATTATGGATCAAGAACTATTAATAGCAAGCTGCTAGTATGGCATGATTTTATAAATGAGAAGAACTGCAGATCATGAGCAGTACTATATTTCGGAGTTTTTCAGCAGAAAAAGAAGACAGAGAAGTCTGAACATAAAGAGTCATTCAGCAGCACGAGAAGTGATTGGTCCCAAAGGAAACAAATCGTGCACGTAGTTGCAAAAGGATAAAGAATGTTCATAAAGAAGGCATCAGGGCTTAGACCTTTGACCTTTCTTATCTACCACTTGAAAATTAACTCTTTCGAATGCATTCCTAGCATATGCTCCAAGACAGGCAGTGCTTTTCCGAAAACGTTTGTTGGATAGAGAATGACGAAAGATATGTTAGGGATAATCGGAGAGTTTTAAAACTGCCCACTTTTGACATCACCGTACTGATGTCAGAAGTGGGCAGTGTGTAGTGTTTCTGAACTAAATTTAAAATTACACCTTTTTTACTTCGCCCCTCCCATTCATCAATAGTTTGTGTTTTGGTTTGTTGTTAGTAAGGTGTTCTAGTGCTGCTACGTAACATTGGAAAAATTTTCATGGCCACTTCGTTAAACGTTGGTCGGTTTATTCTCCTCCCTCTTAAATTTTGTAGATCCACAGGACCCCATACATCAGATTATTCCAAGGACGTCAGTTGTTTTCGGTGGAAAGCACTTCCAGATACACTCAAAACAATGTATCGCGAAGCTACACTGTTTTTCATTAACAGTGTATCCATTTTAGAGAAGGAAACTGATTCTTATTATTTATAGCATATTTTTGATTGAAGTTAACGAAGGAGTAGATCATTTACAAATGAATCTTGTTCTAAATATTATATTAGATATTCTCTGTCTGGGGACGGAAAGAAATTTCTTTCATTAAGCTGTAAATATTGTGAATAATTCAATTAAAATGAAAGGACCATCAATAGATTATCACCACCATTCGAACTAAACTCGCTGATAATATTTCGGCATACAATAGCTTGTGGCAAACAGGTCTGTTTTTTCTTTGGAAGCGGTTCTACCATCTCTCTCTCTCTCTCTCTCTCTTTTCGCTAAGGCCAGAAACTAAGTGGTGGGAGAAATAGTAATAAACGTTTCCCCTTGAGTATTAGCAATTTCAGAGGAGGTACGTAATTCCTCATATTCTAGTATAAAAACAGTCCTCCTTGTGTTTTAAGGATCTTATTGCATTCGAGGAGTTGGTCGCATGAAAAGCAACTGCATGTGTAGGTTTGATCATATCTTACCCAGTCGTTGTTTCCTTTCATTTGTTTATTTTCTATTAGAACATGAATTATTGGCACGACAAAGAAATCGTCTGGCACTTGAAATATATGCTATTCTTGCACATGAATTATGGACTTTTTTGTTGTTAGATTATAATGCTGTTACAACCTTTTATATCTGTTGGCAGAAATCTGGAGGTGAGTTATTGCTAACAATCATCCGCTCTATTTCCTAGATACTTCTGAGAACTTAGTAGAGTAGACATTCTTAGTATAGAGAGAGGGGGGAGGAAGGTTTCATTAATTATTCATAGCAGTTTGTCGTACAATTAAACCAGTTGGAAATAACTAAATGGACAGTTACGATGATCCACCAGTATTGGAACTCATTAGGGAAATTGAGAAGTGAGATAACTAAAGCAAACTGCATCAAGTTAAAAAGTCACCTGACAGGTTTCCATCACTGTGAAATGCTTCGGGCACAATGTCACGTGAAGGATGTAAACCATACCATTTTTGTCATCTAAACTCCACAAGGTCTCAGACTGTCGGTATTGAGTGAATTACAGCAGTTAACACATATTTTTCTCAATTTGTGTCTTTTTTTTAGACTGCATTTACCTCTCAGATGCAGTATGAAAAGCTTACATTAAAAAAAGTCAATGATTCTTAATTTGTTTTAAATGAACTTTTTCAGAAATGTTTGTGAAAACATTGTTTCAACTTAAACTTTTTCTGAGCACATTCCTGAGCGTCATTTCGCAAATGGTGAAATGAAGCTCAGGAATACAACACAATGAAGATAATCAGGATAAAAGGAAGATATGAATGATAAAAGGATAAATACAGATAGACATCATAATATATAACTTCCAAACTCCAATACACATTCTCAAGTATTTTACAATACAATTGAAAGCTCCAATTAAACATTCATTACAATGCAACACTGAGTGGCTCTGACAATAAATTACAAATACAAATAGAAGTGTTTGAAATTCCTGTCAACTACCAATCAACTGGAAGGTACCATTCTTAATTCCATAATTAAATATCCGCGGGAAATATTTCTTCATTATGGACTGTGGCTTACAGCTGCAGAGCACTGACCTGTGCATGATCCAACAGCGCAGTTAAGAGTACTGACCTCCGCTCATTCATCAGAAACTGGAATTCTTAAGAGAGAGTGCATGTTATGCTCTCTCGCCAAAGAGGTGACGTCGTAGATGGATCCAGAGGAGGAGGAAGAGAAGGATAATGGGGAGTCAAATATTTCCGAACATAATTACGCTGCTAACTCTCCTGGCTGCCTCCTTTGATGCGTATAATCCAAAAGGCTACCCCCCACCACCACCCCGTTTCGTCGGCAAAGTCAAATTCTTCCCTTGACAATTACGAAGGGAGTTAATGCCTCATTGCTGGCTAATTCTTGGCGTGACGTTAGGGGTAAAAGGTAAAATTAACACATTCGATCTTCACGCGCACTGAAAGAACCCTTTTACAAAGAAACTACTCCAGCTTTAAGTTGGTGGAAAATCGTCCAGACTCGGGCAAAATGTAAGGAACAGTGTTTGCAAGAATTACGGCTAATAGAGATGGCTTGAAGCAGCAGGCAATTATGACGAGGGGGGGGTCTAGGTAAAAAGGGGCGTTGAGGGGAAAGGGAAGGAGAGCATCGGAGCGTCATCAAACAATTAAAATAACTCATTATCTCCGCGAGAGCGATTATCCGTAGGACATGTGCGACGAACAGATGAAGTAATGACGCTCCGTTGGCGTCTCTTGTTCCGTAGAACAGCCCCGTCATTAGGTACCAGATTTACCGGCCACGTAAACTTGATCAAATGCTTAAAAGCTGTATATAAAAGCACCTCGAGGCGGTGTCGCAAGTTTTGCCTCCTTTTACTGGTCGTCTAGTTGGTACTTGTGGAAGGGCGTTAATAAGTAGGCTGCAGCGAAGACAGAGACCGGCGGAAAGGGGGGGGGGACTGAAGGGAGAAGCTTTCACGTGCAGTGCGGCTACTTCTACAGGAAACCTTCGTAATTGCGTGCTGACAAGTAGATGAAGCTGTACGCATACAGTGGCGTTTCATCAGTTTGCATGTGGCACATCGAACGCCTAAATAGCGTTCTCTTCATAAATGTTGTTCTTTCCGGATGTTACCTTTATTGCTGTGACCCTGTAGCAGCACTTAGAAACCACAAGAGAGAGAGAGAGAGAGAGAGAGAGAGAGACCAGGAAAACAGCGCGTCGCACTTAAGGATGCGTTAACATTCACTCTCCTAATGTACCAAATGAACACTCCTCTTCGCCAGCCTCCGACACGTAACCCGGCAGCACGCAACCGTTTTACACTCTGACACGAAAGTTCTTTGGGGACGTTTCTCTTGATCACGCTCCCTAATCAAGAGAGCTGAGGTGGAACTTTGTCTTTCTACCCCTCCCCACCCCATTTCCACCCAGGTTCTCACTAAGAATCGGTAAGAATGCGCGAAGTTTCTTCCCCCCCCCCCTAGTAGAGGTGGAAAAAAAAAAAACACCAAACGACTCTCGTGATAAACTAACTTCCGCCTATTTCAAAACTCCTTGATACCCTTTTCTGGTCCGAGTTCACAGCCAGCCACCTGTGGCTACAATTTTCGTACTTCCCATAATT
This sequence comes from Typopeltis vanoorti, assembly GCF_054136105.1. Lineage (NCBI taxonomy): Eukaryota > Metazoa > Arthropoda > Arachnida > Uropygi > Thelyphonidae > Typopeltis > Typopeltis vanoorti. The sequence goes on from NC_143555.1 coordinate 40,444,173, forward strand.
TTCGTGCTGACAAAGCGATGTAATTCTGACTGTGAAAGGTCGAGTTGTTTCGAGAAATCTCCATAATAAACTGGCAATATTCCAACCTCCTCATATTAAAAGGACTCATCCGCTCTGCTTAATGATTGTGGCAATAAATAATTACTGCTATAAATTGAATCATGATATAACAAATAATGATATTGGTAAATTTATCGTTAGCATTGGTAATTTTACAAAGTTTGACATCACAGTGCTTTCTTTAATATTAGATAAATTAAAATTCAAAAGAAAATATAAACAAAAAAGAAATAATAAAAAGTAACCAAAAAATTTAATTATGGATTTTTAAATTCATGTGTGCAAATTTTATCTTTGTGACCATTATATACCTTTTCTTTATCTATATCAATGATGTATAAGAATAGAAATAGTGCGCACTTTTTTTTTTTTTTTTTTTTAAAGAGTGAGAATCGACCGTGACATGCGGTGATTGATTTTATATGAGATGCCCATATAGGGTAACGGATGGCAATGCTGAACCAATGAAGTTTAACAGAGGTTCGGCTGTTGCTGTTATCCTGGGTAAATGAGTTCGCTCTCTTAGGTTTTGCCCTAAGGGAGCACTTTGAGTCTCCGGGGAAAGTGTTCTCCGGCACGGCCCGCTGAGGGGTACTTGCCGGTGAATTATTTTCCTCGGAATATGAGCGGTTCTGCTCAGTGGTCGGGGAGCCCGTCACTGAGTGGAACCAACGCTGAGATTAGGACGGTCTTTCGCCCACTATGGAGTGGCCTAGAGATCGTCCGTATTTTTGAGATTTCACCTTTACTTACATAGTCGGTGATTAATACTCTTGGAGGGTAATGGATGGCAATGCTGTAGCCAATGAAGTTCTAACTGAGGCTCGGCTATTGCTGTTACCCTCCTGCCATGATCAGAGTTTTAATAGCTCAATAACACCTTATCCCTACACTGTCCTCTACAGATAACGGGGAAGAACGAAAGCATTCTTGTTTCGCCCCTTTAAGACAGTCCTTATAAGGACTATAAATTTTTTTAAAAACATTATTTCTTATCAAATTATTCTTTTATATATTTATATTTTATACATTTATATTAGTTTGTCTAACTTAACAGTTGGAGTAACTTCTATTTCTTTATTGTTAGCCGATCCCATGTGGAGATGGAGAGTTCATCTGTCGGAAAACAAGCTGGCTGCACTTAATTAGCAGATATATGCTGGCATCAGAGCCTTACTTACTTCGGTCATAATTCTACACTCTACAAACAATAATTCCACAAACCATATTGATTTCAGACTTCTTTTAGCAAGCAAAGTGCGTAATTCTTCATCTTAATTCAATAGAGAAGAGCTCCATGAGTGATTTCTCACTCATTTCACAAATGTTCAATAAGTCCAAAATTGTCATAGAATATTTTCACACACTTATAATTTGCTAAATGGTGGCATCTTCCTAATATAACTTTACCATTGAACTAGACAAGGGGAATGGATACACCATGATACTTTTGGATTTTGCTAAGGCTTTTGACAGAATACAGCATGATAGACTGTTGCATAACTTGGAGAATATGGGTTTGGATTATAAAATATTAGCGTGGATAAGAGGATGGCTGACTGACAGATATCAAAAAGTGGTATACGGGGGATGTGAGTCTGAAAGATTTAAAGTAACCAGTGGTGTACCACAAGGATCAGTGCTTGGTCCACTGTTATTCAATCTGTACATTAATGATATTGGGAAGGATTTGACAAGCGACATACATGCTGGCATCAGATGATGAAAAGATAGGTAGGATAATCAGGAATGCTGCTGATATGCAGTACTTGCAGAATGATTTGAATAGGCTGGTATTGTGGGCACGGGAAAATGGATGTCAGTTCAATGTCAGTAAATGTAAATTCAATCACTTTGGCGTGATTAGACCCAATGTTGTATTATATTAGTGGGATTATGTTTGAAGAAACTGATGAGTCTAAGGATCTTGGAGTATTAGTAAATAGGAAGTTGAAGTTCAGGGACCAAGCAGCAAAGATTGCAAATACAACTCAAAAGATAATTGCAATGCTGAAACGAATGTTCACATGTGAAGATAAGGATGTCATTTTACCTCTTTACAAGGCCTTGATAAGAACTCACTTGAACTATTGTGCGCAGGTCTGGTCTCCTGGTTTCCGTTGATTCTGATGCATTGGAGAGAGTGCAAAGGAGAGTGTTAAAAATGATATCAGGATCCTGGGATACTGATTATGAAAATAGATTGAGAATTTGTAGACTGCACACATTAGCAAACAGGAGAAAGAGGGGTGATATGATTGAGACTTAAAAACTTCTGAAAGATCATACAGGATTTCAATTGATAGAATATTTTAATTTATAGAAGGTTGGGAAAGGACATGAGGGCATCCTTGGAAGCTGAGAATGAATGCCGCTAAGAAGGGGGGGGGGTGAGGGCTAGATATTTCTCTCATTGGGTAGTGTGTGATTGGAATGGAGTGCAAGCAGTGTGAATGAATTCAAGAATAAGTATGATTGCTGGTGCGTGTAGTATGTGGCCTCCCCTCGATGAGTCTCTGACTCCCTGGAAGCCTCTCTTAATAATAATAATAATAATAATAATAATAATAATTACGTGAAAGGCTTTTTGTCTTGAAAGTGTATCATCATAGGTTGTGGCGATGCAATTTTCGTGGCAAGCAAGCAACCATCACCATTCTACACTCCTCCCGAATGCAGCTTCTGTGGAGAAGACGTCACTGACTTGCAGAGAATCAACACTCACTCATTTACGGTCTGCAGCTTATTTATGAAATCTGTAGTGTTGGTAAGTACTTATGCTTAGGATCCTGAATATGACTAAAATTGCAGATGGGAAACAAATCATGATGATGATTTTAATGAAGCAAGAGGATTGCTCCCCTTGCTTCATTGCGCCATATCAAAGAGTATAGTAGCACAAGGCAAGACAATCGTAAGCATCCATGCCGCAACACGATTCGAACTCGCGACCTGTTGGTTGGAAGGCTGATACGCTTATCAATCAGCCAAACAGGCAGGCAGGAGACAATCGTTTAGACAAACTTCGTGAAAACAAAATTGACGATGTGGTCCATATATATATTTTTAATTTACATAAGAATTAATAAAAGGTTGAAGGTTGATGAATTCCACAACCTCCCAGAGTACTGACTACTACGACTATGGTCGAAAGTTAAATGAAGCTAAAACGAAGGAAGGTTACAGAGTCAGAGAGATTTGTGGGAAAGAAGAAGAAGAAAGAATATCAAAAGATCCTAGCAAGTCGGCGGATATGCCAAATGTACAGAGAAAATGTAAAGAGCTAAGCTCTGTATAAAAGTAGCTATCAGAATGGTCGCAAAATAGTTGGAGGCTATTAAAGCTTCGATATGGATGTAAGAGTACTGTGAAATGAATCAAAGATGAAGAAGGTTATATTTCAGGATGTCTGGAGTATATATATATATATATATATATATATATATATATACTGCTTGGAAAGAAGTCAAGGGACACCCTCCCCATGGACAAGAGGCCATGTAAAATCACGTGCTTGTAGCCGGTATAAATTGGAGGAATATGATGCTCCCAAGTCAGTGCAACTGTGTCGAGGTGAAACGGTAGCGAGAAGGAAACTAACAGAGTTTGAAAGAGGCTTTGCGATAGGCCTGCCAAGTTGCAGGCCTATTTTTTCGGCAAGCTGTTGAAAAACTGGGCTATCCCAGGTCAACAAGCAGTGATACCATACTGAGATGGAAGCACAGTGAGGCAACTGCAATGCTACCCGCAGTGGACCTGCAACTACATGGTGAATGTGCTACACCACATTCACTGAACGTGACTGTAGGATGTTACGAAGGATAATATGTAAAAATCGCCATTCGTCGGCAGACATGTTGAATGAGGAGTACCGGACATCGACTGGAACACGAATCCGCACAAAACATTCAGAACTGAGTTTCTGAATATTTTTGTGCTGATGTCTGAATGCTCACAACATGGGTTTCTATGGTTGGACCGCAATATGCAAGCTCCATATAAATCGAACCAACGTACAGCGTCGTCTTCAGTGGTGCAAAGAACGTGTACAGTGGGTCGTGGAAGCTTGAAAAACTGTTATGGAGTGACGAATCACGCTGCACCCTCTACCGAGCAGATGGACGGGTGTAGGTGTGGTGGATATCCGGTGAACGTCTCTTACCAGAGTGCGTAACTCCAACCATGAAATTCGGAGGTGGCGGTGTGATGGGAGGTTCCTGCTTTTCCTGGTTTGGCCTCGAACCTCTGTGTGTGGTGCCCCGAGAGATATCCGAACATTCTGGACAATGGAATGCTTCCTACTTTGTGACCATGGAACTGACCATTGTCTCTTTCAGCAAGACAGTGCATCGTGTCATAAGGCTGCTGTAATAACCGAGTGGTTTCTGAACATGAACGTCACCACATTCGACTGGCTTCCATAGGACTCTGATCTCAACCATCTGTGGTTGAACTGGAGCGTCCGGTGGGGTCAAGAGACGTGCACACCACCACAACAGTCCAGGACCTCATTACATGCGTACGGGAAGAATGGTCCAAAATTCCCATTGATCGCTGTCGTACGCTTTTGGAAAGTATGCTTCATAGGATTGTTGCAGTCATTGCAATGGAAGGAGGTCCTACATCTTATTAAGGTTGGCGCCATGGCTATTTGTTCCTCATACTATGGTATCCGTTGACTTCTTTCTAAGCAGAGTATATATTATTACTACCTACAAAAGATTGTAGACCTATAGTACATTAGCACCGTGGGTGAGGTACAGATTTTTTTCTATTTTTATTAACTTTATTTATATAATTTTTATTTATTGTTTTCATAATCTGAAAATCTTGCTCTAGAGATCAAACGTGGAACTTTTCAATCCACTTCATGCCTTCAATAAGGAAGCGGTGGCTTCCCATCGAGCAATGAAATTCATCTCCCACCTGAAGACAAACATCCGTGTTCACGACTGGATTCGAACCAGGCGTTGGCATAACTTTGAACGATTGCTAAATGAGGCAAGAAATGAGAGCGCATTGGTAGAAAATATTCAAAAGGAATACAGTCCGGAGTGAATATTAATACCTGAGATGTAAAAGGCAATTAGGCACTGAAATGTAGAAAGGCAGCTGAAAATCGCACTTATGGAAGTGCAAAAGTTTTGCAATGGCTTCACTGCAGAATTCAGAAGGCATGGCTAGAAGGTCTAATTCCGAATTATTGGAGTACCGCTCTCATAGTGTTCATCTATAAAAAAGGGAAGTAGAAAACGATTTGTCCCACTCCTGAAAATACTGGCGCAAACTTTGTTTGCTTACACTTGGATAAAGGATTAAACCAAATATATAATTGATTACCTACAGTCTATCAGAGAGATGGACAGATAATGATTTGTATTTGTAACTGCAATATGGTTTTCCTTGATCCTACTGTCCTAGTCTCCAATAAAAATGAAAACCCTAATGGAGCCTTCTTATGTAATGAAAGAGATGCACTGATCCATGAGAGAGAGAGCTGTGGAACTATGCATATACCAACCAAAAGGTTATAATGTAATGTCTGTGACGAACTTAGCTAGTCATCTAAACAAATGCTTCACTTCTGGTAGCATTTTGATTTCATGGTTTTTATATCATGAAGGGGAAAAACGTCAACATTCCCGATATCTTCCAATCGTTTCAAATTAAACACACACACGTAGTATGGGTGAATTTATTATTATTTTTTTTTTTTTAAACAAGACTACCCAAGACTGAAGAGATTTTTTTTTTTTTTTTTTTTGTCAATTATATTCCTTCATGAAAAATTTCAAGTACCTATCAGACGGGAAAGAAGTGGGTAAATATTTTTTGATGTATTGTTTATTCTGAAATGGCTAAGTACCACTATTTTCAGAACTTGATCCAACATTTTGTGTATGCGTATTCGTATCATCCAACTATAATTGATCAATATGACAATAAGGAGTCATTTATAAATTATACTGTTTTCTGAGCTTTTAGATTCACAGTAATTGCTAATTTTCAGAAAATGTCTCACACAAAACAACTAATTCTTAAAAAATAGTGAAATAGTCAATCGCTACCCTGAATCAAAAGTTTTAAAAAATGTGATGATATTTTAATACCTTGATTTCAGATCAGCAAAACACATTTACATCAATACATTTTTTTTGAAAAAAAAATTATATTTATATTATGTTAGTATAATTTACAAGATTGTTTTATTTATATTTTATTAATTTACAAGATTTATTTATATGAGAATTCGAAAAATAACATGTTCTGACTTCAATTACTTTTTCAGTTGCAGTCGACGTCTTAAAGCCATAATTTTTCTAAAGACAACACTAACAATTCTGTATTGTGTGTTACAAGACGGAGAGTAATTAAAGGACGTGTATGGCCTTTATTACCCTCCAGAGGTCAGTTGTTTTTCGCAAATAACCTAATCATCAAGTTGGTTTGGAAGTGATCCGAATACATCAATTCATAATTAACAAGAAAGGACTCAAAATATGAGAATGTTTTACTTTAAAACATTTCATGCACTTTTTAGGAGATGTATAACAAATGGAACTAAGAATGACAAACAGCAGCGGTCTGATTTAGGTCTGTGGTTGATTAAAAACCACTTTTCACACGGTTAAGAGTTTGATCATAGAACAGACAATTGATCAAAGCTAAGAAATAACTGATGTGGTAGTCTGAAGAAAAAATACAGGTGAACATATTATCATATGTTATCATAACATATTATCATATCCGTTGCAGAATCATGATCAAAAGAAAATAAAAAAAAAAATATTATTAACATGCAAGGGCATGTGTATGCTAAACCAAACCCCGCATAGAATACTCATATATGCTATAGATTTAAATAAAAATCTAGGCGACATAACCAATTAAAGAACATGAACATTATAAATTAACAAGACGAGTAATTAAATCAAAAACTTAACATAATGGAACGATTGGAAATAAAATTGGCAGAAAATTAGCGGGGTTGTTTGGTGTACGTTCCAAGATGCTATATGTAATCAAACTCTTGCAAATATGATGTCTTTGTACATCTCATTTCTGTATATATATTTTAATATTTTTTTTTAGATTGATTTCATTTTTTGTTGCATAAAAAAAGCATATGACAGTACAGCCAATGAAGAGGAGTCACAAATGTGCAATTGATACAGATTTTACTGGTTTGTTAATGATACGGTTCTTTGTCATTTAAAAAAAAAGTTTTTTTCTGTTTAAGTATCATGATCTTAATAGGCACAAAATGAAGTTCCAATTTACATAATTTTTGTGTAATGATGACAAAATGAACGCAGAATTTCTTGAGAGTATCATTCATCAAAGACTTTTTTATGATCTCATTTCCTGACATCAATGATCGTAAATGGAACACAAAGCCTTAGGGGGAGCTACTCGAACAACACCTTTATATACAATGAGGATCACATATCGAATCCCGGGGGAAGAGAATAAGTTCATTTCTTTTTATCTGTGTTACTAATGTATAGCAAGAAATATGATGGAGGTTGTGAAATAAAGATTACACCAATTTTGGTGATTTAAGAATCATCTGAGAACAGTAAATTCACTGAAAAAAAAATGCACAAACCCACATGATTGATGGATTCCTTAGAAAAGGTTCTACTTTGTCTCAGATAATAATCTGCATATTTTTATTTTATTTGTTCTTATCTTTCGTCTATTTAGTCGTTATCTGTGCATGCTTCACGATGTTTGAAAAGCCCGAAGACGAAAATCTTCAAGAAGAAGTGTTTTTTTTTTCCTTCTTTCCCTTGTCTAACGAAAGACAAGAACCTTAAAGTAAAGGGGGAGGAGAAGTTAGTTACTTCCTGTGGGATTATGAAGAAGAAAGGGAAAGAATTAAAATAGCTCTATAATCTAACATGAATGTAAAGTAGATAAAACACAAAAGTGCATTTTTTTTAAAGAAAAAGTTCCACATTAGATATTTCTTCTGTCTTTGTTTCCAGTTGACTGTTAATTAGCGGATCTTTCTTCTTGTATTTCGATTCACAAGACTATTGGAACGTAACTTTCTGTTCTTTTTAAGTTAGTATTCATAAAGAGCGTTATATAATTTTATGCACAGTTTGGCTGAAATTAAATTTTATTTAGGAAACTGTTTTTAGAAATGAGGACTTCTGAAGTCTGATACTGAGAGACCGGCATGTCGAACTGTCACAGGCTCTGTGTATTGTTTACTAACTCCTTGGCATTTTATCCATTCAAACAGGAGTTTTTACAGACTCCACCAGAATCATTCCTTTAGTGCTTATGCTTGTCAAGAATGGTTCAGCGTAATAACAAGGAGGAGTTTAATCCGCCTTATTTGATTCCATTGTGAACATCAGTGTTTTGGAGTTAAAAAAAATAAAGAAAGAAATTATAGATATTATTTCTGGGAAAATTCGCATGTTACTCCTCTAAAAAATTATTATTTTAATGGTTAATATAGCCTACTTTCGTTCAGGAGTGCCCCTTTTTTACGGAAGAAATTTTCTTAAGTCTTTGAGATCTTCAATCTTTGTTGTTAATTTTCCACACAGATACACTCAACACAGAGTTTTTCACTCAGTGAAAAATATTCCAAGAAGTTATTTAGATTATCAGCTAATTATATCGCTTAAATCTTCAACATTTTAGTGTTTAGATTCTGTGTGGTATCTTTGATAGTGACAGTCTTTCTCTTTTTAGGAAACGGTTCGTTTTTGGTAATATACTGTGTGCGCGTGTGTATAAACGACTTTTCACTTAAAAATATTGAAAGTAACACTGTAGTATTATACGCTGACACTGCTTAAAAGCTAACCTTAAACCACCTAATATATTACCATTTATAATTACAATATGCCGTTTGGTGTTTTTTTTTTTTTTTTTTTTCATGCAATGTACCTATCCAAATTAGTCATTTACTTTCTTTGCTCCACTATGCATTGCGAATACGAATATAATATCAATTTAATTATCAAATTAGACTATCTAAAATACTCGACAAACATTCAAAATCAAATATGTTGATGATCGGCCATCTTAAATATTTGGCAAAGCCAGTTACACGATAAATAGCTTTAAATTAAATACATGGTTGAAAGTCCTTTTGTTATATTTTCATGAAACTATTTCTTGATCAGATGATACACACTTTAAGAACTGAGTAAAATATAAGAAAATTTAATATAAAACAATAATTTAATCTAAAAAAGAAACAGAAAATTTAAACAACTGTAGAATTCATCGGAACAATTTCAAAATTCTCCAAATTTAAGTATGATAATTAAATCTAGGAAAATTTTTGAATTATGTACTGGAGCAATTTATTCTAAATTGCTGCAGTACATAATTCATATAAGTGCATATATTTTACTATTTTGACAAGAAACAATACTGCAATTGAAATGGAAATAGAAAAAAATAAAATAGAAAATTGTATAAATATCGCAAATATATTTTATTAAACTTATTGTAATCAGAACGTTGTTATATGCACAGGGAAAGAAAAAAGAAGAACCAAACGAATATAATAATAGGTGCTTAAGCATGTTATCCCCCCTCCCAATTTCTTTTGCTAATATAAGGTGTGTTAGGCCTGAATTAAATTTTATAAGCTTCAGAATATAACAACAAAATAATTATAACTTCAGATTTGAATAAGTAGATGGATACAAAAATGTGTCTTGCAACAGCATTCTTGTATAGCGACGTCATTTATCACAACAATTGAACCTACAGCTACTGTTGGACTGTAGGCAGTTTATTTTATTATTATCATTTGTAACATATAATCTTGAATCGTTTTGCATATTTTTCTCGCTAAAAATTGTCTAGTTGAAAAGAAAACTAGTCGATAATTTTTAATTGTCATCCCAAAATACAAATTGCATTACAATTTGTATTTTGGGATGTCACATCGTCTTATTATTTTCGTATCAAATCATTTTGCTAGTTTTAGCCACCACAAATGATCCGATGTAAATTACAACGGAGATGTAATTTACATCGGATCATTTGTGGTGGCTTTTCGCAATGTGTCGATTTACATCGACACATTGCGAAAAAAACAGAAACACCACTTAAAGTTACAACTCCTTAGAAGGTTGCATTTTCCAAAGTTGATCATGAAAAATGTCTTCAAGACACAGAGTGACCTTGAAGTAAAAAAATAAAAGCAAACAAACACCCAGACGTTCACTTGTAAGTTCAACTATAGTTGAATGAACTACTCTACAACCGAACAGTCGTTTATAAATGCACAAGGGCATGAAAATTTGCATAAACATGCCCAAGAAGACTTCGATAGCGTCAAATTACCAGTGATAGCAGTCATTAGAGTGCGGTGTTGGCTATTCGTTCACTCAAATGAGATATGACCTGAAGACATGTGTATTGCACATTTATGCCATTAGGAATGCCCCCCCCCTCCTTATGAATAAAGATGTATAACTCTACAAGCAATGCATTCCAAACAGGTATACACTCTCGCTGTTAATACCTTTCTTAAATTGTTTTAGGTGCAACAGATCCATGTGTGCACGAGTGACTATCGTGTTCCCATTATCTGAAGTTGGTTGAATTTATTGCTCTTTGAACGTGACTGGTTTTGCCAAGCAAAAGTCGACTGGCCTACAGTACAAAGGCTTTTGTTGTGTGTGACATCTATCGATGCTATAATCTTTCCACACATGCCTTATAATAATAGCTTTTTATTTCTTTCATTATCACGTGGTCTCATCTATTTTTTCGAGTGCAGAAAACAAAATGGAAGAACAAACACACAAAACACTTAATAGAATCACAGGGCGATTTAGTGAATCCTACGTAGAAGAACGTTTTCTATGGTGAATTAACTTGTTTCAAGCAATTAATTCGAAAATTAGAATCCGCGGGCTTTGTCATAGGCAATTTCTACGCACTCCAAGATAAATTAATATTGAGCAATCCAAGAAAATATGATTTATTTATTTATTTTTATGTGAATTCCACCAACGATAGTCTGCAAAAACTTAAAGAAGATTCAGTGTATTTTCAACTCTTATAGAACTATTCACAAGAACCCTGAACCAGTTCGGAGGGTTTCAATTTCCTTATATTGCTGAAATCTGTGTCTGAATCCATTTCGATGATCCTCAAGAAATGTAATAGCAAAAAAAGTCTATAAACTTCTATCATTTATGAGAACAATTTGGCACAGTCTTATTCTTAGGTACAAACAGTATTTATTTATTTATTTATTACATCTCGATCTAGTATACCGCATTGCACAAGCGCGGTGCACGTATCATTTAAAAATCTATTGTTGTTATTCAACCAGATGATGTGTTAGATGCAGATAGAAATATATAATATTTAATAAACGATTACTGAACTGCTTGTGTCTACTTGTTTATTTGTGCCACAGTGAGATTCTAACTCACAACCAGTTTAACGAGGAAGTGTTGACGTTATCCACACGGCCAACCAGGGCGGATATCTATCTTTCAGAAAGCAGAATATGAACATGAGTTCGTATTTTTCACCTCAGGCAAGGTGGTGATGTTAAACTGGACAATGAAAATCTAATAATTAACGTCCTAATTTCATGGAGTTTTCGATTTATCACAGAGCCTATTCGACACAAATATGTTACTTATAATATGATCTAAGATGAAAGAAGAAAGCTTGAAAAAAAAAGTAATCAATAATTCGTTGGTTTACATAGTCTTGAAAAGAGTGCTCTACTCCGATTATATCCAGTTTAATAGCGCCACCATCGATGGTTACTTTTATTCTATTGAAGAATGAATTCTATACTCTGATATTTTGTTTCATGAATGAAGTCTCCGCAGCTCAGTTGGTAATTCACGACGGGGTTAAAAAAAAAAAAAAAAACTGGATTCAAATTCCTTCAAGAACACTGAGAACGTTTATCAGGGTTTTCAGTTAAAATTAAGTTAACTGCTCTCCTACGGAGACAGCGGGGCACCTAGAGAGGTAACCAAAGGGCCCTCCCCCTACTCCAAAAGAAAAAGGAAAAAAACACTAGAAAATGTTCCAAAAATCTTTTCCTAATTAAAATATTTTTTTTAAATTTATGTTGCGTATCTTCTATTTCTATACTACTTATGAATTAGCGATCATTGCAGATGCTCAGTCATTGGTCGTATCGATGCGTAGTGTGTATTCTCAAATCCTCTACTCAACTCGCCCCCCCATCCCCCAAGATTAAATCCTGAGTGCTCGGCCCCCTCCAAGATTAAATCCTGAGTGCGCCACTGTACGGAGATGACCAAAATTTTCCTCCAAACTCGAATTTTTCCATCATGCAAAATCACATGTCATTAACAAACAATACGCTGGCTTCACAGCCTTAGATATTTCATCCACAAACTCAAGAAAAACATTCATTAATCAAATAAAGTGTATTTTCCACAGGCGGCATTCTATATGGATAACAGATTACTGAGATAATAAACCACGTATGGATTGGGCAGAGCACGTAAAGGAGTATCTCATGATGCTCGGACACTAGCAGTCTATCATACATTCTCATCGTCTTCTTTTGAAATGCTCCAATAGTACTGAGGAAAAAAAAATTCTTGATCCTCGTAAAACTCTCCTGGGAATACTGGAATAAGAGCACCTACGCCGGTCAATTGAGTAGGAGCCATTGTGTGCTTGTGGAGAACTATTTCCACTGCCGATTTTAGTTGATAATGCCATCTTTTCTATCCAAACACACACACTATGTCAGTCAGCACAATCTCTTTCGTGCAGTCTCAAAATTGATACTTATTTTCTTTCTTACTTTCCGGGGAAAAGTCTACACTGCTGGTTGCCGCTACATAATTATTCTTAAAGGAAACTCAAATCCTGGATTAGCGGGGAAAAAAAAGTGAAATAAATAATCGTAGTTGGAGGAAAGCCACATGCAAAGCAATTTTTGGTTTAGTGAGTTTAAAGATAATACCCGAACGTAACTATTTAATTTGTTTTGCTTCGTCCCATGTCGAAAAATGAGAAGAAATATCTTTAATCTTTGTTTTTAATGCCGTAAACAACTTTGTTAATGACTTTGAAGAAAACCACATCCTTAGGGCAGCATGCACTTGCATTGCTGACTACAACTACATGTAGCATCGGACGATATTTGGCTATTCAAATTCCGCAAGCTTAAACGTAAGAAAAAAACTCATGCAGTTACATAAGAATGTTAGAGATAATCTTAATACTAGTTTTCAACTTTAATTTACAGTACGGTAACAAAAAGTTCCTTGGTTTAACATTGTATACGGAGAAGTAATGTTAATTCATGAGAACAACTAAAATTCAATTTATTTTCAATGTTGCATATGCCGATTATTAAGATAATCGACATATGCAACAAACATAATGCTTTTTCGGATAGATTTCCAAAGTTAACAGATAATGTTAATAAAGAAAAAATTGATGGAAGTTATAAAAACTTAAAGCATTTTTAATTTTTATTTAAAAGACAGCTTTCTTAAAAATATCCTTCAATTTTTAAAATTAATAAGTTTTCTATTAAAACACCTATAAATCCATTTGATGGCATACTTTAATTAAGATCAAAGAGACTAACACGTATATATGCTTATGATGCATACTTCATCACTTCTCAAGTTGCTGCTGATGTTCCTCTCAATCGTATCCTACGTAATCACATCATAAGCAATTCAGCGGGAAAAAAAAAAAATTAAGAAGGGTCAATATCATGCAAGATATATAATCTTATCTTGTCCCTGTACAATATAAGACGAACTTATTACATATACTTTTCAAAAACATTTTTAGAATTAGTCTAAAGAAACATATCAATAAAGAAAATGTATTTTCATAACTAGCAGGAAAATAATAAATTATTTATTAATAATCATAATATCTTATTAATGATTAAAATTTTTATAAACAACTGAAGCAGTTAATTTCCTACCACCCAAGATAAAATTATATTAATAAAGTAAAGTGCTAATATTGTTCTTTTGACACTGAAAAGTTAAGTTCATTCTCCCCGTCCCCCAAACTTATGTTTAATATAAGTTTTTTTAGATATTCAATAAATATTTATCTTTTTTTTTTTTTTTTTATACATTACACAGTTTTGATGACTCTTCGTTTTTATTATAGGTTGATTAGTGTCCCTTAATACCAGCACTTGGCATATTACTGACGTATCTATTGTCAGAATATGCGTGTCTTGTAATCAGAATGGAAAAAGTAACGAGAATGCAAGAATGTGTTTGGCAAATCAGAATATACACACACAATACATGCTCCATTGCATGCATGCTACAACGCACTCTAATATGTTACTGTGGTACATAATTTTTTTTTCGTACTCAATTTAGATTATTATAAAATAAAATAAAATAAAATGCAAATAATAAGAGATAAATTCATATTTCGATGTGACCTGCAGATGAAAACAGATGCATCCTTTTTCTGTGAGGATTAGCTTCCTTTTATGGCAGTTATCCACTTGTCCAATTATTTCAGCTAGGATTTATCTAGAATACGATCTTTAACAACGAATTTTATCAGAGCAATTAAGTTCTTACATTACTAAGATTTCATTATACCATCAAATTCCTGATATGCACAGACAGGAGGATGTACAGGATACTATGACAATAGCATATTTAAAAAAAGTTTTACATTATTACTAACTTCCTACTAAACATTTCCCTCCAAATGTATCTGCCAGGACTCCCATTTTGTGAGATATTATATTTCGGTCTTCGAACGCACTTTTTACTGTATATCAATCCTAGATGTTATCAATGGCAAGTTCCTTCCTAATATCTTAATTTTTAATATTATTCGCGACTGATGCTAACCTTCACAATTGCCGTATCTCTAGAACAAGCTGTATACGAGAATATAAGTTTGAGCTGATATTCAATCATCTAAATATATTAGCTCAATATAACTACCGATATTTTATATCGGTAGTTATATTGAGTTATACTAGTTTTTTTATATTAGTAGTTATAGTAGTTATTATTATTATATTATTATCGAAGTTATATTATATTGTAATATACCGATCAGTTTTTCTCTTGACTCCTTGTCATATGCCTTTTACAGATCTAAAAAAAACCCTTAAATACAGATCCTTTTTATATTCCCATGATTACTCATCAACTCATTAAGAAGTGCAATCTAATCCTGATGACCTTGTTTGGCAAAATCCCAAGTTTTTTTCCAAGTTTCGCATCCTCGGTATGTTTGCATATCCGAAACACTTAGTAGAGAAATTCCTTTGTAGTTCCCCAATTCAATTTTGTTTACCTTTTAAAAAATAGATATTAACTATGAGAGCTCTGCTCCAATCCTCTGGAATTCGACCTTTTGACCAGGCCCTCTGAATTATGCAGTGTAGCCCTGTAAAAACTTTTTACCTCCATAACTGAGTATTTCTGGTTGAATGTCATCTGTTCAAGCTGCCTTTCCATATTTCAGGTTTTTGAGCTTTTCTGTCTTTTTTTTTTTTTTCATTTAACAGTTTTTCAAAGTAATTATTCCAAACATCTAGAATGCCTTCAGTTTTTATATCATGTGTGATTCCTTTTAGAGTACTCTTTCAGTTTCTATTTTCCAGTCTTCCATCACCTATTGATCTACTTTTAAACATTGCTTTGCATTCTTACACTTTCCTTTATTTTTCAAAGAATATGGTGATTTCCTTGCTAAAAACTTGCAATACGCTTTCTTCTTTCCCATGATCATCTCTTTTACGAGTTCTGATTTTGTCGACAACTTCACCAACTATACCACTATACCCTCCCTAACTGAATCAATATTTTCTTCGGAGTTCTGCCAGCACGTCTTCCTTTCCTTGGTCAGTATTCCCTGAATACAACATCTTGTATTTACAAGAATCACTTCTTTTTGTTTTCGTAACACTAACGAATTCTGCTGGTGTTCAGTTTCTTCCAGGAGCTGATTTTTAAAATTGTTCATCCTGGTTCCCTGACAAAAACAGCGTGTGTATATGTGTGTGTGTGTGGGTGGGGGGGGGGGTGTATAACCTGGCAACACTCCAATAGGTTTGAAATTCTGTAACATCACCATCTTTTGGTTTAAGCCGATACAGAATATACTTTTGGTCGACTCACTCCAGAATTTTCGCTTGTCCTCATGTTTCATTATCAAGCTGGATACAAGCAACGGAATAATCCACGAGAAGGTGACGGCATTAGTTCAGATTTCCTTAGGACTTCGTTACTATTTCATTACAGCCGGAATTTAGATTTAACCAAGAGTGGACATTGGTAAGATGCAAATGTGATACAATATTATAGATCTGAATGCAAATCTCGTTACTAATTTACGGAAAAGGTTTAAAAGATAGCAAACCTATTAGCACATAACCAATGAAAATATATTCCGGTTTCTCCTATCCATAAGAGAATCAGAATGAAGAGACCAACTTTCTTAGTACATCTGTATTAGTTAATACAAACACTTGCGTTTTAGGAGTCCCCTTCTTCTACGTGCGTGAGGTTTTTGCTTGTTATACTCTATAATGCAAGTTCTCTGAATTCTTGATAAGGGATGTAATATATGAATGGGCGCGACGCCTCTGCAAGTTTATAAAACATTGTTTGGGGGGTAAAATTTGAAGGTACATTTGTTAAGAATATTCCTCGAAAAGGTGTCACGCAAGCTCCCCGTGTTCCAGAGAACGGTGTCACGAAATTGTCACTTTAACGTTTGAAGCAAAAGACGAATGAAATTCTTCATGTTTTTTTAAGAGGGCGCTTAAAATGTGTTTCCGCCCACGGCAATGTTGAGGATGCATTATTTGGGGTTCTGTTGTCTCGTTTATGGCCTACAACGTGAAATCGTCCATTCCAATCACTGCTTCCAAGACAAGAAAAAAGTTTTACATGAAAAACTCAAAAAGAATAAAAAGAACTTCGGTTTAATCATTCACTGGGTGAGGTAGCGACTGAATTTGCAATGCTGGGCCAGGAGGAATTGCATCTATTGAATGTCGATCATGCAAAAGACAATTACGAATGTTTTGTAAGAAAAGTTTATTTTAAAGATGCTAAAAGCACCCTATTTTTATTTCAAAGCATCAATGCTTTTTTACACTTAACTTCTTAATAAATTATACGATTCTTAATAAATTATGAAGGAAAAATTCCGATGTCGACACGCCTTAAAGAAGTATGACACTAAGAAACCTTTTTTAAAAATTTTGTTTCTCACCAGAAAATATTTACGGAGTTGCATTCCGTGTTCAAATCACTGTGAGGAAGTTTATTTTTATGAACAGAAAGAGTTTTAGCACGAACTGCGTGTTCAACAGTTCACTGATAGCGCGTTTGTAGGAACGCTATTGTGGATTCGGAATCTCTTCCAACCTGAATTCAATGGAGTGATCTTTGAGAGATCATGAACACACTCACATGCAACAAGAGCTATACTAAAAGCCTAGAACTAAAGAGTAATGACTAGAACAATAAGCTCTGGTCTTGGCGATAAGCAATAGCTAGAACAATATTTTTTTTTCTTTTTTTGGCTAGATGGGAGAAGCAAGAATGTTTTTCATATTCCCCATTATCTGTAGAGGACAATGTAAGGATAGGGTATTATTGAGCTATAGGCTCTGATCATGGCAGGAGGATAACAGCAATAGCCGATCTTCAGTTAGAACTTCATTGGCTACAGCATTGCCATCCATTATCCTCCCTAGCTATAACAATCATAGTCTTTATAAGGACTGGCTTAAAGGGGCGAAGCAAGAATGCTTTTCATCTTTCCGTTATCTGTAGAGGACAGTGTAGGGATAAGGTGTTATTGAGTTATTAAAGCTCTGATCATGGCAGGAGGGTAACAGCAATAGCCGAGCATCAGTTAGAACTTCATTGGCTACAGCATTGCCATCCATTATCCTCCCTAGCTATAACAATCATAGTCTTTATAAGGACTGGCTTAAAGGGGCGAAGCAAGAATGCTTTTCATCTTTCCGTTATCTGTAGAGGACAGTGTAGGGATAAGGTGTTATTGAGTTATTAAAGCTCTGATCATGGCAGGAGGGTAACAGCAATAGCCGAGCATCAGTTAGAACTTCATTGGCTACGGCATTGCCATCCATTACCCTTCAAGGGTATTGGATGGCAATGTTAATCACCGCATCTCACGTCATTTCCTTCCTCCTAGAACAATCCTTATAAGGACTGGCTTAAAGGGGAGAAGCAAGAATGCTTTTTATCTTCCCCGTTATCTGTAGAGGACAGTGTAATGATAAGATGTTATTGGGCTATATATAAATATAAAGCTCTGATCATGGCAGGAGGGTAATAGCAATATCCAAGCCCCAGTTAGAACTTCATTGGCTACTGCATTGCCATCCATTACCCTCCCAAGGTACCCATTTTAGTCGCTTCGTACGACATGCATGAGCTACATTGGGGCTATTCGTATCCTGGTCACCACACGAATGCAATATGATTGCATTCAAGATTAAAAACTTGAATATAATTTAAAAATATTGGTGTAGGAAAATATTTCGCGTATTACAATTATTTTCCAAGAAAACTGCCTATTATATTCTTTATCTTAGTTTATGAAAGAGAATATAAACATTTTTTAATCTATTCTTTGTTTATTTTGTATTGCCTTCCAGTAAACGTCGTTCTTTTGCCAAGAATATGGCAATAACGAAGATTTATTGAATTATTATCGTGCTATCCGTGTTAAACATTTCATTAGTTAGTTTCTATAAAAAATTATCAGTTTATATTTCATACGCTGTGTAATCATTGCAGAAATTTATGGACTGGATAAACAGAACTTGAAATTCAAAATATCTTTGATAACTATTCAACTAACTCTCTTTTTAACGATCTCTAACTATATGCAAATATTTATACTAAAATGACTTTTACCATGACGCATGATTTAATCATTTTTATTAATAAGATATTTTTATTAAGACATGGTTCTTCAGCGGTCATTAGGAAGGCGCAGAAAAGATAATGATGATAGGGCTGCTAATGTTGTCGATATCATTAATAGCACTTTTGACGTTTCACACGTTAAAAATTTTAATTTAAGTAATTTATTATTATAAAATGTATATGAAGAGAAATAAAATAAGCGAAAAGAAAAGTAAGACAGAAAACGTGTAAAAGAAAGACTCGGAGAGAAAAAAATTAAGAGCTATGCACTGACGCAGAAGGACTGGATGATCGTTTAACATATTAATTAATGCCTTGTGCACAGGATGGGACACCGAAGGTGCGAGTTCTGCATCTGATTAAGTGTGTGTTTCCAGTGAAATGCAAAGCAGGCGAATATTTGCTGTTTAATGTTAATTTGGGAATATCGAAGTGCAAATACGCGAGCTGCATAGAAGGTTTCTCGCCCAGCTGCGTGCGAACGTGCGTATGGACATGTGTGTGTGTACTAGTAATGACGGCCTTCGGTGAGGAAAGAATAGGGAGGAGGGTGGAGTGTCTGGGGGAAATCAGACGCCCTCTAATAGACTGGTGTTTCTGAATGACATGTTGGCATGCACAGGACTGAGCGGAAGAAGGGATTCCCATTAAGCAGTGTCCTTTCTACAGGCACAGGCGACGTTATGATAATAACGTGTTCCCTAGTTGTCGGTTGTTGTCTGCCTGTCACCAGTGTTCTGTGGTGACGGTAATGACGACGGGAAGCCAGTTTTGACAGCAGAGCAATTTCGTTATTGTCGAGTCGTGCTCTTGTGGTCAACAGTGCTAGCGGATGGACCGGGTCCCGCACTGCGGGAGGGAATCGGGGGGAGCGAAAAAGGAAAAAAGGGGGGAAATATCCGAGGTAAAGAAGTGTGTCATTTTAGCTGTCACTTGACAACACCACCTTTTTAGCGCGTGCCACAAAGGGCTCTCGAGACAAGACCACGTCGGATTTCTCTCAAGCCAAGAGGAGAGTTTTGTCGTCACTTGTCCCAGCAAACTCGCCTCGAGTTGTGTGTGCTAGCAAAAGAACCTCTTTTTGTTTCTTTTCTACCAATGCTGCTATCTGGAATGGCACGATTAGGCGCCCTTCACCGGCATACACGTTCATTGTGCAACGTACGATAGGAGACCCGCTCTTCTGTGGAACATCTGTGTACACGTTTGTGCATGTTGCATCTTTGTCTCGTGAGAAACACGTGTCCGCAACGTTTACACATATTGTTTAAAAATGTGTGAGGATTAAGTGAATGCAACGGACGAGAGGTGTGACACAATATGACGCTACCATTGACAGGTCTGCTCCGCTAATAACACGTTAAAAAACGTCACCATGCAAAGAATTTTTTCCATGTAGTTTTTTCCACGGCAGGGGGGAGAGAGAGAGAATAACTTCAAAAGGTATTTTGGAGAACAGTTCTAGAGGTGGTAGTAACAGCTATGGAAACCACACGATGGAACATTTCTTCACCCTCCAATGATGATCTTTCTGACAGCTGATGTTGTTCTCCTATGGTGAACCCTTAACACCCACATTTTTGGAAGATAACAAATACGAATGGATCAAACGCGCATTTTTCTTTAAAAATTCCGAATCTTAAACTCTTTTAGCTGGGACTCGCTGTAATACGCCTATAATTCAAGATTAGATTCTCTTTTTATGAAAATTGCACATTTTAGATATTTATATCCGAACGAATTACATTATCATATATAGCAATTGGTCACTGCAGGAGGAATTAGGATGAGAATAGAAGAGATGTTTAGAGACATCTGACCACTTTTAAATGCTACTAGTTGGCAGTAGTAATGTTTTTAAAACTGTATATGATATATCATTTAGAGTTGACCAAGTCATGGAATATCTCAGAAAATGAGAAAAAAAAGATATGATAGAGTAGTATAAATACTGTACATGCTTTTTAAAAATCATGTTCAGATTTTTTTTTTTTTCACCATTCGGAAAAAAAAAACTAACGGGTCGCTATTTTATAGATTGAACAGTAGCAAAAAAATATTTGAAAAAGTACATCAATGACTATAGGTGATCCGAGACGTTAAACTCCACGTTGAGATCACGTGATATTGGAAGCGGTATCAATCAGTAAAAATTACGCATTATCAGAAAACCGCCCTTTCTCCTGAAGTTTAAGAACTTATGAATGCTTCATTTTATTTTATTGTTTTTTTTTTTCACGAGCACAATACGGTAACATCGATGTATTCTCATTGACATAGAATTTCCCAGACTACAAATTCGATGCAATAATTAGAACGCAGCGATGTCTTCATGTTCCTTATGAATGACAATAAAACAGATTTATATCTTCAATGAATTCCTGGGATCTGTGAAAATGAATTGATTAATTCTATTACTATTGAAGTAGAAACGGTTCATGCGGGTGAAATCGGTATAATAACAATAATGAAGTTGCAGGCATCGAAATTGAAATAGAACGTGCAAATGGGATAAACAATGCTAGCTGGAATTGAACCAGAAGATTATTTAATTGTTGAGAAGATATCCCATGTCAGTTAGTAATGTCGGTTGTTCAGTATTTTAAGCATGGAATTGTGGCAATTCCATGCATCGTGAAGAGCAGAATATTTTAGAATTTCAGTGCGTTCTTTGCTTTTATCTTCTTGCAGTTTACCGAAGTATGCTCTCTATCGTAATAAACCTTGAAAGTGTAATTCGCAGTTGGTCTAAAATTCACTCGAAACTGATGCCGTAAATTGGGAACAACTTCTTCCTTTATTAACTTTAGTCATGTAATCATTACGATGCTTATAATGTTACGATCCTGTTTCAAAACAGGAAAATCACTTCCATACTATGGATTTTAAAACGATAATAAGATTCTCTTCATGCTGATGATGCATGGGAAATGCAATGTCAGTTACAGCTGATATTTTGTCAAAGTAAGTCTGACAAAATGTCTGTATAATAACTTCGCAAGACATAGCCTAACAAAATGCATGTTTAATCCTACATTTTGAAGTAATACATTTCAGAGAATTTATTTGTTGTAAATCCAAATACGGATTCATTCATAAATCCGTATTAGAATTTATTATTGTTATGTTTTAGCAAAATGTTTCCAACTGGAATTGTTGAGAAAAAAATGAAACGTTCTAAACAAAAGTATCGTAACAATTTAAACGTTTTAAATTGTTGTTTTCAATCAACAGAAAATTGCATATGGACGAATCCGTCTTCATTTTTGAAAACTGATGAAGACGCAGGAATTACCAGTGATGGATATGGAAAGGGACAAAGAAACAATGAACTAAGAAGACTTTAAAGACGAAAAGATTTCTATCTCTTCTCGAACACAAAAGAGAATCTATGCTAACAGAATTTTGGTCCACTCAGTGCCTTTACCGCCCAAACAGTTGCTCAAGTATACGTATGTTTTCTATCGTAATAAAGCTCGAAAATCGTCTTGCTTAAGCGACCTATTCTGTCTGTGACAAGACAGAAACGCCATTATATAGTTGTGTAAAGCGAAAACGCGCGCATCTCCGCCTCGTGCTTTGCTGCTGCTCGCTGTACGGGTCATTTACTCTATCACTTTTGGACGGACGGCTGCACCTCGAGGCAGATCGTCAGAATGCAAATTAAGTTACCGAGGCAAAAGGATCTCCATAATGGCTGTTCTGGGGCCATCGCACGTTTCCACCTCTGTTGCTGACTGGTCGCAGAAGGCGACAAGAGTGCCTTTGCCTTTCCCCTTCGTTTCCCCCTTCACACGTAACTCGATAACGGCCTTAATTTAATTTTCCCAACATCCCGCCTTCTCCTCCAATCCACTGCCGGGAGGTGGAGCACAAACGGCGGAGTAGTCGGCACTGTGCTCAGCTGGACTTCATGATTATGCTATCCCATTGAGAGCAGCCTTTTAAGTGAAGATTGGGGTAGTCCGTTGACAGCTCCGGTGTCGCCATTTTGAAATATTGAATGTGCTAGAGAAAGATGAACGCGCTATGAATCTACCCTAAAACTTGAAAGCCACGTCAAATACGCTGTTATTTATTAGGATTTAGGTTTCCACAGCCTAATAAATCAATGCACTGAGTAGTCTGAAGTTTTTTTTTTCTTTTCCCCCCACAAACTTTAGACACTGAACAATTCAGAATACTCAGCTTAGAGTACTTTTCATCGCAAAATACATCATTTTCGCTCTACCACCCTTTCAGATTACCATTCTTTTATAGCAGCTGTTACACAGCTTCAAAATATTTCATGCACCACAAATCTGCTTAAATTTTTCTATTGAAAAAAAAAAAAATAATAATAATAAAGAAACAAGATACGCACGAAAGTTTCTCAATATCCCACCATTACCCATTACATTTTTTATTTGTTACAAACATGGATTGCAAAATATTCTGTTATAATGACACTTTATATTTGCAACAATACCAACAATGAATCGCGAGCACAACAATGATACAGTAGTTATCAGATTTCAGATGATTAATATAGAATATTTATAACACAAATGATGAAATGATAATATTTGTCGAGTTTTCTATATAATTAAGTTACATAAACGAATTAGTTTATTTTAGTTGTGTTATGCACTATAAAAGTACAATTATTTAAATATGGGATATTATTATCGGCTAATTTACTCAAAGATGTGACTTTTATTGTTTGAATAAATGGTATCCGTACTGCAATTCTGCTGATGAAAATGCTATATTAAAAAAAAAAAAAAAAAACTGAAAAAGAAGGAATAATCATGCTTTCCATTTGATTTAAGTGTTGATTAATAAAAAAAAAAATGTAATGCTTAATGATCTATGGAGACAGATGATTAATGTTCTCTTTGCACTTAACGAAATTTACTCCACAAATAATAACTAGGAAAAAAAAAACAGACTGTCCACTCATATCTGAATCATATCCACAAAACACTGATTATTGATTGCCGCTGAAGTCTTTCTAAATATGCACATTCTTCCGTACCGCTCGACTAAGTAAGTACTTGTCCGAGTGATCGGTAATGGAATTCTGGTTTTCGGGCTTACGAAAGTGGATTCTACACCCCCATGGGCACAATATGCGGAACATTTAGCTATACATAGAATAGAAATCCTCTTGTTTTAATGCCCGTAAATGAATTATTTTTTTGTCACTAGTGACCGATGTTCAATGGAGCGTTAAACCTTCCTAAATATTTCGCAATTAAATTAACTTCACCAACTTTAAGTTTTCTAATTGTATATTTTCGTTTTTTTCCTTGTTCCTTCTTATTGATTATAAATTTCTAAATATACGAAACTTTTAATTTAAAGATCTCATTATTCCCCCCCCCCCCCACCCCCACTAGAATGCTCTATTTGGTTTCAGTAGTATTTCATTATTGATGTATCATCATATTGTTGTAGTACAGATCAGCTTGCGATATACAAATTTTTTGTAGGTTGCATATTTGTCATGGACTGGAGTTCAAATCAGTCGTCTACCCAAAAGTAGCAATCCATAAATTCTGAATCAGATTTTTTTTTTATTTTTTAGAACTATTAGATCTCATCTCAATAAAATAAGTTACGAATCCATTTGTATTTCTAGATATGATTTTAGTGTAAAGTTATACTTAAATATTGAGTATTAATTGTCATTTGTATTCGTAAACATTGTACAAATTAACAATAAAAGTACATCTCAGTCCACAAGATCTCTACTGTATTAAAACCACGATTTTCACATATATAACGCAAATATATAATATTTGCGTTATATATGTTTCATAGCACTTCCCACAGCTATAGACCTACGGGATATATATATATATATATATATATATATATAAAGTTGTCCCGTAGGTCTATATATTATATATAATATACAGTATATAATGTGAAGTCCATTTTTATAAATTATTAATATAATTTATTAAAAATATTACATGGTGTTTAAGTTAAGGGATATTGCATCCCATATCGTTTCTTAGCCGAATACGAAACTCAAAGAGTTTCATGCCGAATATAGTAGAAACTATATAAAGTTCGGCGATTCCAAGCGTAAGCAAATACCTGGATACTGCAGCAACTGACCCTAAAGGTAGTGCAAGCTGAGGCAACTCATGTCTAAGGTGGAGCAAGCTCCGATCACTATTCTTGATATTTACCCATAATGTGAACTTAGCTCCTAGGAGCTGTATTTCTGTTCAACATTATGAGAGAAGGTCACTACCCAGATCGGTTTCGACCTTTATTGAGGTCTCATCAGTGAGTAGGTAGGTAAAGTATTTGATATATGAAGAGCTAAAGCCTTTAGCTTTTCATATATCTAATAATTTATTAAGACACTTCTCGGCAATACTCACAGAAGGGTTGTAAGTTCTGTTCGCTACAAACATGATATTAACTAGGTCTACCTACTCACTGATGAGACCCCAATGAGGGTGGAAACCGGTGCGGGGAGGATCTGGCTTTGAGAGGCTCCACTTGGAGGTAGGTTTTTTCCTGTCTCTGAGTGGGGCCACCGCTGAGATTATGGCTCTGCTTGGTGGTGGAGGTGAGCCTGCCACTGGTTAGAGCCAATGCTGAGAAGTTCTTCTCGGTGACGGGGTGAGTCTGTCATCGAGTGGAACGACGCTGAGTTGGGCGATCTTTCGGGATCGTCTTATTTTTAGAGCCCGCTTCACCTATACATAAGGTTGAAACCGATCTGCGTAGTGACCTTCTCTCATAATGTTGAACAGAAATATACAGCTCCTAGGAGCTGAGTTCACATTATGGGTAAATATCAAGAATAGTGATCGGAGCTTGCTCCACCTTAGACATGAGTTGCCTCAGCTTGCACTACCTTTAGGGTCAGTTGCTGCAGTATCCAGGCATTTGCTTACGCTTGGAATCGCCGAACTTTATATAGTTTCTACTATATTCGGCATGAAACTCTTTGAGTTTCTTATTCAGCTAAGAAACGATATGGGATGTAATATCCCTTAACTTAAACAAGTCATATGTCGCCGAATTGAAGCCTTTAGCTCTTCATATATCTAATATTACATGGTGTTTTATTTTAATCACTTCTTATTGTTTTTAAATTAAAAAATTTATTGTTTTTCTTCAATTTAATTGAAAAAAATATAAAATACAATAAAGTTTCTTATTTAAAAATTATATTAAATAAGATTTATCCCATTTTTAAAAATTCAAAATGGCATGCAGAAATAAATGCCGGTTTGATATTCTAGTTATTAATAGTTTTGTATTAAATGCATGTTGTACCGGAATGAAGAAAATACTGTCACATCGTAAAAGCGGTAACAAAGCTGAAGGAAAGTTAATGAGGGAGACTTGAAAACGTTCCAGGTTTGGTCTTTAGAGCAGAATTTCTGGAAAATGTAAAAAATAAACTTAGAGAAAGAAATATATAAATCTGATAAAAGTAAATAATAATCTCTTTAGTCCATCCACGGTACAAATGTACTATAGGTTTGCATATAACCTTTTGTGGGTAGTAAGAGCTACATGAAAGAGCTATCTTGAATAACCCTTTCTATTATTTCTTTAATTTAGAAGCTGGAATAAAAAAAATGTCGTAGTCTCGATGTTTCAGTCCTTATTATGGCGCGGGGGGGGAGTAACAGGGGATTACTTTATATTAATAAAATACAAATTTAGTAAATCTTAATTATGAAGAAGAAAGCAGGTTTTATAACCATTGTTTTGTTTGTCAAATGCAGGTACGTAGTGACTGAATTTGATTTCTCTGGAAGTGATCATATGGGCTTTAAGTACGATGCATACCAAAGAAACATGCCCGATATGGGGAAGGGAACTCACTAAACAGAATTTTTTCTTTTTTTTCCTGCATTTATTGTCCCTTTGGAAACTTAAAAATGACATCATTCTCATGATTCGCAATAAAAGTAGAAAATAACTATCCTAACACATCGTATAACTAATACGCTCCCATCTTTGCTCTCGTTTCATTATTCATGTTAAACAATTACAAACTAATAAAAATTTTTTATTAAAATCGCTGTATGGTGTTGGAGATTTCAATATGAGTTTCTAGTATTGTTTCTTAAAACGATCCCAGATAGAGAATTTTTTCAACTTATAATGTTTGCATTATACAGCACTATAAAAACTTAAGAATGAAAATATTTTAATTGGATTTGAATATCTGTTAGCTTTGTATCTCTTAGTTTTGTAAATTAGCTTACAAAACGCCAAATGAGAGGATAATTATCAAATCACTGAAATATAACTTAATATTGAATAAGAAGTTCTATATTGAACTTCTTGTTAAAGGGTAACTAACGAATTCAGAGGATGTGAAAAGAGACATGTTACAACAATTGTGAAACAATCAGAACGGCTAATGTTTGACAAAATAGACAAAGTATTGAATGCCAAGTAGGCGAGGTATTGAACAAGCTCATTGCCTGGACTGCGCTAATGCAGCTAGGCCATAAGGCGAGTGTATCTTATCTGTCAAATGCGTGTTCTCTAGCTGGATTGTTTGTTTTGCATAAGGAAAACACCATACATATCTGTCGTTGAGGTTATTTTAATTCCATACGAACAGGCTTGATTCTCGTCATATCTTTAGCACAGTTCATCTTAAATGAGATGAACTGTGCTAATCAATCCTACTGGCGACCAGATTGGATTCACATTTAGCTCGTGT
The DNA here is from genome assembly GCF_054136105.1 of Typopeltis vanoorti. NCBI lineage: Eukaryota > Metazoa > Arthropoda > Arachnida > Uropygi > Thelyphonidae > Typopeltis > Typopeltis vanoorti. Next base: position 40,471,860 of record NC_143555.1, read on the forward strand.
TAATCTTGCATTCAAAGCTGAATATCGGTATTCCATAATGAAACAGTAACACTTCAGTATTTACTGTCTTATTTACTGAAAAAAATCGCCTATTGTTTACTTTACCTCTTCCTTTTTTTTGGGGGGGGGGGTCGGATCACTGGATAGAACAAGAGGGAAAAGTTTGGAAAAGCTAGCTTTAATCTGCTAGAGATCAAGACCAAACTGGTCTTGATCGGTTGGTCGCATTCTTGTGTCTTGAAATATGTCTGTAGTAGAAATTAAACCTTTCGAGGAATTAGGGCAAACTATTGACGTAACACTTCTAGCTCGCGAGAAACGATTTTGAGACCTCTGCGTTTCTATAGAACCGAACCAGAGATTCTATAACTTTCTTAGCTTTCGAAAACTCATTTCATAAATCAGTATTAAAAGTCATTAAGAAATATATTAATACTGAGTTTGAATATACGTTAAGCTGTAATTTACAAAGCACAAAATGAAAGTTTTTTTAAATTACTGAAGCAGAACGAAATAAGACTAAGACAGTTCTTTATTGATCTGTCTTTTTCAGAGGTGATATATTACTAATTACTGATAGAAATTTTCTAAAATTCGCACAGAGTACTGCTGTTATGTGTACGAATAGCCTTAAAATTCTCCAAGGTCTATCTGAGCTACAGATAGGCTTTCATACAGAGATCGTAGGATTTCTTACACCAGAAAGAGTTCCCCCCCCCCTTTCGCCTCTTGAATCATTCTTTCATATCAATTACTTATACTTAAAACGGATTGATGAACGAATACAGCTGCACCAATAACATATTGGCTTTTTTTTAATTGTGAATATTTACTGAAACAAGTAAGATCCTATGTGAATGACAGCTTGGGAGTGCAAAGCTTTTTATTTGGGGGAAAATAAATTAAAATGATTTCCGTACGTAGTCCGTCTTACATCCGACGGTAAATTAGTTCTTGCCATATACTGTCAAAACATTTCCAGAGTAACTGTAGATACTACTCTATTTTTTCCGCTTTGCCAGTTAATTTTAGAATGATATCACCGATTGATACATTTATTATCAGGAAACTCAGCTTGAGAGATTCATCTAAAATCTCCTTTTTTTTTTTTTGTCTTTCAACTCTTGTAATGAAAGTCGTAATTGTTCAGGGATAAACAATAACCTCAAATTCAAGAATTGTTTACATTTCCTGAGATGGCGCTTTTCAGAGAATGCGACTTAATATCTGTTATCTTCGACTCTCATCTTTATCATGTTCTTGATTTTTTTTTTTTTTTTTTTTTTTTTTTTTTTTTTTTGTTCGCAAGTAATCTTTGCGTATTTAAAACGAGCTAGCTTGTCAATTTAGGTGATCTGCTGAAACTTAATAAGGCTTACATCACTTTTTTTAAGCCCCTTGTAATCAGTCAAGCGAGGAACATTTCACTACAAACAGGCACGAGTTCACTTCTTTGGGCTTATTAAAAAGCGATTCATTAACCTTTCAACAGTTTACTGAAAGGTTCTCAGGCATCCTACAGGCTAAACATTTTCTTCTCTTTACAAGTTAATTTTATAATGATATCACCAGTTGATACATTTATCAACAGGCGAATCCTGAGAGATTCATCTAAAATCTCGTTGCACACGATTCACTAACCGAATTTTACATAAAAAAAAGAAAAAAAAAAAGACACGCAAGATAATTCTGTTGAACTGTCTACCATGGCAGTAATTACAATGAAAATGGCGCCCGTGAGAACTGTATAGGTCAACGAATTTTTATAAACTAGGAACAATTGGATATGAACAATAACTGCATTTAAAATACCAGAAAATTTTTGCCGGAAACCAATATTTGTAATATGAACTAAGAATTAGATAAATCCGGGGACTGTGTTCTATAGACTGAACCTAAAACTCTTTCAATCTAATCTAGACTTCAATAAGAAGAATCGTAGCTTCGTACTGGTGATGAAAATGATATACTACCTGAAAAAACTAACATTCACAGACATCTAACCGACGGCCTTTAGTCTATAGAACGGAGACATTACCCACTCCAGTTAGGCCTTATTTACTTGTTATGTTTTCATATTAAAATAAACTTAATTTAATCTGTAATAAAAATTAGGTCGGTTTCTTTGTTTAATTTTAATCAAAGAAATACAGTGTAACTCCTCGTATCGTAAAAACATCTTCAGTTACCGCACGCGTTTCTTCATCATACATTCGCAACTAAACTGGATGTTCAGTAGATGCATGTGAATAGAACGAGTCCTGCTTTCTGTGCAATCCTGTTAATGCTTAGCAAGCGGAAATGTTATTTTCATACTAATAACAGAGAAAAGGTAACCATCTGATACAGCAAAGGATAATTTACTTACCAATAACAGAAAATCAAGTTTTTTCAGTGGAATGTACGTTTGTTGTAGCCTCTGATATCCATAAAATATTCAAAAAATACTTCTGCTGCTGTTTGGGAAAACTAATTTACTATGCAACATTTTAATGATTAAACCATATTACGCAATAAACTATCCGTTAGCCTATATATAAAATCAAAACTCTTATGAATATACGCTTTTGATTACAATCGCTGATACACCGCGGTTTCCAAGATGCGTACAGAGAGAGAGAGAAGCTCGCTTTGTGTGCAAATACACCTTTATCCTTATAGTCCTTATAAGGACTGGCTTAAAGGGGCGAAGCAAGAATGCTTTTCATATTCCCCGTTATCTGTAGAAGACAGTGTAGGGATAAAGTGTTATTGAGCAATTAAAGCTCTGATCATGGCAGGAGGGTAACAGCAATAGCCGAGCCTCAGTTAGAACTTCATTGGCTACAGCATTGCCATCCATTACCCTCCAAGGGTATTGGATTGAATGAATCACTCACCGCATCTCACGGTCGATTGATTCATCCAAATTCTGTTACATATCATTATATTGTTATTTCTTCAGATAATTTAGTGGCGTTTAAAGTTAGAATACCAATTCTTTGAGAAATATTAATGAAATGTATATATACAGGGTGTTCGGGATAAATTTGACAGTTTCGTAAGGAAAAAGAAAATCTTCTTTGTATCTATTAAATTTAATGAATTGACAAAAAAACATTACAGGCAGAGTTAATTACAATACTATCAACAAGATTTACTCAAAATAACCACCATTAGCATCGATCACAGCTTCAATTCTGCTTCGGAACCTCGAACAAGCTGATGCTATAGTCTCCCTGGGAAGGGCCGCAAAAACTGTTTTAATTTTATCCATTAACTGGGCTTTTGTATTACTGGAAGTGCGATTGGTGTCTTTTTCAACTGCGCCCCATACAAAATAATCCATGGGGTTAAGGTCTGGGGAGTTTGGAGGCCAAACATTTGGACTGGTGAAGTCGTAGAAAATTTCAGACAACCATTTTTGACTTTTCCCAGAGGTGTGGCAAGGGGCCGAATCCTGCTGCCATACATACGGCCTACCATTGGCTACCCTTGTTATCCAGGGCTTGACTACAGTTAGCAACTCCACGAACAAAGCCCGAATTCCAATGCCAGGGTTCTTCAACACCTGTTCCTGCAGATTTGCGAGGAATTCTGCTGTACGAACGCAATCAGATCGTCTGCTAGGGATCTTTGTTCTTGCTACATCCTCGTAGTCACCATTGCAAGTCTCTAGTTCATGCCTGATTGTTTTTACTGTATTCAGGGAGCATTGGGCAGCAGTCGTAATATCCTTATTTTGATGGCGGGCACGAATCATCATGATACAAGTTATTCTCTTCCATGATTCAGGTGGGTTCCAGCTATCCATCCTTTCTGACATCTTGTATATGAATGAAGAAGGGTCCAAACTTTTAAATGAAGAGAAGTGTGTGTTAATACATGTAACTTACGGAAAAATATAATTAATTATAAATATGTCAAATTTATCCCGAACACCCTGTATATCCAATTTCAAGAAAATAAAATTTAGGCACAATGTTTAAGTATAATTTTAAGTTAATTTCAATTGCAATATTAAGTATATTTTGACCTCTCAGAGTCGCATTAGCGCCTCCTGCTTGGATTACTGTAATAAACATGCCTTGTAGTCCTGAACTTAGAAGGGGCCATTTACAATACGAATACGAATTTAGTACGTCAAAATATCAAGTAACTGCCAAAATGTTTGCAAAAACATTTTATGATTGGTCCATAGCCATGTGATGTCAGTAGGATCATTGAATACTGATGATTATTACTTTGGTTAAACGTTTCACGGCACCTGCAAGATTAGAAGTTATTTTTTTTTTTTAATTCACTGAAATTTTTTACAAAATCCAGTTTCTCCGAAAATGACATTTTTGTTTTCTCCCTTTCATTATTCATTTTTTTCATATATACTATATTGTAAAGCGGTGTACGGCTCAGAAATAAGCATTTTATGATTTATGCGAAGTCGAGCGATAAAGTAGAAAAGCGAGAGTAGCCTGTCAGTTAAATTTCATGGTTTTTCGTGCATAGTTTGCAAGAGGGTCTCTCTCTCTCAGCCACCGGGAAATTAATTTTTGTTTTATGGCGTACCAATAATAAGTTTAAGGGACAGATATTTTGTGAAGGATAGGAAGATATTGTCAATATTCTTGCAATGTTCTCTTTTGGAGCATCTGGTGTTGTTTCTGGTAGCAGCAATTACACCCATTCGGGATTGAGAGCGGGCAAGTACTGCAGTATATTAGACCATTTTCTTTATTTTATCCAGGACCACTCATTTTAGTCTTAGCTGATCTGTAACAGATCAATTAACACCAAGTCACTTAAGCTTTGAAACGAATCAGTCACCAGCTTTGATACGAATTAAATTTGTTGGGGAGGGGAGCTATGAAAGTACCATCAACAATTCTTTAGACTGATATACATTAGAAGCTAAACCACAATGAGAGGATGGATGGAAACCGACTCAATATTTTTTGAATTATAACTGCAGGAGTATTTCTTTCATGCTCTGTTATGCGATTCACTACTTGACTGATAGATGATGACTATTGCAAAATCAAATTCTGCTAAGTATAAGAATGTGTTCCACTTAGTTTCATCTATTTCCCATCGTGATATTAGTGATGACGCAAATGGTTTTCCGTATGAAAGAGTGGATATCAATGGCAAAATGCTCTTTTATTTCTAGCTAAGTGGTGAGAGAAGAGTAAATTGCTAAATCACTAAATCAACAGCAGAAAAATGTATGAGAAGGCATAAGGAAGAAGAGTCAGGATTGTAGGAAGCAACAAAAGCTAATGTTTTATTTCTGTAACCAGCATGTGTTCTTCGATCGAGTTTGTTCATTCTGGAAGATGAAATATCCCCAACACATCATTACGAGAGCTGCTTATAATGATCTTATACAGCTGTTGCCATCTCCTTACTAATTATGAAGGATTTTAATTGCCTTCATGCATTTTGGGATAGTGTAAATACTAACATTAGAAGCGAGATGGTTGAGCGCCGACAACAACAGCTTTTCCCTCTCTTATCAGCATTGTCTTTACATTGTCGTATTTCTTCCAGGAGCCACTGTGGCGGTCGGTTTTGGCAATATCTCTTGGTTGGAAAGACTTGGATTCCAATGCCGTCTAAAGGGCATCGTCGATACTGACAGCTACAGAGGCTCCTGGAAAAGAGACATGCTTCTGACATGAGAAAGAATAGCTATTGGTAAGTAGCGACGTTCGACTAAACCCCGTCTGATGTTGGTGTTTCTACTATCCCTAAAAGAGTGATAATCATGAAAATTTCTTCATAATTCATAATCAGTAAGAAGATGACAACAATAATGAAAGATAATCAAAGTCATCGCAAAATATGTCGGCTGCAGTGGCAGGTATGTGCAAAATATTCTTATACGAGGACATTCAAGACGGATTTACAACAGCTTTAAGAGGTGTGTTAAAATGGATTTGTTGAAATGGGATATACTCGTTGTCCAAAAAAAGACTATATCTCCATCTTGCCAGACTCATTTCCTGTGCTGTCATTATTGATACAGGTGACTGAAAGCTTGTGCTGTACTTTTTTATAGTTATTTTCGGGATTAGTTTGCGTTTAGTTGCTTCATTTCAGCGACAGGTCAGTGAGAACTAATGCTCTGAATCCAATATACGCATTATGATTTCTTTTCTGCCTATGTTTTGAAGCTAGTTTATCCATTTATTGACTGAAATACGGAGTTTCTTTCTTGGTAACTGAAGTCTGGTCTCCATATGAGACCAGAATTTTTTTTTTAATCTCTATAAGTTGGTATTCTCTTCAACACTGTAGTTATCCGATTTGTTTTAACCACCTCGGTAATGCGACTTTTAAACGCAACTCACTGTCTACTATAATTCCAAGTCTCTATCTTCATCACCCACTTGCAGCAAATTTCCATTAATTTAATATCCAGTCCGCAATGTCTTCAACCGAAAAGGCGTTACCCTGCACTTACCAATATTACACTGGTAAGTGCAGGGTGACGCCTCTTTCACTTCTTTTCTTACACTTTCTCTCAACACAGACGAGATTCCTCTTTCTACGAAACGTTATTGGCACTTCTGCTTTTACAATTATTAGGAGTTTAGTTGTCTGTCAATAGGCAAGGAAGATATTCCAGGTTAGAACCAGATTGCCGTTCTTGAGATGGTAGGAGCTTCAAGGGCTATACTCTGAAGATCATTCTGATACGACTAACTCTACAGCCTATTATCAAAATGAACTAGTAGTTTGATTTTTTCTGGCATATATTAGCAGCATACGTTACATGCACTACAACCAGTTAAAAAAGTTAAAAACATATGCTATAAATTATGAGTGAGATAAATGTATCCAAGTGAAGGTCCATTTGATATAATAATTTGATTATTTATGGTGAATTACTGTAATTGATATCGACGATGTTGCTGAGGCCGAGAGATGTGGACCAAATGCTCTATGATTTTTTTTTTTTACAAAAATGTTGCATGAACGGAGTTTTTTTTTTTTTTAAGGCTTTTGTCAACTCTTCTAAATAAAGAATTTTATAGCGAAATTCTGCCTGCTATTTGTTGGAATTACGGAGTTGCACCTAAGGTATGAGGTCATGAATTTGTATTTTTCATATTTTTTGTTACTTGGTTTTGCCAACATTTGATATATCTACAGTTTCTGAATTCAGTTCTGTCTTGAGATGATCTCGATAAATTTGAGGAAGAAAGGACTGCACTCAAAAGAGTATAGAATCTGTGGTGAGGCATTCTATGGATCCACATATGGAACCGGTAACTATTTAGCAAGGAATACATACGCATAGAGATGAGATGCCAGGACTATCCTGGGCGCTATACCAACATCGTAGAGAAACTTGAGTCCGGTCTTCAGAACACTGGGAATGGGATCATTGGTAGTACCTTGGTCTTCTCAGGCAGGCCCATCAGCTAATTTAATCTGATCAGACCATCCAGGAGTGCCTGTTTTGCGTGGTAGGGAGCAAGGCAGTGCATGTCCGATACCACGACTTCTTTTAAGATGTCTAAATCGTTTGGCAGTACGAACATGCACTTCGTTCTTCCCCGTGAAGAATGAAGCACCATCACTGGGAGGTCTCCTTCGCCGTGAAGAGGTGTCCCACATGAAAAGTTTTGATATAGGAGAAACATTGGATTTTTTATTTTTATTTTTTGTAAAATTACACAGTCGGCTCGAGTGAAAGGAATTTTCATTTAAATAAAAAAATTGTAAATTTGAAAATTAAAATAGAAAATCAGAATCAGAAGTAGGATGAAAAAAATACTACCATAACGAGATCAAAAGTAGGCGTTTAAAAAAAAAATAGAATAAAACAATGCAAGAATTTCATTCCCTGTCCCATCTCTCTCATATGAGTCTTTTGCAGTTTTGCTACTTTTAACATCAAACAGAAGTAAAGTAGCATTTATTTAGATCTTTCATTTAGCATTAAAAAACAACAAAGAGTAATAAAGGCCTTCACACTCAAAGAAAGAATTAAAGTATTCTTGTTATGGATTCCGATTAATATCCATTGCAATTATTTGCGCAAATAGTAGAATATCAAAAGTATCTTTTACTTTCTAAACACAAAATACCAGAAAGAGATGAGGTATTAAAAATAAAATCAAAATTGAGTGCATTTTCAATGCTGTTGCGAGAGTGCTCACAATGATAAGCTTTTAAAGTGGAAAATTTTCTGATGATTGTTCCCTCAAAGATTTCTATAATTAGTTCCAAGAGAAATACTATAAAAAGGTAGCTACGAGAACAAGGGGATTATTATTATTTTTTTTTTCTTCATAGTCTTAGGTGGACTACCAGAGAAGCGGAAGAAAGTAGGTTGCCTTATCCAACTCTCATGCGTAGGTTGCAAAAATCAAGAAATTACTGTGGCAGAATAAATGTTAATTTTCCGCCAATAGCTAAACGGGGGTGATTTGTTAAACTTTTTAAGGCAGTTTCCTCAATAGATATTTGCATTCATTTCGGGCCGTAATTTAAGTCGTCAGGAATATTAAAAGGAAGCTTAACTTTATCCATTCGGAAAATAATACTCGAGTTCAAATCACGCACGTGATGCGAGAAACTGTTTTAAGGACTTTTTTAAAACTATAGGTGAGTTAGCCGAGAAACTAGAAGTCTTTTGGGAAGGAAAACGCCTTTCGAAGAAGTATGGAAAGAAGATAACATAAGTATGGAGGAAGTTGTAATAAAAATGAATCAACCCAGTGACGCACTCAGGGAGGGGGGGCAAGCCCCCCCCCCCCCAAAAGAAAAAGTTAAAAAACACTAGAAAATTTTCCAAAATACTTTTCCTAATTAAAATTCATTTTTTATTTATGTTGTGTCATGTCTTCTATTTCTATACTCCTTATGAATTAGGGGTCACATAAGGTGAGAGAACCCTATAGCAGTATTTCTCAACCTATGGTCCGCGACGATGGGACAGGTAGCTCACAGGCTTAAATTAATCAAATAAATCTATATATTTTAATTATTCAAACAAAACAAATTAAAATTGAATAAGTAAGTAAAAATTATTAAAATAAAATGAATATTTAAAAAAAAATAGCGGCAGAATGTTCATGGAATGAACATTCTGCCACTATTTTAATTTGTAGCGGCAGAATGACGAGTAATAAAAGAGGGGTGAAGGGAAAAACAATATGGTTTTATTGCTTCCACCTTCCCTTGCTGTTTTGTTAGATTTGAAGTGAATATGTGTTGTCCACATGACCACATTTCAACCAATTGTTTGTTGTTTATTGATTTTTATTGTTGAAGGTTTTCCTCCTTTAATCAAGCCTCAATATATCTTCAGAAGTACTAAGTAATACTTAGACAAAATGTGTTGTGAGTTAACTCCAGTATTTATATATTTTTCGGAAATCGCGCGAAAAGCAAGTTGAGTTGAAATGCTAACTCTCTTCAACCGAATTCTAATAATATGTGAAACTGCCATAACAGCATTCATTATATATTTAAATATATCTTAGTTTTAACACGTTTACGAATTTTAACACTTTCGGTCGAATTTTATTGCTGCCGAGCGAACTCACACAATCTAATTAATAACAATAGTTTTTAGTTAGATACTGTGTTTGCCGGTGCAACATATGGTTTTGCTTGAGTCTATACAGCATAGTTTCTGTATGAGGGAGACATGTGATTTATCAATTAGTGTAGTTTTTATCCCAGTTGTCTCTAATTGCACTATTTGTTGAGAAATATATTACACAGACTGCTTATACCTTATTCACTGATATAATAAAAGTACTTGTTTTTCTTGCCTCTGCAATATAGTGGCTATTGGGAGAGGGCGTGTTGTTTACCGCGGAAGGATTTACTATCGCCCTGCTCTGAACGTGTTTCAGTATTTTTCATTTGCGAGGTATATGCGAAACTTTTTAATTAATTTATTTTTTTTCGAAAAGTAAAATCAGGGCTGAGAGTTATATGCGAGCAAGTACGGTATTTCAATTATGGATAAGTACATTGGTACCTTCTTTAAAATGAAAAATATCTCGGATGACAGCGATAATACAAAGCGAGTTTGTTATGACAGTTTGTGTGTAGTTTCTGAAGAGAAAGAGGTCTGTAACGAATCCACAGAAACACAGAATTCCCGTCAGTTGCAATGCGATAATATTAATACGCTGAACGAAAGGAAATATTTGCTGATTTGCTGTACAATCGACCAGTGAATCGCATTTAAAGGTAAATACAGTTGGTTATTTTGTAGGAACATTTTTCTCTTTTGTGACTTTTCTCCCTTTACGGTAATTATGCCTACATTATTGTGTTATTATTCAACAATTGTTTACAGGTTTGAATGTGTATATAAAGTCAATATCAAAGGATTACAAACGCGTGATGAAAGGGACGGGAGGTTTGGAGCTTCCCCGGATAGTATTTAAAAGGTAAATACAATTGGTTATTTTGTATAGGGCCCCGAAACTTCTTAGTTTAGAATTTAACCACTGGGAATGGGTTTGTGCCCAGCTCAAAACTCTGAAACAGAATTTGTAAACATTTTCCGAATAACTTTTTATAAGAAATTTCTGTGATTTCACAATCCATTTCAGGCTTGCAGTCACCAGAACGACCTTTCATTATCGAAAAAAGAGCAGCTAACTGAGCTTTCAAGTGACAGCGGGCTTAAAATGCCATTCCGTGATCGTGGTTTGGCTCGATTCTGGATTTCGCCTTCAGTGAGAAGTGAATTTCCCGAATTACTTGAAGAAGTCGAAAATCTTCATGCAGTTTTCTACAACCTATCTTTGCGAGAAACGATTTTCACCGCTCCTTCAAATAAAAACAAAATACAGAATCCGTCTTAGTGTGTGTGTGTGCCGATCTTCGACTGAAGTTGACCAATATTGAGCCAGATATCCAGCAACTCTGCAAGGGCCGAGAAGCTCATCCATCTCATTAAAAGTATATAGTAACATAATTATATCATTTTATTTATTTGTTTAATAAAAATTAAAACTTTGTTTTAATTTTTATCCACAAAATTTAATTTTTTATTTATATATCCGGCATGGTTGGCTGCGAGTTCGAATCCCGCCGTGGGCATGGATGTTTGTGATTGTCTGTGAAAATACTAGTGGTAGTGGTCGTCAGTAGACAGCGTTGGTGCAGATAATGATGATGATTGTAGTTGTGGTTGGTGAAGACGGAGAGTTGTAGAGTAGGTGCCTTTCCTCGATATGTCTTTTAACTACCTGGAGATGTTATGCAATAATAATATCGACAAGCTTTATATGTTTATTGTGCATCACATAGTTTGAATTTGGCACTTGGAAATGCTATATAAACGACAAATAAGAAATTGCATTGGCATAATTGAAAAGTTACACAATTTCTTCAACCCCTAAAAAGACAGGACGTCCTTGTTGTTTATAATATTATAATATTAATATCTTTTAAGATTTATAATATCTTTATTTAGCTTGAAAAAAATATTTGTGTGCACCTTACCATTGTCTAAAATAATGCACAAATCTGACAGTGACCTCTTAATTGCCCTAAATTTTAAAGATAATTACGATCATGTATAAAAGCCAATAATTTTAATATTGATATCAAAAAGCCAAGGACTTCATCAAAACAAACATCAAGGTCCAATGTTCCAGCCGATTCTGTAGAAGAGTATTTCAGGAGAACTATTTCATTCCATGTATTGACCAAATATTGACTGAACTTCATGAATGTTTCACTCGGCACCGCAACATTTTGAAATATATTTTTTTCTCTTCTACCAAATGGAAAAGATGCTCCAACAGCAAGTGCAATGGAAGATTTTTCATCTATTGTATTAATGTATTGATTATGAATAATCACGTGGATGAGTAACCCTACTGAAATAATTCAAGAGCTTTGTAAAAAGAAAAGAAAACTGCATTTTATTTAATGAATTTTATTGAACGAATAAAATTTAACGAATTTTAGTTGAACGGATAAAAATATTTTTAATGCAAATTCATTGTATTAAAAATATTTTTATCCGTTCGATCCCCCCCCCCCCCCAAGATTAAATCCTGGGTGCGCCACTGAATCAACCTCTATTGGAATAAAGGAATCGGTCCTTCTATATTAATGAAATTCGCAGTTTCCGATTCACTTTAATGAGTCACAGTCCAGTATAGCCAGGAAACTATTACTATGCCAAGCATATTCCAACCATTTGAAGATATGCTGTTAAACTATGAGCAGTTAAGCTAAAAACTAATGAAAAACGGTGATTTCTTAATTATTTATGTTATTACAATGGAGATTTCATTTGTAAGACAACTACACATTTTTTATGTTACAATGAAAATTTATGAAACGAAAAGATCAGTGAATTGCTATTAGAAATGCAAAATAGATCGAAAATGATCAATAGCTCAAAAACACAAACCTTTTATTTGCATAAGACAACACTTCATTAAAAAGATTGCATTATTGCAAACTACAAAACTGGTTTCCAACTATAATCTAATAGTTTTATACTTGTTATAAAATAGTGGTAGTTATATTATTTATATACATTTTAAAATTAATTACTGTATTTGTCAAACTCAATGAAAAACTCAGATTACGTATTTAGTGCATGGTGATTCTATTTTAAAAATTTATTTTTTTCTTAAAAAAATCTCGATTCAAATGAATAGAAATAAAAATGATTTTGTATGATCTACACAAACGTTACAAATATATGGATAGGAAATTTTGTAGTTAAAGGCATGTTCAAAGAATAAAGGAAATATCGATAGAGAAAACCCCCATTAGTGCGGTACTTCGATATAATTTAAATTACACATATACAATGATGTGGCGATTGGGCCGATAAACAATCACATTTGATGTACAATAGTAATCCATATGTAACTGATCACAAAATAACTAAGATTGTAACTAGTCCATGTGATAAATAACATTCCTTATCAAATATTTGCAATATGCGATCTATATATAATAAAACAAATAATAATCTTTTAATGATTACAATAAAAGTTAACTCATCCTTTTCATTGTTGGTTAAACCAACAATTTATGGATGTATAACAATGAATGTATAGACAACCTCTATAACAATGAATGTATAGACAACCTCTATAACAATGAATGTATAGAGGTTGTCTATATATTCATTGTTGTACATACAATGAATGTACAGACAACCTCTGATCAAAGGAAGCAGCAGGTAAAATAGGAATGACGGTTTTGAAAGCATTTAATACAGGAGTGAAAAGGAGAAGTGGAAGGTTATTCCCTCCAAAAATTAACGTATATGTATTATTCTAACAATTCGACTTGCGTGGTCAGACAGAAGTAAAAGCGTTATTAACATCCCACATGAACTACTGCATATATCAGTATACAGTTGCTAATGACACGTTGGCTTCGACTCGCCTTAGGAGAATGATGATGATCGTAATGGCTTTTGCCTTTCACGCACTAAGATTTTAGTAATAACTTGCTTTCTTCTTCAGCTAAAGTTCTGGAATCTTTATTCCTAGTGGGCATCTTTCTCTTAGAATTCCTCCAAGATATTTATCAGATATCTCACATTTTATTTCTTTTAACAATTCGAGTACGTTCATACTTTATATATAAGATAGTCAACCATTGACTTTATTTATCAATGTAATGCGATTTTTTAGCCCAAGTACATAATATACCAAACAGGTATAATTCCAAGGCCTTGCAGGTGTCACATTTGACTATTTAATCCTCAAACTCAGCAGAATTTTACCACCCCTGTTTTGATAAACTCGGAATTAACCCTGCATTTTAAGCTGGGGTTACAGTGTCATCCAAGGTTTAAATTATTTTCATTTAGATGACTAATTAGAAAAAAATTTCGCATGTGCTTGTTGATTAAGTTTGTATACGTGCATACTTTATAAAGTCTTCTGACGAGGAAGTAGCTGAATTCCTATTAAGAAAGATTTTATGTGACTTAATATAGATGCGTATTGGATTATATGGATTTAATATTTAATATGAAATACTCAGTCTGTTTGTACGTCTGGCTTTCTTAATGCAAGGGAGAAGGGGAAATGGAACAATGAAGATGTATTTCTTCTTCAATTGATTGAAATAAAGAGGATCTTTAAGTTGCATGCAGTAGCGTGGATGTCTTCGGCATTGTATTTTTACTGTGATTCAAGCAAACGCCTGTGGCAATATAATGACCCGATCATCCCGAAGGTCAGTTATTATTAAACGAAAACCAATTTCAATTCCACAAGTAAATGGATTATAACTTTACGGGAAAAAATCCCTTTCTGAAATGTTTCAGTGAAATAATGACCTACCTAATACCGGGTACTCCTTAAAAACGGTAACAAGAAGCGACCCCTTCTTTCTGGATGACGCTGGACACCACGTGGCAAAAAAGGCAATGGAGGAGGGTTTTCTCAGACCCCCGTCATCCCTTAACATGTCTTCGCTTCCTGATTTCAGGACTGCCGACGGGGTAACGACTTTGTTACAATAGCTGAAGAAAACCCGCGAAGGTGTGCGGCTGTCGGTGACAGGTTCGCGAAGTAACCCGCGTGTGCGGTAGATAAGACGGATTGAACGCCTAAACTCCCCGTCTGTTATGTGGCTGTACGACAAGAAATAGACTAAAAGCAAGAAAAAGTAGAAAAGCTCACTCCAGACGTGTAATTAAAGCTTGTGGGGGTCACAAGGACTATATGTACACTGTCGCTGCGGGAAAGCGGCGACTGAAGTGCTTAACACACCCGAACTAATGGTTTAGGGCAAAGGGAGGCTGGAGAGTTGCACAAAAGGTTAGCTGGCTGGTTCACGCCTTTGTCCGTCTCCTGTTCATAGCCAACGTTAATAGTGTAAGAAAACGCCCAGTAGCAAGTCTTACAGTTTCCCATTGCTCATGACAAGCGGGAGAAGGAAGCGTGTGACAAGCAAAGACAACCCTCCTCGCCTTGGACGGCAGCAGTTTACACACGGGGCTGTTTACAAAACCTTTAGTGACACTAAACAACTGCGTATATCCCCCTATTCCATCCCCCTTTAGTCTCTTCCTCCCAATGTGCAATCAGACTCGTCTAACGGACTGTCTGTAGATTGAGAGGGGGGGGGGGGGAAGAGAGAGTCCGTCAATAAACAGACGTTAACAGTGTTAGTCGCCACCCTCGACTTCTTACGAACAATAACTTAAAGCAAAATGAACGAGTTTGGCGAGCGCCCTCACGCGCGCATACCCTTTTTTCAACGCTTTTGCTTGTTACTGCATTTGGGTAGTCTGTGTGAATGGAGTTTTTTTTTCCTTTCTTTTTCTTTAAGAAAACATTCCCTGTTTTCTTTCCACTCCCTCGTTCCTTGAGCAATGTTTGTAGGGTCAGTTGTATTGACCCCTCCCCCAAGATATTTTCGGAATAAACAGATCCAAAGGACGGTGGATTTTTGTTGAAACTCATTGATAGAAAATATGTGTTTACGATTTTCCAATAAACATCATTATTACTGAATATAACTATGATATTTTTAAAGTACACCGTCACATTAAGTACAGAATTAAACTATTTAATAAACTGAACTTTTGATGCACTACGAAAACAATTTAATTTTGAGTAGGTTGCTACAGAAGCATCCTTGAGTGCTTTGACAAATCTGGCAGGAATATCATGCTAAACAGTAGATTTCAATTTAAAAAAGGCATGCTCATCATCGAGAAGCTTAATTTGCAATGACGTTTACGGTGCAACTATGGGCGTCCGCAGAGGGGGGGGGGGAGGACAAACGGGTACTTTCTCCCCTTCCCCCCGGGATCTACTGGTGAAAAAAACTCCAAAAAATAAATAAAAATTTATCGATGTAATTATTTGTCTTCAAGCATTGCCTCCCCCCCCCCCCCCCACACACACACTGGAAAATTTTCTACGGACGCCCATGGGGCTAACCGTAGTTCCAATCTGTTTACTGTATTCTGAATAGGAGGAAAAAAAGTTTAATATCTGCTTTAATCCCTTTGGATAGCTACACCGAAGCCTCAAAAGTCAAATTTTGGTAAGAAGGGAAACCAGAAATAAGTGCAAATCTCTTACGTTATCATTTCCCCCTTTTGTAATCACGGCACAAATAGAAATGTTTCCGTCTCAAGCTCATTGTGACAGCTGCATAAACAGAGACGTTGATAGTTAGGAGGGTGGGAAAGGTTCAGTTCTACCAAACCCTTGACATGACATGCAACAGCTGCAGCAAAGATTCCCAGTAGAAAGCTGCGCATGATTTTGGAGTAGGTAGGTAGCAGAACTGTCAGCATTCGCTTGATTTAATAGTAATTTATACCGAGGTGTGCCCAAACAATGTCCAGATAAGAGTCGTCAGCTATCACACAGGATTACGTTAAACAAATGTTAATATAATCAATTCAATAGTTAAAGGATGCGATTATTCCTCACGCAAAATGGTCTCGGTTTGTTGATTACAATTCAGCCTTGACCATCCGTGAAATCCATAGGGAGACAGGTCTAGCACTGTGGAATGTATGCACGAGACAATGGCATTACCCTTTGATGATACACCCTTTTTTTTTTCAGACAACACTGTAATATGCCCAGAATTCCTAACAAGGTCACTGTCAATTTACCCTCATCAATTCAATTCTTTTGGAATTTTTATATTCATGCTTGTTCAATGGCAGTTTATTGTAAAGAAACACGCATTGTTATCTATTGTTGCGTCATACTTCAGTAGAGTTTCTCGTGTATTGTTGATCTCAGCTAAACACAATTTTAGACCAGCATAATATATTACGTTCCTCATGGACTGATCACGAAATATTTGCTTGATAGATCCTGTATGTACGATCACTTATTCATAACACTGCACTAACCAAATTTTCTACCGGTTATACTGTTAATCGGTAAAAGAACCTCCACAGATTCTTAATATAAGGCTTAGCATTAGTATAACACTCCTTTGGCAGTGTGTGTAGTACTGAACACCTGATTATAAAATATAATAAGATAAATAATTAGCACTGAAGTTAGTATTTATATTATATATATTTTTTATCGTTTTACTTCATCATCTAAAAGGTAAGTTTCAGATGTATTCAAATATTTCGTTACATTAAGCTTTGAAATGCTTTTTTTTTATTATTTTTTTTATTTTCAAAAAACGTTAGTTGCATATTAATGAACTTATATTAACGAACAGACAAATATCTTCAAATGAAAAATACAGTAAAAGAGCTAAATACTAACTGTAGTTCTAATTATTTATCCTCTCTTTTATATTTAGATGTTCCGTGCTATTACTACAACACATTATCACAGCCTTATACTGTTATCCGTACATAAGAACAGATTGAGATTCTTATGTCGTGATATGGATTCACATGCTGGACATTTCTCGGCATAACGATTTAAAGTAATTTGCTGCAATTCTTAACAGGATATATGACCGAAACTTGTATCTGAATTGAGAGATGCTGATATCTCCCCCCCTTTTTTTAATGTATTAAAAACTACACTAGATTTAAAGAATTAATGTCAGTTAGCAAGCAAGTTCTAGCGTGTGTGTTTTCCAAGCGAATATAAAACATTCTTTGATAAAGTTTTGAACTGGAGACTTTCATAAAGTCTCCAATTGAAATCTTCCGATTCTAATTCGATCAGCACGCGCAATCTTCTCATTGACGCTTAACGTAATGAATGTTGTACGATATGCTTTACTGACCACGGGTTTAACAACCTTCTAATTTCATTCCCATTCTTCCTAGTCAATAACGTTGTTGATAATTTCATTACACTCGACTTGTATTACTATTAAAGCTAAAACAGAAGCTAAGCTGCATCTCCTTCAGCACACTGACCACGTCTGTCCAGCATCTTTACTTAACGAAATCTTGCCATAACTCAAAACAACTACAAGGTTTTCATCTGATCTTAAGTGAATGGCCATTCATCCAGCAATTATTTCCAGACCCAAGGAGAAATTCTTCCAAATGATTTACGATATTTATTCCATTCTCCTGATTATCCAAATATCCCTTAATCCTCTTCTGAATGTATCCAGCGGAATCGAGGTGTGACTAACGGCCGGTAATTTTCCGCCCTCGTGTTTTTGTTTCTGAACGATATATTTGTAGAGCTCCGTGTGGCATAAGAGCTTCTTCAGTGACGCAATCGTTTCGATGATTGGTGCGGCTGTTTAACAAAAATAACCCACTAAGCTGTTCCACCCTCTTACTGCTGCAACCAGGGCAATTTTCCTATCACAGCTTAATCTTCGAATGTAACTTAGCGCTTGTTACAGCTCATAAATGAAATTTATGATGCTTCTGGATATGATGGGATTTTTACCATCATTCGACATTCTGTGCGTGAAATGAACTGAAAAAAATTCTTAAGTTGCGCACAATAATATAAAGTGAAGCAGTATCAATAAGTAAAGGGAATATTCAAGACATAACTCGATGTCTTATTTTGAAGATGTCCAGTCATTCCTTAGAACGGGAGTTGAGTCGGTGTTCTAGGCCTACTAATACGTAATTGCCGAGGTTGGAGAATGAGAGGAATAGAGATCTACTACCCCCATTTATGCATATGCGATCGTTATTAGTTTCTGCATGACATAGCTTTTTAGTTTAAACTGAAATAATTAAATTCGATTATCGCGAAACGAGATTTTTTTTGTAATCATCCGTTATCCTCTTATTTATTTGGGCGTTTTAATTTCGTGAATTTTTCTCTCTTTATGAATTTTATTAGGTTCTAATTTATGCTTTGTAATTTTCACAATTTCCGTTTTGTCTGATAGAACGAATTCGCTAAAGCCAAATGCAATTAATTTTTTTTTCTAAAATATAAGTACCGTTGAATTTATTAATTAAATTTCAAGAAGCAATTATTTAATCTTATATAGTTAATGTGTTTTATTTATATTTCTTTAAGTGATCTACTCTAAGTGGACATTAGTGTCATACTCTTAGTTGGGGTGTTGTCATTCAATATAAGCACAGGGAAACGTATTTTATAAAAAGAAACTAATCCGGATGCTCGTCTAGAGAAAAAAAACTCCCAAAAAATGTCAGTATTATGTTTTCCATATTTTTGTACAAGCCTTCCCTCCTGTTTCTGACCAACGAAGCATTTGGAGGAGTAAGAGCTGTATATCGTGCAATTATTTTCGACAGAAGTAGTCAACTATCTGCTTTTTTTGAAACATTGTTAGAATGTTTTATCCTCAGTTTAATAATTGTTGATGAAGGTTAGTTTCTCCAAGGTAACAAGTGATTTTGTTTTACTCTTTTTTTTTTTCTTATTAGCTCTGTCGTCAACAATCCACTCAATTGTAATTTGTCAACATTTCTGGGTATAATATTTCAGATCTGATGGGCTTTGGATACACATCGGCTGTTTCTTTTAAATCCTAGATCTACTCTATTTCTACATGGGAAATTTGCAGTTTTGGAAACATGGAAAACCAAAGAGAGAATAGTCACAAAAATATACACACATCTGAAATAAGAAATGATTTACACTTTAGACGATCTGCTTTAAAAATCATTCACTAAAGTTTGTCTAATTGATATATAATGTGAGCGAGCTCTCTTGTTTTTCCGTCATGGAAGAGCTCACTCACATTATACCTAAACATAACATACTGTTCATTTTTTTATAAGTCCGGTCTGTGTTTGTACCAGAGGTAAATATGGAAGCTTATATTCTAATGATTCATTTCTACCGGAGGCATTTGAGAATGGTAAAATAACTTATACCAACTTCATGGTGTAGTTGTCTGGGTGCTAACGAAACCAACAATAAGCATCTTTTGTTTCTTTGTATATTTTTCTAAAAATTCTGCATCCGGGGCTAATATACAACGCAGCTGTTACTAGACAAGTTACACAGATAATCTAAATAAGATGCTTTTTGCAATGCGAGAATTAATAGGACTAGCTACCAGGTTTGTCTATGCATTCCGCTTGAGACAACGCAGGAAAGTAAAATGCATTTTCAAATTTATAACTGTCTCTCGAAAATGATTCATTTGTATATAACAATTTCTCACGCAGAAGATGCAAAACCTATAGTATGTTAGCATAACGGATGCGGTGTGCGGTGAGAGAGAAATTTGGTTTAAATAATTTGCAATCTTCGTGGCATTTGTAGAAGTAAAACAAATAGACGGTTGAAGGAAACTAGATAAGCGAATATGGATGGTCACTAGTTGCGCTTCCTACTTTTACATATTTTAAAAAGATTAAAAGGCATCCTTGATATCATTTCAGTTAAATTTTCCATACACAGAAGAGGCCATAAAGTAGAAACAGCACTCTAACTATCACATCATATTATATGCAACATCGTGAGATGAACTAACGTTATTCGATTAACCAAGTGACTTTCTGCTGTTCTGAATCAAGAATTTTTAGTAGAGTTTGAAGCGCAAATTTCGGAATAATATTCGACGGATTTGTAGCGAATAAATAGTTTTTCAAAAGAGACACCTCCTGTAGAAGAAGACGTGAAGGCAAGATTTCTG
Source organism: Typopeltis vanoorti (assembly GCF_054136105.1). Taxonomy (NCBI): domain Eukaryota; kingdom Metazoa; phylum Arthropoda; class Arachnida; order Uropygi; family Thelyphonidae; genus Typopeltis; species Typopeltis vanoorti. The sequence continues at coordinate 40,492,353 of NC_143555.1, forward strand.
GAAATTCAGATAGCTAGATATGTGAGGCGTTTAAGCCAGGAAATATTATCATTTTGTAAGAAAATAAATTGCGTGTTTATGTATGTTCTAGATTTGCGAAATGAAAAGGAGGAATGGAGTTTAGTGTCATCAGCAATTTAAAAAAAAATTAACTTTAATAAGATAAGATTACTGATATAAAAATGGGATTAGGGGAAAGATTGCCGATTTCATGTCAAAGTCCGTATTTTCTTAGAGAGCCACCTTGTTGTTACTAGTTTTGCCTTTGCAAACAATCCTCTATTCTTGGCGTTATTGATCAAATGCTGTGAGAAAGTCAAGTGTAATTTATCAGCTTGATATTCATTTAACAGTTCCCATAGTTTATATTTCATGTACGAAAATAGTTAGATTTTTACATTATTTCTTAAAAGCATAAGAATTATAAATGAGAGAAACACTATGATGGTAAAGCTTCTCCCCATCCCTGAATACGTGTTATATTCCGATACCGGAAGGTCACTCAATATCAGGCAAATGTTTTTAAGCGAAAACAGATAGCACAATGAAAAAATCATAATATTTGCTTCCATTTTTCATTGGTATTTTTGATCTTACTTCGATCTTTTGTCAAAAGATCAAAAAGATTACGGAACATACAATTTTAGTTTATTAGGGATTGGCATGCCTACATTATATAGTAACTCGTTTTTATATGAGACAAATACTCTCCTGGGGCTTTTAAGAAATTGCATTTCTTGATTATTTTTATAGTTATTGGAGAATTTTTACGTATCTTGTTTTGTATGCATTGTTTAGCTTCAATTTCAGTGTCAGCCCACTAGGTGAACTAGAGGTTTGATAGATGCGAAATGAGGGATAAATCATTATCCAGGCAAGAATATCACCTGGGCACTTCATGTTTACCCCATTTCGTGATGCGGAAAATATTTAAGAGTTATATCTCAGTACAACTAAGGCAAAGTGTAAATATTTTACAGCTAATATTTTTCATGTGTAACTGTAGCATCTTCTGAGCTAACAACGACACATCTTACAATTAAAAACGAACATTCAAATCAAGTAAACAAATCTGCTGAAATTAAAAAGCAATGTCGCTCTTTCCGTCCACAAAAAATATAAATAAATAAATCATTATAATTAATAGATTGCAGATATTATAATGTCTGTCTTATGATAAATTAAAGTTCTTTCCGAAAACTAATCTTAAACATTAGTTTAAGATTAGTTTTCGGTGTGCAATCGTTCTTGTTCGAGTTTTGTTAGTGAAGAAAGCCTAGAAGAAAGAATCTTGAATGTAAGATCATTCAAGATTCTTTGAATAATCTTACATATTTAAGCGGGCCAAACATATTGGCCCGCGCTGTTAGCCTAGTGGCTTTGCGCTTCGCAACCGTATGCCTGGGGAAGGAGGGTCCTAGGTTCGATTCCCGTCCACGACGTGAGGAGCTTAAGGATCTTCCTCAGCCATAGCCAAGTTAGCCGGTCTTGGGCGTGGGCAGCAGGGTTTTTTCCGCCAGTTTATCTGGGGTTTTTCCTCCCGCAAACAGGCAAACCGGCCCAGTGAACACACAGGTTACAGTCATAAATACTTACTGCAAGGAAGGCAACGGGAAACCACCTTGCCCATAATCATCTCTCCCTAGAATGATAGCTTATAGCTACCCTCCCGCGGCCGTATGGCAGATGGGAACCAGAAGAAGACATATTTAAAGGAAATGATATGATGAGGTATCTACTCTTCCTATTTATTGTTACAGCAACACGCAAGCTACCCTTTCCCACCCATAGCACTCACTGTGCCATATTACTAATTTGTACCGAATGCGCCATATTATTAATCTGTAGTTGTCGTGATTGTCATAAAGAATTACTTTACTGCTGAACCAGAGCACATCTGTAAAATTCACATTTAAGAGATCTGTAGTTTGATTTTATGTGCAAGTTAGTTTCACTCACTGCTTCTTGTTTTTCACTGTTTTCTTTATTTTAATTTTTTTTCCAGAACGGGAACTTGAACTAGTATAAAGTTTCATGTTGTGCGCCACTTGTTCTTTGATTAACATCAAAGCAACACTAATATACCGTGTTTGTTAACTGTGTTGTCCAGTTTATTTGTCTGGTGTACAAGTGGGGAATCTTTCGAACGAGGTGAAATAATTCAGATTTAACATAAAAGGATTTTCAAATCTTTCTCGAGTCCTAGACAAGATGTGAACTCAGGTATTTTATACAGAAAAACAGAGTTCATTCTTTTAACAACCAAGGCGCCTCAGAACGGAATTATTACAATAGCTTCGAAATGGTTTCCATGCGTATGGCTTACTCCATTATACTCCATTGAAATAAAATAAATAATTTTATTTCAGTTGAAGATATTATAGATCCATCCACATTTATAGCCAAATATTAAAAAAAAAAACCTTGTTTGCTAGCAAATTTTAATATTTGACTATAAAAATATTTATCTATAAATTTTCTCTATTTATATTTCACCGATCAGTCGGATCCACGAGGAAATCATGGACCTAATAAGAGCAAAAAATAAAGCTCGAAAAAGATACCACAACACAAGAGCCCCACAAGATAAAACAATATTGAGCAGATTAAATCGGCAAGTCCGTAAAGCGCTTCAAAAGCACCGAAACCATGATTGGGAAACCAAATTGACTAATTTAAACCCAGAGGACAACTCCATCTGGAAATTCTTGAGATCTCTTCGCACTAAAAGGCAACTTATACCCCCAATTCAGACCAAGAAGGGAATAGCCCACACAGACAAAGAAAAAGCTGAAGCTCTAATAGACATCTTGGAAACACAATATAACCCTCTTATGAAAATTTAAACATCAACCTCATCTACAAAATTCACCGCCGTGTAAAGCAAGTTTTAAGACAACAAAAGGATAATTCAGAACCTGTCACTTGTTATTTCTACTTACCCAGCAGAAATAAGTATTATAACTCATCTGAACAACAAAAAGATTCCAGGTCCAGATGGCATCACTAACAGAATAATCAAATTACTACCCAGAAAAGCTATAATTCATTTAGTCAACATAATCAACGCTACTCTCAGATTTCAGCACTTTCCCACAAACTGAAAGACTGCCGACATCATCCCTATCAAAAAGATTGGAAAGAACCCCCATCTACCAGAAAGCTACAGACCTAAAATTACGACCTTACTAAGACCTAAAGTCTTGGTAAGGTGGCTGAAAAAGTTATTCTCACAAGGCTTCAATCTGAAACGGACAAGTTAGGAATCATTCCAAATGAGCAATTTGCATTCCGTAAAGACCATAATACTGTGCAATAGATACATAGACTGGCTGAGCAAATCACAAACGGCTTTAATTGAAACCTCCATACAGCTGCAGTCTTGCTTTGCAACATCTTCTTAGATGTTGCAAAGGCCTTTGACAAGGTGAGAATATAGCAAGACCATATCAGGGCCTGCTATATAAACTCATATAATCCAACCTATCAATTAAGTTAATAAAATAATAGATGCATACCTCAAAGACAGATTTATGCAAGTCAAAATAAATGAATGAAATTGAATCAACTAGACGCAAAATCCTGGTTGGTGTGCCTCATGGCTCTCTTGGCCCCACTTTTATTTTCAATCTGCATAGCTGACATCCCCCCAAACCTTAGTACAACCATCACTGCATTATATGCAGATGACACCGCTCTACTAGCAAAATCACTCAGTCCCCGACTGGCAATTACTAGACTCTAAAGCAATATTCACCTAGTAGAAAAGTGGCTGATGGACTGGAGGATTCAAGTTAACTCTCAAAAAAGTTCAGCTATAATGTTTTCCAAAAAGAAGGTCCAGAGCAAGAAGGAAATACACATTTTAGGAGTCAAGATTCCATGGCAGACTGAAGTTAAATTCCTCGGCGTGCTGCTTGACAAAAAACTTCAATTCAGCAATCACATAAAACACATAAGCTCGAAGACATCTAAAGCAATCGAGCAACTCTACCCCATGATCAACAACAGAAGTAAGCTGGATGTACGTAACAAACTACTTATATATAAGATGGTAATACGGCCAGTCATCACTTACGCATCTCCTACTTGGAGCCATACCTCGAACACAAATATTCTAAAACTGCAGAGGATACAGAACAAATGACTTAGGATGATTCTGGATGCCCCATGGTTCATAAAAAAACTCCGAGATTCACAGAGAAGTCAACATTCCTTATATCTCCTCCCTTTTCCATGATCTAGCAGAAACGTTCTTCATCAAGGCAATTAATCATCCAAACCCGCTGATCAAACATGCTTCAGACTACAATGAAGCGGAATACTACAAATATAAAAGACCCAAATCAATCTTATGCTCAGCTGAACACAGCTAATCTCAATGCTCTCACAGGACGAGCCTAGAGCTCAATAACACTCCACTCAAAGAACCTCCCTCACAGACAAAGGAGAATAAGAAAAGCATTTGTGTTTCACCCATCAAACCAAGTAATGTTCTTGTCTTGTTCTTGTTTAGATGAAAAAATTACGTTCATCTTAAGTGAACGTTTTGTTGTGATATATTTTTTAACCCATAGTTCGAAATAAGCCAGAAAAACATAATTAAAGCAATAAAAAAAAAGGTGAGTGAACTCTTTTGCAGAGCTCATGTCTTTTAAGTTGTGAATATCAAATCAAATCTGATGCGAAAGGTTAATATTCTCACATATTCTTCGGCAAATTCTTTCGAAACTGAATTTTTTTTTTTAATATTTGGTTATAAAATATGGTTGGATGCATAATATCCTCCATTATAATATCTTATTTCTGATAAGTTGAAGTCTTTTGGTCTCATATTTAGTAGTCATTGAAATAATTCTGATAACTGATTGGAACACCTTTATCAAGATTCTTCCAATTTATTTTCAAAAGTAAATCTATGTAGAACACACTGAATGTACAGAAACTTGAAAAAATGTCTGTTTCGAATTTTCGCATTGGCATAGTAAATTTCACAGTGATAAGATAATATCAGTTCTCAGTTGATAAAAACAAGTATCCGAGACAATAATGTTTGCAAATTAGTTCCTTTCAGGGAGAGAGAGAGAGAGAGAGAGAGAGAGAGATTATATAAAATAAACATCTCTTTAAGATTATATAAAACGCAAAACAAAAATCATTTCAGGCTTAAACCGTATGAAACCCACTGCTTGTTCAACATCATGCCGAAAAAAATCAAACAGTTGGGTATTTTTTAAATATAACTGATTTTTAAGCAAACTAATTTAAATAGTAGTAGTCAGAACGTGAAATAAAAAGTGAAAACAGAAATATATTTTGCTACATCCCTCATTGGAGATTCCCTTAAATTATTTGAGCTATGAATTTTTTATGTCATCGTTCCCTTTTCTGTAAAATGATGTCAAAATGGCGGATATCAAAGAATTAATTAAATTTCCTTTGTATATATATCGCATTAATTTTAATTCGCCATCCAAAACTTTCGGACATAATCAATATAAACTAAAGTGAAACGATTATTTTGCAAGGAAAAAAAAATACAGAATTACATCAGGTTAAATCTTACAAAAAACCGTTTTTTTAATTTTTTTATTATTATTTGCATTCATTATGAAACGAAATCTACATTGCTTGCCTATTTACCAAAAGTTTAAAATATGTCATGAATTTGATTTTAATTCTTTAATCATTAAATTCTCAACCTGTGGTACGCGTACCACTGGTGGTACGTGAGCCACTGCCGGGTGGTATGAAAACAGATTTGCTTACTGGTACAACTAATATCTTGAATTAAATATAGTAGTACGACACTGGAAAAGGTTGAGAACCCCTGCTTTAATGTATATCCTAATTTACAAGAGAATATTTCATTTTTCAGTTTTCGCTACAATAAAGAGTCCTCCAAAGATAGTTCTGACAAATGCGAGAATTTCGGTCATAATCAGAAGTGCGTTCGATTCGCGTAATGATTATATAACAGATTTCAAAAATTATTTAACTAGGCCATCACTGTTCATATTGTATATTAACAAGAGTTGAGCAAAATGTCTAAATTTGTGGATATGCATCGCTAACGATTCATGCTGTCTCATTAATTCATGTATTGCCTGTCAGAATACGAATGTAACATTCATTTCTCAAACGGACGGATAATACTCTGGAGCAGTGCAACCAAACGTTTTTGATGGCAAGCTCCTCTCACAAACCACATACAATTTTCAGCGACCCATTAAAATGACAAGAAATATTGTACTGTTAATCCGATAAAAAATTAAGTTAATTGCCTATACACTAAAATAATCGAAATCATTCAATAAAATTTATATATATTAATAATAATATTACTTATAAAAGGTGTAAGAATATTGTACTCGAATATGATAAGTTACACGATTTTAGAAATTTTTCTAAAGAAATTCTAAAATTAATTTACTGTATCAATTTGTTTTTAGTTTTCTTTACAAATCAATTTAAATCTGACACCAGCAAGTTGAACTATCGTTCTACAAACTAGCAGACAAAGTTAAGAATTTTCACTAAACATAATAATATTGCAGATTAATACTATTATTTAGCTAAAACATTACCTGAATTAATAACTAACATTAATTCTGCACATATAACACACATCGTCGTGCGTTTATGTATATTCTGCACGTTTCCATCTATTTAGATGGAAACGTTTGGAATGCGAAGTTAGTAACCGCACGCATCTTGACTGAATCATGTGATAACTTCGTTTTAAAGTAGTAGAATGAATCTCATTAAAGATAATTTTTAAATATCAAGTTTTTTCTTAATCCGCAACTGGGACTGGATAACTAAATCGTACTTGGTGTAATTTTCAAGTAGACATTCAAACGCAAATATGAGACACATTTGAAGTAATTTTTAATCCTATCGGGAATTTTTCTGAAATCAAGATCGTAAGAATAGAATCAGATAATACTGAAAACTTGAAATTTTCGGTGTATTAAGTGCAACTGATCATTGCCATCACGTACTTTAGAGAGAGCATCTGAGACGGCTCGATGAGCCATCGGGGTGTAAGATAGATTTGACATTTTTTGCTCTTTAAAGCGTCTTAGGCGATTATGCAAGAATTTCATAGCTGAAATTTGGACTTGACTGCCAGGTGTAATAAACATCAGGAACGATTTTTGGTTTCCGATAAGTTCTTAAAAGAACTCAGAGATGGACTGAGTCCTTGACTCTTTATCCCGTCATCTGAATGAAGAAAATCTGTGTGGATGGGGTGTTATTGAGCTAAAAGCTCTAGTCATGGCTGGGTAACGGCAATAGCCGAGCCTCAGTTAAAACTTCATTGGCACTATTACAGCATTGCTATTTGTTACCCTGGTTAGTAAGTAAAGGGTAAAATCTCAAAAAATCGGACGATCTCTAGGCTACTCCATAGTGGGCGAAAGACCGTCCATATCTCAGCGTTGGTTCCACTCAGTGAAGGGCTCCCCGACCACTGAGCAGAACCGCTCAAATTCCGAGGAAAATAATTCACCGACAAAGCCCCTCAGCGGGCCATGCCGGAGAACACCTTCCCCGGAGACTCAAGGTGCTCCCTTAAGGCAAAAACCCTAAGGGAGCGAACTCAAAAACTCACACCCAGGATAACAGCAACAGCCGAACCTCAGTTTACTTCCTCGGTTCAGCATTGCTATTTGTTACCCTGGAAGTCCTAAAAAGTACTTGATCTTCTCTTCCGATTCCGATAAATTCATAGCTTTAGATTTTTATATAATTTTAATATATATAAAATTCAAAATGGTGTTTAATATTTTTTTTGGATATCTTTGTAGTAATTCAATTTTTGTTCCGTAAATTAAAATATTAATAGTTGACTATTATATATATACAAGAATAAGTCTAATGATAAACATAAGAAAATTCGTGTCTGCTTATACTTGGATGAAAACATATTTTTGTCAAGTGTAAAATACTTAACAACCTCATGGAAAAAAATAATTATACGAATCTAGAAACATAATTTTATCTTGCTTCGAATAAAGTAATTCCTGATATGTTTCCGTATTTCTTTCTGTATTAATTTTCAAAATTGATTCTTGAATTTCGATATTGTATTAATTGTGCATTTTTCTTCTAAATTATGCATTCGTATCATGAAATTTATAAGCGACATTAAATTTTTGTAATCTACAAAATTTCCCCGGCTTCTTCTGCAAGAGTACTTAAGATATTAGAAGATCTCATTTCGGTTAGTGGGTTCATATCGGAATGTAGCCTATTTCTACAAACGTGTTTTCTTTCCTTTGGTTATTGACAATCAGTGTTTTAAGCAGCAGGAGTAAACATGGCTTCATTTTGCTGTTAAAAATTAGATAATCGCATTAACCCGCTTAAAAAGACTTCTAGCACTCGTAACAATTATTATGCGATATACAATATGCGCTACAGAATCTTGGGCATCACTAAGAAACATAATCAAGGGATTTCATCCGTCACATTATCAATAACCCTTCATAGGATCCTAATTCTTGATGTTTATTGTTGAAATGTAAAGCTTTATTATTCAAGTTCAAAAGGAGAATCTAAAATAATCATTCTTCGTTTGCTGAACGTGAAAACAATGCAGCGCATTGTTGTTCTTGCACGCAACAATAATTATGCCCAGCTTTAATTATACTACCATTTATAGCAATGGATATTAAGCTAAAAAGCGTGCAGTTACGTCATTTTTTCAATCGTTACCTTGACACGAATATATTCTAGTTAGTTACGTCAGAACAACAACTGCATCCACATTCCCTGTTTCTCCTCGACAGGTTGCTATGAGATGAGGCGTGAGGTAACTATGGAAGTGAACACATCGCGGTCCATTTCAAACAATGTACATACCGATGTGGCCAAGCACTTGTGTTTCTAATAACAGCAATGTCTCGTATGTCATGCATTCTTCTAAGTGTCAAAACTTAGAAATTAACTTAATGTTGGTTTTATTTTATTTTATTTTTTCTTCCTAATCACCAGCATATAGTTCACGGGCAGACAATGTTTTTTACGAGGCCAGAATTAACAAGGGTTTGTCTGATTAGGAATACGACACGAAAGAAACAAGCGGGGAAACAGATGATCATTTGTCGCCACTAATTAGCGACACCAAGGGATCGTTTGAAGTGCTCTTGGGAAGCAACTGTGCATGAATGATGGCGCGAGCTGTAAGTCGGTAACCTCTAAACTGGAAACATAATAACACTTTTCCCTAAAGCAGTCGTGTTTGCCCCATTAGAAAGTTGAAACCCTTACCTTTTTGCCTGGAGCCGAAACTTTGTCTTGCCGTCGCATCGTATCGAACTACGGTTGTGTCCTGTGCTGCCCCCTTTTGTTTTTTCTTCTTCATCTTTACACACGTCGGTTTCCTGTAATGATATGATTGATGTCATCATGCGTGGAGTAAGTAGTCGAGGCCTTTTCGTAATGAACTTCTGGAACAGGTGCGACATTAGTTGTAGCTACATCGCTGCCGGACAAACTTCTTTTATTTTTACGCGCACGGGTTTGCAGAATTGAACAGAATCGTTTCCTTAATGCTCACTAGATGGCGATGAAGAGGCACCGCTGATGGCTGTCGTGATGGCGCTCCTCAGAAAGAGGAGTGTCGGTGGAAAGACGTCGTTTTGTTTCCTGCATTATAATTTTTTTTTTTTTATAAACTAAAAAAATAATTACTTTAAAAAATGTTTTATTTTTATTACTTATGTTTTCTTTCTTTCTTTTTTATTTTTTTTTCAGTTATTAAGCTTTCGGCACCTTTTTGTTAATTAAATGAACCATTATACTATTTATTCTAAATCAACGTTAATGGAATTAACTTGGTTGAAATCCGTAGAAGATAGAAGTAAGTTTCTATTTATAGAACTGAATTTAGGAAGGCTTGAATGGAGCTCGATAACGTTTCAATGAGAACACACTTTTGGGAAGATTCACCTGTGAATGTTCAATGGAGCGGAAAGAATTCTACCGATTACAAAATGTAAGATCATTTAATGCCAAATCAAACTGCCATTGTTACAATTATAATAAAGTCAACAATCGTGCACTTGACAATGAACAGTTGCACATTGTTGCGAAATAATTTAATTTAAAATCGACTGATAAATAATCCCTGTTTATTTTTATGAAGTTTTACAAGTATAGCATTCACATGCGCGCGCACACTTTTTTGTTATTGTTGTGATCTTATATTTCTTTAATAAATTATATCATACTTAACTCTTAAAGTAACAGAAAATACTACTGCATGATTTTTGTCAGTAGGAGTATTGTGCGTATCAAACAGATCAGCAACAAATAAACAGAAGGGTTTTAAAACAATATGTTAAGATCACTCGTGACCAACAATCGATATTCAAACAATAGAATTCAGTTTCTATGAGGTGGCAATTTTTGCACTGCGTAGTTTAGATTTACTTTTTTTTTTTTTAATAATATTTTATTTTGTAAAATTGGATGTTTGTATTTCTCGTGCTAGTTTAGCTTTTTCTGCACAGATAGGATAAACAAGATTTTCTCAATGAACCGAATGACAGTAAACCGAACTGTCACACACATCACATGTGGAAATTTACCAGCACCTGTTTAAACACGAGCGACACCTACACGATACCTATATCCATAAGGCAAGTTAAGATTGCGTTTCCGTGAGAGGGGAAGGTTGGAGAGGCTTGTTTGACCCCGACATTCTCGAGATCATATATGCCCGTAAGAGGCTTAGGACTTCGATACAAACAATTTAAAGTACCACTGAGACAGACTGCGTCTCTAAGACTGTATACCCAAGTGGTGCATTAGAAGCGATCGCCAAGGCTTTGTTTGAACTGTCAGTATCCTCACCTCAGGTCCCACGCATAAGTAACAACCCGCCAATCACCACAAGTAAACATGACACGTTTAGATTTCCGTAGAGATCGACGACGTTCATTCTCTCTCTCTCTCTCTCTCCCCCCTTTTTTTGAGGGGGGGGAGAATTGGCGGTTCTACAGTGCAACACAAAAAACACATTGTTCCAATGAAATTTTACCATAAGACTCTACTTGATGTAGTTGACTCAATAAGGGTTTGCAAATACATGCGAATACCTCACAGCCTTTGTAAGGAACAATATCGCACTGATGTAAGTGCCCTTCTTAGATAATAGACAAAAAAAAAAAATTAATAAATAAAGCTAATATTTCTGTTCCTTTCATTTTATAAACATCTTATCCCTACTTTGGATAGAATATGACAGTTTCTTAACACACAATAATTTCATTGTTCTAAAAAATAATTTTCTGTACTAAAAAGAGCAACTGGAGCAATAAGATGACAATCTTCTCCCTGAAGAGTTGGACTAGGATGGTTTAAATTGCGTGTTATTTCTGATAAAATTCTGATAAAACCAGATAAAATATTCAAATAACGGGGGAAAACCTTCCACCTCCATCCGAGACCGATTAAAACAGACGCAGCTGACAAAACAGCTCGCATTATGGGCTTAATTAACTTGGCATAATCCATCAAGCCTTGTGTGGCCTTTACGCTTTCTACTTACAAAGCATACTTCCGACATCGCCAAATCACACTTGGAAAATATGAAGTACTGAAATACTGGCACGTGCAGATGCATTTTATTACGTCATTGACTAAGCTCGGTCATAACCTTTAGGCTTATCCCCATCCTTGAACTCCTTACGAAGCCGAACTCGTCATCCTTGGCCCTCTCCTAAGCACCAGCTGGAAAGCAATGCCCGTCATATTAACCGATCTCCAACAACAGCACCCAGTCGACATTTTTACGAAATGCACTTCCGAATGTTACTCTTCGGAAGTAGAATATAGTTTCAACACAAGATATTTTACACATGACAAGAGATTTGCAGATAGAACACCGATTAACTTGATGTTCCAGCTGTTATTTGGACTGTTTGTTCTCTTCTTCGATCGGCACAGGAGTAAAATGAAAATAGTGCGTAAAATTCTGACAGTCGCTGTCCATATTTCATTCTCTGTCAACTTTCACAGTTCTCCAGCGCTATCTCTGTTTGGGTTAAAACCATCAGCATCATCTGCAAACGGTCTTACTGAAAATAAAATACTAAAGAATTTACTTATAATTATTTTTCAGTCTACAGTTCCATGACTACAATTGATACATTCGCAAAGAGGAACTGAATACGATTACAATGTTAAAAAAGGGAGCACGATTCATTTTAATTATACCTAAATATAAAATCAGTTTTAAAAGAAACATTGCTACCATTTTGCGTAAAGGAAGTGATGACCAATACTGAAAACATTTTTTAATTTGCGAAAAAAAAAACTTCAAAAATATTTTATAATGTGACTCTGGGAACTTTCTACATGAAACTAGGACTTCAGTGCGCGTAACACACTAAAACATCGGGATGCTAATTCTGGCAACGAACGGCTCGCCTATTTGGTTCTTGAAAGAACAGGATGTCGTGTTTAGGACCACTGATTGCTAAAACACACCGAAATTACATTGCAACGTTCCATCTGATAGACGCAAGAGAGTCTGTTACTATGGGAACGCAATGTCACAACTTTTCCAGAACAAAATGAAAAAAAATAAAATAAAAAATGCATACAAAGAAACAAAACAAAATCGACAATAACACATTTTGTGTGATTTCAGAAATCGATTCTATAAATGCGATATTCCAACATTCTGGTTCTGTCGTTATTCGCGACACTGAGCAAATGAGACTTTTAGTAGCCTTTTTCCACTCCCAGCACATCCGTCAATTTCCGAAGGTTCACGTTTACTATCAACCTCGTTAGGATTCTTCAACATCGTACACCACCACGTTGTGTCCGTGACCCCGAATAACTACTCGGCGATCGGTAATTAGCCATTTTCTTTAACACGTCCGTAGTCCCCGAGGTCCCTTGGGCGCTCAATGTGTGTGAGAAAATCTTAGCCCAGCCGTTTATAGATCTAGAAGGTTTGTTAGGTGTCTCTCACAGTCCGACAACCTTATGCCTAATGATAAGTTTTTCTTATTCGATCATTACAGCTCACTCCGCCGTTACTTACGGCCTAATTAGTGTAGTGCACCTCTTCTACGGCCACAAGATGGAAGTAGCGTTAATTAATAAAAGGGCGAAAGGGAATTACGAAGCGAGTAAATACAGCAGTAATTGGTAAAGTCAGAAAGACACATAAAGATAATTATCATACCTGAAATTTATGACACTGAGGGGAGGCCCCGAGTGACCCCTCTGCTACATTGTAGGTTATCGATGACCTGCCATACCTATTATCTAGATTCTTAGTGATTTAAATGTGTTTCGGGTTCCGCATTCCTATCCTCGCTGGAAGGATACGATTTTAACCCGGATTGGGCATTCGCCCTTCTGCAATGGGCACCGTTGACCTGCTGTTCTGTTCCACGTTATGTTTTTCATACTTCTCATTCCGACAGTGCCTTGAACTTATCAAGATGCATTCATAATTAAGAAAATCAGGAAGCTATAAGAGGGGTTTCCAGGAAGCAAATAAAAATGCGTACCTCGGGGAGAAGTTGAAAGGAATCTATAACTTCAGGCCCGTTTATAATCGAACAAGGGAAATAAGTCTGCAGCTGTCCGATCAAACAATCAGCACAACAATTAATACAAGCATAGCTGTCTTATTAGAAGCAGCAGTCACAGGGCTCCATCTTTATAAGTAATAAATTGGCTGATTACAGTAAAAGAACTTCTTCTTCTTTCACTACGCGTTATTCCCGCTTCCTATGCAGGGTCCGCGTGTTACTTAGATGCGACTACTTGTTAGTACCACTCCAACCGACCTGTCGCCTAGTCTGCCGCTGGGGGTATATATTTTTTGGCTGTAGAAGCGTATGTTCACGGGGCCGGTTTGCCTGCTTGCGGGATGAAAAACGCCAGATAAACTGGCGGTAAAAACCCTACTGCCCGCGCCCAAGACCGACTAACTTGGCTATGCCTGAGGAAGATCCCCAAATTCCTCACGTCTTCGACGGGAATCGAACCTGGGACACTCCTTCCCCAGGCATATGGTTGCGAAGCGCAAAGCCACTAGGCTAACCGCGCGGATAATTACAGAAAAAGAACGAAAATGTAAAAAAAAAAAAACGAAATTATTTCCTGGAGATAATTCTATGAAAGGTTAAAAAAGTGAAATCAGTTAATTATTCGTAACAAAAACAATGATTAAAATAAATAAACTATTAAGATGTTAAAGACTATTTTTAAAATACACCATTAAACTACTTTAAAGAAAATAGTCTTTATATTTTGATAACCTAGTGAGGATTTCATTATTTTGTAATTTCTTTTAAAAAAAATAAAGCAAATATAATTTTTAGATAGTAAACCAAAACGAACTATAAAAGTAAAGTAATATAAAGAAAAGGAAGTGAGAAAAAAATGACCACAGAAAGGCATAAAAATATGTTGCGTGCTTAATCATTATTTCGGCTGGTATCTCGCATAAGTGCCTCATGACCTCAGTATTAAAGCTTTAAGCCTCTAAAATGCGATAATGGCACTCATTCTTATTAACTTCTAGAGCAAAGAGTATTAATAATAGTGAGGCTTCGGTTTCTGATCTGCCCACAGATGTCGCAGCCTCAGTGCACCTGCTGTGATAATGACGTCACTTTCAGAGTGACTCATTCATTGTTTCAGTCAATTACTTTTTTTTTAAATATTAATCACACACACGAGAGGTTGCAAAACCTAAAGCATATTAGCGCCGTGTGTGGGCAAAAGGAAGAAATCTATTGACGTGTGCCTCTTAGATAACGGGAAGTGTTAATTCTTGAGGAATACTATATTACATGAGGAAAGCTTTGCAGAAGACAAAGGGAAGTTAACTTGGCGAGCTTCAAGTGGACGTTAACTAGTATCTGCTAGCATTTTAAATGCCCTAGGGAAGAGTGGACAATGATGAAAGGCACTTCAGTAGGGCTACGCCTGTTTTTCGACTCTATGATTTAGGTGTTTAGCGCTATACTGCAGCTTACAGTTTCAATATAATTTATTTTTTATGACTGTAAAGAGATGAAAAACCCGAGTTTTCGTGTGGAAAACCCTCTACCTCAGTATGAGACCGGATAACCTTCCTTCAGTCGAGAGAGATTCACGTCATGGACAGGAATCGAACTCAGGTCTTTCTGACCAAAGGGCTTCGTCTATACCGACTGAGCTACGGAGGCTCTTATTTCCTGTTTGGTATAAATAGCCTTTACAATACATTTGAGTTTTCAGGCATGGCATATAATCTGAATCATCTTTATTAAATCTCCACTTTGCTTTTCTAGCATTCGCGATTCAGTTAATATGAAGTCTCAAAACCTCGTATCACGGTAAAGGGCACAGATGTGCTTTCCCCCAACTCAGAGCAAACATCTTTTACTAAACGTTTACGTGAACAGTCCATTTCATTGTACAAAACGTGTGTATGTAGGTTAAGTTATTTATATTTAACACTAATGTAAAAAAGAAACTAAAAAATCATTAAGTATTACAGTGTCTTTTTTGGGCAAAAAATAGTCTAGTTCCCAGGAGAAAACTTTTCCCCTTTGTCCTAGACTGGTTAACTCAGCTTCACTTCAATCAATACTAGAAACGTTCCTCGCGTCCTTGAAATTCAAATGCGTTTTTCGAACCAAAGTCGAAGGGAAGTCCATCTGGCGCCAATGAAGTGGACAGCGTTCTCTAATACTCGGAAAATAATGCGTCTGTAGGAGAGAAAGAAGAGGAAACTATAACGCTACAAGATCACATGACAAGAAATTAGAAACTTTATGCAATTAACGTAAGAAGTAGTCAAGAAAACAACTTCGGAGTCGCAGGGTATTTCGAAAAGGCAAAGTCGCGCACCGTAATTTTATTCTGTGTGACGGAAACAGTTTCCTTACGGAGTTTGTGCAGGTTGAGATAGGAGTGGGATAATAACCGCCGTTCAGCCAACATTACAATGGGATTAAATGACCTTATGCAGAACTGGCTCTTTTCAGCAAACCTGGCACGCACGGCGCCAACGATCCAGCAACTGGAGCTGTTTACGGCTGCCATACATTCGAGATGATGTGGACTTAATGATGACCTGGGTGGCTTCCAATTAGGAGGGCTTTTGCTGATACCTCGAACGGCATAAATCCCATTTAATTGGGTATAATGCTAGGGTGATGGGGGCTGACAACGAGCAGAGATTGGAAGTGCGCCCTCTAATGACCGTTCTCTGTGACTAGGCACAGCGAAATGCTCTACTTGCAGGCTTCGCATATACCGATCGCTGTACGGAACAAGGAGAGGAAAGGATCAAGGAGATCGGATGACTCTCTCCGGACCATCTTTTATCCGGAAAGAGAATCTCTCAGACGCGATGTCAATCTATTGTAGTCTACATCTGTATCGGATGTCACAAGATCGGATGAGTACAAATGAGGTAAGGTCGTAGCGAGCGTGTCGTTATCTGTTTGACATCCGTAGGAATGTGGAGACTGAAGTGTTCACAAAAGATAAATTTACATGAGGTAAAAAATGAACATTTGTTAGAGACATCGCAGCGCCATTCTGACCTCGCACACTACACATTTTTCTAGTTGAATTGGATTCGACACTTTTTCTTAATAGAAAAATGTAAGAATAATTTATTACAGTTTTTAAGAAGAAAGTTATTCAGCGCCAGAAAGCAATGCTTGTATTGTTAGAAACAGCTCTATGGAGTTTAAAAGAGAATCAGTGGATTATTAATTACACCTGAATAATCCAATACAGCAGTGGTTCCCAACCTTTTTCCACTTGCGTACCCCTTTGCTATAAATTGTAGCAATGGGTTTGTCAGTATTTAAGCTCTTTTTAAATACTAACACTTTTGTTCATTGCCTGTCTTAATGTAACTTTATTCGTTTCTTCCGCCATTATTGATTATTTTTCGTGTACCCCTGAACGTCCCAGCAGGTATCCCCCGGGGGGGGGTGTAATAAAATGAGTTATCCAAGGTTTTATCTTGTCCGACTTCCACTAGAAAAAAAGCTAATTTCCTAGCGAAAAACATTTTTTTTATGTTATCACCTTTAAAGTTATCACTTTATATTATCACTTTTAAAGGTTAACTTTAAAGCCACAGTACATTTGTACCTTGGGTGGGATAAGGATTTTTCCTTCTTATCAGGCATTGTTTTTTTTTAATCAATTTTTTACATAGGCCGAAGAAACGCTGCTCTAGAAACCAAACATGGAACTTTTTCAAGTCACTTCAGACCTCCAATCAACAAGGCAGTGGTCTCACACCGGGTAATGAAATTTATCTTAAACCTAAAGACAATCGCAAACATCCATACCCACGGTGGGATTCGAATCCGCGACCTGATGGTTAAAGAGCGGGTATGCTAACTACTCAGCCAATCAGACCACTTTAGAGTTTTGTAGTACACATCAGAAATAAAATCCAGTTACAATAAAAAAAAAGGCCCATACAACTTACGGCCAATCAGCAGTTAAATAGTACAAAATAGTACAATACAATATTATCAATGAACTTAATCTTCGTTTGTTGCATGAAAGGCTAGACTAGATTTGCGTTTTCAATTATTTCAATCTCCCCAGGAATGAAGGATAATTGTATTTCCCGTTTTCTTAGTAGTTTTGGCATTTTATTTGTTAGGTATTGGATATAAGGAAGGGAGACTCTGTTGCCCCAGTTCCCCTCGTTTTTACAGGTTTCCCTGAAGGATGTTATAGGAAGTTTATATTGCTCCACTAGGGTTTTGATAGCGCCTATTTCTTGTGTTGATTGGCGATATCTTCGAGTATGCTTTGCTTTCTGTAAGCAGAATAACTGATTATTTATTTATTTTTAGCTAAAAGCCTTATTTTCAGAAGTATATCTAACAAACGGAAATACAAAATATATTAATTATAAGTTTATTGAATAAAAAGCAGAAATTACAAAAAAATGTATAAAGAAACAATAAACATACAAGAAGGGTACAAAAACAACAAAAAACAACAAAAATAAATTGAAAAAAAATAAAGTAAATAAATAATAAGATAAATAAATAATAGTAACTTACAAGTATATAAAATAGAAACATATTAAACATTATTGGGTAAAGAAATAGTTAAATAAATATTTAAACAGAAAGAAAAATCACTTAGTGAATTGAACTTTTCTAGTTTTCATTAATGAAAATTCTCGAATAATATCATGTATATCAAGTTGATTCAAAATATCTGACTCTATTGATATAATGGCAAGATTTGAAAGTCTGTCTTGTACCATTGTGGAGCGCAAGCAGTTTTTAATAATTTTAAGTTTAGAAAAAGACCGTTTCGCAGATGCTACAGATACCGGTAATGACAAAAGAATCCGAAGAGCAATTGTAAAGTTTGGATAAACTGTGATTAAGTTGTTTGAATAAATATACTAAATTATCTGATATATATCGTTTTTAAAATTAGAAATAAATGGTTGACAGTGTAAAACTTCTTCGCATAAATCGTCTGCGTCAATGTCTCAACGATTCTCATGTGTTAATTTTCGTCGTAACTTTTTACAACAAGATAATAAATATTCTTTATTTCGTGAAGTACTTAACAAATACAAAAACTGAAATGAATTCATATTTTCATTTTCGTAATCAAATTGCGTTGTATATTAAAATATCATACCAAATCTTTTCACGTCGCCTTAGTGGTCTACTACTACAAAATACAGATTCTGCGTCAAATTTTGCTGCAATAATTTTAGCTTTCTACAATTTTTTTTTGAAAGTTTCATCAGACCTATAATCATTTAAAAATTGATTTAGATCATTCAATGCATCTAAAGTAAGTTGGAGATTCACAGATGAAGACTGCAGTATTTTGCTGACAAAATTCACTTTATTTAAAATATCATACCAAATCTTTGGCGCCTTTACTATCCTGGCGCCTGTGTGCGTCGCAGACATTGCACATATGGCCGACGCGCTCCTGGTAGATGAAATGATACATAATGAGGTAAAGAAATCTTAAGTCATAGAATTCAAAAAGAGGAACGAATTAAGATTACGCATCCCTTAACAAGAAATATCAGATCGCACAATAAGCAACTGCACCCTCGTGGAGAAAGTAACCAAACTGAGTATAAATTGGACAGTTAAGATGGACTGTGGTTGTTGTGGCAGTAATTTGGAGATCGGTCCAAAACAGGAGATGGCTTGGTTATTTAGTAGTCATGGTATACATCATGCTGGAAGTGTAAGGGGAGATTTTTTGTAAGTTTTTAGTTTCTATTTTTATTATTTGAGCTAGTTTTTTTATTTTAACCACCGTGACACTATAATAATACCTGTGTGAATTTTTCATGATAGTATTTAACCCGGCGTTAGTAAGGTGGGGTGTCCTCAAAGATTTAGAAAGAAATAACTGTGACACAGTCACCTTACTAACGCCAGGTTAAGAGAAAAAAGAACAAGGGAATATGAAAGGAGAGGAAATGAAAATGAAACTTAATTTCGGAAATCCCAACTAAAGTGGGAAATCTTTCAGCATATAATTTTTCAAAAGGAGTCATGCAGCAAATGAATATCTCTTAATTTATAGGCAGAGGATGATTTTCCACGGAGGCAAAAGGTGGCTTTCGTATTGCGTATAGCGAAAGTTATATGTACAGAAAGTACAAAAGAATTTCACTTTTTCAAATAAACAAAAACCTAAAAGCTAAGAAATAAAGCAAAAAAGAATGCTGTAGTCCAACAAACTTCGCTATTCACTGAGTCAATTTTCTATAATCTTTTAATCTACAATTTTCTAATTTTTCTATAAGATTAAAGCATATTAAAAATATGTTAAAATTAGAACAATATAATACACACTTTTTATTATTCTATTTTTAAAATATAATTGGTTAGGTGTAACTTACAAGAAACTATTTAATTTCTTTAATAAAGAGAAAAAATTATAAAAAGAAAAAACAAATTTAAGTTTAAAAATAATTTAATACTAAAGTTCATTATAAAGCGTAGTTTAAATATATCAGTTAATTTAGTCGTTTTTATAGTATTTCTTTTGTAGGCGCTAAAATCAATGTAACAAATCCAATTTTAAAGATAAAACCTGAAATATAATTCAATTAATGTTTTTAATTTTTTTCATATTTTTCAACGTTCATCTACAAAAACGTTGTATGAGGGTCATAGACATTTTCAGAGCCCTTTTCATTCCTGTACTAACGTATCAAATGAATGATTGCTTAAAATTTCGATTTCAGCCCATGAAAAAATGAAGAGATGAAAAGAACCAATAGTAAATCTTAAGATGCACATGAGTATGGATTGTTAGGAAGGTTGGATTCATTTGAATTACAGATTAAGCATCTAAAGCAATGAGGACTGCGTATTATGTCTCTGCGTTTATTCTTTTGGATCTTAACAAGGTACTTGTATGACTCTACAACCTTGTATAAGCTATTTATTTATCAGTTGATAAGTCCTTGTTTTCATCTTCTTCTACGGGGCCCAAATTTAGGACTTCTTTTTGAATTGTTAAAAAGACTCGGATTGTTAGAAGTAACATCGAACTCGAGCAATAAAGAGGATTGCATCTTCTGCAAACTGAGTATGTTCATCGGTCGGTTTTCGTTTATCTCGCGAGAAGAAAAATGTACGACTGGGACGGGAATCACCTCTTCTACCTTCATGTGAAATTAGTTATTTAACTTCAGCTGAAAAGGACAGAGACAGTATTCCTAATTTCATTGACAGAATGCGAACCATGATTCCAACCCCAATCGAGATGCATGTGTTCACACCATTAATCTGTTACGCTGCTTAAATGCCCAGCTATGCTTCAAATAAACTCCGACATACAAACGATATGTCCCTCTTCAAGTCAAAGGGAAATAACTTTCTCCCTTTTTTTTTAAAATCAGTTTTGTACAAATTCTGACATTAGCTGTCAAGATTGAACTTTACCAGAAGATAATCAGATTTAGTGACAGTTCTTGTCATGAAACGCGAATTGCTTTAGAAAGCAGTTCTGGAGAAGATCTGGATAATCACCAGATAGAGTTCGTTTAATTATTCCGTGGTGTGCAATTTATTCAAGAAATCTCCAGCGAAGATGTGCTATACTCATTTCTTCGTTCGTTTTAAATATTCATTATTGTAAGTTAGTGAACTCATCCTTGCTAACTTTCTTGATGCTCTCGAAAGACAGAAAAAAATAAAAAAATTATCTAAAGCAATTTGGATGTTGGAAAATAATTTGTCTTTGTCAGAGACAAGGACAATAACTGCTGCAACCCACTCTAAGTGGGGCTTCAGAGGTACGATGTCACGTCATGAAACCCCCCTTCCCCTCCTCGTTTCTCCCTTAATTACGAGTGGAGTTCACCCGGAGGTATGCGGACGTTTCGAGTAGCATCTCATTCATAACGCAATTAGAATTTATTTCTAATGGACTTCCGTTGTCTTGAGGGCCTAGGAAGCAGGTATTATGCGACGGTTCATGTTTAATTTCATTGAAGGGGTCACGACAGAGGTCTTTGCCACATTCGTCGTGGAGTCGAGAGAAAGGGAGATGAAAACAAAGTGTTGGGCACACAACAAACCGGTTACTCTTAATTGCTCCTGTTCAGTAAAGATGAGAAAGCCCTCAAACCAAGATGATGGAAGAAAGGTCACTTTCCAGTAAAGATACGGGTTCAACGTTTCCCTCGTGCTTTCTCTACACGACATCCTAAGGGCCAACCAATTTATCACACCGTGCTTCTAGAAATGATTTTAATTGGTCAGAAATGAGCTCGCCTACCATAGTGCCAAGGCCTTTATTACAAATCCCCACTTTTGTATTATTTTCCCCCTTCACATCGACCGAGCTGAACTAAATCAAAAATAGCTGTAAGCGTATCTTCGAGAATTCACGACGTTATAATTTCCAAATGACAGTTCCATAACAGACTTCATAACTAGTAAGATACACTTATGCTAATTGTCAGGGTAGTCATGATTAAATGAAGTTAGGATACGTTTGTTTAAATTATTAATGCAACCAAGTTAAATTACCATAATAACCAGTGCACAATGTAATTTATTTAATACACATCATTTTAACTATTTTCTTCAAGTTTTCTTATAGGAGTCACTTATAAAAAAAAAAATAATGGTGTGTAAACATATTTAATTAAACTCTGCGTTTTTTTTAAATGCAAATATTTTAATACTATTTATAGTTTATATAAGTTTATTTTAATGTTTAGGAAAATATATAAATACTAGATTTTTATATAGGTGATAAACATCTAAGATAAAAATTGGGAACATTCTTATTCTTACAAGGCTGTATATATCATAAGTAGTCATGGTGACTGAAATATGTACTTCTACCTTCTACAATGTGAGTTGCTTCAGTACCATAATGCAAATAACAAATATGGATTTTGATTTTTCTTTTCTGGAAGAGGTTGGCCTCGACCTTATATTAGTGAGGAATTTTTTTATTGAAAAACTCATTTCACTTGATTTTTTGAACGTAGTAAATAAGAACCACATATGTACTCGCAAGATAATAAGTTATGATTATTTTTACAATTCTACAACTTACTGTTATATGACGTTCTGCATATAATTTTAATTTCAAGCTTTTAATTTCATGCATTTGACTGACCTTTGATCAAAAGCGTTGACAGAAGGCGATACATTAAAAAAGAGAATAAATTGCCATTCCACCCCTCCCCACACCCATCCTACTGAAGTTTCTCTTGAGTATATAAACTTCCTTATATAACTTGTTAACAAAGTATGCATTCCTTCATTCTATGCTTGACGTCTCTGTTAAGACAGCCATTCGAAATGTAAATAAGGAAACTTCTCTTTCTGACAAAGACCTGCCTACGATGCAATTCAGTAGCTTGGTTGGTTTACGACCTATTGAATATGTTATTATAAAATTTGTAGTTTACGACAATCATTTAGGAGTATAATTACGAGTAAATGTGGTATTTGAAGATGTATTTTATCTTTGGTGAATCAAAAGTGTTTTAACTATTCTATTAGTAGGAATTTCAAGGTTTATTATCCTTAATACACACGCACACTTGCTAACATAAAAGAGTTAATCTAATCTATGCCCATGCAACAATAAAGTAGAGACACCCAATAAGTTGCTAATTACAAAGACTAATCAAATTATGAGGAAGTTCATGGTTAGCTGATATTGTCAGTGGCTAAATCATAAACATCCGTTAGGAAGATGGCTGCGAAACAAAATACCAATTGCCGGAAGATTCTTGACCTTGAAAGGTTACGATGAAAGCAATCATCGTTTGGGTACTTCCTATAAGGATTTACACAAGAATGTCCATTTAGGTGAGCATGCAGCTTTGAATGGTCACAAATTCCAGAAACTAGGAGTTTGAGTTATAAGGAGTCATCATGTTACTGTTAGAAGTGTTAGACGTACCCCACCTAGGGAGGGGGTAATGAACTACTATAACTGAGAACCATTAAATCAAGTTTCTGCTTTTATTCTACAAACACGAGGAAATAAGTCAAAATATTCCAAAAATGTTATATATCTGCGAGTTTAATTAGGTTAATAACACTTACAGTAAGATCTAGGCGTTATACAGTTAAGATATTTCTTGAAATATCTTCTTCACTGTTAGTGTGAAATAGATTTGTCTACCTTGACTCCACATCGTTTAGTGCTTCATCGATTCCTAGCACGAGGCTTTTGCAAGCACTAAATTCTAAGAATTTCTCTATCTCATGACGATGAACTTATACCTTTAGATTACTTTGTGTATGTACAGAGACATATCTGGACATTCACTCAAGGTGGGCTTCGGTAGTTATTAAAAAAAAAAAAAAAAGCAATTATTTTTATACCTTCGGGCAGTAGCTATTCAATAGCTATAGGTTTTCTTTCGTCGTCCCACCAAATACAGACATTACAAAGTGGAAAAGGGGCAATTTTATCATCCCAAACTTCTATTATTGAAAAGATACCCAGAGGGTCTTACTTACTCCCCCCCCACGAAAAATACCATTCCCATCCCTCTTAGTTATTACAGCTTAATTCAGATTTGCGATATTAAGTCAGGTAAGAGAGAATGTTGGGGCGAGCTGCTACTGTCTGCCGCCAATAGTCATATTACATGTTATATGGAATCGCTGACGAACTAGTCGCGTGTCTAGCAGGTATGTTGTCTGGAAGACTTTTGAAAAGAATGGTAGCTCTCCACCGTCTGGAACGGGGACAAAGTGCAAAGGTCAAGAGACATTCTCATTCATCATCTAGAGGCTCCAAAAGAAAGTGCGGTTCAAGTGTGATGTGTGTGTCTGCTATGATGTGACTTTAAGCGTTCTTTCAAAAGAGGAGGATCGACAATGTGTGTGTGTGTGTGTGTGGAATGCTTCAAATGTTCCGAACCAATGGTTCTAATACTAAGGGAGATTAATGTCTGATACCAGCAAATGTGGTTCCAGATACCAATTACTAGTCCTGTGATCTAAAAGAATAAAATGTTATTAATAAAATGTTAAATTTCAGTCATTTCATTGTTACCGATAATTAAAAAGTCTGAAATGCTGTTTTATTAAGCAAAAGTTATGCACTCAAAAATACTGCTTTATTGTCTTTTGGCAGCAACCAAATATAATCGTTGCATTCCACATATACAATTGGTGACTCACAAATATAATTGTTGCAATCCCATTCTCTCAGAAGGTTCGTATTAATACAATATTGCTTTCTGTGCATCAGCAGAACATCGCAGGAAAATTTCAACATTCTAATAGAACTAAAGGCGAATTCATTAATTAGTGCATGTCAATAAGCTCCTTGGGTGTCGTACCCATGACAACGCCCGAACCACCTATGCAAATTACGTTATTCGGCATGAGGTTTCTGCACTTTATGAAGTTAGAACGTTGCTCCTCCTCCTCCTTCTCTGTGTGAAGGACAATATTCAAACACGCGAATTACATTTCAAAATAATGAAGGCAATTTCTCTCCCAACTTACCCTGGCATTCAAAGCTTCGACGAAGATGTCTTGATGTCCAGGTTGAAGTATTAATATAATATTTATTGCTACACAATTATATTGCAATATAAGAATACGATAAAATAAATGTTAATATATATTTAATGTTAGGATTTATTCGCGAAAAGCAACATCTAAAAAAAGGAGAAATTTCTGTATTTTTGAAGCATTTAAAATAAAAGAAAGGCTATCGGATGAAAGTACGACAATAACATAAAACCTTTAAAGTGTTGTCAGCTAAAACCACACTGAATTTGATGGCACATTCAAATATAAGCAGCAGTTTGGGAAAATAGATTCAGTTTATTCAATTAATATATTGAAAAACAACTCGATTTCAGTGCCAGCAAATGATAAGCAAATTCTTTCAATTACTGACAAGACCTTTATTTATAAAGGTCTTGTCAGCTAAGGGGGGGGGGGGTAATAATCCATTAAGAATCTTCAGCGTGTAGAAATCACTGACACAAGACGTCCAATGTGTTTTTTTCAAGGAAGCCATAACAATTCTTTGAGATTTTTTCCGATTACATCCTGTGTCTTATTTTGTTTTGTTGTAAATCTCTTAATTAGAACGTTATATTTGAATTCTTAATTCCCATAAAAAATTAATTTATGAAGGTCCCAAATAAAAAAAAAATTAATTTTAACAATTTCTTGTTGATGGTTGATATAAATTTGTTTTCTGTAAGCACCGTCGTAATTTGTATCAGTATGTTACGTACCCATCACCTGAAAACAAATTGATAAACCTCTCAAAATCAATGCTCTAATCCTGCAAATCCATCTTTGTTACATACAAAATTCACATTCGTTTTAACATAAGAATTCCAGTTAAAGGTAAAGGTTTTGCCCATACACAATATAATCTTGCCGAGAAATATCTTACATTAAACATGTCTTCAAAATATTTACTGAATCCTTACTTGCACGCTGTCTCGTAGACAACGAAGTTTATTCAGGTGGGAGACGGATTCGTTCCTATGATACGAAATTCTTTTCCAAGAATTGCGCGTGGGTGATGAAGATTTGTAGGATTCTAATCCGTCTTTCAATGACCGATATATGCGGGGTCACATGATCATTTCATTGTGACGGAAGAACCACCTGTCAGGATGACTGCATGAAATTCATTGCAGCAGAGGAGAATTAAGGCTTGAGAATGAAATGGAATTGCTAATTCTGCACGGATTTACACAAACCAGCTGAAGTCTCGAGAGCATAGTCCCTCATGTTAATATCTCACTTTCTATCGTGTTTCTGCACTGTGGTCTTCTTTAATGCGGATCCAGTTTTATATTTTCAGTTTTAGTATTATAAATTGAATTCATTTGTATTCATCTGAAACTCAGTAAACGTCCATCTTCTAATAGTCTCATTACATAAGAATAGACAATACGAAGCGATCTTCAATCTCTTGGGAAAACTAAAAGTGCCAGGAGATCAACAATGCGACCACTTGAAGTTAGCCTTTCCCGCCCATCTTTAGACACACTCCTTACATGTACAAGTATCATGAAAGTTCCTGAGAATCGGAAATGGAAAGCGGTAACTAATTTTTGCCAATTGCCTCTCTTTCTGCTTCTGCTATTAGAAAGAAAGAGGAGAGATTGCACCAATACTCAATGAACCTTCTCCCCTTTCACTTCAAGCGTTCTTTCTATAAAAATGTACATACGACACATGCGTCAATACATCTCCATTTATTATGCTGATAGCACGTGTTTCTCCTCTATAATGTCCAATATAACTGGTGGTGGCAATTTAGAGAAAGACAAAAAAAAAACTTCTTGTGAAGCCGCTAACATTATTTTAATAGAAAATTATTGCTCTTTAAATCTATTCCCCCCCCCCCGTGTTTCGATTTTAGAATGGAGAAAGATATGTCGGGGGTAGGAATAACTTCGTAATTTCTCCTTCACATACAAACACCAGAATTTGTCTTTTTTTCTATGTGCTTTCATAACTTAAATATTATTACTTTTAATAATAAGGATGTCTTAATTTGATTTATTAATACTTCAATTACAATTTATTTGAACACATTACTAATATTTTGGGTTCTAGTGAGCCCGATTAGAATTCGCAGAATCCTTCTCGTTTGTATAGCACAATCATATGCACTTAAAATTATATTTTAAACTTAGTGCCCCCTTCATCCCCGGCTAAACAGTTCAGAGTTATCTTAGGCTTACCCATGTTTCATGTGTTGCGTAGAGAATGAGTCGCGCATGAATAACTTTTCTCTGATATAGTGTTCTTATTGAAGCTGTTAATCATCATAACAGTGTTATTCTCTTACAGAAAAAGAGCCCCAATAATAATAATATTGTTTATGAGTTGAGCAGTAATGTGTTACTATTCTCAATCTTCTTAAGAGCTTTAATAATAACCAATTTAATCCAATATAAAATTCATTCATCTAATGATTGTCTAATTCTTAACATTGTTGAACGCCTAATTGTTTAAATTAATTCAGCATTGTCTCCAGTTGCAATATTTCCATATAAATCTGAAGAATTATTATTTGGGAAAGAGTTTGAAATATTTTTGCTTCTACTTTCTCAATAATGAACAGTTAAGACTGTTCTGACACAGTAATATGCTCTCGGATAAAGTTCTCGTTTTTGTTGGTAACAGCTAACCCCCCCCCCCCCTCTTCATAGTACTGAAAAATATTTTGCATAATTTTCTATGCTTGAAACGTTTTTCTCCCCCTCTTATTCATATTTCTTGAAATGAGAACAGAAAAAAAAACAATATGCAAATTTGCTTCATTATCAATGCACCGTTAGCTTTATTTTCCAATATAAACACGTATTTTCGATCCAGCTCTATATTCTAAGTTCACAATTCAAAGTCAAAAACAAGCGTCAATGTAGATTTTAAAAGATTCGTTATTTTATTTCATTATTATTATTAGTATGTTATCGTCTGCCATTTTTATTATTTTTAATTGTTGAAACTATAAAACAGTTGTCTATGGATAAAAACAAGTTAACGAAGATAAGACTCACCGATAATTGCAATGTTTCCATCAGTGACTGGGTTCATTGTTCCTCAGTTGTGACAAAAGAAAAGCATCCTACAACGTATACGAAAAAAAAAAAGAAAAAAAAAATCAAAGAACTACTATGCTTCATATGATTTCTCAAACGATTTAAAGCTGTTATAATTTCTTTCATAAATGTGTCATATCGACTAAAACTTTCATAAACCTATTCTAATAAAATATCACTTTTTTAGCTTCCCTTATTAATTATCATTGATATAGTTAATTAAAGCGTCACCAGGTAATGAAAAATGTACAATTTTTATCCAATATAACATAATAATCCTCTACCGAGGAGTCGTGCTTATACAGAGCCTATTGTATTACATAATATACCGCAACACAAAAATGGATAACCATTTCAAGGTATGGAGTAAGATATGCTTATCGCAAAGAATACTTCTCGCGTTCTTTATCTGAAACTGTGCGTTTCTTACACTACTACATTCCGTTACATTCCATTGTTAAGGACTTTATTAACTATATTAGCTTCAATGTAGTCTTTTCAATAGATCGATTAACAACAATTAGTAATAGAGAAGCCAAAAGACTATAAATTTCGAAAGATTGTCATTGTGTGCAGGGTATTGTTGATTATTCTATAAACGTATAAAATAAACTGATTTTAAATGAATTATTTATACTAAAATAAGGAGTTTTTAAGGGCATAAAATTATTAAATATTTGCATATCATGTTACAGAATAAGTAGCAAATATGTTAATTCATTACCTCACTCTATAACGTGTTTTATTTTATTCCCGAGACTGTGGTTGAGCAGAGGGTCACCATCGGTTACATAATGAAGATGTAACTACCTCATCGTGATGGAGCAAATAATGGGGAGGGGGTTCTGAAATTACATCTTTGGACCCTTCAATTCTGACAGCATATTGGCCTGCTCTCAATCTCTGCCAAATCCTAGGGTTGCTGATTACTGATAATCCTTCTGCCTCTGATTTCTTCCTCCCCCTTTCCCACCCAAATTCCGTACACAGAGAGACACACACACAAGGAAGGTTTTTGAAGTGTCTAATCTATCACTGTTCTCACTGATTGACTATCGTCTGTATCTGCGGGCAGGCAACAGAGTCGTCATTTGATTTCGGAGCGTGAGTGCCAGCTGTTGATTATAGGGGACAACTACTGCACCACGTTATCAGAAAGGTTAGGTGTGGTTTATCAGTGTCGTGCCTTTGGTGTTATTCTAGCCACATCTACTTGTGGGAATCGATATTTTTTTTTAAATTTTACAAAACTAAGACTTCTGATATAAAATATAGGCCATTTTTTTTCATGTTTATTATCCAGCTTCTTAACACTTTGGAACTTAGTAGACAAATATGAAAATGATAGCATTCCTTATGCTGGTAATTATTTTATTGTGCTGTGAATTATTAAATATATCTCTGGAAGTTTGTCATTTTAACCAAACCATTAAATATGCACTTTACACTTGTTTAAATACAAGCACGTCAAATATTTGCATTGTTTATTTGCAGTGTTTAATTTGAAATAAGCAGTAATTGTTTACTATTGAAGACACGTGCTCAACAATTAAATAGGATATTGAAAACGAGCATCACAACAATGTACAGAAGACTGAAAATGCGTGCGCATGATAACAATGAATAGATTATTGCAACATGCGCGCACTGTAATAGACAGTTTATGTACTACTGAAAACGAATACAGAAGACTGCAGAAGAGACCTCACGAACAGGCTTAGCGGAATAATAAATCTTTCACAATTAACGGCTTTTGCTGACACCGTTATGATAATAATATAAAAGACGAAACAGGAGTACCATTAAGTTAAGCGGAAAACTTGACCGTTCTCACTTCAGATGGACAGCACAGGAAAGGTCTTATTCGATGTAACCCGAAAAATTTCTCTGTAGAATCTTGACTCGTTTAGTGGTACAGAGAAGCGGCATGTAACTAGTATACGTCTTAAGTAGGTGGCGTGACCGGTTTTGCCTGATTAAACGTCCATTTATCAGTAAGATTATACAGGCGGCCAGGTGATGAAACAAATAGCTATAATTTTGGCCGGTGAGGTGGAATTCAGGTCGCCCCCGCACTCAGCGGGGAGTGGTCAGGACACGCCGTTCGCACCTGGCCGTGTACAAGACAGATTGTGTTGTAATGAGAGGTGTTATTAGAGGCTCTTTCACAGAATTCCTGCTCCCGAGTAGGAGGTCTAGCCAGGGAACTTAAGCTGCTAGTCACAGAGCGGGGCTAGGTTGCGCTTATGGAAGGTTAACTTGAAGTCTTGAAGGTCGTGTCTGATCCTCTTTCTTACTATCTGATTAAAAAAAAAAAAAAAAAAAAACGAGGAAAAAAAAGGTTATGTTTTCAAATAAAAAAAAAAATAGCGAATAAAGCAATAATGTATTTAAAGTTAGTAAGTTGCATACATGACTTCATTGACAGATGTCTCATTGTTTTGCAATCTTTTTTTCATTGTTGCGTTGTGTATGTTCTGTGACACAACAATGACCCTGATGAAACGTGCATCATATGAAAGCTGATGTAAAGTAGGAAATAAGCTTTCATGTATTGTTGAAAACAAAAAATTGCGCTATAGAAATGCAGTTTATTTTCCCACCAACAAATTTGCCAAGATTTTAGCAGCTATTGAACTTCCATGGATACAAATCACAGTCAACAGTCTTATCTGTCGAATTTTGATCTGCATGGAACAGAAAAAAGGAGAGAAGGAAAAAGAAAGTGTGGTGTCAGCGTTACTTTTCGTCACAATCATAGTCCCGCTGTGAGAATCCCGTCAAGGGAGTCTGATAAATCTTCCTTCCTCACGCGTCACGTAGGCGAGGCGCACAAGTTCTTCAGGTATGGATGTAGTTCCCTGCTGATGGGCAAAGTTAGCAGATCATACATTACCCATCAGCCGTCTCCAGGATAGAGGTAAGGTTGGTGCATCTCACCCCTGCACACCCCTTACCATCTGCCAGTCATAATTTATCAGCGTCAAGCTATCTGCGGGATACAATGTTCTATTGTCTGCCGAAACATGGCCGCCTCCATTTGTCTCTCAAAAGGTGTGAAATGTTAGACGTCAGACGAATGTTGACTTTTGTTTTCTTGTTGCGTCTAACTCCAAACAGGTACACGTTTAGCACACTACACAAGGGAAAAAGAAACGCACAAAATACCCTTCATGTGCTCAATATTTTTGATTGGGTAAGACGAATTATTCACAATTAAAAAGTAGATCAGCGGAGATTAATTCATCTAAATAATGACACTAAATGGAATCGAACGGAGTAAGAAGGCTATAACGATTGTTAAAAATGGCAACAATACTGGGTGCTGAACAATGACTTTATATTTAGTTTTGTATAATAACAATTTAGTTAAATAAAAATAAAGATCCTGAAGAACATGCACTAGATTTCAGATCATCATTTTTTTTTTCTTTTTCAAAATAATCTTTGCCAATCGTGAAGAAGAAGAACAGGGTTCATGGGTCATAGAAGAATCTTCAACAACACATGAATTGATAAGATAATGTTTTATTTAAGAGTTCGTAAAAAAGGAAGAATTATTATTTAACTTAGCAGCAAGTCATAATTTAACAATAATGAATTTGATATTTAAAAAGAGGTTTAACAGATGGTGGACTCATCTTTCTCCTGACGAAATAGCAAGAGGGAATCGGCTTTATTCCTGCCTAAATACAATCCTATTTACCTCTGTACAAGTGCTAATAATTTTAAATTTAGTACTGATCATAGAATAGTGAGAGGAATGATCTCATTATCAAAACTGAGAAACAGGATTAAGTGTACCAAGCCAAATGTTAAAGTAATAGACCAACAAAAAGAAAAAATACAAAGAAAATGTGACAACAGTGATTGCTTCTCAAAATCTGACTCAGTCAGAAACTGATGTTCAAGATCTTTGCAACTTTACTAAAACTATTATTAAGTCTTCAATTAAACCGATAAATAAGAAATTTTTGAAATATGGGTTGGACAACTTATTACTATTATTACTTAAAATGTACAATAGAATCCTAACACATGAGACTTTCCCTAATCAATAGCTGAAATCAGAAATCATTCTTGTTCACAAAAATGGCGTAAAATATCAGATATAAGCAACCGCAGGCCTATAAGTTTACTATCACACAACTATAAAATCTTTACAAGAATAATCCTCAAAAGAATTTGTAATCATCTGGACTTTGAACAACCATACGAATAAGCAGGTTTCAGGAAATGTTTTTTTATAATAGGCCATCTACACAGAGTTAATCAAGGGGTTGAACATTACCCTCTTTTCGAAAGACATGGGATTCGAGGAAAAATATATCCGGCTGCTTCAAACCGTTTATGAGAATAGTGAAGCATCCAGGTTGGAGGGAAGGGGGCGACTTCTTTAGGATGGAGACAGGCATCAAACAAGGTGATCCCATTGTTCCGAAACTTTTTACAGCAGTTATCGAACCTATTTTCGGGGATCTGGATTGTGATGATTATGGTATTAAGATTAATATTCACGGGAAGATGTTAAACAATCTATGGTTTGCAGATGTCACTGTTCTGTTTGCTGAAGATGGCTCACAATTTGATCTGATGATCAATGAATTAAGCATAAAAAGCTAGGAAATAGGCATAACAATAAATTATCATAAAACAAAAATATTGATAAACCATGAACTTATTCTCATTGATGTTGAAAATACTATAATAGAATATGTAAAGAACTACAAATACTTAGGACAAATGATTTCCATGTAAAATCGCTTTGACCTTGAAATCCAGTGCAGAATCGACAGTGCTTGGAAGAGATACTGGGAATGAAGCATTTGATGAAAGATATGATTATCCTAAAAAGGGATGAAAGATATGATTATCCTACCAAGTTTGATTTATGGTTCCCAGACTTGGGCACCACCCCTACACAAGCTCCAAGTTTACCAAAGAGAAATGGAGAGGAGTTTACTCTGAGTATCCAGATTAGATAGAATAAGGAACAAGGACCTTAGAGACCTAACAAAAATAAAAGACCTCATTTGGAGAGCTAGGTAATCAAGAGAAGGAGTCATACCGGGGCCTATGCTACTGATTTAGTCCATTAAGGATTTAGCCCATGAACTCCTCCTTGAGACATGCAAAAAATAAAACAAAAATAAAATAAAAATTATCAGGACAGATAGCATAATGATTTTCTTCCATTAAGACAGATAGCCTAATGGAAGAATATTAGGCCTGATAGCCAGTTATTTTAGTTGCAAAGAAATGAAAAGAAATATTAATAAATACTATTTGAAATGACGGATATATGTTCTCGGCCTTGACCTTTCGCAGTGCAGTAAGAATTAAAAGAAACAACGCTCAATGTGTCCTTTAGTTGGAAAGACCAGAGATGGAATCCTGTTTTAGGACTTGATAAACCTTTAAAAGAGCTTTTCCCCTGAAGTTGAACTACCCGGTCTCACACTGAAGTCGGTATTTTTCCTTCCCCGCAAAACAGACAAACCAACCGAAAGAAAAAGCACTATATGAATTGACTACATGACCTTAGTTGCCTCCACATTATTTCAAGCAATCCCCAGTCACAAACCAAATTTTTTTTTTTAAAGATAAATCTAAATTTCCAGGAAGGTAATTTTTAAATGTTAATTGAGTTCCAGAAGCGATTCAAACCTAGGGTTTTCCAACCAAAGGGTAGCACGTGCTCTCCCACTGCGCTCCGAAGACTTCTTTTTTTCTAGGCACGTCATTTTTATTCTTGGAAATGTCTAGATGCTTGTTACAGACGAACCCGTTACGCCCACTTTAGTCCAAATCTCTAACACTTTCGGCCTGTCGCAAATTCAGCCTTAAAACCCAAACGATGAGCTATAATTTTGCAATGATATCACAATCAAATCCACATTTAATTTCCACCATTCATAGAAACAATGGATTCTCGATCACTAAGCTTCACCATCCTGCTAAATTTTGATTGCGTGCGAAGTCATTTTGAATTAACCATTTTCGATTCTTTCTTGAGCCAATAACCGAACTTTATTCCTTTAACATTTTCCGCAGTCTCAAACCAGACCTCACTGAAATGATGAAGTCACCTTTCAGTTATCCTATATTACTTAGAGACTAAGAAAAAAAAAAGGGAAATAAAAAGGGGGAAAAAAGAAGTTGCAAGGGGCTCAAGTAATTTAGATCAGTAAGCGGTTCCTGGAGAGACTTCGCGTGATCTCTGCTTTAAAAGAGACCAGCAATGCTTTTGCTGTTTAACATAGCAGCGATGAAAAAAACAACGGTATAGCGGAGATCTTCGGGGCGGGTGGTTATGGTTTTTATAATACATTATTTATGTAGCGTGTGTTTCCGCAATTTGTGTCGGATGTACCACGCGTTTAGTGGCAGGCGTTTCACTCGCGCGCGGGAGCAAATTGTTTGTTTTATTCCCATAATAAAATGAATCGCTAGCCGCTTGCTTGGCAGTGGCTTCTGATGTTGGAGGCTCATCTGCCGAGCTTATCATTACAAGTCATTCAGACAGAAAAGGAAAGCGAATAGCAAATAAATCCCTCCCCTAACCCCCTTTTTGTGTACTATTGATTAACTCCAGTCATTACTTCTTATCTTTCCTGTTATGTAATATGCGGTATCCATCGTAAATAGTTTTGCATTTAATGCATCAATATTTGCAGTGGATACCGAAAGCATAACGCATGTAAAAACACGTAAATCGTAATTATATTCAGGTCTGATTTTATTCGCAAAAGGAGGAAACGGGGAGCAAAGATACTTAAAATGTCATTGGTGAACTGAAGGATGTAGAATACAGGGGGGGGTGAAAGGAAGGAAGAACGAGTGTTGGATCTGCAAAAGCAAATACATTTTATTATTGTCGACCTTAAGCAAATACATTTTATTATTGTTTTATTATTGTTGGCGCTAAGAGAATGAACAATGTTGAAATTCTAGTTCGAACTTGATAAATATGGCGTATCCAACAATGACGAACTGATGAATGTTGGTAGACCATATTGTTAACCAACGATGTAGAAATCGTTGAGTTGTTATGGTAACCAACAATGGAAGCAATTCGAAATTTGTTTTGACAGACAACAATACCGCGGCAGGAAAGCTGTATTGGAAACCAACAATGGTCGACATAGTGCAGCTATTGTAATATTGAACAATATAAACGATCATACGGTTGTTATAGCTGCCAACAATAGTAGTAATCGCTGATTTTCAATCAAACATATTGTAAACTATTTAATTAGCTTATTTCTATATTCTAATATGTATTAATTGAACCAAAGCACAGTCTGCGATTAAATTTAACGATCAAATGCATGTTTTCATTTCTACCACTAAACGACTTGTGTTAAAAACAATTATACCGATATTGTAATTGGAGTACGAAGGTTCTTAGCATATTGTGTTATCTGAGATGTATTTGATCTTCACGGGATGGTCATATATTCTGTCTGGCGCAGTGTAAATATTTAATCAGAGTCTTTTGTCGTTTTCGGCGATTGGACGAGTGCCTCGCTCTCCTCCCATTTCCCTGGTCCCTTGTGTACAAGCAATCGACTGAGGTAGCTGTATTATCAACGCCTCAACACTCCGGCTAGACGATTTCGGCCTGGAAGCGGGTTTTCTGGTCCATTACTTTCTGTTCACGCGGAGTTGGGGGAAGAGGACAATAGAGGAAATAGATTGGTCATTGTAATACTTTGTCACTCGGGTTGGAGAGGTCAAGGAGGGTGTAATTATTTGACGATAGACGGGACTCGATCATGGGGTCGACATATAGTTCATTGATTCGCGTAAAGACTTCGTTACAATAGTGAATTGGTGGATCTCTCTCTCTCTCTCTCTTTCTCTCTCTGTCACACACACACACACACACACACACACACACACACACACACACACACACACACACACACACACACACACACACACACACACACACACACACACACACACAGAGAGAGAGAGAGAGAGAGAGAGAGAGAGAAACATCTTAGAAATGAATAAAAGGTGTCGTGTTTACCAGAGTAAATTCGTCGGCTATCTGTTTACTAATAAAGAAATAAATTAAAAATAACAAAGCTAATTTACTTAAATATTCGGAAAAGCATGCTTGAATTTTAAAGGAGCCAGATATATTGAAATTAAAAAAAAAATCTTATTAGATGATCATCGCATATTATATTATATATACATGCACACACACACACACACACACACACACACACATATATATATATATATATATATATATATATATATATATATATATATATAGAGAGAGAGAGAGAGAGAGAGAGAGAGAGAGATCAAACAAATCGGTAAAAGAGACAGGTAACCATTTCGAGAGAGAGAGAGAGAGAGAGAGAAAACGATTGATTAACAGATATAATAATGTCGAAGCAAAGGAAATTGCTATCAATGGGGATTGCTTTAATAAATAATCTGTGGCCTTCTGTACGTGATCATACAGGTAAACATGCACCCCATGTCGTGAGTATTCAAGATGTTCATCTAACAGACAGCTGAATGGGAATGCGGCCATAATCATACGAAAAATCTGAGATTTTGAAGCAGATCTGATTGTTGGAGCTCATTTCAAACAACAGCTGAGTTTTTCACAATTTATAAGGAAGAGTCTCAGATGATCTTGATTTGTAAACTAAAGGCAGATATCATACATACAGCGGGATGAAGCAGAATATCATATTGTGTAACAACCGTGCTTACATTGTCCACAGTTTGAATTACCGTATAAAGAAATCTATTTACTTTCTATGGGTTAATTCATATTTGGAGATTCATCTTCAAAAAAATCTAACTCTGCATAATGCATTTTTTTTAAATTACTACATCCAATATGGAGAACGGACAACCGCTTTTTGTTTTGAAAATTGAAAGACAAGAAATATTTCTAATAATATTGATCAAAGGTGACTTATCCGTTTAATATCTGAAGCAAAGTTGTGTCGATTAATTAAAAATAATCCTTCATTAGAGAGACTGTTATGAAGGCCAGTTAAAATGCACAATTCAAAGATAACTGCAAACTTTGGCGACATATCAAGCCTAGCTTCATGATTGCGTCTTATCAAAGAAAGGGGGCCGACAGCAGTGTGCAATCAGAGAGAGAGAGAGAGAGAGAGAATGAGAAAGTTGTAGCCAAGTACAATATCGCTCTTCATATTACAACAAAGGCCAATTCAAATGCGCATATGAAGTGGGAAGCTTAATCCGCGCGTGACATGCTTTGTGCAGTCACAGATTCTATTTTTCTCACGTGGTGCAAATGTATAGGCGAGGAGTTTGATTACTGAGCAGATTAACATATCCTTTCAGAAGCACATTGGAACTAATGGTCATTTGGACTGGTTACTGTGATCAGTTCGGCGATTGCGTGTCGTTGTTGCATCTTCAAAGGCTATAGAGAAATTCAATACGAAATCATTACTGGCTCTATTTTTGACCCTGTTGTGTATCTGTTGCGATTGTCGACACTGAATCGGGACACAGGGCTAATGTATTTATGCATGTGTAGCGAGTATAATTGGCTATGAAATCACTGCTAGGCGAATAGAACGAAGAGGTATTATGTTCGTATACAAAGAAAACCAGGGGTGTTGTTGTTATAGTGCACCTGTCTCGTTATATTTCGTCTTTTTACTTCAGCATGTCGTTCAATAGGAATTCAATCCCTGAGAATTGGCACGTGACCAAATATGGAAATAATCCACGAAGTTGCTTATAATTATTATTTATTGTTGGACTGACTCTTCGCCTTCGATAACAAGATAACCTACATTAATAGTATATATATATATATACAGGGTGTCCCAAAATTCACGCAAGAAGTAATTTTGATAGAAAACACAGGTTTTTAATTAAAAATTGTAATTTCTTATTGATTCATAAAGTATACAGTAGAGGGTTATGCATGGAATAGCATATCGGGTAAATGGCCTCCACGGCTTTGCTGGCACACACACACACTACTCTTTTGTCGAAATTTTCCATGACCGTTTTGCATAAATGTGGCTGAATTTCGTTGATACAGCGCTCAGTTTCCTCCTTCAAGGCGCGGGTGGTCGTGGGCTTGTAGGCATAAACCTTAGACTTCAAAAAACCCCAAAGAAAAAAGTCCAACGGCGTTAAGTCACATGATCTGGGCGGCCAATTCTGATCACCAAAACGGGAAATTACACGACCAGGAAATGACTCATGCAGTAATTGAATTGTTTCTCGGGCTGTATGGGATGTGGCACCGTCTTGTTGAAACCACATGTCGTCCACATCCATATCTTGCAATTTAGGCACAAAAAACTGGATTATCATGTCGTGATAGCGAGCACCATTAACTGTTATTGCCTTACCAGCCGCATTTTCGAAGAAGAATGGACCGATGATGCCTCCAGCCCAAAATCCGCACCAAACAGTGACACGTTGTGGATGCATTTGTTTCTCAACAATCACTCGTGGATTTTCTGAACCTGAAATGCGACAATTTTGTCGATTAACGAAGCCATCAAGATGAAAATGAGCCTCATCGCTGAAGATGATTTTGTTCGAAAAATAAGCATCCACTTGTTGTTGTTCCATAATCCATTCAACGAACTCTCTTCGCTGTGTGTGGTCAGTAGGCTTCAGTTCTTGAGTCAATTGAACTTTGGAAGCATAAAGATGCAAATCTTTCGTGAAAATACGCTGTAGAGAGCTTCTCGAAATGCCCAATTCAGGACCACGGTGCCGAATTGATGTTCCTGGACTCTCAGCAACACTCTCACGAACTGCTTCGATGTTTTCTGTTGAACGACTTGTTGAAGGACGGCCAGAGTGTATACGATCACTAATTGATCCAGTTTCCTTGAATTTTTTAATTAATCTTTTCATAGTTGATGAAGTTAAATCACTATTCCGACCATATTTTGTACGAAAATTGCGAACTGTAGCTGCCAAACCTTCATTATTTTTAAAATATTGCTCAATAATGAAAATGCGTTGTTCTTTCGTGTAGCGCTCCATTTTTAATAACCCTGAACTGTCAGTTGTCACGCTGTCTTTTTTTTTCTCGTTGCCAACACTTTACCGCACAAATGGCGCTAAATTTAAATCTTAGATGTTTCCATGTGCTCGACTGCTTTGGCTATGTCGATGATTTTGTTCATATAGAGCTGTTGTTCAGGATTAGGGTCCATTGCTTACAAGGCTGCTTTAATTTCTGAACAGGTAAAAATGTGAGTGGGTGTCAGTTCAGTATTAGGGCAGTTGTTGCAGTTTCTATATCTTCTCGTATCATCCGTATTGATCTTCATTCTCTAAAATGTCCTGTTAGGGGTCTTGCTATCGTGATGGAGGTCTTTCTGTCAGCATTGATTTCGGGAATTTGGTATTGTATACTGATTTTAGTGGAATTAGTTTAGATTTTGCTGATGCGTTTGCATCAGCAAGAGTTATGTCAGTTTCTTGGATTTCACTGGCCTCTTTTGCTAATTTATCAACTACTTCATTGCAATCAATGTCTACATGAGCAGGAATCCATTGTAAAATGCAACTTTTTTCCAAAATACTTTAGTTGTTTAAGAGTTTATAGGTGTCTTGTGTGAGCTTGGTATTGTCATTTTTCATAGCTTCCATAGCTGATCTTGAATCACTGTAAATTACAATTCCCTCTGATTGTTGAGAGGATGAAAATTTTAAGTGGGCTTTGAGTGCTTTATTTACTGCATAAAGTTCGCTGCTAAAATTGGAAGCAAATCTCACAGATCCAACTTTTATTGAAAGATTTTCACCTTTCGGGAATAGAAGGAGAACACCAGCGCCTCCATTAATCATATTGGAGTTTGACGATCCATTGGTATAACAAATGACTTGTTTGGAGGATGAAAGAAGGTTGATAGTATTTAGGCCTTTTTCTTTGAGCATTTCTTTTGATTCTTTTTTTTGTACAGAGTTTGGTAAGGTTTTGGTCCCTAATGCGCAATCATTTAAAAAAATATAGTAAAAGATAAACACTTTTATCTAAGATTTAAGCTATTTAAGATTTATTTACTGGAAAATAGAGGTTCCTTGTTTATTTGGGCATTTAGCTGATCAAGACCTATTTCCTTCCTGATAGTGTCATCATATTGTAAAGTTGATTATCTGTGAAGTCTGCATTTTTGATTCCAATGTTCATAAGTTTTTTAGGGAGATATGATCGCTTTGGTAGCTTCTGATATTATTAATGAACTTTATGGTGGCAAATTTTTGTCTGTTCTCCTGCAGGTCGAGCTCACATTCATGTTGGACCCTGATGTTGTTAGTGGATGAGAGTGCAGCAATGCTAATCTTGGATGCTTTTTCTTGTATTTTGTCTACTTTTTCCTTTACCGATGAAGCCGAAGGTGACCAAATAGGTGCTGCATATTCCATTATTGGCCGTATTAGTGTAGTGTAAGTAGTTTTGAGGATTTTTGGCTTTGCGCCACAATTTGTTCCACAAAGCCTTTTCAGTATATTTAAATATACTGAAAAGGCTCTGTTGGAAGTGTTAGAGATGTGTTGTGCAAAACTTAATTCCTGATCAAGCGTAATGCCAAGGTATTTCGGATGTGCGGACGAGTTGGTGAAAATCGCAGGTGTGTTTAAGTTTGGAAGTGCTGGTCTCGATGACACATTTAGTTGAAAAACTTATCGTTAGAAAGATATGAAATGAAATCCCATCTAGGAAGTGAAGAAAGTTTATGAAGGCCTTTAAATTGAAGGTGAATTAGATGTCTGATTATGAAAATGATAGGCTCTTTATTTTGCGAATATCTTAGCATTAAGCTATCCATTTGCTGCCCAGACATTTCTGTAAGCTCGTCAATCGAGGCTAGATCAATGAGTCTTAAGAAATCCTTAATCCCTAATGCACAAACATTTTAAAAAAATATAGTAAAAGATAAACACTTTTATCTAAGATTTAAGCTATTTAAGATTTATTGTTTTTTATTGTTTATTAATTCTTATTAATAACAATATCCTGTTTTCGAAGAAACATCTCTAAATAAAAAATATTAAAACTAACAGGCATTGTTCACTTGGAAGGGATTCCTGGTTAAAAACACAATTTGGCACATGAAAACAAGAAAAGGAGTTTCGCACTTGGACTGTATAGTGGGAAGAAAGAATATAAGAATAAAGCATGTAAAAACTATAATCAAAGTTGTTAAAAGTGACATTAAAAAGCCAAAGAATAACTAGCTATTTAAATAGTAAAAGGAACTGAAAATAAGATTGAAAAGAAATCATCTCGAAAATGGCTAAACATTAAAAGAAGTGGAAAGAAGGAGAAGAATATGAGCTGTGTTTAGTGCTCTAATTAAGATGTGTAGAGCGGTCCGGGAAACAGACACAAGATTAAATGACATCCATTGTGTACCGATAAGTAAAATAGGTAATAATCATTAAATATAAAATATTCAGGTAATATTCTTAAAAATACTACTTAAGAGAACGAGTTGTTTTGTTCATAAAAGTGCAACGGATCACTTATTCACAATGCAACATTCAGGCGAAGCTTAACATGAACGGATTTGTCATGACTTTAATGACATAAACATGCTTTGGACCAGCCATAATACAGTAAGGAGAATTTTTCAGTATTATGGCTATGACGACAAACCGAAACTAACACCCCTCCTTACTCTTTTTATCGCAGTATACCAGTCGTGACTTATGAACCTATAACGGTACAACAAAGCGTCCATGTGGACCGGCATGTTACACATTCGGAGGCACAGCAGTAAAATTACTCATCAGGACAGCCATTGGACAGTGCAGCAGATAGAACTTAATGGTTGCATTAAGAAGCTTTGGATTAGCTAGTAAATAATGCTGTTGCTTGCTACTATCAGAGGCAAGTTTGTACTTGGAGGGATGTGTTGGCGATGAAAGGGACCAAAGGCATGCTTAGAAAAGTATGACGTTTTTCTCAAAACATTTCGCCAAAAAAAATTAGCTGAAGAAACAATATGTGTGTCATTTCTGACCATCATTTCTAATCTATCATTGCTTACTAAACAATAAACAGACACTTCTTCCATCATTTGTAATGCACATTTAGCAATAATATACGCAGTCTAAATTATAACCTGAATGAAGTTCATTTCCATCTTCAAAACCACGCACTTTTTTTTTTGAGCGTAACTTAAATCCCAGCTTCCTCACCCATCGCCCAGCTCATCTTTCTCGGCTACGCCCACACAATTCTTTTTTTTACGAACCTTCTCATATCACATAACAGAGACTGTCTTTCACAGACTATCACATTTTTAATCATCTTCTCTACGTCAACTCAATTTCTTTTATTTGTTACCTCTGTCTTAATTTTCACAAAATCTTTGCGATTTTTGACTGTCATTCCTTCCTCAAAATGTAGACTTTCTACAATCCACCTTCGACAACACTTTCACTGTTAAAGATGTGTGTGCGTGTGCGTGCGTGCACGCACGCACACACACATTATATATATATATATATATATATAATATATATATATATATATATATATATATATAATATATATACACATAATGTAGTAAAAAAAAGTCAGTCCTTAAAAGGGGAAATATGGGAGAGACAACATCAGGATAGGTTTGAAAATTATAATTAAACTGCTATTCCGAAGTAGTTTATTTTACGCGAGCAATACAGAAATATTTACAATCTATTGTGCAAATAAAAAAAAATATCACGGGTGACTAATTTAAATAGAAAGTAATAGGCAAGGCTGCACGTAGAGAAATAATCTTCTTTGACATGTATTTGTGCATTAATTCTTAATCAAATATTCCAACCTTCGTTTCATTCGTTTGACTCTGTAAATTTACCTATACGTTCCTCTACTTTTCGCTCCCCTTCACTGTACCGTTAAGCAGTGAAAGTGCAATTTGCGTGTTGGATTTTCTACGTCTGTCACCAAATATTTACTTGAAACCAGCATCGAAAAAGTAATTAAGTCATAAATGTGAAATTTCTCTTGCTAGAACCTGGCACAGAAAATTACAAATAATAATAAGAGAAGGAGAAGAGAGAGAGAGAGAGAGAGAGAGAGAGAGAGAGAGAGAGAGAGAGAGAGAGAGAGAGAGAGAGAGAGAGAGAGATACAATTAATTTGTGCAAGAAAATAATTACTTTCCCCGGTTAGGCCGGAAAGGAGGAGTAGTCAGTGTAATATCGTCACAGAAACATGAAGTAATTTATTTATATTGATAACAACGAAGATCCGGCTACAACAGCAGCGGAATCAGGGAAATGAAATCTTGAAGGAAAGTATCAAAACGATGCATTTAAAAAATAACATTTTTATCTGCTTAAGCATAATTTATTTTATCTCAATTTTAACGTTCTGGCTATTGAATAATTGTTGAGAGACCATTGTGACGCAAGTACCTTATTCTGTTGGACTCGCAACAATTGGGATCGGATTCGATATAATATTGTTAGAGTTAGCAACATTGATGACTTTAGCTGTACTGTGCCGTTTATGTGGTAGAAATTTGGTGTTAAGGAGTTGATCTTTATTTTGAGTGAAACAGTGAAGTTTCACGGTTTGCAATATTCATCTAATAATTTCGTTTATGGATTTAAGTAAGAGAGAGAAGAAGTTTTGATAAATAATTTTGGTATGAGTTCCTGCATAGCAATCGTTTTCATTCAGTAGAAAATGCAATTAGATTTGCGCTATTGGGATTCTGATAAGTATTAATTTACACAGAATTCTAATTAAACCGATGACAAGATCACAACGAGTTTCCTTGTTGACATTCTACGGAAAAAAAAAAAAATTCCAATACTGATTACTATTGGAATTTTTTTCACTGAGATTTATTTAACAAAATAAACTTAAACAACCGCATGCAGAAGTGCAATTCCCCTTCGAAACATTAATAGGTAAATTAGGTTTATGACTGTTGCTTCTAAAATGAGTTTTACCCAACAGCCTAAAAGGTTTATTAAAAGTGACTTAGTTCTCTTTCAAAGGAGCTTTAATAATATCGTTCTGATAAGAAGATG
The DNA here is from genome assembly GCF_054136105.1 of Typopeltis vanoorti. Classification (NCBI taxonomy): domain Eukaryota; kingdom Metazoa; phylum Arthropoda; class Arachnida; order Uropygi; family Thelyphonidae; genus Typopeltis; species Typopeltis vanoorti. The sequence goes on from NC_143555.1 coordinate 40,536,498, forward strand.
AAAGACAAAGGAAGCCGTTCAGCACGTGAGCATGACTGGCTTGTCATGTCATCCTTCCTGCAGCAATGTTGCTAATGCCAGTCTCTTTCGCGTTCTGGGTGTTTGTGCCTGTTTGTCTTCCTTCTGACGTGATTAATGGGTCTGCGTGCTAGAGGCGAGAGGTCATGACACTCGAAACAGTAACGGAGACGCAGCGGCAGTGACAAGTAACAATATAGGTGTCAAAACGAACTCATCCATCACGCGTTCCAAGATGAAGGCGCGTGCACCTTTTCTGTGCTGTCGAAGATGCATAGATGTCCTTAGCCAGGTCGTCGATGGGCCTTTTCGACTCCCTACCTGTCACGAACTCGTGCGACTTGTCTGTGCGCTCAATGTCGGAACCCCAGTGATGTCATTCGATGGAGATAATTGGCAGTGGAAGTTGAGTGGGGCCTCATTTTGCAAACAAGCAGGTGGAAAATAACGATGTCTGCAACATGACAAGTGAGTGGTGTGTTCGATATTTCTTTAACCTGGCGATATGGTGTTAACGGAGACAAAAAAAAAACCTCTCCAAGATTAGGATCTTACGAGTTAAGTGTACATGCTGGAAATGATTTCATACAGATTATATGGTTGAATATCCTTCCCGCCCTCCCATTCTCATGATTAGATCTGAAATTATTATCAGACTAATATTTTTTATTAGCCTGGTTGATGTTTTACAAACTTCTGCATGTCTCATGCAATGAATCATTCGCATTTTTGCCAAACAATAATGTTGAGAATCATTTGCATTAGTTTTCTTAATCAGCAAATCATTGTTGCCGTTTGAATGTTGCTTTTTCATTTCCATTGTTACTGTTTCAATAATGAAATTGGTTCTCATTTTTGCAAGAAAGATGCGGTAACTAAAAAGTTACTGTATGAAGCACATAAGTACAATTGCTGTTGTCCCACAAACGTTCTCGACTGGTGTTATAGTTTCGAAGTGTTTTAGACAGATCATGAAATTACAACTTTATTTATGTATCAGTCATCCTGATAAATATTGATGGTGTAGTTTAGTTGTAAACATTCTAGAAGCTTCTGAAATATTTTAACTATGTTCTTTGGCCTGTTTGTCTGTTTTAAAGGACGGAGAACTACAGTTCATTGAAGAAAAAAGTGTCATCTCCACATGAGATTTCTAACTAGATCGTCGATGACGTATCATACCGTGGTTTCTTATTACCTGCTGGCAGTGATTTTGGTTTGTGTTTCGGCACTGCTTTAGTCGAATTGTGTTTAGTTCCAGTGCATTTTAACATACATATCAGAGGCATCCTATTAAATTCTAAATATGATATTTTCGCGCATGGCAACCAGATGTTAAGACGAAATGTGATCGGAGATAGTGCCATTCATATCCAAAATGGGGGGGGGGGGGAGGAGTATAGCAGAACAAATCTGGCAATAAAATGGCTCAAAATATAGAAAACTAACAAGAATTTACTTGGATTGGTTATAAATGTATTAAAATACTGTTACAAGAAAGAAGCTGTTTATTTCTGACAACCAACGAGGTTGCACATTTGACTTTTTTTTTTTAAACTGGATAAACTAACGAGTACACATTTTTTTCCCCTTTAGTCAATATATTCCCCACTTTTGGATAAAGGTCTCACCCATTGGGAGAGGGTTGAGTCAACTTCTCCCATTGTGACCCATTTCATCTTGGGAGATGAGTGTATGAATGAATGTATGAAGGCGAAAGACATTCACAAACATCCGAGCCCACGGCAGGATTCGAACCTGCAGCCTTTCTGCTGGAGAGCGAATACACTAACCACTCGGCCAACCAGGCCACCACTTTTCATTTAGCAATAAATATTTATATTTATACTGGGCGGCCCATAATTCACTAAGGGTTTTAATATTTAATAATGTTTAAATTTTTTTTTAAAACGTTATTTAAACTTTTTTGATTATTAAATTTTTCATTTTATTTTTCAGGGAAATTAAGCATGAAAAAGTTCACAACCCAACAACGAACCAAAATCGTGCAATTTTATTTTGAAAATCGGCATTCGATTATTCTAACGCAGAGAACGAATATTTCTGCGAAGATTTTCAATTAATTGACCATCACGTTGGTCCAGATCTGACGGCTACCTATGGGGTTACCTGAAGGAAAATGCGTATCTGAACAAGCCGCAGACAATCCAACTGCTCAAGGAGAATATTCGTGCCGACATTAGAGCACTGCAGCCAGAATCATTAACAGCTGTAATGGAGCAGGCGGTAGAAAGGGCCCGTCTTTCTTGTAAAGCCGAAAATGGAAAGCATTTACGTGATATGCTTTTTCATAACTAATAAAAATCTACATGTTTTCTGTATTTCATTATAACAAATAAAGAGTAAAAATAATTATTAAATAAAAAGTTATTAAATTTTTAAACCTCTTCGTGACTTATGGACTTGTAAGTTTATTCAGTTTCATACGAGGAAATTTTGCTTGCAAGCGACTCGTGACAACACTGAAGATGGAAATTAGAACTACAATAGAAGAAAAACACTTTGATGGATGGCCGATGAGCATACTGGGCACTCGTAGACTTTGACCTAATATAAACAGAAAGATCGATATATTCTGGAGGATCGGCATGAAAGTCGCAGTACACTGAACATTCATAGTGTCATATGACAAGACACCGGCCGGTTGTCTCGGAGAAAATCAAGAGGCTCTCCGAAACAAAAGAACCAAAATAAAAGCCAGACAAACCCGCTTGAAGATTTTTTTTTCCATGACCAAGAACAGCTGAGTTGTGGGGGTCGAATACATTTCAAAAGTATTAGCAGCAAGGTGTTGCACAGTAACACAAACTTGTAAAGTATTGACTTCTATCGAGTAGTTTTCGCTAATCACTCATAGTATTGCAGGCGTTCCTCCCCCCCTTATTTATACTCTCAAGATATAACTTTGCAAGGCGTCTACTTCCAAAGTTGAAACTTTAAAGCAAATGCGATGCGAAAACAGAAGGCGAAACAAGTGCATACATGCCACACACCACTTCGAATGCAGCAGCTTGTGTTCTATGCGATCGCACCAAAACAAGTAAGCAGCGAAGTGAGTTATTAATTAACGACGTGTTCTCTGGTCGGTGTCTCTATTTTGCTGGATGGACGATCTAGCAAACTATTCACTTCATCATATTCACAGCATACTGGATGGCGAAAGGCAGGTGCTACACACTCAACTAATTCAGGCTAGCGGCACACACATCAACCTGATTATTACCTTAGCAAGAGAAAATTGAGGAAGCTGAACTATGATTATCTGCAAGACCGCTTATTTGCGTTTCAACGCACAAAATATGCCATCATATTCACTTACTCGCAGTCTTCTCATTCGATGGAAACCGTAATTAAACCACCTCGCATGAATTATTAAACGATTGAGAAACAAAAACCTACGGTTTTCATGTAAATGACGTACTCATATTTAGTCAAACAGTCAAATAATTGCGCTTAATTAGATAGAGCGGTGCGGGGGTCGTACCGGTCTATATTTGAAGCGATTGCGTGCTGACTCGTCACGTTTTATCTCCTCCCCAAAGTTAAACACAGTAGCAAGGACAGGATGATCTCAGGAAACGCTGTTATTTACAATCTGCCTTGTACCTTCTTTCGCAAACAAGAGGATTCTTTCCACCGTTTGCATCGAAATAAAAAGTAGCCTATCCCTGTCTCAACAGGACAGGTTAATGTTCTTGCTGATATCTGTTTCGTTCAAGGCTCGCTATTTATCCTTGCGGTCTCAGATTACTTTCAGTTTACTCTGAAGAGTCTCAATTTTGTTTATCGTATACTTAATGAATACGTTTTTAACTCTCAATATTCCTCTGCAAGATGAATAACAGATGAATAAATGAATAGCAAATGATACAACACTTTGCAAATAAATTAGATTAGGAAAACTTTTCAAATAAATTAGAGCTTTTCAAAAATGTGTTATTTTTTAATATTTCTCACGTGAAGAAAATGTTTTCTTTTGTATACTTTTTGAGAAAAAAAATTAAACATTTTTTTCGAAAATTTTATAAAAAGTTTACAACCACATTTTAAAACCAGATATTGATTTTTATGGCTATTGCGCTCCAGTCCAAAAGATGAGTTGCATTGTCTTATGATTTTTGCATCCAAGGTCAATCAGTTGTCCTCAGTTTTCATGGAGAGCCCTTTCGAGTGCTCATCGTATCTATTCAGCAATCAGGCTGCCTTGTCTCATAAGGTTTTCACCGATTTTCGTTTTATTTTATGAACTTAGGATTATCGTTTACAATATTAAATTCTCAAAATTTCGAGGTGAGGGTGGATTCAACTTGAGACAAATGTCGATGGAATAAGCTATTTGATCCTGAATTGTCCTCTTATCAGAATACAGAGAGAGAGAAGGAGGGCATGAAAAAAAGATGTACATGTACTAGGCTTGGAGAATCTCAGTAGCATCACCTATGATGTATGACAACTAATCTGTTGTCATAAGTCAATCTTAGATAGTTTTGGAAGTTCAGAATTACTCAGAATGCTATCATAGCATAAAGTGTTTTCAAAAATGTGTTATTTTTTAATATTTCTCACGTGAAGAAAATGTTTTCTTTTGTATACTTTTTGAGAAAAAAAATTAAACATTATTAATTTATTATATAATTAATAAAGTGCTTTAGAAATATGTACTTACAAATGTTGGTAAAATGTTTTATCTGAAAAAAAAATTTTTTTAACAATATATTTTTTTAATTTCTGACAAAGACTTAATTTCTACAGATGGAGGAGAAATATGATGGATTTGAAAGAGGAGGAGGACCCTCATAGAATGACTGATTGGGTAAACGTTAGTTTAAGGTCAAAGTACCACTTATCGACTATTGATTTCCTGATTGTTGGTATTTTTTAAAAAAAAAATATTTATTTATTTTTTATTACATTACATACATTTGATTACATATGATACAACATTACGTACATTTGTTTACATATAATAATTACTTTACATACATTGGTTTTCATGTGATACATACTTCTACTTTATGCATTTGGTTACTTATGATACATACTTTTCTATTTATTTATTTTTTTTGTCTTAGATGAGATGTAATTTCTTAGCTTTCATCCTCGAAGCTTATTTGTAAGCTTTTCCGAGGATGACACCAGTTGGTTATTATTTATTGGTTTGTTTGCAGTGTTGGGAAGCTACGAAATCTATGATTGAGAAATTCGCGCGCGCACGCACACACACACACACACACACACGAAACTTAGAATGTATTGATGCGTCGCTGAACTGGAAGCCTGAACGAATATATTGTGTTTCATTAAGTTTGTATGCATTTTTGGGTGCGTTTCGTGTTCATAATATGTCCTTAGAGCTCTTTTCAGGCTATTGTAGTTTGTAAGGTTCCTGTATTCAAAAGGTAATTTGTTTATCATGTCTGGGATGTAGAAGTTTCGTGTGGCCTTTCCGTAGTGATTATTATATTTATATGTGATAATTAGTTGTCTGAGGTCTTGTTATACGGTATGTATTTCTGACTGTCCTGTAGTTGGCATCGAAATAATGTTTTAGCAAAGCTGCATAGTGACAAATGTTTTGCTGTCAGTATTTTGTGTTCTGACATTGCAGTGTATATAAGGTCGTTATTGTCTTTTTGTTCCCAAAAGATCAGTTTTATCATTTTGTACTGTAACAACATTAATCTATTTAGTTTGTAGAGTGCACCGAAAGCATACGTTGTTATGGCGTAACTTAGTATATTTTGGCATAGAGCTTTGTATATTAGTGTTTTTAGGTGTGTGGGAACTATGTCTTTTAACTTGTAGAGTTTCCCAGTTATTGTTCGGAGTTTGTTGTGTAGATGTAATAATAATAAAAATAATGCTTTTTTTTTTTTTTCTAGCCTACAATGTGTAAACATTCGGTTAAATACTCAGAGATTTTTTTCGAATTAAATGCATCTGAGATGGACTCAACTGAGATTCAACGGACAGGATGCGATGCGTTTGAGAGACGTTTCAGTGACAAAGATTATTCAGGTTGCTAACGTGCCGGGAAGAAATGTTTCGAAAGTGATGTTATCACCTTGAGAAAAAAAATTAATCACGACATTATTGAAGAATAATAGCTCATTCGACAAATGATGTGCAAACTTTAATTCGAACTGTAAGATGAAACGGATATGCAAAGTAGAACTGCATTTAGGTTTGAATTGGTCATGCCCGTCCTTGCAACATATAAACTGTCAAAAAAAAAAAAAGCCCTTCAGTTCCATCGTTACCTCTTTTATAGTTATAGCTTATGCTGTATTGTACATATAGAGTGAACATTAGTCATATAGAATGAATATTTATTTGTATATTTATATATCTATTTATATTTATTTATTTATTTATATATATCTGTTTTTTTTTCTTTTCTAGATATGCCTACAGCATATAAACTCAGGAAAACTCAAGGCTTGCTAGTTAAAATTTGCTAAAAATTAAAAGCATGTGGATTTCATTTTATAGAATTATGCGAAATTGCACACGAATAGATCTGATATGGACATCAGCATAAATAAACGAACATCTTTTAGAAAGTACTTTACGAGGTCACAAAGCAATTGGAGTCTGGGTTACCTTCACAGTAAACTTTTTTTTTTTTTCGGATCTAGAATAATGACAACACTTTCTGAGTACGGAATCTTTCCCTTTCTTCCATCCCCCGTAAAATGAACTCCGCGATTTTAAGTCGAAAAATTTGAATCACCTTATCTTATACTAAATATCTACAGTAAAATATCCTTCGCATATTATCGTGCAAACCAGATATGCTCACTTTAAAGATAAGTAGAACAGCATCTGTATTAAAATAATTAATGATACCAAAGAATACTTAAATACAATCAGGGGCGAATTCTCCATGCTTGCTGCGCAAGCTCATTAATTGAGAAAAGTAATATTTATTTGTTAATAAATGCATGCATTTATAACAAAAATAAAAATATGTAAATAAAAAAAATGTAAATAAAAAATGTTATTTTTGTAGGCAGAAGACGTCTTAAGCTTGCGCGGCAATAATTGAGATTTGCTGTGTATCGAAGGCCGATGCTTGCTCGTCTAGTCAAACTACCTTGGCTTGCTCGGTTGTAGGATCTTCCAGGTCCTCGCAGCAGCACTGTGATTTCATGCGCGCGCATAGCCATTTCCGCTCCCTTCACACGTCTTAAACACAGGCCATACTCAGTCAACGTAGCTCTAGCCAGTGAGCTTCAGCAGCCTTTACAAGTGTGTGTGTTGCTTGGGAAAATTAAGTTACAACCAACTTTTTATGACGATGTTATTGACCAGTTCATAAAGAAGAACCGAAGGGTAGAATTTGTATTCAAGTAGCTAAATTGAAAAAGATAGAATATCATTTGTAAAATAAATGTTTATTTGTATGATTAAATGTACATAAATTTCTAAATCTATAGTTTTAAATGGTCAGTAATTCATTATTCCGCTAATCAGACTTCAGTCACACCTCTCACTCCCTGAATGATAACAAGAGCAAGCGTGAATTTCAAGACCAGCAATCCCCCCTGAATACAATCGATGTGGCTAAAGAGTAGCATGTAGAAATATGTTCTGAATTCAACAGGCTAACCTCCGTGGTGTCATCGTGAGTGTGTAGCGACAGAGATTTGGAGGTGTTATTTTTCTTTCCTGCGGAAGGACTTCAGTTTGAATCTTGTAGGAGAACGTGAACCTTTATGGAAGCTTTCAAATGAAGATGAAATAGTTGGCAGCAGTTTTTTTTTTTTTTTTTTTGTCGATGAGTCCGAATCAATTAACAGGCTGTCCAGTGGCCCACATAAATCTTAGTTGCTTCGGCCACAATCTTAAAAGATTCCAACTAACCTCAACACGCACTACATATAATTAATCATAAAAGATTTAGCTGTCTAAGAGAATAAAATTTGTCTTCAGGTTTACAAAAGAAATAAAGAAATTTAATGAACAAAATGCATTTTAGGGGCTTATTGATAATATTTTCCCCTATAATCTTGAGAGTATTCAGATTGTAGCATACTAGAACGAATACCCTCAAACTTCTACACAGAGTTTTCTACCCTGAGGATAAATGGTTTATAATTAACTACACGGACTGCTGTTTGTTATATTTCAGCTTACAGTCGAATGAGAAATATTTTGTTATACATTAGCAGATAATTGCAGATTGAGAATCTGAAGCAAGTTGCAAAGTGTTGAATGATTCATATAATTTGCTGTTAATTTATATGAATCATTCTAAACTGAGCAATAATTTATTTTATTGCTCAGTTTAGAATTCAAAATTTAAAATGGATCTGTGGTGTTATCGAAGAGATTTTTTTTTGCTCAGGAAACTCAAGCTCAGGAGTTTCCTGAGGAGCAAGCTTACTTCATTTCTATTGGCGTCTTGTTTTCCTTGCATATTAAAGGATACATGTGTTTAGCGTTAGGGCTTCCGTGATACTGGCAAAACAACTCCCACACAACCATACTTTTTTTTTTTTTTTGTGATCGAACCTTGGACCACATCTTGGTTTCACTTGCTCTATATAATATCGTTATGTAATACAGATGTGATTAGTAAGATTATCTTAAAACGAAGAAATCCTCCAGCAATTGATGTTTACGGAAATATATTTTATTTATAGGAGTTGGCATTCAAAATATGTAAATTATATTTCACCAAAGTAGTCAAACATTGCATGGAGCATGCTGAATAAATTAAAACCTGTGAAAATGCTCCAATAAGTATACCAAAAGGCATCGCACAGCTATTTTGCGATTCATTTACAATACCAACAATGTCTGGCATCGTTCACTAACTACATAAGCACAAATTGCAAGAATGAAGGGGGGGATGGGGGGGGTGAAATAGTAAAGTTCATTTGTAGGCCGGAAAAGCTGTACGTCGCGTGCTCGAAAACACCAAACCACGTGCTAAACCTTTGACAGGGGATGTAATAAACGACGGGGGGGATGGATTGACGACACGTGGCAACATTCACACAGATATCCACAAGCAGTTGGTGATTGGCGAGGCGTAGATTAACACCGTAAAAGGAATGCAGGTGATATCCGAGGGAAGGGAGTGTGTGTGTGTGGTGCTCGTTGGGGAAGGGGGGAGGCAGGGGTGTGGAGTAAGTGCTACCATTGTTAGGTAATGTTGAGAACCACAGTAAATAGCATTCGGCAGAATAGAAAACACACAGAGGATAGAGCCGCCATGAAAATACCTCCTCACATTTTGACATTAATGTGTGTGCAGAGAGAGGGAGAAGCAGGTCGAAGTCAACCATGAATAATGGATGTTCCACGTAAAGCTATTAAAGGTGAACTGATTTAACTTGCTCACTTAGCTGCCAGTAAATCTGCAGATGCATGGGAAATAGCTGCAGGAAGGAAGGACAGCGTTTGTTTTGATTGAATATCATTCTTAGTTCGGATAAATCCAGAAAATGCAATCGCAAAAGATAAATGATGAAGCCTTTAAAGTCTGGGTTGAACTTCTCGGACAGAAACAATCGCTGCATTAGACAACACTTAGCACGGAGCGTCGGTTGTTAGTTCTAACACGCAAATGAGACAAAGGACTGTGGGGTTGTTATCCGGTTTCGTTTGGTTTTGCAATTAGGGTCTTGAGAAATTCACTTATGAAAGTTCTTTATACCTTCTATACTTTTCTACTTTTTACTTTATCCAACATCCGAGCCTCCGTAGCTCAGTCAGTCATAGACGAAGCCCTTTGGTCGGAAAGATCTGGGTTCGATTCCCATCAGTGACGTAAGGAAACTTTATCTGGTCTCTTTCAACTAAAGGTGAGTTAGCTCATACAGAAGTAGGGGTTTTTTCATTCTGAAAATTGGATTTTTCGTCCCCCAGAACACGCAAACTGGCTCTGTGAGCACACACGGATTACAGTTATGAATACATACCAGCCATATGCCGGTCCTGAGCACGGATAAAATTGGCGGGGTTGGGGAAAACAATGGTGAACTACCCTGTAAAAATCTGACCAGGAATATTTTTGGGCAATGCCTACAAAGTCACCTACAGTAGAAATGACTGAAAGGGAAAATCAGATCAGATCCAACATCCATCCTCTATGCTAGAGACTTGTAATATAACCTTTGGGTAGGTACCGCTGAATGGTCGCCTCCCTTCTGGTCAGTAGTTCCAAATTTAGGACGGATTTTCCTGTGTTTTTTAGATTATTAGAAATTAAAACAATACAAAACATACTTCGGATACAGAGTTCGAGAGCGCGATATCATCTCTAAATCAAATCAATAAACCTTTCACATAGTGAATACTTCATTATAATTTATAATGAAGTATTATAATTATATAAATCAGTGCTTATCAAAATCTATACTAAAGGAATGTACATTCTATATTATTTCGTATTGTGCTTACATACAATGCAAGCATAATACGTATAATATGTATAAAATGATGCACGTATGTATAAAATTGTTCAGAATTAATCACTGAAACATAACTGTTATGAAAATTAATATTAAGCGAATCGTTCAATAGAAATTAACACGAGGTTACCAAAGTGCAAAGTATCCTTGTAAAGTCACATTTTACGAATAATGTTTAGCAAACTTCAAAATTATTGTATTGTATATTCGCAATTATTTCAACAATCATAAACACATTTGTTCCTTTTAGTTACTAGCGCCATCTAGGATAGGTCATTAACTCTGGTATGTACAGATTGCTACAATTAATTCTTATTATAAGAGCTTTAAAAGTATACATAATACATTCCTGGGAATGGGGAGGGTAAATGCGGTCACAGCATATTAGTTAAAATGCTGTTGTCCCTGCACGAGGAACTTCGAGAAAAATAATTAATTATTTTGCCAATATTTTTCCCTGATTCTTCGGTGAACTATTAGAGTATAATCGTAATTTGAACCCACTGCTGTCTCTCCTTTTCCCGTCATGTAATTAAACCGCTCCGTAAATCGCACAAACAGGTAGCTGGAAAGGGGGGGGAGAGAAGTGGTGGGGAGGGATAGGAAACAGCTGAGTTCGTTGTTGTCCTACAAGGGACCTCTTTCTTGTCGGGATGAGTTAATATATCCACTGTCAGCTATTCGAGGTTCTGTTCTCGCACATCTCGGGGGCAAGCCCGCTGTCCGTATTGATGGCGGCAGCGATATTGAATAGCCGTCATAGCCCACAGCTATGTGTTCTCAAATCAATGAGATTCGTTCGACCCCTCCGGATTGGGCTCAACGTTCTGGTTATCAAGGCCGTCTGCACTGGAGTTACACGATTGTGGGCCCGCCGATAACATTACGAACACCCCGATAGTAGCTTCGCGTAGCTCGAGGCAGGGAGTAGCGACGCAAACTACTTGCTTCCTCGGCTTGCCTGCGTCTGCCACCGTGTGTTCGCATCCCTGCTTTTGCCACTTTATAGAGTTTGAGCTGATGCGAAACGGTTTGCGGTGGGGATGCTGGACATGTGTGTAGGTAGAAAGCTGCCTGCGTTAGTTGCCAAGCAGGAAGTGAGGATGCGAGAGACGTCGAAAGATGCAGAGTTGCGTCCATTGACAAATAACTGTAGGGGCTGCGACAAAATGGACGACGACGTAGCGGAAATTAAAGTTGGTGGAGCAATAGCGAGACTTGAAGTCGCGGAGGTGATCTGGAGAGTGATAAAGATGGCTGTCTGTCTTCGTTATCAGGGGAGGGAAGGAAAGGGGAGTGTAAAGAAGAAGATACTTTGCGTTCTACTCCACCTTCTTCCAGTGAAGCGACTAGTTAGCGATTAAATTCTTCTTAAAGTTTAAATCTAATTACAGGAAATATTTCTACTTCCGATGCGCCAACCTACCGATGATTCTAATAACAATACCTTAAATAAAGGAAAGTGGACGCCATCTAGCGGTGCCCTAGTTTAATCAGTGTTTCGAGTTACAGCAATTTAATATATCCACAAGCTGTTGTTAATTGAGTTTAGTCATTTGAGGAATTTCTAAGAAGCATCTACGCCAGAATTTCCCTCACACTAATTCGATCAAAAAACACTTTTAGAATAGATGGAACTCATGCTTCCTATATCTCACTGGTTCAGTGGAGCGTCACATAGTTGCTCTAGTTCTTGCTTTAAAATGGTACCATCCGGATATGTCGCAAAGGGCACTTATTGTAGCCTTATACTTTTAACTAATCATTTCAATAAGGGATCAATGTATTGATGAATATATTGCTGGACATCTGAATATTGTGACATTGTCTGAATGTTGCTCTGCTTACCATGATAATGATTATCCTATTCTACCAATTATAAATGGTGATAACTATCTCGGTTTTTTATAATTACAATTAATTAGCATAATCTTTGTCTATTACGGAATATTTCGTGTAGGATGCTTAAAAGTCGGTCGCTCCCTCGCCCACTTTTTTATTTGGCATCTGATTAAAGATGAAATAACAAGAAAGAAAAATGATCATCTAAAAACAATCTAAATTCATTTCACTCTCACAGAAACAATGTGTTATAATTGCACTTGACAAAGTGTTGCAATTCTAATTTCGAATCTGTGTGACGAAGAGGAAGATTTTTCCCAAACCAAAGTCTCGGTAATTTCCGATACCCTTTTCCCCAACTGCATTTGTCCAAACTCTCCCCTAATGTACACTTACTTAATTGACACTCGTTCCGAAGTGATTTTATTCAAGCTATTGGGACAGCTTATTGCATTAAGCATCCTAATGCGAATGAGGCCGGGCAAAAGAAAACTCGGCCAAGCTGTTATTATCCGTCGTATCTGCCCCTTTCCTTTTGTTAACAAACACGTAAAGGGCTCGCGTGTGTGTTCACGTTTTTCTCCTTAAGTCTCCAGTTCCAAGCACCCTACATACACTGGAGAACTGGACAAGATAGGCCTTAATGGATTCTTGATAGCACCTAATGGATATGTTTTCCGTCAGCCGCGGTCATATGTGCTGTTCTCAGAGCTCACCGTTTCCTGGACGAAGGTTACCACTCGGCTCGTGTCTATATAACCTGATTAAGGCCGCTTGCTCTCAGGTTGGGCCTCGCTGGTGGGTTGAGAACATCCTTTCACCGCACTCTCTAACACTATTGATTCCGCGCGCGAATTATTGACCCCAAATAACATCTCCTCTCGTGGAAATTCACCAAGGTGCGATATATGACGGCGGAGGGCGGGCTCGGAAGGGATCACGCACGTAGGCTCGCGGCCAGCTTGAGATTACCATCGGATCACGCACACACGTGGCCGTCTCTCGGGCTTCCGATGGTCATGCAGGGATAGGTGATGTGCAGACGTGCTCCGCGCCCTTGCTGATACTTCCTGTCAGCCCCGACACTTTTCTACAGTAAATCCTCAGCAGCGTCCATTAATTCTCGCCACACTATTAGATAACCTCCCCTTTCCACCCACCCATCTTGCACCAGATCAAGTTGTAGACATAACGAAGTAGGTGACACTGCATGGCCAGTAATGCAAGGGGAAAACTGCCATTACTCTGGTCTGAGGCTTGACCCGCTATTAAAGATAATTATAAGGGTTTTCACAGAAGACAATTTACGGCAATGCTAGGGAGAAGTAGGAACTTCAGAGGGCGCTGCTTAGTTTTGCAAAGTGTTAAACTGCAAAGTTTCTGAAATACCTTCTCTAAGTAAATAGAAACATAAAAATGATTTATCTATAAGCTACACATTGTAATATTGAACGTTTAAATGCGTATTCAATGCTTTTAGAAAATATTTAAAATATCAAATTATAGATCATAAGTTAAATTATTATTTCTGGGAAAAATGAAAGAAATTGCGTCGTTAAACCATTTAGAAGCCACACAGAGAGAGAGAGAGAGAGAGAGAGAGAGAGAGAGAGCTCAACACATAATTGGTTTACTGTATCTTACTGATTCAATACTTCTGTTGCATTATTTGCGCGTTAAATATATTAATGGATTTAACTCAAGCGTTATATTAGTATTTAATGCGAATACATTTTCTATTTCTCTCACTGTTATTCTCAACGCACTTCTTCCAAGACTCAATGTAGTATTGCCTTATCCGAACAAACTTTGCCTACTTAGTACTGAACGTTTTCTATCAGCTTTTGTCAGTGACTGATATGCATCATTTATCGAAGTTTCCTATTGGATTCCATAGTGGAAGGAATGGGTTATCGTAAGGACTACAACGAATGACCGTTTCTTAAGATGGAAAGGGCACATCAACCAGAGTTATGAATGATCTCATCACCTTAATTATCTACAAGAAACGCATCGACTGTGATAGTTAATGACCACTGCATTTAGGGGAATTTAATGAGGAGACACATCTGCTCTGATTCATTCCTAATACTGTATTTATATTTTAAAGCAATAGGAGTTTTCAAATGTATTAAGAATAGGAGTAGCAAAAGGTGTAGAACAGAGAGTGATTAAAATTTTAACTTGCAAAGTTCATAATTCTACATTGACTTACGCACATTAAATTTCAACAATGACGCACACATATTTGAATTTTCAACAATGATTTACAGTATTTCAAATTTCAACAATGATTTACACTATTTCAACTCTCAACAATGAAGATTGATTATTTTTAAGAGCCGCAGTACACCTGATAAAAATACGCAATGGTTGCTAATATAGTGAGGACTTTCTAATCAGAACACTATTCTAAAGTTTGTTTTAAGTATTCTCTCCCTCTCTCTCTCTCTCTCTGATTAAATCAAATATGATTTAATGAAATATTTTCAAGCAGAAAAGACTTGGATCATAGGTGATATAAAGTTCTGATTATTTAACTGTAATATTTCTTTAAATGAAATCCACATTACGCAATTATGACAAAATGATTGTTCGTATGTCGAGACAACTTTCCACTTTTCCTCCACTGCAGTAAGAAGTAACTTATTTTAAGTTACTTCTTGAAACGTACTTCTGAACTACTATTTTAAATGGAAATATTGCATATTATACAGAAAAGAGGTTCTCGTTCTTCCTAAGAAAATGACTTGTAAGAATGTCGCGATGACGATTTGATGACTAAGAAGTCCACTATTGAAAAGGGGGGGAGGAGCACGGTTTTGGCATTCCCTTTCACGTTTCCTATCGCAGATCCTCCCCTACACATGATTGCAGGGCATTGTGACTGCTATTTTACGACCAAAACTGCAATTAACGAGTGGTAACTCATCGATGTCACGTGCCAAACGACACCCTCCCTTCTTCCTTCTGTTGCGGTTTCCCGCTCTCCCCCACTCTTTTCCCTGCGAAAGGTGTGGGTGGCGGGTAGTCCTTTTGCTTGCTGACAAGAGAACACTTTGCCGGGTTGGTGAGACGCATCTTTTGCCCTTAAAAGTACGCCCGCTCTCGGTTTTCGCGCGCGCGTTTTCTCGAACGCGTGACCGACGTTTTACCGAGGAAGAATAATCCGCGTTTTTATCAAGTTCCCTAATTCATCATTTCCGTGAAATTTCATCCCCCCCCCGTCTCCTCCGCCGGCAACTCCGTACTTAATGGTAAACTGGAGCCTAGTCATTTCTCCGCTTTAAACTGGCGTAGTGTTTCATCCTCGTCTCACGCAACGACAAACGGGATGGTATAGATCACGGCGCGAAGCGGTAAAAATGGCCCTGCTCTCCGCACACGACGGACGGCTTGATGCATCAGAATTCATGAAAACCTTAAACGTGGGAACACAGAAGGGAGACAGCAGGCCTTGTTTTAAACTAAGTGTGGCCGGGAAACCCGAAATTATGGTTACTGAGACTTGCGTGCGTTGGGGATATTGTTTCTGAGGTACAGATCCATCAAACTGACCGAACTCAGGAATATGGAAGCTGCAATTGTATCCCGGCTAACTCACGGTTCTATCTGATTTAATTACTGCGTTCATGATTCGATTCGGGTCCGCGGTTTAAACTGTGCATTATTTGGCGTGGCTTGTTCACCTGACATGCCACGCTGGAGGGAAACAAATGGTTCCCGTTTTTCAGCGAGATCTTCGATGAACGCTATACTGCCTGTGGGAACCCTACCGTCAGGTGGTTTCTGGTAGCGTGTTTCTTGAAGGCTGCATGGAAAATCTTTGGCTCTTCCATTTCCATTTCTGGTGGACACTATTTCATTTATCACAGACACTTAAAGACGAAGGCAGAACTCGCTTCATTTATTTAATGCACGATGCGGTGCCTAATAAAACGGTGTGCCTGCGCTTCAGTTCTTGGTCTTGAAGTTTAAAATAATAATTTAACTCTGCTCTCTCTCTCTCTCTCTCTCCCTACTAGCTTTAGAATGATATAACTGGAAAATGGCTTTACATCCGCCGCCTAGCTACGAGTCTACGAAAATAACGAAACCCTGCACAGCAAGCAGGAAATAAACACACAACCAGACAATATAACAAATACATTCCGTATTAGCAAGTAAGGAGTTTATTGATATACCAAATTCTCTTATCTTTCAATGAGGAGAAAAAAGGCACTTTGGTAATTTCCCGAAGAGCAAACAAACATAGGAGAGTAATGGCCATAATTCTGCTGTTGTTTTTTGCAATTCAAAAATGCAGATTTTTTTTTCTCGCAAATATTCCAAACCTTATTCACCTCTTACCATAATGGAGGGATTTTTTAGCATTAAACAGAAGAGCCAATCTATTTTCACTTCTAGTAGAGTCCGTAATAAATATTTATATAAATCTATTTTGTTGTTTACAGAAATTTCCCAGGAACTGTGTTTTCAAGTTGACGGATTCTCATTTATACAATCTTATTGGGAAATTAAACAACCAGAATGCATCACCCATTTGTAAATCCCGTTCAGATTTTACGTTTAGCACAGAAACTTCGTGGGTCTTTTGTAAATCTCGAACGTTTTTCAAATAGATGGTTTGAAATACTTCGATACAGTTTGGCCGATTTTGATGGTTTTTCCTATTTGGAATTCAATGTTTTTCTTGAAGTTGACTGAGAAGGTGGTCGATCGTTGACGGGATTTCCCCATGAATGTTTAAAACTTCGTGTCAGAGAGTCTTAAGAAATGAGTGAAATGCGTATTATGGAGAAACTTTATCGAACATATGATGGATGAGCAAAATTTACTTGTTTTGTATTTCCTTTGAATTCCACATACTGCGTAAACCTTTTGTGGAAATAATATTTTGGAGAAATAACTGCAGTACTGTATTGGCAATAAACATCTTAGAATTAATTGTTATCTCTGAAGACGATAAGGAAATGTTATTTAATTTATTTTCTTTCATTTCAAACATATCCTTGATACATTATCTTCAGAATATATCTTGCTTTTCTTTCCACACTGTAAAACAGCCAGTCTTATTCTTTACAAGCAGAAAGTGCATACAGTAACCAGTATACAGAAGTAACAAGGTAGAACGATGCTCTCTAGACTTAAATCATGGATTCATGTTTGTGGTTATTTTTAGATGGAAGATGAATTTTATTTTCAGGTATGAGAACAACACTCAGTTTGTCGAAGGCCTGAAGTGGCTTATAAAAGTTTCCCGTTTTCTCTATAAAACAAAATTTTCCAATTATATAAAAATAAACAAATAAATTAAATAATAATAAAAAGTCTTATCCAGCCCACGGTGCTAATATGCTATAGGTTTACAACCTTTCGTCAAAAAAACCTTAGATTATGCTGTAGAAATGGACTTTAAATCCCGTTTTCATCTGATAAGAATGTACATTACGTAAAAATGTGTAGTATATTCCTCAATAAGTTGGAATTCTTTCGTACTTTTGAAACAATTTTTGTTAAGATAAATAAAATAAATTCCGTGTGATGATACAGCGTTCCCCCATTTTATGGGAGTTCACGGTACCATCTAGTCCCCCCAAATTTTTATCCGGGCTCCGGAACCGGCATAGGCTGATGAATCAGACCTATGGCTGGGTCAGTGTTCCTGACTGTAATCTGTGTGTGTCTTCGGACCTTTGCCTGCTTGCGTGATGAAAAACACCAGATAAACTGGCGGAAAAAACCCTGCTGTCCACGCTCATGACCGGCTAACTTGGCTATGGCAGATCCTTGAGCTCTTCACGTCGTTGACGAGAACCGAACCTAGGATACTCCTTCCCCAGGCATATGGTTGCGAAGCGCAAAGCCACTAGGCTAACCGCGTGGACTTGGTTAGGATAAAGGTAATAGAAAAAAGATATATCTAAGGTATAAAGACAATGGGGTAAGATGCGAGTATGTGCCAGTATTAGAGAATATTGGTTTTTGTTTTCACTTCTCCTCGTATTATAAAGAAATCGCTGTGAATACTGGATCAGAACCGGATGTTTGGAACAAAAATTAAGGCAATAAATCTAGCAGCATATTTATAGTGTATTTGACAGTGTGTGTGTGTGTGTGTGTGTGTGTGTGTGTGTTTATAGTATGCGTTTGTCTTTTTTGTGGAGGGGACAGATTGGTGAGGAGTAAGGACAAACAAATAAGGCATGATAGGTGTATTTAGTTGCTTTTTCTAGAGGGAAATATCTTTATATTTCCAACTAATATAGGCTAAATCAGCTTGGAAAAAATTAAAATGTGCCTTGGTGAAGAATGGCTCGCAAAATAAAATAAAATACTCATCCTTCCCGGTAGTCAAGTTCAGGATTCTCCACACTAAACACGTATCACAACACGAAATTACACTCTGTCAATAGTTTATGGACAGAAGTGTTTTTATTTTCAAGTTTGTGATAAAGAAAACTACTTTTTTTAAAGAAATGTTTATACTCTTTAAGAAAGGATGTTGGCTTCTCATACCCACTAAACACTCATACACCGATTGATCTTTATACGTCCAGTACTGTTGACGCTATGGGCAACATTAGGATTCGATAAAATCTATTCTCATCTAGGAGTGGAGCCATCTGACTGAACACTATAATATTTTATAATATTGTTTTCGCTGTAGAACAAAATATTATAAAATGAAGGTTAGGCTTCTGATCAAGAGTCTATTTCATTCAAAGGCGTAAGAAAAATGTACCTCCTTTATATAAATTATGCAGATCTTTATCTCTTTAAACCATTAGCATTCTTCTTATGATCTTCAAAAAAAAAAAAAAAAAAAAAACCTTTGACGTGAAATATGGTTAGACCAATAGACACATGGAGATTTTTTTAAAATTGGGATTTTTTATATCCTGAATACGGTCATGCGGATTTAGCTTGTATTTACTACAGGATTACTTATTCGCTCTGAAACGAGTTTGCTTCATGGAAACTATGAGGTGAGTTGGATCTATCAGTTGCAATGTTCTCAGCTGGTTTAGTTATTTTAATGGAATAGATACCCGCAATTATTGGGGATTTCTATTTCTTTTCTATTTCCCATATCAGACAGAATAATTATCTTTAATGGACAGGTCAAGATAAAATGCTCCTGACATCAGCCACAAATTAAAATTTGAATATTTCTGGATGCTCTCCTCTTTCCCTCTCGGAATACGATATGAAATTCATTCACTGCCATATTCAATAATCGATTGGTTATTTTCAGTACACTTTATTATATTTAACGGTGTCAGAAGGGTTGAAAAGTCAGAAAATATGATTTTAGGTCTTCCAGGAGCAAGTAGAAAGTTAAAACTTCTTTAAGATGGTATCGTGTCTTTGCTTTTTTTTTTTTTTTTTCTTTCTCTCTGAAGAAGAGGCACAGAGCTTTGAATACCTATTTATTTTTTTAATACAAACCCATAGTTTTGGTTTTTATATTCAAATAAATTTATTTATATTTTTATAATTTCAATAATTACTGTTATTGCTGACTATAACTGAATTTTATTTGTATCCAACAAAATTTTAGACCGCGTGCAGTTCCGGTGTATTATCTTATTCGTTCTCGAGCCTATTTTGTTAAATAGAGTATTGGAAAAATATTTAAAAGCTTGTCCTTTTTTTTTCGTTATTTTTTTTAAAGTCAAGATTAGTGAGTGAACATTTACGCATGATGGATAAAATTTGCTTAAAATGCAGTGTGCGAGCTCATCTTCCTTCCAATTAAGGGTCTATCTCTGGTTTCTGTGTTTTGCTTTCTCGCTATCCATCTAAAGCATGCAGCCCCTGTGGTCAAGGCAGCCCCGCATTACAGCATCTGTCATCAACCGAAGGCCTCCGAATGCAACATTCCAGACACAGACTCGTTACTCGTAGACGTGAGTGATGCTCATCTCAGACCCCGGAACTGCTTTTACTGCCCTCTGGCACGCACGTGCTGGACCCTATGGCCAACAGTAGTGGTCCACATACATACCTGTCAAATGAGAACACTTCGGGAGCCTCAAGACTCTTCCCCATAGTTTGTCCTGATTAGAGTCCCAATAAATAAACCTGGGAAATGTTGATGGTTTAATGGATACTTCTGTCAGGTTTGCATTGAGAAACCGTGAAGTAGTTTATCTGGATGTCACCAGACGATGGATGAAATATGGATCCAACATCCCTACGAAACACCACGAAAGATTAGTCCAAAAAAGTTTGGAAAAATATTTCGTTCTAACCACCATTAATAGAACTTAATATGTTTATAAGATAAAAAGGCTTAGTTGGGGTGAATAAACGAGAGAGAGAGAGAGAGAGAGAGAGAAAAGAAGAGGTAATACAATCAGTAATTTCAGCAGTTTTCTGTTTTGCCGTCACTGCGTAGGTCTGTCGCCACAGATCTCCGTAGATACAAAGGACAAGAGGATGTCCACCTATCACGATCATTAGTAGCCCAAGTAATGAACATCCTTTTTTCGAAGGGATCACCCATGCTAGCACAGTTGTTATGTAAGCGTAATATGTATAGCTATCAGATTTGAAAATTTCCCATTTACAATTGCTTCTGGATTTCTTTACGTCTTCGGTAATAAAGATATATATACACTTTTTTTTTTGGTTTTGCATTGAAATGAAATTTTCTTATGCACGTGAACATATGCTACATATTGTAATAATAATATATATAATTATAATTATTAGGGGATAAACGTTTCTGCCTATCCGCTACCGCATCCTTATTGTAATATTATAATATAAAATAATTAATGGTGTATTCCATACTTTAATTTTGAAAGAATATTTAAATTTCTTTAAAAGTAAATAAAAAGTAACATATAAGGTACATTATTGTTTCTAATACAGATATAAATTTTCGTAATATCTAAAAGTAGTATAAATGATATCATATACATGTCAAGTTTTGCATATTTTTTGAGCGCAATTTCGTGTAAACACGAAAATTAAAAAAGCTGTTTTTTAATATAACAACAATTCGCAATATCTAATACTGTATACCCTATTTATGGAGCTGTATATCAGAATATTTACCATCATCATCAAATTCAGTTCACTGTGTGTTTCAGTTTTCATTGTTGATTTTTATTTCCTGTTTATGAAGTTTCTCATAAATAATACAGGTTTCCAAGGCTTCTAAATTCACGTGACCTTGAACTAGTATGATCTGAAAAAGTATTTTTACATGGGAAACAAAAGAAATGGGAGACATAACTGCAATTCTAGAATTCGAGAATTGTTTTCTAATTTTCTAACATTAAACAGCACATTAAATTACTTATAACTAAATGCCGACTTCACATATAAAACTTTAATAGCACTCATAATTTTTAATAGCAGCCATAATTTTTTCCCTCTAACAAATTAGTTTATCATAATCAAGAAATAATTCATGCGACTTCCTTCTCTTATACAAAAATATGCAAATAAAAAACAACTTAATTCAGTTGTTTTGATTTCTATGTTAGTGATTTAAACATACGCTTTTAGAAATTTACTTAAAATATTTATATTACTTTGTAATTTTTATAATTAGAATTCATAATTCCATATATATTATATATATATACTTTTTTTTTCTTTCTTTTTTAATGAAAATAACACAAGAATAGTTGAACATATTCTTGGGTTTTCAAGTCGGGATGGAATTGTTATTGAATTAAATCTGAACCTTAATACAAAGACATCTTCTTATCTTTTTTTCTAAATCACAAAATTCTATTAAATCAACTAAATCATCCAACCAAACCGGAGTTATTGTGCCGACATGTTTTATCCCAGTGTGTCTGTCCCTGCCAATAATCCCATTAAAAGAAAAACTGGATCTTACATTTTCTTGTAAGATTTCCAATGCCAAAAATGTCATTAGAAATCCATCTTAGGCAGAATCCCGGAATAACTGCAGCACTGACCGAGACGGATAAAACTAATATAATTTTACGTGTTTTGTCGCCTAAAATTAAAATAATTATTGTTTTTAATTAAGTTTAAGTATTCCATTCATCCCACCAGCCACCGTTTTACCCTGACACCTTTGCTGCTATGAGTTTCATCCTTTTCTGGAATATTTCTTAGGAAGAATTCTGTTATGGGTGTGCATCGTCCGTTCTTTCTATAGACGTTTTATAAAAAGTTCAATTTTAAACGCTTTGCAGGATGTGTGATTATCAGATAAAAGAAATCGAATGAATTGCTTTTAGGTTATGAATAAATGATAACAAATAAATAATACATGGAAATCACATACAGAACGCACCATTAGACGTATGCTGTATATGAAACTCTTATTTATAAATGTTCATTTTATTAAATTTGTTACCAATAGTTTTTTTACTTAGTTTTGGAACTACATAGATGGAAAAGTTTCTCTCGAATGCTGTATTTCAAAGATCACGTGTCAGTTTTTGTTCTTAATTCAAATTTAATTGCTTATAAATATTTACATATTAATAAAATAATAAACAATTATATAAATAACAATAATAAATATATTTGCCTATTTTCCTTATAATTTTTAACAGAAAGCTAGAAAAGCTAATACACCTAATAAAAAATTATTTATCTTAATTATAAAATTTACAAAGCATAGAGCATATGTATTCTATTCTGGCTTTTGATTCATAAAATAGTGTTAATGGATTCTGCTTTTCCTTATGGTAACAGTCGTAAGAATTTCTAGGCAAGTGTGTACGTATTGAAAAAGTGCCTGTGGTTGCTAAAACTAACCACTCACAGGTCAGTGATCTGTATTTTTGTATTTTATATTTTATATTTTATTTATATTTGGCCAATTCGATAGACTTAACCGTCATTGCTGACTTATTGTTCTAAATATCTCGCAATGTGTGAGGATGATGATGCTTATATTAACTCACTCAGCACCAAAGGACGTCTAATTAGCATACTCAAAGATCCTGAAAATTTATCAGCATCTTTTGATTGGCCCGGCAGTCTTAATTTCTACTCCTTGACAAATGAAATTGAAGCGTGCGAAGACAGCCCCCAGACTGAGGAGAAACTTGATTTGGTGATTTCCCCTACTACAGACTTCGATGAAACACGGCACGGGCTCGTAAGAAACGTAAAACCTCTGATATTGAACCTCTCATGGATTTAGATATGGAAGAGGACACTCCCAGCCTTGATCACACTCCGTCCCCCAAAGAGAGGGTACTTCCAATTCTCCTACGGGAAAAAAGGAAATGGACCTTCAGATACAGTATATCCCTGCTAAAAATACTGATGATGGTATTAGGATTCAGCCTACTACTGTGTTAGACTTTAGAAAACTAACTAAAGAGCTGGATTCAAACAATATTCAATACCATACATTCTCTCTTAGCTCGGAACGAAATTTGAAGGTGGTTCTAAGGGGTCTCTCAGAGGATATAACCTCTGACAAAATAGAAGCTGACCTCCGCCTCCAGGACCTACCACCTATCAAGGTCAGCAGGATGACTAGAGCAGACAAAACACCCATGCCTCTAGTTTTAATAGAGATACATTAAGTCTACAAAAATATCTATGACTTCAAATCAGTATGTGGTCTTAAAATCACCCCAGAGCCTTTGAGAAAGAAGGCTTCTACTGGACAATGCCAAAGATTCGGTCATGCGCAGAGACTTTGCAAGGCAGAGTTCAAATGATTGAAGTATGCAAAAAGCCACCCTACCAACACATCTACAAAACCAAAAACTACTCCGGCAAAATGCCCCAACTGCGACGGCCCTCATACTGCCAATTATAGAGGTTGCATCCAAAACCCGAAAAACAAGCAGGCAGACTCTCCTCTCCTCTCCCCATTGCAGACCTATCCCAGAGACCACAACTCCACATCCAAAAACGCTCAGAAACTCATCCTCTGCAACGAGATATTTCTAAAAAATTATCTCAACAGAATCAGACAAAGACATATGCAGATGTAGTTCGAGTAAAAAAGTTAACCCAGGAAAATATTTAACCAGCTCCACTATCCAATTTGACAGCTATCACCACTGCCTCTCTAGCAAATATGCTGCTGGACTTTAGTAGATTCAACCCCTCACCTCCTTCCACCAAAAGCTTCCTAAAGGATACTATCATCTATACTATCATAAATACTATCATAAACCATCATCTCAGCACTCACTAATGAACAGTAAGAAATTAAAACCAGACTCTCTAGAGATCATCGCGTGGAATGCAAACGGCCTGACGAGTAAGATTTTAGAACTTCAGGATTTCGCCCAAAGACCATCAGCCAGATGTTCTTTTACTAAACGAGACGCACCTAAGACCTTCAGACAACCCAAAATTTGTGGGTATCAACTGTACAGAGCCGATGAACTATCCCACAGAGGAGGAGGCACCATTGTCATTAAAAATTTCATCTCTCACCACTCTATAAACATCCCTCCTACCACCAACCTCGAGGTCACCGGCATTGAGATTCTCACGAGTTCTGCAGGCAAATTAAAAATCTTCGCAGCATATAATCCTCCACAAAACATATTAATGTTCTCGGATTTGAACGCCTTATTCCATACCGGAGAGCCTATCATTGTGACAGATGACTTAAATGCCAAGCATTCAATCTGGAATAGCCATTCCACCAACAAAAATGGACACATATTACAAAACTATGCTGGATTCAACAACTTGCTTGTGATAGGTCCCGCCGACCCCACCCATCACAACACTTATGGTCGGGCTGATGTTTTGGACATAGCCATACTGCAGCACATCAGAGTCCAAAACAATTTAATGACGATTAATGATCTATCATCAGATCACAATCCAATACGGTTAAAATTGGGAAACCTTGAAAAATTATCTCCCCCCAATCACTCGTTCATTCCTTGGGAAAGGCTCTCCAAGGTACTTCCGAAATATATTGGTCCTGTTCCCATAATAAAATCAAAAGAGGAAATTGAAACAGCCGTTAAAAATCTAACAGAACATATTAAAGCAGCCAGTGCAGCGGTTACTACCCCCCGAAAATCGAACGACTTGCCAGAAGATATTAGGAATCTGATCAGAGAAAAAAACAAGGCAAGAAAAAGATACCACAGCACCAGGGCTCCGCAAGACAAACGGATCTTGAACAGGTTCACCTCTGCACTGAGAGATGCCCTCTCAGCCGATAGAAGTCAACTCTGGGAAGAAAAATTGACCTCCATCTCTCCTGATAACCATTCCATATGGAATCTCATCCAAAAGATTAAAAACAGAAATAAACCTCTTCCCTCCCTCCAAACAGATTCAGGTCTTATCCACACTGATGCTAATAAAGCTGAAGCAATAGCAAATCATCTAGAAAAACAATGTAAACCTGCATACGACACCTCGAATTTAATCATATATATACAAGATCCACCGTAACGTCAGATGTTCACTCAAATCTTCTGTCACATATTCCACTCAAATTGTACCCACCTCACATGCTGAAATATATGATATTATTAAGAAGTTTAAGAACAAAAAGGCTCCTGGACCTGACGGTATCTCTAACAAGGTGATAAAGCTTCTACCACGTAGAGCTATTGTCCATCTGACAAATTTAATTAATTCCATCCTTCACTACAAACATTTCCCTTCCTACTGGAAACTGGCGGACATAATGCCAATCCATTAACTTGGAAAAGACCCTAGATTGCCTCAAAGTTACAGACCAATCAGCCTCATCTCCAATCTAGGCAAAATTGCCGAGAAGGTAATTCTTACCAGACTCCAAGATTCAGTACACCGACTAAATATCCTGCCTGAGGAGCAGTTTGGCTTCCGCCAGTCTCATAGCACCACGCAACAAATACACAGATTAGTGGAATATATCATCACAGGTTTTAATTAGCGTCAATGCTGGGGCTGTTTTCCTTGATATAGCCAGTGCATTTGACAAGGTTTGGCATTATGGTTTGCTATACAAAGCTAAATCATTCATCTAATAAAGGCATACCTCTACGATAGGCGCATGCAAGTTAGGATGTGTGGGGTAGTTTCGACACAAAAACGCATCTTGGCTGGAGTTCCACAAGGATCCTTACTAGCACCGATTCTATTTTCCTTATACTTGTGTGATATCCCGCACAACCCATTGTTGTGCGGGATATCAATCAAATCCCTATACGCAGATGATGCAGCGATATTGGCCAGATCTTTAAAGCCGCACCTAGCCATCAAGAAACTGCAAGAAAACCTACCACAAATTGAACAATACTTCTCCAAATGGTGACTCCAAGTGAATCCCCAAAAAAGCGCTGCCGTCCTATTCACCAGAAGATCTTTGCTTCCTAAAGAAGATATCCTCCTATTCAACACAAAAATCTCATGGCTAACTGAGATCAAATATCTTAGAGTAGTATTAGACAGAAAACTGACTTTCAGTCCCCATATCAAGACTCTCTGTGCAAACACATCAACACATCAAAAACCATAGCCCAGCTCTATCCGCTAATTAACAGAAACAGTAAGCTGAGCACCAGAATCAAACTACTCATATATAAACCGATGGTTCGTCCAATACTCATCTACGCTTCACCAGCCTGGAGTCATACCGATAATATTAATATTCTTTAGTTACAACGTGTGCAAAATAAATGTCTCAGAATGATCTTGAACGCCCCATGGCTCGTACCAACTGTGCAACTTCTTCGGGACACAAATGTCTCCTATATTTACACTTTCATGCAGACTATAGCAATCAAATTCTTCTCAAAAGCATCTGTGCACCCTAACAGAGTGATCCAACTGGCTGCAGATTATGACGCAATGGATTATTTCAAACATAAAAGACCTAAAGCCATCCTAAACTTCAACACTGAGGACTAATCTCCAAGCCCACTCAGGGCGAGCAGTTAGCTCATAAACTTTCTCCACTCACAGTTTCTCTTAAGATAGCGGGGAATATTGCTTCACCCCTTATATCAGTAAAGTTGAAAGCACATGTATTCTGAATCGTAAACAACGACTTTCGTTGATTTTTAGTTATCAATATTAATTATTAATAGTTATCATCATTAGATGAGTGCTTGTTATTTGGAAGCCCAAAGGCTTGAAAAAGTGGTTCACCTTCAATCAACCCACCGCAGTGAATTCTTGAGGATGATGATATTTACCTTTCGAGAAGAGAATTCTATCTCTGAAATCCCAAAAAACCAAGCAAATCAGCTAGAAGAACATGTGCAATTAATATACATTGCTACACTGAACCTATCAGAGAAAACAAAAAATATGGAGAGAAGATAATACTAATGGGAGAAAGAAAAAAAATGCAGTAGAACTTACAGAAACCAATCAATCCGAAAAGTATTAAAGAAAATAAAATGATACAAGAAACAATAGACAACAAAAACTTGAAAGTACTACGAAACAATTTCACACCAGGAAAAAATAATAATACTAGAAGATAAAAATGGGCGAGATATCAAAAGATGTAAAAGCCATAGTAGAAATGGGCAGACAGATTTTTCAAAACTGTATAATAATCAACCACTGTTCTAAAACACTCTAACAGAACAGAAAAAAGAAAGTATCACAGAAACACAAAATTTATTTGGAAATAGTATAAGCAATGAAAGATGTGAAAAAGAATAAAATGCTAGGAGTAAATGGGATTACAATAAAATGATGAAAGAAGCAAGATAAATATTAATAGAAGACCCTTAAAATCCACTAAATTAATGACTAAAAGAGATAGATATTCCAAGCTGGAACAATGCTATCATAAAGCTCTACGAGCATTGTGATAGCATTGTCATAATTATGAAATTATAGATCTACGAGGATTGTAAATAAAGTAGTGGCAACACTATCAAGAGACGTAGTTGGTAACTCAAATGTCACTTTTGATAGATAGGCGTCTATGCTGTGCATGCGCACAAGGCGACACGGCCCATTCCAACAAGTGTCCTTGTGTGGAGGAGAGGTTAAAGTCAACGTCTCAGTGTGCAACAGTCTAAGGTATTTTCACAAGATTAGAACAAAGATCCTGGATCACGGTCAAGATTGCACGAGTTAAAACTGCGAGCGACTGTTATCGCGACATTAGGGAAGCCTGTGCCTACAGTGCCCTACCATACCTGGCTGTCGCAAGACTGGTTAGTGCATTTTGTGCATGGGGAGATCATCGGATGATAATTGCCGTGCAGGACCACCAGCCATTTCAGATGAACATGTTGAGCTTGTTCGGGAGACATCTCTCAGTTGATCAGCGATGGACCGTACGCCAGTTGTCTGGAGTAAACCACCAAAGTGTTTGGCACATCCTAAAACTCGATATTTGCAAATTTTCAGCTCGTTAAATTCCACATCACTTGACTGAGATGCAAAAATGGCACGCGGTGGCTGACCTCCATCTTGAACGATATGAAAATGAAGGAGAAGCATTCTTGAATCGTATCGTATCCATTAATGAAACTTGGGAAAGGGCTTATGAGCTTGAACTGAAGAGACAATCCAACGAAAGGTGCCATTCAGGATCACCCCGTCCCAAAAAACTTCCCCAGGAACTCAGCAAAGTTACAGTCATACTGATAGACGCTTATTACGTTCAAGGTATCATTCTTTAGTATGCTGTGTCCCAAGGGCAAACTGTTTACGCACAGTACTCTTGACGATTTCTAGAGCACCATTTGCTTCCGGCTTTAAGAAGAAAGCGACCACATTTTTTTCATTAAAACGACCACGTTTTCCATCGTGTTTCTTCACGACAATGCATGATGCCATGTATCGCAATTGGTGATAGAGATGTCGGACAGTAGCAATGGTATTGGAACATCCTCTATTCACCGGATATGAGTCCTTTGGACTTCGAATAGTTGTTATCTTAAAATGAACCCCCCCCCCCCCGCTTTCATGATGTGCAAGAGGTTCTTCGGGCAGTAGGTCGCATTATCACTGATATCAACATGCAACGCTCTGTTGATGTATCCAGTGGCTCTTGTTAATTTGGAAACAGTTGCTGAACATGGCAGGAGATTACACTGAAGGGATGTAATTGTATACACTTGATTAAATAACGTATAAAATACTTTATTTAATCAAGTATTTAAGCACATGTTGCCACTGCTATTTTTACAACCCTCTTTTAAGCTTGCTGTTACAAGTATATAAACTGTTTAGAAAAAATAATAAGAAACAGAATCACAAGATTATTGGATGAAGCTCAGCCTAATGAACAAGCTGGATTTAGGAAGGTGTTTACCACAATCAACCATCTCAGATATTGAATCAACTAAGAGGAAAATGCAGAGAATACGACTTACAATTGTACTTGGGTTTTTTAGATTATATTAAAAAAATTCGATTCAGCTGAAAAAAAAGCAATTTTAATAGCAATAGAGGAACATGTAGCATACAGCTAATAAACAAAATATATTTTAAAAAGTTAGTATCCTTATAAATGAACACAACAGTCGAATTAAATTCAGTTCAAATAAGGTAGGATTATAGATAAATGAAAACAAAACCTAAAATAATGACAAATATCAACAGAATCCAGATAACAGAAGAACAATTAAAGAAAATAACGAAACAGAGCAAGTACTCTTTACAATAGGAAAAAGAAAGATTTACGAAAAAATAAAAAGAAGAATTCTGCTAGGATGGACACCTTTTGGCAACTGAAAAAATCCTTGCAGTAAAATAAAACCAGAAAATAGAGCCAAACTTTGCAACTAGTGCGTCATCCTAGCTATGACTTATTGTCCATGTCTCCCATCCATATGTCGTAACTAGGATGACGCAGTAGTCATCCTAGTTATGACATATGGACAAAATTAGTCCTTATAAGGACTAATTCTGTCCAAACAAATTCTGGACAGAATTACGAAAAACTGAATGCAGGGAGCCATGCCGAACATTAAAAAGAAACAAAAATGTTAGATACAGGGGAAGAGATTTTAAAATTAAAATGGAGATGGGCAGGACATATTGCATGGATGAAAAGCGATTGATGGACAAAGACAATCACCCAGTCGTATTCATATTAATGAAGACCCATTCGTCTTTATATGAATGAAGACGAACGGGTGGATGCCGTAGTAGAGATGGTTAAGAATGTTGATATCGGGAAACTTTCAATAGTGATAGAGCCTATGGGTGGCCTATAACCAAAAATGGTCATAAAAAGGGCTTGAAAGAAGAGGAATATATTGGCCTCATAAACTCAGTTGTTGCTGAACCACACTAATGCATATGCTATAGGCTTATGAACTTTCATTGGCGCGATGTAACAAAAATGCAGTTCAAAAAAGATAACCCAGAGGACACTCTTAAAAAGTCAACATGAGAACAATGATATGCACCAATATCACGATATTTACTGGAAGAATTACACGGAACTGAATGTAAAACCATCTGCGCACCATCTACTTTTCCTTCAGGATCCGATTGGAACTGTCCTTTTTAATCACTTCCTACTAAACTGTTATCCGTGAAGATAAGGATCATTAATATGAATCTGAAAAGGAAATGAAGTTGTCCTTAAGAAATATAGTCTGTCCTTAAGAACTCTGTAGTATCCATCATTCAGTGCAGTGAAAATTCGAATGTCGCCGTAAGGACATCAGAATAAGATACTAAAATCATCTAGGGATCATCCCTATGCTTAATAACCACAGTCGTACGTTATACAATATTGTCTAGATAAAGTATAATCAAATACATTAAAAGGCACTGAAACACCCTTTAGCCGAGACTGGTCTCCCTATCTTCTCTTAGGTCGTCTATTTATTTGGTTTTCTCAAAAAGGCTCAAAGATTTTATCAAGTTTTTTATTTTTATTTTATTTATTATTTATTTTTTTTATACCGGTCTGGAATAAAATGAAAATTTAAAAAATAAATAACCGCGTACGAATCACATAATAATTATAAAAAATAAAGAAAGACGGTTATTGAATCATCATATTGTAACCGAGTAATTAATAATCCTATTGAAAGATTAGAGATATTAGACAAAGATTCAATTTTTGTGCAAAATAATTAATTTAAATAATTTTGTGTTGTAGCATGAAATATTATCATAGTAATATTTAAACAGAATAAATAATATCTAAAAAATAAAGATAAAAGAGGAATTCTCTAAAACAACCGAAGATATTCTCACAACAATAATTCAGTTCGAGTTATTGTTGTGAGAACTCCTATTACGTAGGACAGGATAAAGGGAATAATGAGCAACATCGCTGGGAGCGAATGGACGGATTAGAATTGCTAACAGTTATTTATTTAAATATTAAATGATTCGTTTGTTTTCAATAAATCTGATTTGTTTACAATTTACGCTGTCATAAATGTGCGATGTTTTCAGCTTGAATAATTTTGATCACAGAGTAGAAGAGGGGAACCGTGTTTTTCATTAGAAGGTCAAAAGGAGTGCGCATCAGACTGCAGGCTATCTTGGACAGTGCAAATTATACACGCAACGGAACAAAGAGGCTACATTCCACCTCGTATAATATATATACGCGTGCAGAAGCAAACGAACAACAACAAAAAAAGTTGGTAATGTTAAGTAATTGTTAATATCAATAGGATTAATGTGGCTATTTAAAGGCCGCGCTTAGTCACAAAAGGGTGTAGGTTCTCTATTTCTGTCGCTATTAGACAGTTTTCAACATCTTAGTCATTACTCTTTCACAAACTTACTTTACCGACTTTTTCTTTTTTTGTAAATAATGACCATTATTTTGTTTCTAAATCTATAGGAATTAATTTCGTTATTGCTATAAAATTTTTTAACAATAATAAATCCTTAAGTTCTTTCCCAAATTCTTTTCTCGTTCTCCTCCTTTTCTACGATACACAAGAGAAGATAAATTATTTCAATCTATCAAGGTATCTAGAAACACTTGTTAGCCAGTCAGATATGTTTGGATAAATTGATATCTGTATGTACCTCACTTTGAAGTTCGCCATACAGTTCTAGTTTTTAATTAAAAATTGTATTATACTTATATGAATCTAGAAATTTGTTATCTTTTATAAATGTCTGCATTTTCATTTAGACACCATTATATTTTATTGTTTATCAAAGAATAAAATGTAAAATCAATGTAAGATATATATATATATATATATATATATATATATATATATATATATATATATATATATATATAATTCCGGTGAGAGTTGAATATTGAATAAAATTGAATCGACCGTGAAATGTGGTGATTAATACCCTTGGAGGGTAATGATGGCAATGCT
Organism: Typopeltis vanoorti; assembly: GCF_054136105.1. Classification (NCBI taxonomy): domain Eukaryota; kingdom Metazoa; phylum Arthropoda; class Arachnida; order Uropygi; family Thelyphonidae; genus Typopeltis; species Typopeltis vanoorti. Next base: position 40,569,025 of record NC_143555.1, read on the forward strand.
GTAGCCAATGAAGTTCTGAGGCTCGGCTATTGCTGTTACCCTCTTGCCGTGATCAGAGCTTTATAGCTGAATAACATCTTATCCTTACACTGTCCTCTACAGACAACAGGGAATATGAAAAGCATTCTTGCTTCGCCCATCGAGCCAGTCCTTTTAAGAACCTAAGATATAAAATTCATCGTCATGTGAGACAGGTACTAAATCTTCCTGATGACTGTACTAATCAAATCGCCCCTACTTCACCAGCAGAAATCTACGAGATCATTAAGAACGTTAACAACAGAAAAGCTCCTCGTCCAGATGGCATCACCAATAAAGTCATTAAACTACCACCCCGTAGAGCCATTGTGCTTACCAAGATAATCAACGCATTCATTACATTCCGATATTTCCCTTCCCCGTGGAAAACTGCTTATATAACCCCCATTCATAAACCAGGAAAAGACCCACATCTATTGCAAAATTATCGTTCCATTAGCCTGATTTCAAACCTGGGAAAGATTGCCGAAAGGGTCATCCTCACCAGATTCCAATCCACAGTAAATAAGCTGAATATCCTCTCAAACGAACTATTTGGATTCCGTCAACATCACAGCACCACTCAACAGATCCATAGACTGAATATATTACCACAGGCTACAACTGGCATCAACTTACAGGAGCTGTCTTTCTGGATATGGGCAAGGCTTTCGATAAAGTGTGGCCCTATGGTTTGCTCCACCAGTTCATCGCCTTTCACATCCCGCTACAGATGGTACAGTTCATCCAATCATACCTCAGCAACAGATTTATGCAGGTTAAGATAAATTGAACTATATCTACCAAGCGCCTTCTGGCCGGTGTTCTGCAAGGGTCTTCACTGGCCCCAATTCTGTTTCTCGATATTTATGGCAGATATTCCACACAATATAATGTCATCTGTCTTGGGCCCTCTATGCTGATGATACAGCGATACTAACCAGATCTCTTCGCCCACACATAGTCACCAAAAAACTCCAAATGGTTCTCCAATGCCGATTACAAGTAAATCCCTTGAAGAGAATAACCGTGATCTTCTCCAGAAGAACAGTATCTCCTATAGGGGGACATCTTCCTGTTTAACACCAAAATTCCTTGGAAGACAGAAGTCAGATACCTTGGTGTACTGCTGGACAAAAGACTAACCTTCAACAAGCACATCAAGGACTCGTGTGCAAAGGCATCAAAAGATATCGCCCAGCTCTCTCCTTAAACAGAAATAGTAAATTACACACCAGAATCAAACTGCTCCTCTACAAACTGATGATTCTTCCTATAATCATATATGCTTCGTGAGCATGGAGCCATACCGCCGATACTAATATCCTCAAACTACAGCAAGTGCAAAACAAGTGCCTTCGTATGATTCTGAATGCCCCATGGGTTGTCAGAAATGTTTGACTTCATCGGGACACCGACATCTCTTATATCTACTCTTTCCTTCAGTCTCTTGCAGCAAAGTATTTCCTAAAAACGTCTACGCATCCCAATCCATTGGTGCAGCAAGCTGTTGACTATGATGAAATGGATCTGTACAAACACAAAAGACCTAAAGCCATCCTGATTTCAAGAAATGATCTATAATCCCATTGCCCTCTCAAGGCGAGCATATTACTCAAACTTTTTCCTTCATTGTATCCTTTCAGTCAGCGGGGAATATGAAAAGTATCTTGTTTCATCCTTGGAATCAGTAAAGCTGAAGTTGAATTATTACGATTGCTGTAATCATTAATTTATGAACACGTTGGGAAAACTTAGTCATTCACTACAAAGAAGGTGTTTTTTACGGTTATTGATGGTATGGTAGAAGGAATGATTGCTTGATTTATTAGCGCAGCTTCAGTGTTATCCTTTTGTTAATAACTCCTGATGCTTGTTAAACAAGCTGAACTTTGGCTTTTTTTTTTCCTACTATGAAACGTTGGTAAGACTTCAGCAAAACTATTTCCCATACAGATATGAAATATCTGGCTTTGTTCCCCTCTCTTAATTTTTTTTTCATTCTTTTTGAATAGCCTCGTCTAGTAGTGTGGTGGCAATGGGAGTGTGGTTGAATAGGCTTCAATGGATAACTTTTCATTTTATTTATTAATTTAATTTTTAAAGAACGTATTGAAAGCACTGCGGAAAAGTGCATCTGATTTATTAGTAACGGTGTTTGTCCTATTGAAATTGCATACTTGTGTCTATTAATAGAATGTTACGTGTTGGGTTCATCTGCGCCTTAAACTAAGGTAAATTTAGTAGGCAGGTGGTGTGAATTCGACTTGAGCTCTCATAGAGCTTTCTCTGCTGCAAGGAAAGAAAGCATTTTTTTTTTGTAATCATAAACATGGCTCTAAGCTATTCTATTATGTGACATATTGCTGTGGATGTACATTCCAAAATGATACTGGTTTTCTCTGAGGTATATTTATTTATTTATTATTTGAAGCAATTAAGAAACCTAAATCTATTTCTCTTTGTTTAAGAAAAGTTACCAAATGCATTTTAGAATTTCGAATCTGAAATCCATTTAATCATAATAAGACTTATATTGATTGGATTGCAGTCTTATAGAGCGTAAAGTCATAAATTACGAGAAAAAGAAATATAAAACACCATTATTATTTGCAACTGTTTACATTTGCTTTCTGATCAAGAAACTCAAGCAAAACTGTGGATCGAATAGCTTTTTCCCATATGCAAGAACTGTCCATAAATTAGTAAAGAATAACATATTTTTATCAGTTGCAATGACAAATGACTGTGTGCACAGGATCTGAAGCAACACATATCCATAATGAAACCAAAGCAGATATGCAGTCACGGTTCATTTGAAGAAGAGATGTCACCGAAAATTGTATTTCTGTTTACTTGCGTTCACCGTACGGAGAATTAAATAAGCTTAAACGTTGTAGAGAAGTATTTTTATTGCAAATCGATACCAGCGTTGGAATAATTACTCTACGGACTTCCTACGTTGGTAAGCCAAATGTTACTCAACACTTTGCTACTCTAGTTCGTTGTGTGTGAAAGTTAGTCTGCTAAATGATCTATAAAATGCATCTATAATTACGTACATGTTTTATTTCCTTTCCAATCAGGCCTTGTTTGGTACTGAATGATGTCTAATTACAACCAAATTGCTTTTTCTTACCGTAGTAAATTCATCATAGTTGAGCCTTCATCATTTTAATGATACTTTACTGTTCCTTTGGAGATAAACATTCCTCGGTGTAGAATTGGTCATTTACTTTCTTTAATTTTTTTTCCCTTTTTCCTGGGTGTGTTCCAAAAATTTACTTCCAGTTTTAGAGAGAGAGAGAGAGAGAGAGAGAGAGAGAGAGAGAGAGCGCGTTTAATTGCTTCCAGTGTTTGTACCAATTTCCGGTCTATTAAATACAGGAGGACGGCATTTATCTAGCGACCTCATACTGCCATTTAGTTTAGTTTCCTTACTCGTTAAACAGGTAAAGTAGATTAAGTCCAACTGTTAAACCCCGCCCCTCTGCTCTTTAATTATGTGACATATTTCCAAAAGGCCTATAGAATTTTCTGTGGGGCACTGGAAAGTATCCCCATGGATATCGCTGGGAAAGCCCTAAAAAGATCCGCATAATTATGGTAATATAGTCACCTACCGCTACAATTAAAGCAGTTACCGGAGTTGTTTTAATATGTTATTACCAGTTTCCTGGTCAACTGGGCTGATGGATGGAGGACTGGTCTGTCCTGAGTAAATCCATTTGACTTCAGTAATGGAAAGAGTCTGTTAATTATGTAGCCTAGCAACTCTATGGGTACAGCTAAGTAGTACGTTAAAAAAACGTTCTTGATTCACTCTTACTGCAACTGATAGAAGTGATCCCATCTGATTTAACATACAAACGTTCTTGACGTTTATCAATGCCAGGACAATTTTCAAAAGTACCGTTGAAGTTGAAGTGAATTATAAACTAAAGCTAATTAAAAATAATTTCAAATGTCTATCGTCAATTAAAATTATTTAAAGACTAATAACTAATGACTGATTTAGTCGAAATGGAAAATTGTACAAAAGATTTCGTTGCTAAGAACAGATACGCAGCCAGTTCGAAGATTGGTGGTTTCTACTTGAAGGTTACGAGAAGGGACTGATGCCACAACAATCAGGAATATGTCACTTTAGTAATGATGTCATAATCCTTTCTTAATAGTTAAATACCATTCGTTGCTTTATTACAGATACGTAACGGGGGGTGAGATTGTTTCCTATTTTCTGTCTTTCTTGGAAAAGAATTTGGATTGGTATTTACTCTTTCGATCGTTTCGGAATCAATAATAGCACTTAAGCCTAACTGGTGAACTTGTGACAAACATTTTAATATCAACAATTCATGCAAACAGTCGCCAACTGTGCTGACAAAACAGAACATCAACAGGAATTGTATTTCTTAACATATACAGTACAAAGATGTAAACTATAATTTAAAGTTCCATGAAAACTATTTTAAAACTAAGGAAAATTTAATCGTATCTTGCACTTAAAGTGAAAGCCATCATTTCTTCTGTTTGGACGCTTTATCGTGTCAAATTAGGTTTACAAATCCAATTAGCTTGATCATAGCAGGCTATGCGAATTAATTGGCTACAATTTAAGAAAATATTGTCTACTAAAACATATATGGATATTGGTTTTGAAAGGAATTAAATGATCCTTAGTACTTAGGCGATTGTGTTAGTATTATACGACTGTGTAGTATTAGTGATTTAGTATTATGCGACTGTGTTATAGCAACGGAACTGTACTTTAATGTTGTTGTTATTATAATTATTATTGTTACTGATACCTCTATGGAGTACAAGAACTCGTCGGGAGGGAACTCCACACCGCACAATCGTCTATACTACTTCATTCTCCATCACCTACACACTTCGCGATCTACATTAGAAACCTTTATGCAGATGTACGTAAACGTCACTTCACAGCGTATATGCAAAATACCTGGTTGTGTGCGTCACCTGTGTTCTAGGCAACTATTTAAGAATGCTGCTGGTAGTAATCGTCAACAGTTTTGATCACAGTGGAAAAAACAAAGGATCTTTCGGAGGTCTATAAAACGCTTATTGTGGGTGCCCGTCTGGCAGAAGCCACGATTTTTAAAACAGCAGAGCTCATTGGTTTCTCAAAAAGTGCAATATCCGGTGTGTTTAATCAGTGGAAAAATAACCAACCTTGCTTGTCGAATAGGCGTAACTGTGGTCCTAAGACGTTCTGTCAGGAACGAGATCGCTGTCTTCTGAGAACGACAAACAGAACTTCCTGTGTGCATTAGTTGCCCAAAGCATTCAATGAAGGCTGTTCCCGACACATATCTCACCGAACTATGCGCGTGGAATTGAAGAGGATCGGTATTGGCTGTCGCATGCATATATGGAAACCACTGGATTAAATAGAAGTTTCTAATTCAGTGGTTGATATGTGCTACCTAACATTGCTTTTGTTCGTTAATAGTGTGTGTTCTCTAGCCGATCTGCCTGTATGCAGGAGAAAAAACCCTACTAATTTCGTATGATCGGCTTCAATTGAAAAAAGCCCATATATAGATTTCTATGGTACGATAATATTATCGTGCTGTTTTCCAGTGAACTAATGAACAAATTAATAAAACTTTATAACAATCTCAGTAAGTTATAAGTAGGCCGGATGTGGATAGTTAGATTGGTTTGTATTAGAATTATAACAAAGTAGTTAGAAAAAAAGCAGGCATGTTATTGTTTAATAATTGATAATTTTAAGCTAATCTGCCTTTTCAGAAGAAAAAAAAAATGCTTACCCCGTATTAAACCGTCATCTTTAGCTGACCAAAAGTTGTTTGACGTTTCTTAATACTAGAAACCTAAATGTTAATTCTCTGAAATGTTTCTGAAAAAGTGCATTTCACTTGTCGCATAACCTGCGCAAGTTATTGAAGAATATCACTTAAGTTTATTTAGTTACTCACAGGTTCGTTCTTAGCTTATTTCCGAAAACTTCAGTTAAGAAAACGCTTAAAAATTAAAGAAATATTTCATTTCATATGATTTCGGGAAGATTCACTCAAATTCCTGCATCGGGTTTACGTCAAATACACGATACCATCTGCAGGAGATGAGTCCCCGCCATTGGTTTCAGCGATTTCGTTGGAAACACAACTCCTCCTCTTTATTTACTGCTTTCATGTTCTGTTCAGATTTCGAATAATGAGGAGTTGTTTAGTTCTCTTTCTCCCCCGTCCTATTCAAATATTTTCCATTTCCGTAATGAACTTAAAGTAAGATCGCTATCATTACGAAACGCAACGGGGGACTTCTGTTGACCACGACGGTCCAAACGCGGTCGGAAGCTAGCGGCAAACCTGGTCGCCTATGAATTCTGAAAAGGTGACCCCTGTAACAGAGAAATTGAATGCGTATGATCAAATTACTGCTTTGTTCACGAGCGGGCGGGCCCCCAGAATAGAGACTGTTATCAGTAAATGGTAGTTAAAGTGAGATCGTGTTGACAAGGTCTGAATAGTAGAACCTCCAAGGAAATGGCAACTGGTCCATAATAAATAGATTAATGGAGTGCACCGAGATAAAAGATGTAAGACTAGAAACCATCATTGTTTAAAAGACCACAGATGGTTGCACCTTCCATGAGTTTGAGAGAAGGTAAGTGAAATGGATTAGAGGGAAAAAATATTATTTTTGTATTAAAGCTTATAAGTACAGTACTGGTTTATAATGACATATCAGTTTACAGCATGCAATGATTTTTAAACATATCATTTGAGGAATTTGAGGAATGAATGACCAAACAAATCGATCTAATTTGAAAAATTCAACCCGAATAGGTTTTCCTATTCGGGTTGAATTTTTCTATATCTACATCTAATCTAATCTCTACAATTATTGTAACTATAGTTACAATAATTGTAGAGATTTTAACAATAGATTTGTTTTATAGTTTCAATACGATGGCAATCACAATAATAGATTTGTTCTTCACTTGAATACTGGTAGCAATTCCAACAATGGATATGTTCTGCATTTGAAATACTAGTAACATTTTCAACAATAGATCTGCTCTACAGTTAAAATATTGGTAGCACTTCCAACAATAGGTCTTAAATGCGACAACATATTAAGAAGTGCATTATGCGCATCCATCTTTAATTAAAATTAATTTTAAATTGATGCATTTGCTGTCATCTGCCTTTTTTATTTACCAATTTTGTGTACATTGTGCATGACACATAGTATCAATGATAAAATCTACACAGATTAACGTTAAGACTACTACATGATAATAGGGATGAAAGAAGCTTCAAATTCTAAAATGCGAAAATCGATTTCTGTTACTTTTTTTAAATACTGCATTGATTTTTGTCCTTTTATCTTTACTAATTACCTATTCTGTACTAGTAATTAGATTAATTAGAATTCTCAGCTGGAACTTCAAGCATCTCACGCTGCAACTGGAGCCAACACCTGAAACCCTAGAACTTCATTAATTTCATCATTTTTTTAAACGTTACAGCTCACTCTTCTTCGTATTTCTACTGTCCATTGCATCCATATTCCTTTAAAAGAGTATCAAAGAAAGAACATCCACGTATTCTTTATATACGTCAACACGTTTTTCTCCCACCAGAAAAAAAAGGCTAATGGCAACATATGAAATAAAACCCAACACTGATTTCTAAAACAATTCATTTTCGATGTAATTTTTTTATATTTATTTTAAAGGAATGTGTTACAATTTGGTTATAGTTGGTAACCACTTTTTTTTCTTCTAATATAGTATTTTTAACCTTGAATCGCATTTAGAATATTTTCAGTTAAATGTTAATCACGTTATTAGAATTCTATGAATATTTCAATATATAAAAGTTTGCTTCATCATTTGGTCCTAATCATTAAACTATAATTTGAGATAACAGAAACAAACCAGGCATTTAACACATTCCTTAAACATTTGGAATCGACTGGTAGTCAGAAGATATTGCATATAGGCCAATATTACCTGCACAGAAAATCTGTTGCTTTGGAAACGTATAATATTGATCGCGTTACTGAGCACAGTCAGTTCTGGAACTGTGTTACAAAGCGTGTTTCTTATGGTGTATGACAAGAAGATTGAAGGATTGAATCTACTTCTTTGCAACTGTACTCACAATTAAGACTATTAATGATGCAATTTTCTTTTCATATTTTGATACGAAGTTAAAACATTTTCTGTGAAATTATTTGGCCGATTATTGAATTATTGTTCGAGTAATTAAAATATTTTGATTATTAAAACCTTGAGTTCTTTGTTCACAAGGAGAAAAGTAAGCATTTTGACTTTTTTTGTTTTTCTTTTATTAGATAACTTATACATATTTGGCCCTGGGAAGATTCTTGAGGCATTAATAGAAAGACATCGTGCGGTGCCCTCTTAATAGTCTTGTCTGTAAAGACACCATTAACATTAACTCTTTTTTGAAACAATGTTGCAATACTCAAGTGTTTTGCTTTCTGAGAAATACACCGCTTGTATTTGCATACGACTATCGTTAGCGCAGTAGAAACATTGGTTAAAATAATGACAGAGCGCCTATAACATCCCCTTCTTCAATTAATAGATTTTTTTTTATAAAAACACAAATCAAAGAAATAAAGAAAGTAAAAACATCAAAAGAGATTAAAGGACAAATATCTCATTACGTTTTCATCATAATTGAGTCTTTAAAAAGTTTTGTATCAGACTAAGTTTATTATTATTTTTGGCATTGAAATAATACCTAAATTTCCACGCTTCAGGAAGTCCATGATAGATGCAGTCTTTAATTGTTTTCTCTCTTTTATTCCATTTGTACACAGTTCTTCGTTAGGGATACTTAAATGTATTTTCGTTCCTCTTTATAATGATTTAAACTCTTCCATTCCCGTGTATTATACCACTTGATTTACTAACACACGCTCACCGCTAGTTGCTTAAATATCATACGAGATTCGTTTGCTGTATGCAGACAATCATGTGATTCAGAATAGCGCTGAATCATCTCAGTCACGAGGTGTTGTTCATACTAAATCCGTTGGCGAACGACTACAAGTCAATGTAACTCGGGTGTTATGATTACGATTGCAACCCTGTCTTAAGTCAAGAAAATGAAAAGATGCATTCTGGACAACCTTAATGTAGTTGTCTATAAAGTCGTCAAGAATAAAACCACGAAAGACAGTATTCAGGCTTTTATCATGCTTCGTCTCCTCTGTTTGATCATCTTGAAGGACACGGTTTGGTCCGCCGTTAATAACTTATCTTTGTTATATCAAGTATTATTGGCTGACTTAAGCAGCTGTAGAAAAAGAAAAGCTATTTTAAACATAATACACCAGTGTTATAACATAAAGTAGTCTCGGGCTATTAAAAGAAAAATTATTGAAAAATATCTTCCCCGCTTCCCTCCCGCTCACAAAGGCAAAGGTATTTCAAAAATTTGCGACATTACAGTGTAGCGATGATGAAAAGATTATTGCCTTATTTTATTTTTGACTTAAAACAGTTTTTTTTTTTTTTTTTTTTTTTGCTGGTGAACACCTCATTAGGACAGCACTTCAGTCTGTGGGATGGCATTAATGAGAACACAGTTGTGATCTCAGGTTTATCCTTCCTAATATCATACAGAGTAGGGAAAACGGTTCAGAACGATCATCACGTCATATTTATCAAGAGGGGGGGGGAGAAAGAAATGTGAACCATAACAGTGGCTTTAACCAATCAGTAATGTGAACATAAATTCCTTTAACTGCTTACTCCTAAATAGAATGATATAAATGCAGTTTTAGGAAACTTCGGATGTTAAGTAATATTCTTGGAGAGGGTTTATGTAGATCAGAAACATAGATGATTGTTTAGAATGTCAAAAAAAGTTTACTGAAGGAAAGCGACATGTGATATATGTGTCTCCAGAAAGATTACAAATGAAAGTTACACTCGGAGAAATTTTGCACGGAGACCTGGGTAGTTTTAAATATTATTAGGCAAAACAGATAATCCTCCCTCCCTTCCCTTTTTGTGATCGGAAATAAAGTAAATCCATTTTCTGGAATTTAGGTTTGTTATGGTTTTATAACTTCACTGTGATAATGGTCAGTAAAGTAACTGATCGAGTGGGCAGCCATTCTATGTTTCTGAAGGGTGTAATAAATTTAGTTTAATCCTTTATCCCAGTGAGAGCAAACAAAACAAAATTTGCGCCTGAAAATATCTTCAGGACTGAATATAGTGTTGTACTATATTCAGTATATTCAGTCCTGAAGATATTTTCAGGCGCAAACTTTGTTTGCTCTCACTGGGATAAAGGATTAAACTAAATTTATTATAGTCTAACCTAGTGAAAAATAAACTTTCAATTTCTGAAGGGTGATAGTTCTCAAAGAAGAGAAGAATATATATGGCACTGATATCAAAAAATCAGAATTAAATCTACTTGAAATATAACAAAAAAATTTAAGTTGTCTGGAATTAAATGTAGAACTCGAATTAATTAAAAAAAAAAACATACGAAATGCATTCCAACTAAGATGAAAAGCCAAACTGACCAAGTAGTCATTTACACTTGGATTCGCCGATAGTTCGTCGGCTTGAAACTCTTAGATCGCAGTTTTCGATCTTAGAGTTTCGCATACTGGCTGTAAAATAATAAGGGATTTTTATCCCCTTAATTTGAAACGCATTCCAGTAAATTAGTTGTGCACGTAATAACTTTATCCTTAACTTTACAATTTTTGAATTATTCAGCAGATCCCCACATTTAAACTCACTGTAATGTTCGTTACATCACAGTGAGCTTAACTTATAACGGGATATGTAGGCGGACTTTTCATGGAAAATATTTTATTGCTGCTGCTGATTTTGTATAAGTTTCTTTAAGTACTGATGTGTAACTACAAACCACCGAAATATTTCATCTTTATTTGCTTATTCTTTTAATATTTTCTAGAGTTTGACTTCAGGGAATTGAAGGCAATGCACTTAATTTCAAAATGAAGTGGTAATTATTTGATCAAATAAATCTTGGAATATCTGCAGCAGCAGTAGATCATCGGATATCCGTTGTGCAATGCACATATCTCAGCAGCAAAAGTTATTACGTTTCACATATTCCCTTCGCACTTTCTGCCATTTTTCAGTTTTAACGGTAATTCCATCCGTAAAAGATTGGAAACTAACAGCACATGGGTATTCTGGGTGGGCTACGATCCAATAACTTGAAACTACGTTGTCCTAAAAACCCAAACACTGAACTTTTCAAAGTCATTCAGTCATTTAATAAGCAGGGTGATGTTGGTGTCGCACTAGACGAACATCCATGTCCTCAGCAAAGATTCAGATCCACGCGTATAGAGACCACTTCGCCATCCATTGTGCTCACTACATAACCGTAATTATGTATATTACTGAAATGTGGGGTGGTATGACTTAAAGATAACCAATTTTACGTTTGATCGAGGTGTTAGCATGGACTGTCTTCACTAATCATTACGCGCAAACTAAAGTAAAATCACAACCTGTAAGATCAATTTCGAGTTTGAAATTTTCAAGTAATGAATATTGAAACATGTTAATGAAGAGAAATCTAAGAAACAACCAGTATGAACTGACAAATAGGAAACTATTGAAAACAGCTGTACGTTCCTCCCGTCATGCGCCAGTGGATTCTCTAAACCAGGAGATCGACCCTGTACTGAGCTCTCCTGGACAAACATTTGCTACATAATTAAGTACTTAACTTCATAGCCTCGGTTTTCATTTAATACTGTTACGTTCAAGACAAACACCACAACAAACAATACTCGGATTCGATTTGCGTGGCGCAGAACTTGCCGTGATGATAGTAGACTGCTGGAAGGCTGTGGTACGGATTGACGAATCTCCTTGCACACATTCTTCATATCAGATGGACATGGTTGGGTATGGCTTCAGCCAAAGGAGGAATCATTTACCAAAGCGTACCGTCCCATCTGTTAAAAGTTGAACTGGAAACCCCCTCCCCCACTCTTCACTTATTGTAATGCCTGAAAAATAAGCACTTTACGTTACACCAATATTTAAACAATTCCTTCTTGCTCACGCTGTTGGACTGACCAGAAGGAAATCCCAATCGAAACTTATAAAGCACATTCTAAATTCTTCCCCAGAGGTGTTCTCTAGAACACGTCTGGAGAAGAATTTAGAATGAGTTAGAATCCTAACAAACTTCATCATAAGCTGACATTCTGGTGGAGAAATTGGTCAAAATACTGGTGTCTATTTTATTAATAATTACTGGAAAATATTTTGGCTCATTTAAGAAGACATGCACATCTAATCGTGATCAAAGGTAGACAAAGAGTGTAATGAAGTTTGGAAACGCTCATGTGTGTGCACTTACGTTTTATAATATAGTGTAAATGCAGTTCGCGCATCGCAATTAAGTTCCGTTCTGTTTTGAGCTCACGCGTAGACTTACACTTTACCAAATGAGGCTTTCGAATTCAGATCCGACAGAATACTTGGTTAATTTTTATTATTGTGGTCTCCTCATGTCTGTATATTGTGTGTGTTCTTCTGGAAGGTTTGCCTGTTTTACTGGATGAAAAACTTGAGTTTCGAAGTGAAAAAAAATATCATGTATCCGCGTATGAGAACGGCTAACTCACCTTCGGTTGAAAAGTCCTAATAAAGTTTCTTTGCATCCTAAATCTTTGCATCCCAAATTCTAACTCAGATCTTTCGAATCAAAGGGCAATATTGAAACCGACTGAAATACTGAAGCTCTCATGGATATGCGAAAGTTATATAATAAAAAAAGATTAAAATCATAAATCATACTAATCTGCGATCCTTCTGACCTTCACCACATCTTCATGTCTTTGCGATTCGTATTGAAGCATAGTTCATATTCCTTAGCAAATTACATTGGTATGTTTCAATTTAAATTGATAATAATGACTGCAAATATTTGTTTATTCTTGTGCAATTTGAATAGCATACCTACTGCTTTAAACAGTTACGCATACCAGGCAACATAATCTAAACCTCTACTATCGTGTATTACGTTAACAGTTAAAATGGGCGGTCATTTATTTATTTTTATATCGCCAATTTTACTATTAATGTAGTACACGATAATAGCGATTTAAATTTTGTTGCATGGTATGGTAAGAAATGGTACATTCTTCCAATCCCTGAGGCGAGATACCTCGTCTTTAGTCAAAAATCCATTCTAATGATTCCCAATCATTGATGGGATTCGACCCATCTTTCCAACCGTAAAAATATTTCCTCATCCCCACTACTGCACTCTGGAAATACATTAATAAACGTATTTGTCGGTCTTAAAGAATGAAACCTGTCTCTTGACATAATCTAAATTTCCTTGCCAAAATGTCATTGAGTTGTCTTTATTTAAGTAGTTAAGAGGTATTTCTAAACCAGTAAAGTCGCTCACTAACAAAATTGAAAAAAAAAAAAAAAAAAGACATTATTTGTTAAAGTAACATTATTGGAGTCTATAGCAAAAAAAATCGAATTAAATTAAATTAAATTTATGAAAGCAATCGTTTGCTATGCCATATCATAGCTAACAAATAAATTGACTAAAAATATTAGTTTCCCCTACGCAACAATGGTATTTTTATATTATTAAACTTATGCTCAACACTGGTATTTGGTGATATCAAAATTTAGTCACTTGTTAGTCAGTAATATATTTATAACAATATCTAATGATGCTAAGAGACTTCGATTTTGATTTGGTTCATTTTCTAGTGCTCATCTGAACCTCGAAATAAATAATTCATATATTCAACAAACAATCGACTGAAGAAGTAATTTGTGGCCAATATGCTCTACTGATTAATATTTATTGCACACAACAGCTCTCATTTGTATAGTGATAACAGGAGTGTGTTTTATTACCACGAATACAGTGAATCGTTTTTTTTTCCCTTATCACACTACATTTGCTCAAAGTAAACAGTCAGACACGTAACATTTTGACGTATATGTATTTATTGACCAGCACATCGACTACACTGGTAGAATAAGGAGACAGTGCAAGAAAAAACGATAGATGTTAACACCAGAAATATTTCTAAAAGCAAATGGCTCTGTAAAGCGATGCTTCGAAAAAATGCTTGTTGTAGAGGAAAGAGCAACTGGATGCCTAGAAGAAAAAATTACAGACAAAAATTCTTAGTCAAGTCTCACTTATGTACATTAACAGGCGATGCTCTGGTTCATTTTTTTTTTCTCTGCTAATTTGTCTGCATATTGCTCTTTAAAGCCATAACTACATGCAACATCAGAAACTGGAAACAGTGACGAACAGTTTAATTTAAATCAAATGTACAGGTATAAAGAGGGTGCTGTTGAGGAAGTGTTTGAACCCTGTTCTGCTCTAGTCTAGCAGACGGTACTGGGAAGTATCTCCAGCACGCAGATTATATGCCGATATTTATGTACAGTCACAGGTATGAGCTTCAGTTCTTTTTGTAGTTCGTCTTCAATAGACATATCTCGAGTTTGTGCTGTTGTTCAGCGACACACATCCGTTTTATCCCAAAAGTGATGCATGCCAATTCCATGTCAGATTGCCACCAACAGAGTAGCACAAAATGAGTATTTCGGTTACGGGGATTAATGAAGTAGATATTAATTCTAAGCTGTGCGCTGTCTTATTAAGTAGTTTAAGCCTTTCGCAAACAAGACTTGCGATTATTGTAATAATAAATAATACTTACGATTATGGGAATAACAAACTTGCTCATCAGGTATTTAATTTTCTTTTGGCTATAATGCTTTACTGTAAAACCTAAGCCAAAATAAACTCATGATTCGTGTTTACAGATGAGGTTGATAAACGTCTTAAAAATATTTCTTTCATATGTCTTACATAATATAATGCAATTATAAATTTTCCGAGAGGTATATATTTTTGTGATACTCGGCCATGCATTTAAAGGTTTGACGCTCATTTTTCTATATTTGAATCGCGTCCTGAAGAGGCAGAAATACGTCAAAAGTTGTTCTCAAGTGACCTCTTCTTGAAACGTTTTTTAAGTCCAAGTAAATTAAAAAAAACAAAACAAAACATTGTTTATGTGCTCGTGTCTCTCAGAACCACCAGTCAACTATTTCTGACCGCCGAGTTCTTGAAATACGCACTCAGACCGTCCAAATAAATAATATTCCGTATTTCAAAAGTTCAGTTAAGAAATGAGGGTGTGTGTGTGGAGGAGGGGGGGTTGCAAAGGGATTTCTACTGAGAAACATGACTATCAGCGCCTTAAAACAGAGCCGTAGTGAACTACAATTTTATGTGTCGATGTTTGTTATAATAATGGTGGTGTGGAGTGTATGTGTGACTGCGCGCGCTTCTAAACCGGACTAACTGAAGTATGATCTAACACGGAGTGATTTTTCTGGCTACTACGCACGGAGATCCCTCGTCATCCATCCGGCGGTGCACATCATGCAAGCCCTCGTCGGATGAGCAGCGCGTGGTGTTTGGCTCGACATATTTTCGTGGGATTTTTATTACTATTATTATTATTTCTTTTTTTGTTTCTTTTTCTGTTATCAAAATAGGACTTCTACACACAGCCTATCACTGTTGGGCTTGAGCAGGAGGTGAAGGACTACGACTTGATTCCGACGTGGTAGACACCGCCGCTGGACTACTCGGCGGGGCGCTGCTGCCGTAGAAGCTCCCGAAGCTGCCATTGGTGTTCTCATTCTCCTCGTCGGGCGACCTCCTGTCCGTCGTCTCGGCGCGGTGACTCACGGGCAGGCCGAGGCTGGCTGCGCTACCTGCCGTGCTCCGAGACTGGTTGCTGCTGTTGCTGCTCCCGCTCGACTGCTGCTTCATCTGATGCTGCTGCTGCATCTGCTGCTGGAGGAGTCTGCGGGGAAAAAGACGGGAAGGTCAGTTTGGCTAGTATGAAATTCTACGGGCATACAGTGCGTTACAATTATCAGAAACCAAGTGTGAGTTAGAAAGGCCGAGAAGAACAACAATAAGAAAGACACACACGTCAAGGTTACTCCGACAAACGCATTTGAAAAAATCACACATAAATTATAGGAGTGAGATATGAAGAACAAATTACGTTGCTAATAGTTATTGTTGTGTACACTCCTATATGGCGTTTTTTCGTTCAGTGGAACGCAAACGGAGAACAGTTGATTAATTTTTTTTTGTCTGCTAATAAACGTAGAGCAAGTTTGCAAAACTATTGATGTTTTCTTCTCATGTTTATACAGTTCTGCATGAAACAATTAGTAAATGACAGAGATGATATTTCTATCTTAAGAGTTTCTAAATTAACAGTTTCTTTTATTACAGTTTTCACTGAAGTCGAGTTAGTGGGGGGCCAAAGATTTTTGTTTCTATTATTTAGTATTCTGGATCTAATGTTTCACCTTCATTAATGGGTATCGACGATGCCCTTCGATTAGAAAGATCTGGGTTCGAATCCCGTCTAGGACGCGAAAAACCTTTTCAGGCCTTTTCAAGTGAAGGTGAGTCAGCCACTCTCATATGGGGATGGAGGAGTTTTTCTCCTGGAAACTAGGGTTTCTCATTCCGCAAAACAGGCAAACCGGTCAGAAGAACAGACACAACTTATAGATATATAATATATTGCCTCATAGCAGTAAATCCAAAATCAACCAACTAATCTCCACCGAAACATTCTAGCTAGTGAGCACTCACTCAGTCGACAGACATAGCACAATTGCATGATGGCATTAACCATACTGGGAGCTACATGCTATGTCCTTGACCTACGTAATATAAACTGTTAAGCTTACAGCATATGTATCATTTGTAATTCTTCAGTCTGAGTTTAGATAAAGATGTAACGATATTTTATAGCAATCTTTCTTGGATACATTTAAAGCAATGACAATAATACACTATAGACAGCACAACAAAACAATGCAAGCAATGTCAACAATGCACTACGTTCAGACAATACAAGTAATGCTTATAGTATGTACAATACAACGTAGTAATACAAGCAAATTCAATAATACCATATGACAAAAGAATACAACAATGCGGTGCAAGCTAGCAATAGATCGAAGCTTCATTTGGAATTACATTGTTCATGAGAGTCAAACAATAAGCTATGCTTACGTAACAACAATAACGAGAATAATGATATTTTCTTATCATTATCTTGTGGAAAAGAGGGAACAATTAAAAAAAAAGAAGAAAATACGTCCTAATTATAGTTAAAATCTTAAAAGTGAGGAAACGGAATAAAGTATTAAAGGCACCGATCTATTATTGTACTGAGCAATAGAGATTTCAAATTTGAGTATTCTATCTGCCTGTCTTCCATAAGATATTTTTACATGCATCAAGTTCGATGTGAAATAAATGGAGTCTACTCCCAGCAATAATACCTGCCTGATTTAACACGTAATGCAGCGCGAACGACTAAATTCTCATATTAGAATACGTCAAGCAATCCAGATTGTTAGAAAAAAAAATGATTGACATCTTGATCACACCCATAGGCTATCCAAGTAGTAATTACGTCCATCCCTCAATGCCTTCCTTCTCTTATTTCCCGTGCATCAACTTATTCAGATTTTAAAACGAATACCGCGTGATCCCTCGCAATTTAGAGAACTTTGAAGGGGGGGGGGAGTCTGAGGCTTCGTATATCTTATTGAAATAAATTACCGTGGTTTCGTAAACTGGAGAACGGATGGAAGAAGGGCATACAAGAAAACAGAAGACGGCATGCAAAGCACATTACGGAAACATGTTAAGTGTGAGGTGAGGCGGGGATAAATAATCCAGTTGAAATTACAGTGGTTGACAGAGCGGCCCACAAATTACCGTCCAGCGAATCTCCTAAATTAATATATTTTAGGGAAAGAAAAACATCTACTAAGCCACCCCCCACCCCCAGTGAGTACCGAAGATACCATTTGCGAAAAAAAAAAAAAAAAAAAAAAACAGCTGTAACATCCGATTTGAATAATTAACTAAGATTTGAATCTGATTATGAAAAATTACAGAATGGTATATTGCAGTTAAGTGATATCCACTAAACAATTAATAATTTTTTTCTTGCTTATGAGCAAAAAAAAAAAAACCTGATAACTATTGTATGCTAAGACAGCCGAATAACTTGATAGCCATTGTCTGCTATTCTTAAACTGGACAGGACTTTTGAAGAAGAGTTCAACAAACGAACCGCACACCGCAAAACAGCTGTCAAGAAATTACGAAGGCTTCCGATTTAATAGAATGCAATATGACCTTCCATAACTAGTATTTAAGTACTATGCACTAAGGTTGTGGAGTTCTCAAAGGTCACGGGTGATCAGACATAAAATTGGAAAGAAAAGGAAATTAGTCATATACAGCAGGCAGTCTACGAGTACCAGGATGGTTAAGTCTGATGTATTCGTTTCTTTTGCGGTTTTTTTTTTTTTTTTTGTCGTCTTACGCGATCATCAAAAGATGAACCATAACTTCTGTGAAAAGGATGTACAACTATCCAAACAGCCACGCCAGATCTCTATCAATTTTTTATTAATGACAAGAAGTGGTCTGCTATACATTGTTGTACAATTAGAAACAATTGCGCAACAATTTGTGGCGTTGTTGCAGATTTCTTTATTTGAAAAAAAAAAAAAAACACGTGTAAATAGAAGATTTGCTACAATAGAGCAGCATTCATAGGTATTATAATCACTGCTATCATTTGAGTAAACATGAATTGAGTCTTCACTGCATATTGATAAACAAACTTAGCATGTTTATTGCTTGTTCCATCGAAATGGTATTTTCCACTTTAAAATGATATTTAGTGGAAATGATCTCTTATCACAATACCGCCGGAAAGGAATTAATAAGTGCTTGGAATAAAATTACAGCAACAGTCACGTGTTAATTTGCTGAGATAGTTTGCATTAGCAAAGGCTTTTCGTCTGTAGAAATGTTGCACGGAATGATCGTGTGAAAATAATATCTTAGAGACACGTTCCTTTGTTTTAATGTCGATGCAGTTCAGTCCCGTTGTTCTGGCCTTTTGCTACGCTTACTAGATACCCGCGCGTGCATCACGGCAGCACAATTCCACTCTGCTGCTCAGCTATGATGGGGTTACTTTGATTCTCTTCCCACACTCCTGCCGCATACAATGATGTACCATTGCTACAAACAACGATGGTTCACTGCTCTGCTAGGGACATGCAATAGACGTAAAAGTTTGGAAAATCAGCAGATTGCAACCACACATTATTGTATATATATACCGAGCAATCAGATTATTACAGTTGGCAGAACTAGTAAGACATTTCAGTTGGCAAGACAACATCTATCACGTTGGAAATAAAAATATTTAAGTTATTATAGAACTCTGTTCTTAAATGGAGTTATATAGCTGCGCCGAGTTCTGAGAAAAAATACCATTCTGTAGAGTTTATTATCTATTTTATATGATCTCAATCGCTGTGTAGTACAGTCAGAGGAGCAATGAATAAACAGTGCTTAATTATTAGAAACTGAGCCTCCATAGCTCAGTTGGTATAGACGAGTTCTTTGGTTCGAATTCCGTATATAATGTGAGACGCCTCTATCAGGTGTTTTCAATCGGATTGTGAGTTAGCACGGGGTCTCACACGCAAGTGGGAAGTTTTTTCTCCCGAACACTCGGGTTTTTCCCTCAGAATAGGGAAATTGATCCTGTGAACACACATTGCACACAGGATACCAACTGCAAGATGGAAGAGATTAGAGCATCACCATCTTATCTTTCTGTTGCACATTATGGATCTCAGGTCAAGATCCATATAAATCAACCTCCTGGATGGAGATGACACTTGACAGGAATTATTATAATCATATTTTTGTAATTTCCACATTTATGTGTAATAGTGAAGCTGACCATAGTATAGCAATATTGGTGATAACGATATGTTCGGCATCTGAATGAGTTGTTCAACTAGTAGTTTCCATCATTTTCAGCACAGAATTGATTCAAACCCAACCAAATCCATGTGAAACAGTCTTATTATAATTGCATTCAGTCAGTGTGAGCTTCGCGGTTTCGTAGTTGGAGCCTCTGTGGCTCCAACTACGAAAATGTGTGTCAAAGATGCCCTTTGGTTAGAAATACTCGTATTTGGGTTCATTCCATCTAGGATGTAAACAATAAGGACATTTTTCAAATGAAGGTGAGTTTAGCCAGTCTCATACGAAGGTGAAAGGTTTTACTTCTGGTATCTCGTTTTTTTTTTTTTTAATCAGGAAAACAGACAAATAGGCCAGAAGATCGCATGCAGGAAACAGACACAGTGCATTGGCTTCAAAGTTGCAGAAATGAGAAGAAAAAAAAAACAGCATCTGAAATACTTTTGGGTAAAAACAAAGATCAATGTCAGAGGGAACTCGCAGTTTTATGCAAAGTGCGTCTGTAAATGGCGAAGCTCTATCGATATGTGTGCGTGTGTGTGTGTGTGTGTGATTTTATCACACACACACACACACACACACACACACACACACACACACACACACACACACACACACACACACACACACACACACACACACCTATATCTATAACTTATAACCTATATCTATATGTGCATATAGATATAGATTATAAGCATGGATTTCAACCAAGGTGCCCCCAGATTTGGTAATCCATGACGAAAGTTATATACGATTAGACGAATATAAATTCCGGTAATCCTCATTGACTGTAAAATGTAGATTGATTTACAGAATTCAAGATAAAAAGGGGTAAAGAGTGCCTCTTGGGAAAAATAATGGGCTACACAGTCCCTTGATGGTAATCAAACTTCGTCAGCATACCTTGCGCTTATACCATGGATCGCTTATGATGGCAACATTAACTCACGGGCGGAACATTTCAGGATTGGGTTGTTCGGGATTACAGTCGAAGAAACTATGACTATGAAGCAAGTATATTAGGTTAGTTAGTTGTTTTTTTTTCTCTTGGAAACCTCCAATTTCCAAGAGAAAAAAACTCTGCCAACCATCCAGAAGGGTGTTCAAAGAAAGGTCTGGAGAACGGGATAGTGACAACGAACAGATGCTCTTTCACAAATCATCTGAATCCAGAACACCCACACCTTTCGATATTCTGAGAATGCCTGTAAAACAGCGGAAAGAGCATCTCTTCACTTTCACACCATTCATGGTCTGAAACCACAACCCTGCTTGTTGGAGGCATGAAATGGTGTGACATATTCATGTTTCTAGAATAGGGTTGATTATCTAACTCTCATTCCAGATAAACTGTCAGAAAAATTTGGCACAAATTGTTGGAAGAGTGGTTCAAAATTTATTTTGATAAACTGACGACACATTTCAACTTAAATCAACTCTATGCTAAAGCAGGTTTAAAACTAAATGCTCATAACTTGTTATAGAACATTTAACTGTAGGGGACGTATTTATTCCTACAGAGATTTTATCACTAAATTACGGATGTCCAGAGTAGAGCTAAGCATCTGAGAAAATATAAAATTATATCCAAACTATTACGAATATTAAAAAAAAAAAATTCCTCAAACGCCTTTATATTCTCCAAAAGGAGTACCCGACAATATTTTAAGAATATTATAACGAATCTCGAATATTTTATGAATAAGCTTTTATTTCAATAACAATTAGTCATTTATTATTTCTTTATCTTAAGGCCAAATCGTTTGGTGTAGTTTTATTTGCATAAATCTTACTCTAAACCGTCTACTCAGCACCTGTTCTAACTAAAGTTGTCGACACAGTCGTATTTCAACTGCAGTGCTAAAGTCACCGCGAACAATGCATTTTAATTAGCGAATTAAAATGGAGGAAAATGTCATACGAAACGAGACGTAACAAAATTACATAAGATTAAATTTGAACATTGTTGTTATTTCAGGATTATTCAGAATCAAGGAAGTAAATAAATTCGAGGTCGTTACTATACTGTTTGTATTATCTCGTACGATTGCTGTGATTAAAAATTGTGACCGATAAAGAATTTCTTTCCTGTGGCCACTAGAATAGTTGTCAGTTTGTTTAACAATCTTCCGTATGCATTATTCCCTGAGTGGGCTATCCACAAGGAACATCGTGCATATTATATACCAATGATACCGGAATTCAACTTTCATTGGGATATAAAATTCTGTAACCAGAAAACTACAGAAATCTAATGAAAATAAGCCGAGAGCCACTTTCCTATATATCTTAAAAAAAAAAAAAAAACCTCAAAGAAATACAATTCAACACTCCTGTGAATACGAAAATGAGCTCCAAAATTAAGAACAAAGTTCATATTATGATTTAATTCCGTAGCTAATAAAATAACAATAACATTTTATAAATATTTGATTTCGACGTTCATTACAATTAATAACAAAGTGCGAATATATGATGACATATCAATCCTTTGACGAATTGCTGACGCTTGAGATTGGTGAGGTGGTCAACCTTTCTCCTTGAGAAACTGGAAATTTAACCTTAATTGAAGTGATGAAATGCTCAAAACCTGAAATATATGACTTGGTGTAAGAAACAGTTGAAAACATTTCTTCTGAGGTATCATTGAATAATAAGTCCTCTGACGACTATCAATTCATTAAGTTCCAAATAGCGTTTCAATTCAGCATGAGAACGAAAATAAATTAGTACCAAATTATCTTCTAAAAATGAGCAATCCATTTCTGTGATTGATTTGATTCCATTGGGTGGAGTCTATACTGGGACCACTTATTCAATGCTTTTTAGCAGCAGGTGCATTTTACTTTCTCTTCTTCCATCTTATTCATACATACCTATGAATTGACAAATTGAGGCCGTTAGTTGTCGTGTTTTTGGGAGATGGACCGAGTCCTTGACTCTTTATCACGTCATCTGAATGAAGAAAATCTGTGTGGATGGGATGTTATTGAGCTAAAAGCTCTAGTAATGGCTGGGTAACAGCAATAGCCAAGACTCAATTAAAACTTCATTGACTACAGCATTGCCATCCGTTACCCTGGATTTTGTCAAAAGCCAACCCCAAATTGAGGCAGTCCTTATCCTTATAAGGACTGGCTTAAAGGGGCGAAGCAAGAATGCTTTTTATCTTCCCCGTTATCTGTAGAGGACAGTGTAGGGATAAGTTGTTATTGAGCTATTAAATCTCTGATCATGGCAGGAGGGTAACAGCAATAGCCGAGCCTCAGTTAGAACTTCATTGGCTACAGCATTGCCATCCATTAGCCTCCAAGGGTATTCAAGGATCTATACTCCAAGTCCTGAGGCAGTTAACAATAGAAAGTAATTACTTATAGCACTAAGATAATATCTTAAAATCGGTGTATTTCGTATTTAAAGTTTTTGCGAATTTTAGAGAAATAAAAAGAAAAAGAAAAAAATACGTTTTCTAAAAATTTAAATAATAAAATAAAGTTAATTTTATATAAAATGAAAAAAAGCTATATGCAAGTAGCCCTATTTATTTCTATACTGATTTTACATATTTTAAAATAACAATGAGAATATATTTCGAAATACTTCTTTGTACCATAGGTTCTATAAAAGAAATGCACAAAGACTTCTTTATTCTGTCAGATTCGTACATCTTTGATAACAAATTCCTGTTATTACTGAGATCTAAATTTCGCTGTCTCTCTTGAAAAGCATTTTTGTTCTTTCGACATATTGTAATAAGTGACTTGTATACATACGATTCCGAATGAGACTCTTTCACCCAACATTTCCCATGAAAACACTCGTCTGGTGAAGATGTCATCAGTGCACTTAATTTCGTAATTTTCACCAAAAGTAACGCCAGAACTCGATTCTGTAATTCCCTTCATTAAAACCATTAACAGCAAAGTGCGGTGGCACTCAAGATACACGAAAGAAAAGAGCGACATCGTTGCAACTGGTAGCCACAATGACAAGATAATTAAATTGCCTTAAGCTACTAATGTTATTTTATGAGCCAACAGTGAAGCTCTAAATGGCTTGCCTCTTGAGGTCTGGTTCCGGTTGCTATTCAAATATCTCTTGCTGTTTACAACAACCTTGAGATGTTTCTCGTTAGAGGGGAAGATTTACTTAATGCAAGAAATAAAAAAAAAGTTTGATTACAAAGAACATTTCAAATGAGTAAATTACTTGGAATATTTGTACTGATGGGCTTAGGAGGAATAGAGGGCGCTACTATCGAACGTGTCAGAAGTAACAGACAAATGAATCGGCACCACTTTCTGTAGTCGCACTACAGTAATGATTATTTGGTTTACAAGAAGTACTGCGGACACAGCTTCCAGCGCTATTAGCGACTCGTGTGTGTGTGTGTGTGTGTGTGTTCTGGTTCACTGTCGGCAAAGACAAAAATATAATTAAAAGTAAAATTGTCTGTAGATAAGTAATACATCATCATCACCATGTTTCACCCACCGTCAACAACAAGACTATATTTATATACGATCGCTGCAACACCAAAAACACTCCGCTGGCTTTCTCATCATTAAACCATCTAACCTTCCGACAGGTGAAAACAGAACGCTAATCCATTTCTTACGTAACTTTGCGTTGAATCTTAATAACCGCGCGTTAATATGTATTTTTCATGGCTTGATGAAGACGACAGAACTGAAATGAGCACGAATATATTTCTAACAAGTGCATAATACGTTTTCCGTTTACAGTTCATAGCCTACTTGACATTGAGCGAATTGTTCGTCGGCACACACACACACAAATGAAATCCATAAAAGGCTATTAAATAGGAGAAAAACGATGTCATAGTAACGGTAGTTATTGTTGAAGTCAAAATAAGTGATGATGGTTTAACAACAGACCCATTCTTTAATTATTATGTTTTGGAAAAAGTGCCATTGTAAACAGAAATATGTCTGCTAGTGGCGCAGTTCACAAAGTGCATTTTGTATTGAATTTTTAATACAAAATTTAATCTGATTTAACGATTATTTAAATAGAATTCAAGGAGAATTAAGAATTTCATTGATAATGAATGCAACATACACTGTAAAGATAACCGTAAATGTTGCCGAAAATAGTTACATCGATCTCCAAAGATGGGTTAAACAATAAAAGAAATCTAATATATCTAGTCCATTACTTCTGGTGCAGAACCAAGTTCAACTTTTTTTTTTTTTAAACCAATTCTATATAAGCCAACTGGCGGTTTTAGAACTTATTTCAATTGCTTTTAATTTGAATTTCATTTGTTTAGAACACCAGTGACCCTTTCTGTCCTCTGAAAGCTCTTCATGATAAATTGGGACTTTTACAGCACGTGATGCTTGTTATGTAGAGGATGTGCAAAATTACATTGATAATCGCAACCTCTTTGTGTTGTGTATGTGTGTTGGCGTCATTTTGACTGTGGGATAGTAATCTTCCAACAGTTCTAGCGGTGCGATTATAAGCAACCCTGTGTTATTCCACACGAATCATTGGTGGCACTCCCTTATAAATATCCCGAGTAAGAAGTTAGGCATGCACTTCACAGCGTCTCCAGTTGACAAGCCCGGAAGAAAGTACTTGTGTCACTGCTGCTGCTGCTGCTCGAGTGAAAGCATGTTCGTTATTCTAGTCCTAAGCTAGCAAATACTTTCCATCAATAAAAGAGTGGAAGGAGATGATAATTGTACTTAATCATCCATACAAGCACTACTTCTGGTAGTTCAGGATAAAAAAAATATAAAAAATAAACTAAATTCTCTATTATTTGATAACGTAGTTTAAAAGTAATATGGAATAGCTGGAGTAACTCAGTCCTTTGTAAAATCGGGTTTTCCCTAGGCATATATACATACACCAACAAACGGATCGTGTGATGCACAACAATGGTTATTGTTAATGCTTTGTAGGAGAGCGGAAAAATAGTACGTTGCCATTGTTGGTAACATATGGCAGTTGTATATCTAGTATTGTTGCGACATAAAGCGAAAGAGACATTGTTGATATCAAATACATGAATCGACAATAAAAATATCCAAATACGAAAAAAAAGAAAAAAAACAATAATGTGAACAGGAGAGGAGAGGAAGGAAAGCTTTACGAATGCTGATATATATCAGCTTGTACTGTATTAAAAACGAACATGAAAAGATTGAAAAAACTCAGATCAAATTAAACCTCATCGTAACCAATTATAGACGATCATTTCCAACAAAAATCGCTTTGTCTCAAAAACAAATGACAAACTTTAATTAAAAATTATATTCATTTATATCTTAATTTGCATACTAATTACAAAATTCTATTAAGTACTTTGAAACCTATAATCATCCTTTGTATTTGGGTACTCGGCCGCCCCTCAGCAAGTAAATTTACATAAAATTATGTCTGCGCTCATAATTCCGATATTACGGCGAACTGTTGGTGGGAAAGGGGGGGGGGAGCAGAGGATTATTCTTTTGACAGTGGCTTCGAGTTCATAAAGGAGGATTCTTTTGGCGCTATTTGGCGAGTAGATTTCCGAGAACCTGGTTGAAGGTGTTTTCATGTAAAAAGAAGGCGAGAATTTTCCGCCTAATCCGAAGGGCGGTCTTATTTTCCGTTAATGAGGTTTCATTGAACTAAGTTACTGTTTTTCAATTTGCAATGAAAACTCTAATGAACTGTTTTATTTGCTATTTAATAAATATCGAACGATGCTCAAAAGACGAAAGTTTAAATGAAAAATCAATGAGCTCATCGCTAAGGAAAACATGTATAAAAAACCTTCGTTTACTAACAGTTGGTGGATCTTTCTGTTGAGTTACAATCGACAAAGCGAGTTATTCGCTAACTGAAATTCCTCTCAAACAAATTTGCTAGAAAGATGAGCTGGCAAAAGGTGATCAGAGAGAATGAGCAACAAAGCAAGAATGATGTACAACACAGGAAAATTTTAATAATTAATTCTACTTTAATTTAAACAATGGAACGTGTCGCTTTATTGTTTCAATTGTTATTGATACAATATTAAAAATTGTTGCCTGTTTATGGAGTTGCCTATGGAATTATGTAATTAACTACTGGGATTTCAGTTATGAATTTGCTGTGAACAGATTGTGAAATTCACTTTGGTTAATGAATTTTGAATCCTAAACATTGAAGTATAATTAGATAATATAATTGCCATATTCATTGTGATTTCACTTTTTTTTTATATTATTATTATTATTTTCATTGCGAATGGATGCATATAATAATTTCCAATGATTCAACAAAAAAATTCTGTTAGAAGAAACTGCCTTTTCCAGCAGTCTTATGTAACTTAATTTTCACTTTATCAAATATTGATCGGTCGATGTTAATTAAAAGAGGAAGTCAATAAATAGACAAATATACTACTAACGTAATCAATGATGATAATCCATGGATGTAATGAATCAACGTAATTACAATTATCCAAAGTTGAAACATGATAGAATAATACTGAAGGTACTAGTGTCATTGAGGTGAAGCTAACGATAATAATGATTATCATCTTGGGAAGGATTCTCTGGATGAAATATATTCCACAGAATGGCTTGTAGTTAGTTATACTTTTGCCATTCATGGGAATGTGTTTTATGTATTTTGTATTAAATGGAGATAGAAAAAGAGAATAAAAATATCGCAGTGATCCTAAGATTTATTTCTGACTCTGATCTGGTTTCTACTTTCACCACGTGACAATCCTCATAAAGTCTATTGATATCCTACTACGATTATCATGAACGTGGATTAATTTAGTTAACTGGATAAGAGTGTAAGAGTACTACCACAGTGGCATCCTCATGATTTGTTCGTTAAACGTCGAAGTCTAATGTAACGTTGTAGCACCGTGATTTTGATTTCTAACCTTATTAATGTCTACACAAGTCTTAATTTTCACTTTTTTACACCCCTGCATAATTTTAGTAATTTTCAATGCACATGCATTTTAGGTAATGTAGTAGCAATTTTAAATTTACATTAAAATAGCAAAATGTGCTCCTCACCCCTTTTGTATTACATTTCACAATTTAAAAATATTGTTAGAACTTATTGTTGTGCTGTTATTTTGTGTAATTTAGTTATTCAATAATAATGCTGTTCAATCTCGGACAAACTGAAATAAATCGATTTTTTTAAAAATATTCATCAAGCTACACAACTATTACTTTATGCAGGTAAAGGGGTAAAGCTACGCTAAAAGATGTGCACAACACAAAATTGTATTGTCAGGAGATTTAAAGGTGCTTATCCATTGTCTATGAGCTTTAAAAAGGTGCGCATTCATTGTTAGATAGCTCTAAAAATAGTAAATAATCCAATCAATACAATTTTAAAGTACGCAATTTTAATTTAAAGTATGTTAATTAAACAACAATGCACTAAAAAACCAGACTAATCAAAACTAGATAGTGGATAATAAAAACTTCAAAGGAAAACGCATATGGATTTCCATTAAAATTAAAATGATCGTAACTAATGTAAATAACTTGAAATTACTGGAAAATGTGTGCACTAAAATATTCCTATCCTTGAAGATCGCTCACACTCCGCTTGCACAAGTGTATATGTGGGAGACTAAAGGAGGTGTAGGCTCTATCGAGATCGGTAGTATATACCCGAACCTCCCACCAACTCGTGTAAACTCATGGCTCATCTTCCATGATCTAACACCTGTAATACGTGAAAATCGAAGCGACGGAAACAGAGTAACACCGTTGCAACAGATTCTCATTGACGGTGGGCGTAACCTTGCTTTCTCCAGTTGGGGCGTACAAAACGTGATGCGGATAAAAACGTTATCATGAATGGGGAAAAGGGGGACTTTCGTGAGAGGCAATACAGCTCTCATGTTGTGTGTTACCTGGTAAGACACAATAATAGCGTCTCACCCTCAAAGCGATGTACAAATATCATCTCCCTAGAGATGTGTGTGGTCAACACTTCCTCATGATCAAAACTACTTGGGATAGATCTCGCGTCTCAAGCACATCTAATAAAGAAAACATACTACCGAAGAAGAAAGAAAGAAAACGTCTTGAAAATTTTTAGATATCAAAAAAAAAAGTTTTAAAAGAAAAAAAAAAGGTAAAGAAAATTCTGGTTCGAGACTAGTTGCTTCATCTCCTGTTTC
Source organism: Typopeltis vanoorti (assembly GCF_054136105.1). Classification (NCBI taxonomy): domain Eukaryota; kingdom Metazoa; phylum Arthropoda; class Arachnida; order Uropygi; family Thelyphonidae; genus Typopeltis; species Typopeltis vanoorti. Next base: position 40,598,167 of record NC_143555.1, read on the forward strand.
AGAATAGTAGATCGGCAATTATAAACTTGCCGATTATGTAATGGGTCGAGTCTAAGTGAATATTTTCTGGGTACAGGAGTGCAAATAAAATGCAATTGATTTTTTTCCAGTGCATAAAAGACACCGAGGTAATGAACTATTAATCTTACTTAATTCAGCAAAGCTATTTGATATGTAGGGCGGAATGCAGCTAATTATCTCCTAATAAACAACACAAACATGAACGAAACGTTAATTTATCATAGCTAACTGCCATTTTTATGAAGACGGTCTTGTGTTCTAAATGCCTCATTAGAGACATTGCTAATGGCTCTACAAATTAATTAGTTCCATCGCTCCTGAGGATACCATTACTAAAACTAGAATGGCATTTTTCAGCTACGCATGTCACTTGACTTGTCCAAGATATTTCTTGAATAAAATACTGCGAGTTCATTGTTGAACCATTAATTCTAATGCTAGAAGAGACTGGATTTTGAAAACAATGATGGTCGAACACGTGCTGCTTATTTTTTTAACTTCTACATTTTAATACGGCTCTTATAATGGCAGCTTGTATAGTAGAATGAAAAATCTAGTTTTCGGCAGGAAAACAGAACAAAACAAAATCTACTGCCTTCTTATGAGGTTAGCTAATTCACCTTCATTCCCCGCCAATGCACGATAGAAAGTTCATATGCCTTGATTATAACAGCAGTTGTTCACTAAATATACGGCTAGTGGCCATTTTATTAGAGATACCTACCCATTAGCATACTAAACCGACGTGAGTTCAAAATAACCTTTGTATGCTGGGACCAACTCCACGAGGATCCGGAACACACTACACCATAATCATATCCAAGAGAGTCGTGAGGTATTGTGTGTTTACTTCGCTATAGCAGGTCCTCACGAAATCTCTTTCGGTCAAATACCAAATATGCGCAGTGAACCAGGATCCACTGACCGAGAGAAAAATCTATTCAAACGAAGTCACTGTCTGATCCTACAATTCCTGGACAAGATGCCAAGTGATACATCGCATGATCTTGTTGAAAATATTGTCACATTTAAGATAAACTTTAAGATAAGATAAAGCATTAATGAATATAACGTTGTTCAGGTGGACCACACTATATAGTAATTGCTGTACTGTTATCAAAAGATGCGACAAGTGCCACAAAGACATGCTCCAGATCGCAACAGCCACCCCCGCCACCTTGCATTGTTTTAACCAAGAACGATGGGTTTGTGACTTCGTGTTATCGTTATGCCCTCTTTCGTAGCATGGAACAACAAGGAACCGCATTCACTGCTCGTACGATTTCTCTCTCCAATCCATCAGCTGGAGTGGCCAATTCTAATAGATATTCCTTCGTCCACCTTAGCTGTAGTGGACAGATTGGATACTTGTCAATAGTTAACAGTTGTCATTGTCCATTCTGGGCAGTGTCCAATGCACAAGACTACATTCGTATACACTTTCGCTGGTTGCATTGAGAAGTTATTGGACCAACTGTAGCGCGCATATTAGCTTTAACGAACCTGTCGACTTTTCACCTGCTTCTTACTTTGAACAACTGTTTCCGTCACATGTGTGATGCGATGCGATGTCTTCTACTCATCCCACCCTTCTCAGCGGAAACGACGTTGAAACAAAAATTCGACAATTTTTACCATTGCATGCAACTAAAACAACACAGATGTATCCACTTTCAAAATTTCGATTTTTTCCCCCATGATTTTTTTAACAAAGATGACAGCAGTACATCTAACACCGCGTGACTTATGCTAAATAAAATAGTGAATGAAAACTATGCAAATAGCTAAAACACTCTCACACGAACATCTTGACATCAAGACGTTAACAGTCCTATGGGTGTAAAGAGGTGGGTTTGAATCCCGTCCAGGGTATGAGGATCATTTATAAGAGCCTTTCATCCGAAGGTGAGTTGGCCGGTCTTGTACGGCGGTGAAAAAGTTTTTCATCGAGCAAAACGGGAAAACCGGCCAATAACAAGTGCAAATAGCAGTTCTAATATTTAGATTCACACACGCCTTAGCATGTGGATGCATCTATTATTCCGATCCCTGAGTGTCCATTATATGATGCTATGCACTAAGTAAGTAAGTAAGTAAGTAAGTAAGCACTAAGTAAGCTATGCAATTTCTTTAAGACATTTTTACTGTAGCTTTATCTGATCACTTTTGCCATTAGAAGCGCAATTAAAGCTATGTTTATTGTGCAATAAAAGTTTACTTTGTAAGCTAGAGGTCTTTTTTTTTTTTTTTTTGATGCCTGTGCAGAATCTCTGATCCTCTACATGTATTGCATATAAGCCAGAACAAACCGTACGTCGTATCCTTTCGTGTAATGAAGGTAGCATAAAAAAGTCTCACAGTCATCTGATTTTATGCTATTATGACGGGGGAAATGGAGCAGGTGATTTCATACAGAATCACACACATTCCCATAAGATGAACATGGAACTGCTTCCTGTTTACAAACTAAACTTACAATAAAACATATGCTAAGCAGTGCCGTGTTTGTAATGAACTTCATTCAGAATGTATTTCGTATTTACATAGTTTTTCATTCACTATTTTATTTAGCATAAGTCACGTGTTGTTAGATGTACTGCTGTCATCTTTGTTAAAATAAAAAGGGGGGAAAAATCAAAATTTTGAAAGTGGATACATCTGTGTTATTTTAGTTGCATGCAATGGTAAAAATTGTCGAATTTTTGTTTCAACGTCTTTTCCGGTGAAAACAAACAACAAAACAACATCGCAAGAATCGCATTTTTTGAATCGAAGTTGCGATTAACTTAAAAGTTGGGATTTGTTTCGAAAGTTGTTGCCGGTAGCAAATTAAACCGTAAATTAGAAATGCAAAAGCTAATGGCAACGCGTTCTTTAAATTAAAGGTCATCTTTGGTAGTTGTAAATAGCAAATTTTCCATTCTCATGAGCTAATTTTTGAATGAAAGTACAATATTATGCTCGTATTCAACAATGATTAGTTAGCAGACGATGAATTAACCAACGTATCAAACAATATTATCCCTTTAAATAATAAACCTTCATAGCTTCTCTGAATCTTTGGGATTTTTTAGGAATTTTTTTAGTATTGATGTGACTAATGTTTAATTTATAATATGCTGCTTATACTACTGTTTAATTCAGTCTATTAACTGATCCCAAGGAGGCTAGTAATTAAAAAAAAAAAAAAAAAACTGATGAAACGGGCAGATGTCTTGTGTTAATAAATAATGCGGATATACCGTAGAAATTAATAGCGCCATGGGTACTCAACTGAGGATCATGACCACATGCTCGCAAATGGAAATTAAAATTAAAATTGCTTTTTTTTTTTTTTTTGAGTGACCTGGAATTGGAGTATGGAGATCATTGGTTATTGGTTGAGTTGTGAGATGACGATTAAATTGATATCGCCAAGTACTCGAATTTAGTGACAAGTTCTGATATTTAAAAAAATAAATAAATATTCTACAGAATTGTAGTTATATGCTGGTTGTGATCTGCTCGGAGTTTGGAGTTCTAAATTAACAGCTATGAAAAAAAAAAACCTTTTAGCATGTGAATTCCGCTAGATATCACGAAGGCGCTTCTACAGTCCAACAAGATATTAGCAAGTGGTCATAATAATAAAACATTATGTCAATAGAGATTCTTCTATAGTATGTTAAACCACTTTTTTCTTATACAGGTAACGGGTCTGCCGCTCTATATTGTTTATTCGACGTAATAACTACTGACATTAGCGTCAGTCACTCTGTTGCTAGGGTGTCTGCAAACATTTCACAGTACCCTCCTTATTGGAGGAGAGGAAGGTGGGGTCAACATGTCTTACAGTTGCTCTATCTTACATTTGGACTATTCAAGATGGGCGATGCACTCCTCAACTAATTTCTTACAGCATGGTGTACTGTCTTGGAAGATTTCGTCTGTGTCTGGGAACAGATGACTTATGGCAGAGTACGCCATGCCGGTCATACGCTCATGTAAGCTTTTGTAAGTGCCAGTTTACGCAATCGTATAACAACCTACCCTGTGCTAGAGTACGGTGCTACGTACTTGTATACTGCTATAGACTGGAAGAGTTCGACTGTGAATGGTCATAATTCCATGTTATCTAGCTAATAGTTAATAATGCACTAAGTCGGACACTCCGGTTGAAACAAATTCATCAAAGATTTATTTTCATTTCTAGTCAATACGATAAGTAAACCTAGACTTTACTTAAGGCATGTAATAACGTGTATTATATCGATCATTTTTTTTATATGTGGCTCCTACCCATGGAAGGTTGATTTATGAACCTACAGTGCATTCCTACTGTGAGTGGGTTAAGGATTTCTTTTCTATTTTTATAAAAATAATATTTTTTTAATCTGGTCTGGAAACTTGCTCTAGAGACCAAACATAACTTTTTCAGCCACCAATAAGGAAGGCGGTGGTCTCACACCGAGCAATGAAATTCATCCCTGCCTAAAGGCAATCACAAAACATACATGTCCACAAAGGGATTCGAACCTACAGCCTGTTGGCTATAGAGAACAAATACGCTAACCACTAGGCCAACCAGGCCGGCATTTGCGTATACTCAAGTCGGTTCGTGTATTTTGCAAGAGTAAAACCGAATTTCTGGGAGAGAAAACCCTCAACCTATTGTGTTCGATACTGAACCATCAGACAACTTGTTCAAGGAAAATGGTAGGGAGTAATGACAGGTCGTGTTTCATAATGTTGAGATTAATATTTCGATTGCCAATGCTATCTTGCAATACTTGTTATAAACTGAGCATTTTAAAAAAAAGTGCTGTACATTTAGGGGAAAAAAACAATATATTTGTCGATGTTTCTTGAATTGCTATTATAAACTGCGCAACAATATCCAAATATGCCAGTCATTTTCCGGTACAATAAATCGTCATTGTTGTACCATTCATATGTCACAATTATACTGATGGCTATGCTTAATATTTCATAAAAACATACAAATCATTCCATAATTCATAGGTAGGTTCTGTGAAGTTATTATCCGAATTTTTCCTGTAAGAAGAGTCACTGTACTTTTTACATTTCTTGAATACTAACGGTGAAGTGGCATTCGTGTTAAGATACTTGTTTAAGTATCTTCTAAGATTGTTCTAAGATTGTTCGGTTGAGAAAACACAAAGACGAGACAATTAATTATTACAAATATGCCGTGAAGAAAGTGTTCAAAAATCAAATATGAACATCTTAAAATATTTTCAACAAATTCTACTTTTTTTTTTTGTTTTTAGTGACCTCCAACATTTCTCGTTAAATTATTTTGTTTTAGGGTAAATGTCATTATCTATTTTTCAATGTACGTAAAAGAATGCACTAGCAGTATTGTTGCAGCTGGGGCATGCGCAGTGAACCTAGTTACATGTGCAATGTTGGTATCATTGTTTCACTTGAGTTTGAAGGATAGTATGAATTTTAGTGTATAATTATAAAAAAAATAAATAAATTTTGCATTTGTTTTCACCCTTAATTGCGAAGGATAACGCTTCATATCTATCATTTGAGGATAAGGCCTGCTTCTAGGAGTGAGATTTGAGTAATTTGAATTAAAAATATTTTGTGATTCCTGAATGGTATTATAGCCAAGTTTCTGCACATTTTCCCCGTTTGCTTCTACTTTAATAACATTTTAGTTATTAAGCGTAGAAACAAGCACATTCAATTACTGAAAATAGGAGCCAACAGGCTTCACTTCAGCGAAGTAAAATTATTCAAAAGTAAGTGGATATTGAAATCCCACATTATTTCTTAGCCGAATAAGAAACTCAAAGATAGAAAATCTAATCTAAGAGTTTCATGCCGAATAGAGAAAACTATACATAAATATAAATTTCGGCGAGTCCAAGCGTAAGCCAACACCCGGTAGTGCAATGCTAGGGCAACTCGTAGTAAAGGTGGTACTAGCTTCGATCACTGTTCTACTAAGAACAGTGATCGAATAGAGCTTGCTCCACCTTTGCTACGAGTTGCCTTAGCATTGCACTACCAGGTGTTGGCTTACGCTTGGACTCGCCGAAATTTATATTTATGTATAGTTTTCTCTATTCGGCATGAAACTCTTAGATTAGATTTTCTATCTTTGAGTTTCTTATTCGGCTAAGAAATAATGTGGTATTTCAATATCCACTTAATTTTGAAGCACATTCAAGACTGAACAAAAAGGTTTAGTTGTTTCAAAACTATTCCATGTTGAAATTGTACTAAGATCTGATAAAATCGATCTACTAGATAACATACTAATTACGAAATCGTGTATATAGCCCGAGAAAATGTTAAATTCGATTTGTCATCGACTTTATAAGGATAAAAAATAAACTTAATCACACACTAAGAAAAATCTTTTGCTAATTAGATAGCCAATAGATAGAGAACCTCGCCCAAATGCAAGTTCTTCAGTCTCGATTGTAGAGTGTCCCAATTATCTCGTGAGTTGTCTATTTGCTGTTCCTGTTTCTACATTCTTAAACGTTTTAGCCAATTTGTCTTTGAATGGTATCAGCTCAAATTCTTGAACTTAATGGTACTCATTATAGAAGACGATGACGAGAGACACGGGTCTAAGCATTAGACCCGTGTCTAAGCATCAGGTGACCAGGTTCATTTCCACCTTATTGTTTCGTGGAATCAATGATTGCGCTAACAAGTAATTTTATACTTGATATAAAAGTAAAACAGCAACGAAATGTTAATAAGAGATTTAAAATTATCAAAGGCTACGTCGGTACAAGTATATTTCGAAAGAAAAAAAATTAAAATATACTGTATATACCAATTTATTTTGTAAAAGGAATGCAGATAACGGGGAAGATGAAAAGCATTCTTGTTTCGCCCCTTTAAGCCAGTCCTTTTAAGGACTTAAGCTGCAATAGACAGAGAATCCACAGTGAGATGCAGTGATTAATACCCTTGGAGGGTAATGGATGGCAATGCTGTAGCAAATGAAGTTCTCACTGAGGTTCGGCTATTGCTGTTACCCTCCTGCCATGATCAGAGCTTTAATAGCTCAATAACACATTATCCCTACACTGTTCTCTACAGATAACGGGAAAGATGAAAAGCATTCTTGCTTCGCCCCTTTAAGCCAGTCCTTATAAGGACTAAGCTGCAATAGAAATCGTAACCTGTCATTTCAGCTGCAATATTTGATGGTATGGGGCGATTGTGATATATTAATGGCAGTAACGGACGAAAACAATTTCAAAACATGTGTTTTGAAATTGTTTGATCCCCGCATGTTATCGGAAACTACCTCAACACTATATATTATATAGTTGCTACCATGAACGTGTTAGACTATATTCCGATCTCCTGATGTTGGAGGGAAAAAAAAAAAAATTACTGCTCTCTATAAGCTATCCTTCTCCTATCTCATGATGCAGTGAAACACATCTGCAAGCAAACCAACATGTAACATGTCAGTTGAAGAGTTTATGCTACCCAGAGATATGAGAAGAGATTAGATTTAATAAAAGACGCATTACCACTGATACCAAAGCTCACAACAAAATCTCACCAAAGTAACAAGAGCGGAAATTGTCTGGAAATATAGAGGAAAAGAGAATATTGAAATTGAAAGGCTTCCTTAGGCATTGCTCCTTTGTTTCACGATAAATACAAAGACAATAAAAAGCAAAGAAGCTTTTCGAAGATTATTTGCAATCTCTAGTAACTGAAGATTAGGGTGTGTGTGTGTGGGGGGGGGGAACTGAATATGCTGAAGAAGACGCCACGATCGAGATAGACAGGTAGCGTTTAGAACAAATTGAATACATCGTAATGCAAATGAACTTTAACCGAAACTGTTATTACTTCTCTACGTTTTGCTCAGTAGAGGGGATGGGGAAGAACCCTAACAATGACCAATAAGACAAGTAACTCGGCATCAAGACGTTAATTTCCTTCAGGAGATCGGTACAATTCTTAGAACTGGTGCCGCATCTTCTCCCCCTCCCCCCCCCTCTCCGTGACCAGACCACCCTCAGGGTTTTGCTTGAATAATTTCTAAGTCAAGGACAAAGATTAGCAAAGACTAGTTCATGAACTCTTCGCTTGGTAACGTCGAATCCACGCGCTCTCCTTTTATTGCATCCATAACGGCCTGCTTTAATGTACGGACTATTTACGGACCAAAGAACAAACGAAACAATGGAAACGGCGATCTCTCTCTTTTTACTTCTTCGGGTAAATCTTATCAGTAACATCCGGCTTTATAGAGCTTCGTTAATATATTAGGTATCAAACTCTCACTTTACAGAGAATGAAGATGAGAAAAACAGATAAAGACATCAAAGCGATTACAATTGAGACATACAAACTAAATAGGCTTAAAATATACAGACGCCGACATCTTGGTGTGTATTTTAACTGTATATCTTTCTTATATTTTCTTTAGTCTTGTTAAGCATTGCTTGTATTATAACTTTATTTCGCTTTTTTTTTTTTTTTTTTTTTTTTTATACACTGTACTCTTTCTCTTTCTGCTCCCCGTAATCTCCCATCGTACCTTTCTCCATTCTTTTATGTCAAGGACATTTCCTCCTCTACAACTTTATTTTATTTATTTACAGAAGGCTGTCATTCCTCCTCATTCTCCTCAATTATTTGGCGATTCTATTCAAGTTGGAATCACAGATATGGTTATATTAAGAAGTAAAATGCTTAAAAATCATTATTTGTTCTTTAAAACACTAGTTTGTATTTATCGTTAATGCATAAGATGGAACTTTTAAGTCAAATGAAAATAATCAGCATTAATAACTTGTTCGCAAAGAGAATGTCCGGGTTTCTGTTCGTTCCCCGTGGCCTACCCCTGGTCCATCGTTATGAAATGTGACGATATTTGCAGGAAAAGCGAATGGAATTGCACCTTCAAAATGTATAACTATTATTTGCTTTCTATTCTGCTGCTTACTACAAGGAAGCTGCCACATTCACATTAATTTAAAACGCATTATCTGACTTTATTTCATTCATAATGGTCTTCTAATAGGTATATTAAAACTCAATTCATAGATTGTTCTAAGCCTGTCTTGATTACTGTGAATATCCCTTAAGTTGCTTGAGTAATCACAAAAAGCTGTTTGTTGAAATCAGAAGTTCATGGAAGTTAGAAAATAAATACTGTGCGGTATTTTAATGGGCGTATTTTTTTCCCTGCGCAACTAACAACGCTATTAAGTATTATCAACTGAAAAAACTAGAAAGTTTGTCTAAAATTATCGTATCAAGTATAATTTAGAATGACAATTTTAATGAAAATACGAGCCACATTACATATTTCAAGTAAAATTTAGATCTTACTTTATCTACCATCTATAAGCTTGTATCAAAGAAGTATATGAATAAATATTATTATTAAATTGGCTGTGGAGTATGATAGGTGAGGCTTAAAGGTACCAAAAAAAAAAAAAAGTCCTTTTTAGGACTTCTAGGGTAACAAATGGTAATACTGTAGCCAATGAAGTTTTAACTGAGGCTCGGCTATTGCCGTTACCCAGCCATGACTAGAGCTTTTAAGCTCAATAACACTCCGTCCACACAGATTTACTTCATTCAGATGACGGAATAAAGAGTCAAGGACTCAGTCCATCGCCCAGTTCTTTTAAGAACTTAAGAACTAAATTGGCTGTGGAGAATGGAATCAATCGACCGTGAGATGCGGTGGTTGATTCATTCAATCAATACCCTGGGAGGGTAATGTGATGGCAATGCTGTAGCCAATGAAGTTCTAACTGAGGCTTGGCTATTGCTGTTACCCTCCTGCCATGATCAGAGCTTTAATAGCTCAATAACACCTTATCCCTACACTGTCCTCTACAGATAACGGGGAAGACGAAAAGCATTCTTGCTTCGCCCCATTAAGCCAGTCCTTATAAGGACTAAATTGGCTGTGAAATTTCAGTAATTTCTTTCTATAATCAGTTGTGAATTTGTTTGGCGTGTAATTTTGATTTTAATGAATGCTTATCCATAAAATGACACGAATAATGTCTGTTGAGTTTTGGTTTAGATTCGCAATCAAGTAACAGAAGTATGTATAAATGAAGTTTTTTGGTAAGTAGTTTTATTCAAAAAAAAAACTTTTAAGTGCAAAATTTTGCTGCCTATGCTGGTAGATCGATTTGATCTACAGGATATTTATATTGGGCTCTAGAACCCATTTCTCAAACTTTATTCTAAAAAAATTATTACCTCCTATCAGACATGTCAAAACCTCTCAATGAAAGCATATTCGAAGAAGTTCACAGAGAATTTCTAAGATTAGGAAAACTATTGAGCGACAACTGGCCAGGGAAAGTAAAGCTGTTAGACATATTACCCCCCTACAGCAGTCACAGAAGATAGGATGGATTATTTAAATAATGGAAGTATGTTGATTGAAACAGAAGAATTAGGACACTCCACGAATATAGAGGATGCTGCATCCCTAGATAGTACTGAGCAGTTTTTGGAAACCAACACAGAATTCCAAATAGTCAAAAAGAAAAGGAAAATCTCCTCTACTGCAGATATACCCAAAACAGCGGAGATAGAACCAGATAATGAACATAAAAAAGGGTACCCCCAGTCGTCCTAAGGGCCAAAGAGCACTGGACGTCCGTTGCATCCGCACTGGAATCTTCAGATATCACCTTCATGAAAGCCACAAACACAGAAGAAGGGATACGTATACAACCAAAAACGCGCCGTCAGACTACAGAAAAATAACCAAACTCCTAGACATCAAGAACCTGCCATACCACACTTTTGCACTCAACAGTGAGAAAAATCTAAAAGTGGTATTGAGAGGAGTAACTGAAACATTACAAATAGAAGACCTCACAGCAGACCTCCAATTTAAGGGATTTAGCCCAATTAAAGTCAGCCGAATGCGGAGAGCTGATAAAACACTCGATCCGATAATTCTAGTGGAAATAAGTAAAGACTAAAAACATATATACAATCTCCAAACCATCTGTGATCTGGTCATAAAAGTTGAGTCATTGAAACAGATGCCAGAAGATTGGCACGCACAACGATGCTGCAAGGCTGAATTTCGTTGCGTGAAATGTGGTGGCAAACACGCATCAAATGAATGCCAAAAACCCCGCACACTTCCAGCAAAGTGAGCAAACTGCGGAGGACCACACCCTGCAAACTATAGGGGGGTGTATAGCATTTCCTCAAAACCAAAAGATACAACTCAAAACCAGTAAACCTATACAAGAACGCACGTCCTCCCATCAAACCATAGTCTCCACAACGAATGGAAGATCGTATGCTGAAGTTACAAGATCAACCTTCCAAAAAAAACCCAAATCCAAATCAGTCACAGCAAACCAACAAACCTATCCTACTGAACATAACAAGCCACTTAGGTAAAATGCTTGCTGAACTCCGACAAACCAACCCAACTCAAAAAGCCAAGGATATCATCTTAAGGCACACACAATCATTCCTTGTAGAAATTTTTAATAGATAAGTCTAAAAGAAAACCGAAATCGCTACAAATTGTTTCATGGAATGTTAATAGTTTATCTATCAAATTACAGGAGCTGCAGGAGTTTGCAGCAGAAACCCAAGCAGACATCATCCTCATAAATGAATCGCATCTTCGTCCAAGTGACAAAATCATAATTAACGGTTATAGCACTTACCGTACAGACAGATGCTTTGCCAGAGGTGGAGGCACTGCCATCTTTGTGAAAAGAAACATAAACCATAATTCAATAGCCGAACCCCAAACAGAACACATGGAAACTACAGGAATAGAAATACACATGGAAAACACAAACAGCATTACGATATATGCAGCCTGCAACCCCGGCAAATAAAAAACTCCTTGAATCTGACTTAGATGTGATACTAAATACAGGCAGAGCAGTGATTATAGCCGGAGATTTTAATGCCAAACATTCAGTCTGGAATACCAGAAACTCAAATATTAACGGAAGAATACTCAACTCTTACACCACTTCAAGAAATATAACAGTAATAGGACCCACCGAACCCACACATTATGGAGCAACCGGACGTCCTGATGTACTAGATATAGCTATATTAAAAAAAACATAGCGCACAGCTATCAGATACAAGCAATCAACGACTTAAGTTCTGATCATAACTCCATCATATTACAACTAGGCACCATACAAGATTTAACGGAAAACACCACCACATTTATAAATTGGAAACAACTTCCCTCAGCCTTCCAGGAAAACCTTGGTCCAATACCGCATATAACATCCACCGAAGATATAGAAAAAACAGTGAAAACTCTTGAAAACAACTACTGACAGTTATAACACAGATAACAAATATAACCAAATGTGCACCATCAAATAAACTCCCAGAGGATATAAAACGTCTTATCCAAGAGAAAAGCAGATTAAGAAGACAATATCAGAGAACAATGGACCCAGCGAATAAACAAGCAGTCAATAGGGCAACAAACCAGGTTCGATATGCCCTAAAGGATCACCATAACCAACTCTGGAATATCAAAATTCACCAATTAAACACAGAGGATCAATCAATGTGGAAAATGATGAAATCACTCCGTTCAAAGCGTTTTACATCCAATCCAAGGTGAATATAGTGCTGTCTACAACGACGAGGAAAAAGCTGAAGCATTTGCTGACAGCCTAGAAAAACAATGCAGCCCCAATTATATCAATACAGATAAAAATTTCATAAGTAAAATCCACACCCAAGTGCGTAAAATAACTCAAAATTCCTCACTCCAATCCAACAACAAATCCATGTCACCAACAGAAATATATGAGATTTTAAGAAAACTAAATAACAAAAAGACTCCGGGTCCAGATGGAATAACAAACAAGGTGCTCAAGCTACTTCCCAGTAAAGGGGTTATGCATCTGGTAGCCATCATTAATGCCATCCTTCGGCTAAATTATTTCCCAGAGCGATGGAAAATTGCCGATGTTTTCCTAATTCCCAAACCTGGAAAAAATACACAGTTTCCTGAAAATTACAGACCAATCAGCCTTCTTTCATGCATAGGTAAGATAGCCGAACGTGCTATTCTCACACGGGTTCAAGAGGCCACAGATATCAACCATGTTATTCAAGATGAACAATTCGGCTTTAGGATATATCACTCCACAACGCTACAAATTTACCGAGTTATCGAATATATAACCCAAGGGTATATATGGCACCAACACTCTGGCGCAGTTTTCCTGGACATCACTCAGGCATTTGATAAAGTGTGGCATCACGGACTAATTTTTAAACTACACGAAGTTGGTATTCCATTACCACTAGTTCTACTTATCAAATCATATCTAAATAACAGAAAATTTAAAATAAAACTCAACGGGATCAGATCCACAGAGAGGAGAAATCACGGCCGGAGTCCCTCCAGGTTCTCTGCTATCTTTCCTACTCTTCTCCATATATATGGCAGATCTTCCCAAACTATCCCCATCTATCACTTCTCTATATGCCGATGACACAATGACACAGAGAGCAGTCAATGAACTGGAGGATTGGTACACCAAATGGCGTATCGCAATCAATCCAAACAAAAGCTCTGCAGTACTTTTCACCAGACGTAAAGCAGTACCAAATACAAGCATACAAATGTTTGGTAAAATCATCCCTTGGCACAATTCCACCAAATATTTGGGAGTTCATCTTGATAGACGTCTAAATTTCAAGTCACATATGGATAGTGTCGTCACGAAAGTAAGTCAGATCATACTACAGCTATATCCACTTTTGAATAGGAACAGCTTCTTAGGCATAAGCAACAGGATTCTCCTTTACAAATCAGTAATCAGACCGCAACTAACTTACGCCTCTCCAACCTGGGATCACACAACTAAAAGCAACATCAACAGACTTCAGATAATACAGATTAAATGCCTAAGAATGGCATTTAATGCCCCGTGGTTCATCAGAAACATCCAGTTACATCAAGAAGCCAATCTTTCAGATATCAAGACCTACATGACAGGCATTGCAGAGAAATTCTTCAATAATTTCTTCAATAAAGATAATCACCCAAATCAGCTAATTCGACAAGCATCGGACTACAAACCCTCAGATCGTTTCAAACATAAAAAACCGAAATCCTCCATCGCAAGAGAAAGCTGATACAGCCTCAAAGTCACAATGAGCGGGTAAATTACCCACAATAATCTCATCACCCACAAATTAAAATCCAGATGAAGGGATAAAAAGTCAAGGACTCAGTCCATCAACCAATTAAGTTCAAAGTTCTTCTTCAACATTGTCGACAATTATTAATTGTATATTCTGGATTCCTCAGTCCAAAGCAAGCTGCCGGTGGTTTAGATAAACAATCAGCAGCTTGTTTACAATTTGACTGATTAAAAAGAACTGGAAGATGTATTACTGATGGAAAGCCGGTGTGAATGAACAAGTCAAACTATCGGTATGCAGAGGAAGTGAAATATCAAAGCGGAAGCAGAAGAGAATTCCATGCTTAGTGGTCAACTCCCATTTCACTAAGTAATTACAGCAGCCGCATGACTGAAATACCTCATATCAACAATAGCTAAAGGACGGTTATTAAATTATAATACAAAGCTTTTAATATTTTAATTAATAAATAATCAGAAGAGGGAGTGTGCGGATGTAGCTTGCAATTCACTATTATCTAAATCCAAATGTCCAAGTCTTTATTAGACTTCCTATTGTTTACATGCAAATAAGCACAGTGCTTAGAATATATAATCTCGTATATATTTATTCCCACTAGAGGTCCATGTTTAGCACATGGTTAAGCAGTATCATCAGTTAGCTATAAATTCTTAGCGTGATGCGAATCTTGAAAGACGTATTTGACTTAATGACCCTCGATCAGGTGGGTGCGTCCGTAATGTCAAAGAAATAAGAAAATCATTACCATACGAGCAAGGTTACACATCCTGATTGCATCCACATACTCGATGACAGAGTGTGGGTTTTTTTTTCCTTTTTTTTTTTTTTTTTTTTTTTACAAGATCATGTTTGACGTAGTAGAAAGATGACCGATAAAAATAGATTTTTTTTTTCTCCGTGTTTAAACTTGTGAATTGACAGAATAATACACAAAAGGGTATGTTAGCCGTTTGCACTTTTCCTAATTATAGTGCATTAACTAAATAAACAGAAGATAAAATTGGATGAAGTGCCTAGTATTTTTTTAGGCTTGTATACTTCCTACAAAAAATCACTTATACTGTACAAATAAGATTTTGCATGTAAGTTGGCTTTTACTTAATGCTCTGATTATGGTTTCATTAAATCATTAGTATCCTCCTTTACGGTGCAGAGTAATAAGCATATGACACAAAAGTCCACATAGCATATGATATATAACCCGTCATTATTAGCGGAACATAAAGAGGAATCAAATTAGTACTGGTGGAGCATCTCGGTCGCATTAGTTCTAGAAGGCCAAAAAATAATATTCACGTAATATAAGCAATCATTCAACAGTAATTTATTAAATACGAATTTCTTTAGATGCATCCCCCCCCTGTGTTTATCAAGCATACACTAAAGAATGTAAAAAAAACTAAGAATTCAAAATTAGAGAATGTTCTTTTTATTACGCTCGTGCAAGGAGTTTGCATTAATATTAATAACTGTACGATACAATGAACACTAACATTAGGATAGCTATTCGTGCACTCCTTCAATAGTATTTATACACAAAAAAGTTTCTATTCAACTGTTAATTATATTGCAGATGGTATGAAGGAGAGGGAAAATAAATTGTGATCCCGTTTTGTTCCTAGCACAACTGTGTAGCTTGCCTTGAATGGCTTCTATATCTTAAATTGACGCAGATGTGCAATCAGTTCCACTGTCACAGTCCTTATCACAAATTCATCCATGCTTCAATGTAGTCACAACTGAGAATAATTATTCCATCTCTCTCTCTCTCTCTCAGTGTCTCCATAATACAGACACGGTATATTAGGACTATTCTCTTGGTGAAAAATAAGCTTGAAATAAGCAGTGAACAATCTTTGTTGAAAAGCACGAAGTAGTTAAGTAGACTCCGCCCGCTTGAGCTCTCACAATGATTTCCTATGTAACGCTTCCTTTCCCCCTTCGACCTCCCCTTAGTATCCACCGAGAACCCTTGTCCCGTATACAGCAACAACACGCTATGTTGCATGTGGAATCAGGTATCTACCGAATCTTCTTCATCGACTGACAACATTATTTCGTCACTGCCTCCGTCTGACTGTAAACAGGAGTAAAAGAAAGACAAAACCGAAATATGAAAATGAGTAGTTGTTTAAATATGACTCTCACCCGTTAAGGGTTTTTTAAACCTATTGTATATATTAGTACCGTACGCAACACAAGGAGATATTCCCCTATTTTTTACATAATCAGGAAACCCTACTCTAGAGGAAATCTTTCACGCTATTTCAAGTTTTCCTTAAGCAGGACGGTCATCTTCTACTCAAAGACAATATATATATATATATATATATATATATATATATATATATAAACCGATGCCTAGGACAGAATTCGAACCCCCAGTCTGCTGAGATCGAACACTCTAAACCACTGGGCGGATTGGTAACACAACCGCCATTTATAGTATACAAATTCGAAGAACTAAAAGCTGCGTAATTTGTCTCTCATTTATATTTCTGCGGTTGTGCAACGCATACAAAATACTCTGATGGCTATCTTTCTTTCGCATTTAGCTTGGATGTATCATCTGTTTCCGCTCATGAGGAGAACAAGATGCCGGACGACTTTCGGAGGCTCTCTCTTTTCATTTTTTTTTCCTTTTTACAGAGAGAGAGACGAACGCAAATTAATAGCAGACAAGCGCGATATACCCCTTCAGAGTTGATATCGATCTTGCCTTGGGCAAACAACGAGTTTTTAGCTCCTGCAGTCCAGTTGTAGACAAGTAATTATTTTACACTGTTTGTCTCTATCGATCACATTATGTAGTGACGCCACGTGCACAAGGGAAATCTACAAATCGATGGTTGATCAGCGGGTGTCAAAGTTTATCTCGTCCCAAGTTGTTCCCACCCTCCTGTAGTTCGATGCGGGAAGTGGGAATTATACCAGCAGAAAGAAAAGTGAGTACAGTGTTAGATTACCTGAACTCCCTTGCGCTGCCTGTAGCACGTGCTCGCTGGGCACACCTGGAAAAGGAAGGGGAGGAGAGGGAGTAGCTATAACAAATATAAGTTGGATGGAAATAAAATAATTGCAGAAAGTATCCCGTTGATAATTAGATGCTATTATTAAACGTAGCTTTGATTAAGGTCTTTTAAACTGCTTTTTAGGGGGGGGGGTTGATAAAATGAAAATTCGATTTAAATGTGTAATTTAGTGAACTTAGTGTAAAGCACATTAAATAATCAGAGACAATTAACATTCAGAGTCCGCATGGAAATTCATTGCTATAGATCTGTATGCAAAGTGTACTTCTTATAACTGAAACCTTGCAGATACACCTCATCCACTGCTTCAGTAATAAAGATTTTACTGGATTAGGAAACATTAATGGTTTATCTCGAGTTTTTATAATTCCTTTCGCAATAAGAACAGTTAATACATGCCTACTTAAATAAAACAACAATAGGTGATCAGTGACATTAATTCATATTGAAGCTCAATATCCTGTATAATATGCACTGAGTTTAGATCGTGAAATGTTGTGCAAGATTGTAAACACATTCACTGACCATCAGGGAATAATATCAGAACAACAAGGACATCAAATATTAATGCTATAAAACAGTTTGTCATAGTATTTATTCGATACATTAACGTGCAATATTTTTCTTTTCAAAAATCAGTAGGGAATGACTAAGTTTTAGTTATTTAGAGCAATTTAAGGCAAGGCCTCGTATTAGTAGCTCTAAAATAATATTTCAGCGCAGGCCGTTGCTTTTGAAATTATGGCCGATTAACTAAGGCTATGAGGGTAGCGCATATTGTCTGTAACTGCGTGTGTTCTTCCGGCCGATTTGCGGTTTTTGTGGAATAAAAAACCCGAGTTTCGAGATGAAAAAAACTTCTGCCTACGTATAAGATAGCCCTAATTCATCTTCAGCTAAGGAAAAACAAACAAAACTAAAGTTCTTCAAATCCTCGACGACTTTGAATCCACATCTTTCATGATCTGAGGGGATTGTGGATATTAGTGAGCTACGGAGGCTTCCAGGAGCAGCCTCTGAAGAGAATTATTGCTACTATAAATATTTTAATCTTTTCTAGTTTTCTCTGCATCGTGGGCCCCTCCCCACGATGCAGAGAAACTTTTGTGCGGTAGAACCCCCCCCCCCCGGGTTGTTCTACCGCACAAAATTTCAGTCTTTTCTGTAGAATACTGAAAACACTCTATGCTATTTGTTCAGTATTGAGGAAAGTTGAAATGCTAAACGAAACGAATACGGTCAAGTTTCTGGCCTACATTTTTAATGTCGTTGACAAATAGGCTTATCAGTTTAAGGTTTTCCTATATACACACACACGCACAGAATGCGCATCGTGAGTTCTCTTACGGATATGCTATGACAGGTTGATTTTCTTATTGTTGCGAACGAATAATCTATCAACAGTTAAGATGTAGTATCGGCGCATGACACTAAATCTTGGAGAGATTTGGCACCAACTTTAGAACAAAAGGTGAAGTTTTTTTCCCTTAGAAACCCTGTTGTTCTAGTACTTTTACACATTCTTTATCAGAGAAATTGAGAACAGCACAACTTCGTTTTAAGAGCATCCCCTGTCTATCCATTGCGCAAAACCATTTTGCATCCTCCATCTTTTGCACTGCTAGATGGATTTTGTAAACGGAATAGATTATAGTTCTGGACCCGCATTACAAAACAGAATATTTTTTATTCGTTTAACTGCAGAAATTAATGCTCTGTCAGTTTGAAAATGTTGCATTATCAGTTTAGCAACAACTGAGAAGTTCAGTCGCTGCTGAACTGGCATAACAGCAGTTTACTGATATTTTTCATCAATAGAGAGTGCTTTTATAGAATATCATCGCCAATTTAAGTACAAAAGTTAATATTTTATGCAATAAAGTCAGACTATCGAGTGGTGACCGGCAGGTAGGGTTGCCATAAACGATGACGCAAACCGAACCTGAAGCGCGATAGGCGAATCGCTACAGTTTGTCAATCCCAGTTGCGTGGCAGATTGGCCAGGGATAGTGAACAAAGGAAGGTGCAAAGTAAGTCTGTAGTGGCTTCAAGTTACACAAAGCTTCAAAATTCTCAGTTAACAACAATTAAGAGCATCATAATCTTTTATATTTATTGATCTCGGTGTCCTCTTTCAATCCATATCCAGGACCTCCTATAAACATTTTGACTTTTAACTAAGAAATCAAGCGCGCGCGCACACGCACACACACACACACACACACACACACACACACACACACACACACACACACACACACACACACACACACACACACACACTGTCATAACAATGCATTATTTTGTTTACTAAGCGCATGAATTGAGGGTGTGTTTTTTCTATTATTTAACATACGAATAACCGCGAGTTACCATCCGTCTGATGGAAAATGCGGCGCCCAGAAATTCAAAATTTGTATTTTTTGATGGCCACCCTCCATCACGTTGTGGTAATGTGTTTGAAATTTTCTTATGTCAATCTCTGGTTCAAGTTTGCATACGATACAAATACGCTAATTTAGGCTCACAAAAACCTGTAATCTAATCACAGGTCATTTAACGAATAGCTGTTATATTGTTGATAACATTCAAGGCTGGCTACCTACCTTCTGTTCAGTGGTTTCAAATTAGTGACGGTAAAACTTGATTCTTCATCTTTTGTATTGGAGCCTTGCTATCTATCAAATAGCATGTTGCATCTGTCGCTAACTGTCGTTATATGGTTACACGATCATTAATATATCTCCGCCCTTTGTTAAACAGATGCGATATTTTTAATTGCAATTAACTTCCTACAAGAATGTCTGTCTTTGCTGCGGGAAGTTAATTATTCAGTAATATTAAGTAGCTTATTAATATTCCAACTACCAGACATGTTCTTCCTCTAAAGTCAATCGAATATTTGCGATAAGATCATACTTTTCCTTAATAGAACTTCGTCACAATAACAGGAGATTTAAATCCTTCGGAATCACATCTGCTATCCTCTTCGTTCAGTTTGATCTTGATTCAATTAAACCTCTTCGTCACGTTTTCAGATGTCAGATAAAAAATATCAAGGGAGAACTGCTGCACTTGACAAACAACATAATCTGTTCATAAAAGGAAAATGATCCGAAGAAATAAAAAAAAATCAAACTAATTAAAAAACAGAGCCAAACAGGGTTTTTAGTTTTTCAAGTTTTCTTCCATTTTAGCAATTCTAGGAGAATAAAACGAAATTCATTCTAAAGCTATCTTAAAATCGTCTTGTTCACTAATAGTAATTGGGCAATTTTTGTATTTGCCGAAGCTGATGACAACGTATTTTCTAAGCTGATTATAAATGTACTTGAATTTTTGTGATTAGTGCTTTTATTTTTGTTTGTTTTCAAGAATACTTTGCAACTATGCTTCCTAGAAATTATTCAACATAAATTTGGATTAAAGCCATATATTTAATGGACAATGACATAACTAATGTGTATTGTTCTGAAACCTCAGACGCAAAGAGCATTGTTAGGAAAGTTCCGAAGCCTTTAAAGGAATGAGCATTTTTAGGAAAGCTCTGAAGCCTTATATAATAACACATTGTTATAAAAGTTCCCAAACCTCAAAAATAATGCACAATATTGGAAAAGTTCTGAAGCCTCAGAGGTAAAGCGCATTGTTAGGAAAGTCCTGAAGCCTGCACATTACTAGAAAAGTTCTGAAGTCTCAAATGGAATGAAAATTGTTAAAAAAAAAAAAAAAAAAAAACCTGTTCTATAGCCTTAAAGATGATGCTCATTGTTGAAGACTTGAACAAACAGGAGAAACAAAAATTATTTTTTCCATTTTTTTTACGTTCCCTATGTTAGACAACAATATTTTATTATATGTCAGTAGGATTTTTATTGTCTTTTGTGAAGAAGTGAAGTGAAGCCTTCCTTCAAGTATCGTCTTCCGTATTCGATATTTAAACTATCAGCAATGAAAATACAAATGCTTTTTAGTGCCTGCCTCTCTTTACATATAACGCGGGTGCGTTATTACGTTAATAAATGGTTCAGTGGTAACGTTAAATAAAATAAAATAAAAAAATAAAAAAAAACTCGGAAGCGATCAGTTTACAGTTAGCATGTCGTTTAGCCAATTACTGGTGGGCAGGATGGTTTCAGGAATCCTGTCATCATCGCAGTAACTTTTTTTTCCCCTATTGTACTAATGGAACAAAAGGTACAAACCATTACATCGATACATTCAGAGTGTATGATTAACTTTTCTGAAACCTCCCTGTAACCTGGCGGAGATGTTGATGACTTAATAAACAAAACAATGATGAGTCAAGTGGATTGTAGGGGTGCAACGAAATTGTCGGCGAGGACAGCGTCCGCTTATATAAAACACATCCCTTCGATGTTTCAACGCGTGCTAGAGGTGTACACACCGCGAATGCAACGGCCACCGACATCGACCTTGTTACGCCGGGGGCTGGCAGTTGCTGTCGGCTACGGAAGCAGGGAGGGCACGGAAGCCTAGAGAAAGCGCATACATCAATGTCAGTAAGGTTATCACCAAGTTGTGTCCCAAGACCGACAGTCCTCGTGCTGTGTGGCACCGACCTCGCCGTACTACTAACGACACTGTGCAGCTGTCTTACCTATCTCGACTGTCGATCGCGAAAGTGTTCGTCTTATTGCTATCTTAGGTTCGACCACTGCGCACGAACCATAACTGATTAGAATGTGCGATGAATCTAGTGTCTTTGTAAGTTTTATATAACCCCCTGACTCCCCCCCCCCCCATTTTTTTTTTTTTTTTTCAAATGCCCTCTTTCTAAAGTTATAATCACTAACGACCTGATTCTGGTCTTAATATCAAAGGGTGTTGGCAACGTTAAGCTCTGGTTGTTTATAATAACGTAATTCGCCCTGATTAACTCTGAAAGAGGTTCCGTTTTATTGAGATTTGATTAAATATTTATCTACAGTGAAAGAGATTTTCTCTTGAATTCTGTATAGAATTTACCGCTGTTCTTTTAAGTGAGGTCATTATACTTAATTCAAAAGACTTTAGTGATCTTAAGCCATCATTTGTGAAAAAGTGAAGCTTGGCATTCTCCCCCCCCCCCCCCTATTTCGACATGTTTTAATCTCGTAGAGGCTGATAACAGTAAAAGGTGAATTGACAGAAACGCGATATACGAACACGTGCATACGATACTAGCGAAGCCGGTGTCGGCCATTTTGGCACATCATTGTTTCTACTTTTTTTTTTTTTTGCTTCCTCGCGAATTATAATTTCTGACTGGGACTGCTTGATATCAACATTATTTCCGAAATACAATTTTCGGAAGCGTCAGTCACTTTCAAACAACGTAATGAACATCTACAGCAAGTTTGCGTATTCTTCCCACTCTACACTACACAGTTGAAATTTCTGCTTTTGCCAAAAGTGACAGATTTCCAACAGAACTGAGATTATGTTTTCTTCAAAAAAAACCTAGCAGTAAGGATTTTCTTATCGTGGTGAAAACTTCTCGGCACTTATCGACAGCCTGGTTTTTGACGCTTGCCTCTCGTTGTGAAGAAATAATGTACGAAGCCGTCCGTTTCAAAAGAAAAGCCTTCATTCGATTTTCATACATGAGAGCGCAAAGACGAATGCTTTAGTGTTGTGTGCGAGTGTTGCTGCTTGTAATATCACATTTGACAATGTGTGTGTTTATTAACAGGGCACATACGAAACAACAAATCTAATGATATCGAACTCATAAATATTACTTCAATTAGAAGGATACTCAATTGGACATCGCTCATAACTTGCTTTATTGCCCGCATCCATTCATAAACTACCCACCGAACTTCCTGTTATTATCACCATCGTCATTAATAACAGTCTGCTGTATCAATGAGTCGCGACGGTCAAACTTGGGCCAAGTTGCACGAAGGGGGTAAGAAAAGGTGCCACCATATCCTGTTAATGATAAATTTAGTCGCTAACATTGCTGTTAGCGGTTCCAGATGCACAACAATAGTGGTTTTTCCTAACTGTGACTTGCTCTTCCTTTGCTGCAATCCAAATTGCAGTCCAATATGACGACGTCAACCAGGTGAACGCCTGTGGCTAATTCGGAAAGTGGTGTATGTGTATATATATATTTCATTAATACTATCACTAATGCAAAAAGTAATCCAGCATCTGTAACCACCTACAGGAATTTAATGAAAAAAATATAATAAAATACAAACCAAACATTAATCACAGTTGCTTTGTTGCTAAAGAATTTGTGAAAATACATATAACTGATTCATATCGAAATCGTTTCATTGTTCTAGGTGGAAACAATGCTTATTATACGAGTATGCCACTGATTCAGTGTAATTGTTTCAGTGCCATCTAACCAGTTTTAAAACAACAACAAACATTTTGTTGTATTTTTACTGGCGTTAAACTTTTTTATAGAATGTGCATTTATTAGTGTTAAAATGCCTTATTATATTAATAAAAATATTTTACTAATAGTAAAAATAAAGAAATATTTATGATGGATATAAATCTTCCAGTTGGTAAAAGCAGGGATTTATTTAAAAGTGTAGCACTAAAATGATGATGTTTTGGTTCTACACCACTGATGAACTAGTACTACATAGATACAAACTACTGTTGCTGTCAATGATGCCGCAACAACAACAAAGCAATCAATGAAACTGATATTCGAAAAACTGCTATAATCAAGGGAAATGTGGAAGTATGTACTTCTAGATAAGGAGTATCGGATCGCAGTAACAATCATGTTATTTGTTGAAAACTTTAATTTCCTTTATAATTTTATCTATTTAAGTTTTTCTAATTACATAGGAAAAAGTCTTTTACCTAATTAAAAAAAAACCAAAGAATCCTATTCTATGTTTTGGAGACGTGAAGAACGTTGAGCGAGCATCTCTCCATTGTTCATGCTCAGAGTTGGGCGAATAGGCAAGAAGATTCCAGTGTTGAACAGTGGAGTCTGCAGGATTTTCTTGAGGTAAGAATCGATGCGATCCGATTTTTCTGAAGGTCAGCGTAATCTGATTTTTAAGCAGGAGTCTAACCTTCTTTAAATACCTTTTTCTACTATTATCTCATCACCGCTTACGCGCGGGACCATATGCTATACCAAGCGACCATTTAAAGCCAAATTCATAGAAAAGGATAGCTACAAGCTCACATTCTCAGTCTGCTATATCTGTTAAATTCTCTATATCGCGAATTCTCTGTCTCTGGTTTATGTTGTACGAAATAAAAATCCGATTTAGGAAGAAAAACGCTGCCACTTCTGTATGAGACCAGATGACTTGGCTGAAAAGTCCCATAAAGAGTTCTGCAGTTATCAGGAGAACTCCAATCGAGGGAAGTATTAAATTCACCAGACGACTGATAAATTATTATTCTGGGTTATGTGTCTTTCGGCAGAGGGGTCAAAATCTCTGCTTAGATCTTTTTTTCTGTTCTCCATTATTCGTCATTATAAACCTGTATATGACAAGTTGACAGATTGTGTACATATTGAGACAAACCCAATTTTTTCGCTTTATGTTTTAAGATCATCAGAATTATTTTTTTTAATTATTTTTTGAAAGGGAGATACAGAATCCTTTACAAATAAAAGATTTTTATCTCATTTTAAGATTATGTTGGATATAAGTTCTTCCCCCTACTACATATTAGGCCTTACTAGCCTGTTACAGAGCTGGCATGAGCTCTCCTAAATCGTACCCGTCCCGAGGATGAGGTGATTAGCCCTGTGCCTCCCGGTATATCCTATGGCTGTATCTCGTGTGTTCACGGGGCCGGTGTGCCTGCTTGCGGGAGGAAAACCCCAAATAAACTGGGGAGAAAAACCTGCTGTCCACGCCCAAGGCCGGCTAACTTGGTTATGTCTGAGAAAGATCCATAAGCTCCTCACCTTGGCGACGGGAATCGAGCCCAGGACACTCCTTTCCCAGGCATATAGTTACGAAGCGCATAGCCACTATGCTAACAGCGCGGACACGTTGGATATAAGTTACTTTCCAAAATGAAAGCGCATAAGAGAACATAAAAAAAACTACCATACTAGGAATAGTTCTAGAATACAGCAGTTTTGAAATGAAAAAGTTGAAACAGTTCATATGAGTCACATATAAGAGTAATATAAAGTTGTTAATATTCTTAATTTTTCTTTCACAAGATCAGACTAGAACTGGACTATATGTTTGCGTTTGGTATAGTTGTGTATGAATTGTTAGAAGGGCAAAGGATAGATAGCTCCGTAACAGGCCATTAGGCCTAATACGTGAAGGGAAGTAGAAGAGCATGAATTGTTTAGATCATCATCATATATATATATATATATATATATATGAAAGAGAGAGAATATATAGAAAATTAGGCGGATGGCTCTAATTGTTATATAGGATGCAGAACTATATTTGAATATGACACAAGAAACTGAAAAGGTTTTTATTGGTATTAAAGGAATTGGATTAAGCTGGTTGGACTGATGCAAAAGAGACTAATGCTATGAATTCAGTGTACTGTCTATTAACTGCGAGTGTTCTTCGGCCAATTTGCCTATTTTGAGGGATACTGGACTCTACCGCAACCATATGAGATCAGCTGACTCCGAGTGAAGTAATCGAAGAGAGAACTTTAGGTTGAGGTCATCTCTTCAATACTATGATAATGTCGCATGATACAAGACTGTTTTAGCATCACAAATAAGAGATTACAGATTAGACGCGCTTTCGCAGTGCAGTCATATGGCTATGCGACAATTACCCTTCGATTAGAAAGGCGTAGGTCTTGGAAAGTAGGAATAACCTTTATAAGAGCTTTTCAAATGACGGTAAGTTAACCAGTCGCATATGGAAGCGACAGGATTATTTCAAGCGAAACAGAAAAACTGTAGAGAACACTACCATACCGCATTTAACAGATTATATTCATTTAATTTGATTAGAATTATAAAAGAGGCAATGAAGCCAGTATATTATGTTTAGTGTTTTCCGGCCTCCGCCTGTTTTGTGGAATTAAAACTCGAATTTCGGGATAAAATCACGTCACCTTCATAAAAGAGCAACTAACTCACTTTCAACTGAAAGTTAATTTTAAAGTTTCCTCGCTTCCTAGACCGGATTCGGACCTACTCCTTTCGGCAAATTATCTAGTTGTTTTCGAGACCATACTCTCTACTGTTTCCATGGATTTTAGTTACTTAATCTATAATTCCAATCCATATTCAGATTAGGCATTTTCTCGCAAGGAAATACGAAGGCATGCAAATTAATAAGCTAAACCACAATTCTGGTAGCTGTTTGTCGAGATCCTTTTCGGATAAGGTGAGATATGGAAGAACGATTAGCGGAAATTCGCCATTTTCTTAAAAGAAAGCGAGGCCGGAGTCATGCATTAGATTCCAAAAAAGGTTTTAGTACTTTGAAACTCTAGCAAGCGAGGTGACAGATGGTGATGGCAGTGAACATCATCTGCCACCTAAGTTTCATCAACTTTATCCGGTTATCTTAATTTTAAGATCTCACCTTTACGGGCTCTTTGATTCCATGCGAAGTGTTTTTGGGAGGTGGTGGGGTTCACAAATCAGTCATCTAAAATAAACAAGTAATGGTGCATGGACTTTTAATGCCCTAATTCTTACAGATAATACAGGATTTCTCTCTCTCTCTCTCTCTCTCTCTCTCTCTCTCTCTCTCTCTCTCTCTCTCTCTCTCTCTCTCTCTCTCTGTGTGTGTGTGTGCATGTGTGTGCGTGCGCGTGAAGGAGAAGGAACTAACTCGTTCGTTAAGCTTTTGACTTCTGACTTATCTCGGGAGTCTCATAAAAATTACATATTGAGCATTATGGACTTTTGCAAACTACAACATGTTATTATATTTAAATTTCATAACAACGACAGCTTAAAATACGTTAAAGAATGGTCAAACGCCTAGGAAACGATCAAGTATAACAAGAACATTGATAAAGAAGAGCTGGAAGAGAGAGAGAGAGAGAGAGAGAGAGAGAGAGAGAGAGAGAGAGAGAATCCTAAAGTAAATTCATTGCACCAATCACAAGAACGTCGAAACCATGAAACCTGAGCTCAGCGTTACAGCTGTTAACCCGTTGGTTCATAAATGAGATTGCTGTCTGTAGTCGGTCGCACGGTTTGGTTTCCTTGCAGAGCACATACAAGCCCCACTGAAAAGCAATGAACACTAAATGCTTATTGCGTTTTTTGCAAATGTAATAATGGAAACTAGCCACAGGGAGAGTGATTTATTAACTAGAAATGTGCGGGTTTAGAGCGTGAGTCTGAATCTGTAAACCCGCAGGATGCCATGTACAACAAGGGACTTTGCATAGAAATTTCAATGAAGAAGGCTAATTGGTTGCCCATCACTCAGAGTGTCTTTGCAGCATTATGACTATTTCAGCGTTAGACATTTTTGCAATCCTAGAGAAAATGCGGAGATTTCAGGTCACTTGTAGTCAACAGTCCCTGAAGTATCCCAGCTGTCATTTAGTTCATATTTCAGTACTGCAGATTTAGAAATCTTATACTAAGGAAATTGGTCAGAGGTGGTTCCAAATGGTTGGGTGCATACTTCTCGATCCAAACATAAACCTCTTTGACTTGTTAAATAAAACGATCTTTATGGCGTTTAAGATCTTCCTTTACTGAAGAAACGAAATAAATTTCACTTAAAACTAACTAAAAAAAAAAACTTAAACAAGAAAACAGTTACCTTTCTTCCTTGCACTACACGGTGGCTTCTTGCGCTATCGACTATGACTCATTTGTAGTTAAATGAGCTAAATACAGACACTGGGAGAATATAAAGGAAAGAGCATTTGTAATTCTCTATTCTCTCCTTCCTTTCATTTTTATTCTAAAAGATGCGTCATAAATGTCGTCTTGCGGGCGAGAGGATAACGTGTCTTCTCCCCTACGAAATCCACTGTTGATATTGATGTTTGTGTCTAGGTGGTGGATGATATTCATTACTGAAAGGGAGGGGGGGGTCATACTGCTTACCGAATTATTTAACCCCTTAGCACATCCGCAGTATTAATGTATGATAAGGTTTCAAACTTTCATCGGTGAGATTCACTGTTAAAAAAAAAAAAAAAATTACAAACAAACGCTGCTTTACTTATTCTGATCTCTTTCCAGCTGCCCATAAAACTCCGCACTCTGTCTGTTGCATGCATGTTTGAATTCAATTCAAATATCGGTTTGCTATTGTTAAAGGGAAAACGTTTATCAGGTCCCATGCTATCTGCCTTTTCGTGTAAGGATCGATAGTCTGTTACTTGGTGCTACTTCAGGTCTTCTTACTGGGAGACCTGAAGTGGCTTGGAAAAAAGTTCCATGTTTGATCTCTTAAAGCAAGATTTCCAAATTATCTTTATCGTTATTCCACCTAGTACTAATGAGCGATAATTTTACATTTCTTGAGATTAAAAAGGGGCGCTGATACGTCCCCTTTTTACGTAGTAGAGACGTGGCAACATTTGGAAACACAACTTTTTTACATTGCAAATAGCATTATGCAGCACGGTTTATTATTAACGCTATTCGGTTTTGGACGCGAGTAAAGAGAAAACCGAAGAGAAGAAAGAAGTTAGATTTTGGAACAAATAAACCAAATTAAGAAAATACAACAAATGATATTTATTGCTCAGATCAGGCATTAAATGACTAACGAACAATGATTTATTATGATATTTCTTCATATGTCAGCAGCAAGAGCATGGGACCTTCCCGGATCATAACGTTTTCAGCGCATCTTTCGAAAGAAAAATTGAATGAAAATCTGGCTCAGAAAAACATTTTTTCAAAAATTATTAGATTTCCATCTGAAGCCTCCTTTTAGCACTCCGTAAAGTCCCCCTCTTTATTTTTAATGATAAATTCGATGGATTTTAAACCGAAAACATTGTTTTCGGTTTAAAAGGGACATGAAAATTAAGAGAGCTTCTTCAAGGGATTGGCATCTGAAAAAAAAAAAAAAACTTGGGAACATCAATTGGAAAAAAATGTATAAGAGTTCGGATTAAGTGGCCTTCAACAATTCCAACAGACGAATTATTATCCTTAAAAAACCATATGTTTGGAATGTCAATTAGTAACCACTAATTTCTTGCGATTCAGCTTTGTTGGAAGAAACCATATTTTTGTTTTTAATTTTTTCCATGTTTTAAAAATACTAATTTCCTCTACCCTGTTTTTTAAGAGTGTGGGCACTTTTTGAATGAAGAGTATATTCATTCTACAACGAACAGGCCAGGGGTTCGAATCCCGCTCCGGAATGTATATTTGGGATTATCATTACGTTGGAGATGAATGTCATTGCCCGGTATGCGACTCATCACCACATTGTTTATTTGTAGCCTGAAACTTGGAAATTTCAAGTCACTTGAGGCCACCAGGTCCAAAATAAAATAAAATAAAATAAAATAAAATAAAATAAATGTATATATATTGTCGTTGCATTAGAAATCTGGCGGCAAATACTTCTTTCCATTCTAAAGAGGAAGAACACTCGACACTCGTGGACTGTATCACTTAACTGAAAGACCGAACCAACACCAAACTTTATTCGACTATCGTTGATGATTAAATACATCTGATAATGTTGCCCTTCTGTTCTGAATACGATGATTGCTCATAAACCCAACACCGAGTTTTGTTTATAAAACAAGTTGAATGGCAGTTTGGCTTGAAACCGAAATGATTTGGAAAATACTCTAATTTAACTCAATTCTCCGTTAAAACATTGATTTAATGTTTCCAAAGTTTTGATGTCTTGGTAAAGTAGCTGAAATATTGTACTTTTTTATTTTTTGCTGTACAAATAAGACAAAATTAAGTGTGCGATAAGAGTACTTTTCAAATCTGTTTTGTCGTAAACTGGAAAATTTTCAGTATCACACATTTTATAAAAGCATTTGCTCAGAGGTAACCTATCAGTATATTTCGAATAGCATGAAATGAAATGGCGAGATTAGTGACTTCCACAGAAGTTTTATCTCCGTGTTCTCATATTTGTAGCATCTCTAAGGACAACAGCGATTCTAGAAAGCCAACCACCTAGAAGTGACTGGGTCAAAAAAAAAAAAAAAAAAATATATATATATATATAATAAAAAAATAATAAAATAAAAAACCTGAAGCAACAAAAATAATCACAGTAATTTTCAAGATTTTAGAATGACTTGTCTCTGTAGAAATAAGTGACAGGTTATCATCAAGGAATTTAAAAAAGAAGTAAAGAGGATCTGAAACGTCCATTTCGACTGGAACGGTGTTTTGGCTCTGCATGACAGGATATGCACAGTAAGTGTCATCAGAATCACTCAGTTCTCATCTCCATTGCGGATCAATGACAAAAAGAAAAGTTGGTTTCATGGCATAGGCTGAAAAAAAAAAGCAAAATTTCATCAGTACGCGTTCAGTTATTGCTATGATTCACACAGTGGTGGATCAGTTACGATCTGCAGATCATTTCGTTAGAGAAGCTTGTGTGCTCTTAATGATAGTTAATATTGGAAACATTTGTTTCCTAAAAAGAGAGAGAGAGAGAGAGAGAGAGAGAGAGAGAGACTCTCAGTAGCTCATTCGGGTTCGACGATGCCCTTTTGGAAAAGTCTTGGTGTGAATCTCGTCCAGTACGCGAAGAACCTTTATCAAGGCTCTTCGACTGAAGGTGAGTTAGCCTGTCTCATACGGAGGTAGCAGAGTTATTCCTCCGGGAAACGAGGAATTTTCGTCCAGTCAATATAACATACGCATTTAATAGATACAATATACTGGTTTGAGTTGCTTGTTCATTTCAATACTCAGGACGGGAATGTTATGTGAAATATGTTAGCATGAGACAACAGTAGCAGCAACTGATAATTTCCGGTTCTCACTTGCATGATACGCCCTTGTAAGAATGGTCCAGAATTCGTAATAATAAATATTACGACCAGTTCTTGACAAATTACTATATTAAATCGATTTGTTTAATTATTTATATTTAATTATTCATACGTGCTGCATTTATTCCATTAAACCTTACAAGAAATCGAAGAAGCTTTAATGGCTACAACGATGTGATTCAACTAGCTATAGACTCTCTGTTCAGGCAAACTATATGCAGTTAATAAAGATAACATAGTCCTTAATTGACGAATTTAAGATGGCTATAGAGTTATACATACATGTAAGTATACATATTACATTCTGTACACCTTCATCTTCCGTATGACTTTGATGTCTTTGCGCTATTAAAAATCAAAATCAAATCAATATTCATCTTCCTGGAGCAAACTGTATGGTCTTCTTCTGGATCGATTAGTTAACTGAATCAATGATGGCTTTAATTCTCCATTCTTTCATAAGGATCTTCAACTATGGCTCATAGGAATCATCACAAGGAGCCTTGAATCATATTCAGACCGTTGAACAAAGTTTCCGAGATAACTGAAATGATTTTTTCTCCCTGATCATCTGTCGGAAGGAATTTTGTTGACATCATAATGTGCTCAAATTATCAAAAGACTCGTCGTGTGTGGTCATAAACTAGAAGAAATGATTTGAAAAAAAGAAAATAAATAAAAATATTGCTACTTCTGAATAGAGTTTAAGGATGTAGTCAAATATAACGTTGGGTCATAACATAACATTAAGTGTGTTTCACTGGGCGGATCAAGTGAAACACAAACATTTAAGTATATTTTTACATATGAAAATATCCTCGAAAATTTCTATCTTAGGATATTGCTGCAAATTTTGCACGTGATTTAGATAAGCTTGTTTTATTATTATTATTATTATTATGCAGTGCTTACAGAATAGAACTGCGCACTGTGAAACAATATTGTTACGTCATTTGGGGATTTACCTGACTGCAATTGATGCATGGAGCGTAAGTGTACGACTGGATTCAGAATCTACTGAATTTATTTTAACAATACACTTCGTTGCCCTCTCAACGATTCACGTGGTAACGTTGAATTCGGAGATCAACGTGCATTTTTTTAAAGATTTACTTATACTGTAAAGAAAAACGAAATGGCTTTTCGATCATCTCCCCTCCCTCCTCCAAACTGTCATCACGAATTTCACCATGTCTAACGGTTATTAATATGTTTTTAATATGGAAACCTCGTTGCAGAACACAAATATTTATCGCAAAGCACTGTTTCAAGTATTTCAAAATAGGCTCATTGCAAATTGATAGTAGCAAGTGATTAATATGAAGGCTCACACCTAATACAATTATTTCTGTTATCTCATCATGTTTCTGAATTATTGCACCAATTGGGAACTATTGGATCGCACTTTGCATTGGACACATGTATTTATTTAACAATGGACCAGCGCACATTCGACGAAATCCTGCAATACATCAGCATCTCCTGAAATCTTGTAACCTTATTTGCATCTGAACTGTCTAACCATAAACAATCAACTCCTAAAAGATAAACCTAAACTGAATACAACTTTAGGCATTAAAAGAAATAGAAAGCAACTTTAAGCATATCATAATAATTAAAAATTATTCCTGTTGATTAATATTGCTAAATTAAAACAAAAACTATATCAGGTAAACCACATTTTTATTTATTTAATTTTTTTAAAATTGAGTAATATTTGAGTTTATAGCTCTGATTGAGATCATTTTCACAATTTGTAATGTCATTGTTACAAACTTTCCTCTTTGCCGATATACGTCCGGAGCTTTCCTTCTCTTCAGCCAAACAATAGGAATAGCTAACTAAGCCTTTAGATAATATAGCTTCCCCTTGTTGAGATGTTACAAATAGCTTTCTCCTTCTTCTCTCTCTGTCACCCCTTCATGCAAATCCGACAGTGACAGATTTTGTCCGACCCCCTATTTCCCGGCCTATCACACATGAAGGGAAGTAATAACACTGTACACTTATTGAAGGATACATACATGTTATGCACGCAAATAGACACATGAGCGCACGCCTGACAGTCTATCCCTTTTATCTTTCGACAACACTCTTTGTTAATTGGCAACTCACGATTTTGCTCAATACATGAGTTAAAAGATAAATCGAGACACGAGGAAATTTACCTAAATTTATCGATAAAACTAAATACGATAAAGACGAGAAATAAGCGAAAGTCATCTCAATTTTCTTCCGCGGTTGAATTACACGTTTAAAAGAAAACAGTATTTATTACAATAAAATTATTACATTCAGCATTGCAGCGTGAACGTTTCAGTGAACGTATTACCTTAAAATAATTGCAATAGTTTCAGAACATATAATTCAATTGTGTATATCACGCTATATGTATATTATGCATCTCGCGTGAAGTGCAAATGACGTAATAATACCTTTCACGCCGCATGGTTCTAATCTAAGTACTGCTAAAACAATAATACACGTTTACCTAAATCACATCAAAATCCAGTGATATCATTTTTAGAACACGAATTACAAGGTGGATACTTTCAAAAGTAAAATATATTTCATTATTTAAAATTTTATGCTACTATAACGTTTCAATCAAAAGAATGACATACGATTGGTGCTTTCATCTACTGAGGTAGTTAAATGTCTTCAGAATTGTAATGGTAAAAGAGCATATTCCTTCTGAATGGCACTGAACGATGAGTAGAATCATATTTTGAAATATAATAACGTTCCTATGATAAGCTGCGTGTATGAAACACTGATTTTGCTGTAAACGATAATCTAAAAAAAAAAAGAAAGAAAGAAACCTGAAATGTTAGGAGGCCTAACTGACAGACACCACCACAACCTCTAAGCCTAATAGGACTATTTTAATATTATGAACGAGTAGCCCTTTGTATGAATGCTATTTACCATTTCATCTGCGGTGTCTAACCGCAGATGTACAACAATGAACATTATTTTATTATCTCTTATTAAAGTAATTTCATGACAATATATAATAATAAAGACAGTTATAATCCTAGATTTATCAGTGAACACTAGGACTATAATCTATTAAGATTAGAGATAAACTTTTCGATTCATCTATAAGTTTCTTTACCGTTATTATAGGTAAGTTAGGCTTAATAGATCGTTCAGACTCTACAGAGTACAATTCTAGACTAACAGGTCGTAATCCAAAACTTTAATAGATGAATTATATGTACGATGTAAAGGACCCACAGTAAAGCAAATGTATTTCTATGTATTTCTATCATTGAACCGAATTCATAAGCTAATGTACCGGTAAGACCAATTCTCTCTCTCTTTAGATGACCGATAACTGCAGACCACGCAAGGTCATGTGAGAGCAACGCCATGCATATGCACACCAACGTCTGTTCACGAGACATGAAACCCAACAGAACTCCACCCCCCCCCCCGTCGGACGGCGTGTGGCGTTTCACCCGAACAGCATCAGCCTAAGACGAGTCAGCAGGTGGAGAAATCTCTGTAGGAGTGGAATTCAACACCTTCAACGCTTCTTGGCGTGGTAATAAATTTTACAGCGCGTGCCCGAATGAAACGAAAACACACAAGTTTGGTTTGGTTCGTGTAATTTGTCGAGTCTCAATCTAGCAAGTAGACAGAGACATTTATTGATCCATTTTTCTTATGGAGACAAATACACACTTTGAAAGTCTAACGTCAACGTAGCACCATATAAAGCTTTCTTCTCCAAGAATTAAACACCTGATAAGTTTATATTGGACACTAAATTATCTCCAGATGACTGAAATAGGATTATTAACAATATTTAATTCTCAGAAATGTTCTTAAAACAATATAGTATTATGTGATTATTATGAATTAGTAACATTTTGACTTTCTGCAAGAGGTGTGAGACTTCACATAACGTTTGAATGAAATTATAAGAATTATCGGATGCCAAACAGCACTGCCGAGAATCATCTTTAATATATTCGTACCTCTGATAATTGAGTAGAAGATGCTCTAGACCGATAATTCACAGAATATATCTTTCATTATGTTGCATTTACTCCTTTATACCCAATGAATTAAAATTATCTGCAACACAACACGTCTTCCTGTATAGCTTATTTACCAGAAAGATTTCAGATAAGTCATTAGATTTATTTTGTGATGTTTATTTACAAACAATATTTCAAGCATTTCCGTTTTGGTGGGTTGAAGCCGTTTTTCGCGCTTTTAGTCCGTTGAGATATTGCGTTCGGAGTTTTCAGCGGGAGAACACAATTATCCCCGCATGCGGTGTTGCGGGATCGAAAGAAAACATCATTGGGTACCGGGTGTGATGATCTCGGGTCATTAGATATCGTTTAAAAGAAAGTCATTATTCACCAAATAATGTGCTGTTCTGAAATCTGCCACTATCCTTATAGTTTGGCAAATAAGAAACGTCTTCAGTTTTTAGTTCCCCGCAAATACACACCGAGTTGCCGATGATGGATAGCTTTAGAAGAGGGCGGTAAAATGTATCGGAAAGATTCTTGAAAGTGTTCTTCATTTGTCTCTGAGGGAACAACTAGGAATCGAGTCGTGTTCCTCAGTTGTTATACGTGCAGCATGAGTCTTTAAGATGGGGGGGGGGGGATCAAAACTGTTTCCCTAAAGATAATAAAATATTCTGAGCAGTGTCCATAAGTCAGATATTGGTCAAATTGTCAAATTTGTATTTATTCAGCAAAACCTCAATATTCCGATATGACTCAGGCACATTATGCGCAATATCATTAGCTACCAGTTTAATTTTCAGTTCAGTTTTGCTGCTAATTGCTAATTGTTTGAGAAACTAAAAGCTAGACCGGAATATTCTGCAGATCAGAGCAGAGTAACACATTCTTCGGTATTTGAAATGCGCAGTCCTGCTTGAAGAGTTGAAAGTTCTTTTCTTTCATAGTTCCACTTTTATTATTCTTAGTCGAAGAATGCGAAATCGTTCTTATGTTTGCAGTAGGTGGAACTGCGAATCATCTAAGTCACTGCTTAAACAAATTCCTGGTTCACAGATAATCCAACTGGTACCATTTTGTGGTTGGATTACTGAGATTTCTCTAGTGACGGTTTTCCTGTGTCTGATACCAGATAGTTCTACTCTACTAGTATCAAAGCGAAAATTAGAAGCCTCCCCCCCACTTAGTTTTTATGACGTTAACATCTTAAAAGATTAAGAAAGCGCTCATATGAAGGGTATCCAAAAATATGATTGCAGTAATTGGTGTTTTAGAATATTAGCTAAATCACATGTTGCAATACAAATAACGATAGTGTTTTAACTTCTTGTTATTTTTTATAGTAGAAACTCTTCCTATTAAGAGAAACCACAATTAGGTAACATACCAGTTAGAATAGAACAGAATAAAGTCAAATGTATTGATTCAACATTCAAAATCTGCTATACCCAGCCACAAAATTAGATTCTCATCTGCCCATTTAACACAAAAATATGCAACTAAACAATCTGAGAATCGAATGGGAAAATATCCCATTAAATTTGCTGTCTTAAATGCATGTACAGTTCAAATACAATGGCGTACTTTGAAATATAAGAAGCTTCTAATGGCGTATAAATAACTTCCAAATAAAGGTCTTGTTGTGGGTGTAAGACAAGTGTGAACAGCAAAAGCAAATCGATGAAAATCAAGTATTCGAAAGCAACCATCACAAAATTTAATAAGAAATAATTATAAGGCGTATTTCCGGAAGGGATTACAATGGCAGAACAAATATTACAGGAGCGAAATTTAAACAGGAAATCGTCTATTTGCATTCTACTATACGAGAGGACATACGAATATAAGTTAGAGCAGTTATTTCCATATTTGCTGAAAATAATTCGACTTTGTGGCGCTGAAAAATGCACTCCTGTCAGTTGAATACAGATTTAAGCTGTTCTGAAGAGACGACAAAAGTCTACTAAGTTGGATCCATCGTGTCGACACCTGTTTATTATTTCATTATTATTAAGTTCAGAAGCGAGAGTTATCGTGTAGTGAATCTTCAGTTGACATAGATTGAGCCCAATATTTTTGAAATGGAAAAAATTGTCAACAGGCATTTAAACAATCATATCACCTGATTCAATATTAATACATTTCTAAAATTTATTTTAATGTGAACTCATGAACGGCTATAATACTAGAGCGCATTCTTACAGAGGGTTGGATAAGAATTAATAATCTCTGTGATGACTCAAAAGGATCTTAGTTGTCCTTTTACCAATAAATCCCAAATTTATCTAACAAACATGGTAATTTTTCAAGTCACTTCAGTATTCTAATAAGCGGGTTGTTGAAAAACTTTTATCGATTAAAAGTTTTAACTTTTAATCGATAAAAGTTAAAAATTTCTTTAACTTTTATCGATTTCCACTTAAAGATTTCCACAGAGAGCCATATCGCGGTTGTATTCGAACCCATAGTCTTGTTAGAGAACGGATACACTATCCACTCTGCCCACCAGGCCGGCATCTATCAGTTCTTCCAGATTATATTTTTAGGCATATTACATGGGCACTCAACTAACTATATCTTAAACCGAAAAATGTGCAGAATATAACAGAACCTAGTGCGTTGCTGTAGGGTCTACTATCCTCATCACTGAGGAGAGCAGACCCTCAGATACTATTGCTCCAGATGCGCTTCACATTACACAAATGTAGCATCGAATTCAAGCAGTTATTAAATCACTTGTAGATTATCTTCGATACTGAAGTGAGGTTTTAGTTTTCTGTATATATTATTCAATTTCCTTTTAATGTATTGGTTTTATTTAAAAAAAAAAAAAACATTTCAGCATGTTAAGCCATACTAGTTTGGCAATGCGTTTTATCATTTCAAGCATTTCGATTTATTTCCGTCAAAACGTCGTCATATTTATATCATCATTTGTTTATCTTGAAGTGGAACAGCACTTTATTCCCCCTCCCCCATACACAGTGCAGAATAAACAAGAAACAAACCACATCAACGATTCTCACATGAGAATAAAGACCGCGGGTTGTCGCATTGCTTCTGAAATTTTCAAAATCAAAAAGACTCACACCACTTCCGACAACTCATAATCAAACACATTTTTCTTTTTCTTTTCTTCCCTTTTCTTTCTTTTTTTTCCCATCACAGACAATAAAAGAATTCGCGACAGACCGCATAGCGAAATGCACTAAATCGCTTATTTATTTTTCGAGTCCTCCCTTCTCATCTTATTTTCCCTCGTTTTTTAATAACCACATTTCTATTACTTAAATTCTTCCGCAGAGAGAGAGAGAGAGAGAGAGAGAGAGAGAGAGAGAGCAACCTATCAGAATTATCTGCACTAGATATCATTGTTTATTACTGGTGACATGCAATTCTCAACCACATACAAATTAGGCGTATCTGTTGTATGAAGCAAAACATTATCACAACACCCCAATTTCGCTTGCCATAGGAATACGCCTGATCTCAAGCTATTTCACTAACGCACATCACTCATGCCTGTAACGATAACTAAATCATGGTCCAATGATGAACAGATTAGGTTTTCAGATTATTGTAAAGGGTTGCTATTCGTTCTGTTCGTGGTTCTAAATCTTTGTAAACAGAGCGGAAACATGACTCGATTCGTTGCAGTTACAATAGTTACAGTCTAATTTGTCATCATTTTCATCACCCACTTAGTAAATTGCAAGTTAAAAAGCAATGAATAGCGTGGGATAGTCAGTTTTGTTCCACCACTAATCATCTTAGAGACAAGACCAATATGGGCTACGACAATTCAATTTCATGTCGCTCTTAAAGATCAGGCTCTCTCTCTCTCTCTCTCTCTCTCACACACACACACACACGCACACACACACACACACACACACACACACACACACACACACACACACACACACACACACACACACACACACACACACACACACACACACACACACACACACACTAATAAGGCATGTGTATTCGCATGGTAACTTTCATGATGATCTACAGTCAAAAACCAAGTTCTAAATCTAAAGAAGCTCTTTCTAGGCCTTTTGGATTTTCATTGGAACATACAGAAGTACATAGAAATGAATACTAATTATGATTAGGAATATAAATACTTGTTACTATTGGAAATACCACCTCTCATTTAGAACGCAGTGAGAATGCACTCGGTTTCAGCGGTGGTGAGAGGTGCATACCGATTTTTGTTTAAAGTGCTTATGACCTTTTGGGAATGAAAAAGCATTAGAGAATTTAATATCTATAATTTTTTTACCAGAATTTCAGTCTGTAATTAATAATTATTTCGAGGAGTAACGAATTGTTTCAACAAATTCAATTGCTGCGATGAAAATAAAATTATACGCGTTCCCTTCCAAGAAAAACGAAAATATGCACAATTATTACTATTATGGGTTTCACACATTTGATACAACATAATCACTTTTAAACCAAGGAAAGCAGAAGACCGTTTCTAACAAAAATAAGAAAGTGAAATTTTTAACTGCTCACAGTGTACTCCACCCTTATCATGAGTTGCCTCAGTATTCAATGCAGAGTATCTCAACACATGTTGGGGCCTATTTTAAATTTTCACCAAAACTTTAAAAGGAATTTTTTGATATAACTGTCGTAAAAAAGCTGCCTGGTTTCGGGAGGAATATATTTTCATATCTAAGCAGCATACTTTTTTTCTCCCGACACATCAAACAAACAAACAAAGAAAAAACACTTATAAGAATTAATAAAAAAAGAATAAACAAAAAGCGATGCACTAATTACTATTTAATAACAAACATTATTTCAACCAATATTGACCAGTATTCATTTCGAGATAGATATAAGACTGTCATAAGAAAACCAAAGAATATTATTGACTACAGTTTTCAGCATAAATATTCTGATAGTTTTGTCTCCCTCTGGATGAATGTCAAATGTTCGAGATGAAATGCATTGGCATAAATCTACACTTAAAATAAGAGCAGGAAAAAAATAAATAAATAAAACACCAAAAAAAAAAAAAAAATGAGTGAATTGTTAAGAAAATATTTTTCATTTTTAAATTCAGACCAGCATCTGCTGTGCTAATTTATTATACAAACCAATCATAATCTAGCAAATGAAAAAAAAATGACATGACATATAATGAAAGTTTATTTTTTTATTTCTTCAAACGTTTTGTAATGATAATGTAATCTGCATGCCTTTTAAACCTTCATTAGCTCAATGGGATGAAAAAAAAGTGTTCTTTTTTCTTGCATCTGGTTATCACGTAGCATGTCAATGCTGCTGTAATATTCTGGCACACACACACATGTAAATGATGACAAGAACTTGATTCTGGCATAGAGCCATGAATAAATGGCAAGAACCCGCAATATTATTCTAATATCTTTATCGATTAGGATTAATGGATAGTAACCGAGGGTAGAGAGTAGAAATCGCTTGCTTTACAACAGACGAAAACAAGATCCCCATCAATAATAGATAGCTGTGAGGGAGCTGACCATTGCTGAAGTAATGGCGAGCACACCGTGTGATGAGACCACAGAACAATGGGGAATGTCGGCGCAGTTTGAAACACTGCATTAAGGGAAAAGACAAATTACTTCCTCATAGACCCCAAAATAAAGTAGCGGTGACAAATTACGCTCCAACAGCCTCATCGTGCGGTCCATGCAAAATATCTTTTGTCGGTGCTATAGCAAATGACAGCTCCGGGAGCGCTTAATGCCAGTGATCGCCCGTTCTCTGCATAATGATTGTGGTCTATGGTTAGCGCAAATCGTCCCGGATCTGCATACAATCGATAGTTGGGTTGTGAAGGATCTCTTGAAGTATCCAGCTACACTATTCCCCCCCTCTCCCTTCTACTTGGGGAACGGGGAGGTATTGGAAGCACCTAGGTATGACACACCATAAATATACATTACATAGCAGATCAAGGCACGCCGATGATAATACGCATACATGTATATGGGAAGGGGAAATGCTTGGATGTCGGCACACAGGAAAACTCGCACGAAACGTCGCTACGTATTTGCACAGGTAACCCCCAAGAGTGCACACGCACGCTGGTCGTAACAGAGTAGGTAATAACCCAGCTATTTTGCACGACACCTCCCGTACAACGCTCACGCAATTTTGACCCAACCACACACACACACACACACACACACATACATACACACAGAGCAACAACATTACGTTTTTTAGACTCCGCACACTCACCTGTTTTTGGCTGCAGCAGCTCGGTCCCGTTGACGGCGGTTCTTGAACCAATTGCCCACTTGGGTTGGGGTAAGGCCCGTCGCTTGCGCCAGCTCCCTCTTCTTGGTAGGATTAGGATAAGGGTCCTGTAAGTACCACTCGCGCAGCAGACTGCGCGTTCGTTCCTTAAAACAGTGCGTCTTTTGTTCGCCGTCCCAGATCGTTCTCGGCAAGGGATATTTTTTTCGCACTCTGTATTTGTCCACGGGTCCTAACGGCCGGCCCCGTAACTTCTCTGCTTCTTGATAGTGGGCTTCCAGCCACATGGCTTGCAACTTGGCGTGCGACGCTTTCGTAAATCGGTGGTTTTCCAGGATGTGATAAAGTTCTCGGAAGTTTCCGGTGTGGAAGGCCACCAAAGCGCGGGCCCGCAAAACGGATTCATTCTTGTTGAGTTCCGCACAGTTCGGGTGGGCTACTGGTAACGACCAGAGAAAACGTCCGAGCCGCTCAATGTCCCCACTTTCCTCGAGTGTTTCACACACAGCAGCCACCTGGTTCACTGTGAAGTTAAGGGTGGGCAGTACAAACATGGGACTGTAGCCCGACACCGGGACAGCCGCATGCCCCAGGCCGAGCGCCATTCGCTCACTGCTCACGGATCACGGTGCGTATCACCCTCGCTCAGTCGGCGCATACGGGCAATAAAGTGAAACGCTTCTTGGTGTCCGATAGCTCTTGGGCCGAACTCCCTTGCCTCAGTGGTAACTGAGGCGAGGCTTGATCCCTTTTACGATCCCAAGCTCTCGTGCATAGAACAACACCATTAGCGATAAACACGGGGGCGGAGTTGGAGGCTATAGATAGGTGTCAGTTGTTATCACGGGATCTCCTGTCACCGTCGTCCCTCTCCGCTTCGCATCGAGTCTGATTTGCTCTTCGGCGCTCCGTCGAATCGGTGGGTGGTACTTACCGGCCGCGTAGCCATGGCGACGGCGTCAGTCAGTGTCAGAACTGTCAATCTTGCATAATAGCGTAGAGAGTAGCCAGTAAGGTATAGATTTCAGGCACGCTTCTCTCGGTACTGGTGAGAAGAACTTAGGGCGAAGACGAGCCTCTCCCGAGAAGGTTACTTAGAAAATGGCACCAACATCAGACGTGTTTCCCGAAACCATCCCGCTGAATCGACAGTATGGCTGAGAAGGAAAGGGGGAGGAAAAGAGAAAAAAAAAAAAAAGGGTTGCCATTAGAGAGAGAGCGTCGCAGGGAACGAAGTGTCTTTCAGTGTGGTGCTGATTACTTTCATCATGGCGTTACCAACGGCAACTGGAGTGATGACGTGGAAATATAGGTTTGTATGCTTTTATCTTCTAAGTATTAAATTGTAGATGTAAGGATCGGAGTGTAGGGATTAATCTGATTATCGAGACATGACCGAACGATGTGTTTCGGGTGTAATAGGAGGGGAAAAGTGGGGAGAGCGCAGTTTTAAAGGAAAACAGAAAGATATTTTGAATTAAAAAAAAAAAAGATACAAAATAAACAAACAGGACGAAGAAACAGAGCGAGGGTGACATTCTATCAAGAAAAAATAAAAATATATTGACTTAAGGACATAGAGAGACAGAAGAAAATGCAGAATAACAATAAATAAATTACTGAAAGTGAAAAAAATAATAAAATCATGAAGTAACATAATTAGTATTCATTATAGATTTCAGACTTTTATGATGTTAGGAACTCTGAAGTTAAACTTTATTGAAATTGTGAGTTGAATACCTACAGTAAAAATCATAATGTACCGTCTATCAGTGTGTATGTATATATATCATTTTCGGTAGATGTTATTTTATTACTGTAGTTCGTATTCCAATTTGAGCTATTCATGCCCCGCCATCTATGAGTCACTATCGGAAATACAATGTCCACGAATACCTAAATTTGATTAAATTGTGATAATTTAACTGCGACATTCGCTTTATGAATTACTGAAGAATATTTCCTAATAGGAAAGTAGAATAACAGAAGTCCAGAAGCCAAATACGAAAAGGGGAGGCGGAACAAGACTAAAGTAATAGTTGCATCAGTATGTACTGAATTATTTTTATATTAACTTTTACATTAAAAAAAAAAGAAAAGTCAATTAGTCAATTAAATGCAGAGCTAAATTCGCAGTCATTGGATCCTCACAAAAGG
The DNA here is from genome assembly GCF_054136105.1 of Typopeltis vanoorti. NCBI lineage: Eukaryota > Metazoa > Arthropoda > Arachnida > Uropygi > Thelyphonidae > Typopeltis > Typopeltis vanoorti. The sequence continues at coordinate 40,641,710 of NC_143555.1, forward strand.
TAAATAATTAATTCGCATTGAAAATAATTATCAAAAACTGCTTTTCTGATTTCCAGCTTCTCTCTCTCTCTCTCTCTCTCTCTCTCTGATTTCTGTGAAGTTGTTGCTAACTGCACGGTTATTATCTTTAGATGGACTTTTTATATCGGCGTTCAGTTTTAAAATTTTTCATTTAAACTTTTGAAATAAATTCATTTAATGTTCATTTAATAAAGCAGGAGTTATCAGTTTTAATTAAAATAATCTATATTTTTTTTCTTATAGATAGGTTCTTTAGACAAGTTCATGCTTCTTATTGCTCCAATGACAGGAGCATGTACCACGTTGAAAAATTATTGCAGATAGTTCCAATTTATTTTTTGCCCCAATAATACTAGGTACTGTGAATATAAAGGGTAAGCAACTTTAGCTGGTGATACTGGAAATATTGCTTGTTTAGAGTTAATCAACCATCAAGGTTATCCCAGGCTTCCATGTCAATCATTCAGTTCTTGTGGCTGAGCCCAATTAAAGCATTTGAGATTGACCGTGGTGGGTGGCGTCATTTAAAATACTGAACCAAGAAACAGCTAGATGTAAACTGTCAGATAGGGATAAGAGAATGATGAAGACCGTTGTGTGTTCCTCCTGTCAGCAGTATGTATACTCTTCCTCAAGTTCAGGGGGTATATTGAGATTTGCACGAAACCTACTGGATTCGACTGCCACTGTTTCGATAGAGGAAATGGTTGGATTCAATTTGCATGGTATAGAGCTCGTGTGCTTGGAGAGTAGACCGTTGTAAAGGTATGGTAGGTATGAAATGAAAAATGACACAATATGCACTCTTCAAATCAGTTGGATGTGTTTGTTTATGAAGTCTGCCAAGAGAACTTCATATACTATAATGTATCTTCCCATCAGTAGTTGTTGGCGTTGATGTTATGTTGTTAGGATACTTCTGATTTAGACCAGGGCCTCCCTTGTCTTAGCCCCTGAAAAAAAAAAATGAACACTGAAGGATACATTAAGAGCAATTCCGTATTGCTTACACTGCAATGGTTCTATGGGAATAACTGAAACGGGTCAGTTGCGTATCAGTATAACAATATATGATTTATTTCTATTTCCTCAAACGATGTAGCGACATCGTTTGAAGAAATAGAAGTATAAAGGTTAGACTGGCCAGAGAAGATTTTTGATCTGGATTACGTGCTATTATCGTTATTTACGGTGAAATCTGTGGATTGTGAATCGTTGTAGCTTATACCAGAGCATTATGGAGAGCGGTTTTAATCCTCCAAGGGGTATTAACGACTGTTTGGAATTCTGCAAGATGTAGTCCACTGGCTTGAGGATGTTTTCATCCTCAAGCCAGTGGACTAATTAGTTTCTTCACAGAACGTGTTCATCTCGGTCCGACTTGGATTCGCTGCTCAAGATATCATAGATATGTTGAATGGGATTGAAATTGGGCTTTGAGCAGGTGAAGGAAGGTTTTCACATTACCCTCAAGTCATTCTGTTTAGGAATTTGAACAACATAAAATTTCCTTATCGTTGTGTTTTATAAAGGAACCGTCATCCTACAACGAGCTCCACGCAGATGATGAAAAATTATCTAGAATGCGAGACCAGAGACAAGTTAACATAAAGAATCACCAGACTAAATAAGGATAAGTAATAAGCAACCTATTTTGACAAAGAAAAAAAAAACAGAATGACGAGCATCCCCTTATAAGTATTGCACTTACTATCACCTTTGCAGTCGAAAATGTAAACGTTCAAGGTTTTGTAAACAGTCTTTAATGGTAAATGGCGTTACTAATTTTATTATTTTGTGGTGGGTACGGATTCTGTGCCATTTAAAGACCAGTCCTTTCGGCGAAAGCCAAGTTCTCAAGTTAAAGTAATCACTGTTTCAGAGTTGGATGCAACATGAATACAGGTCAGACCCAATTATATTTATTTAATGCATCATGTAATGTCCATTAAATTTATTATGTTTATGTCCGTTTTCTGAATTTCAAAGGATGTTGATATGATTATTATTATACAAAACCTCCATGGAGCTACGGGACTTCACTGTGGGAGGCTACCACGCCATACTTATGTTCCGCTCAAATGGATTTGTTCTGTCAACTTCATGTGTTCTCTAGCTCGTTTGCCTGTTTAACAAGATGAAAAGAAGCTCTGTTATCTCCGTATGAGGCTATATCTTAAAGACCTTTGTGAAAAATGATCGAATCGTAATTTAATTATATTTCTAGGAGTTTTTGAGCGTAATTATTTGAAACTGCACTTGGAATTCCAAGAATGTTTCCAGTTAACGGATATATTCCAAAGCAATGATTTTATTGGAGTATGAATCCTGAAGAAAGTTTGGAATCTTGACCCTTTACGCGCGCGCGCACACACACACACACACACATACACACACAGAGAGAGAGAGAGAGAGATTTCAAACAATTCATTTTTTTGTTGCCATCAACCTTAGAGCTAGCAGGCTAGTGAAACTATATTAGGCCTGAAGAAAAAAAAAAAAACAGAAATAAAAGGACGTCATTTTTTTTTTTAGTAACCATTCTATCTATCTTAGTGTTTAAGGAAAGCTGTCAAAAGACAAGTGAAAAAAAAAAGAATTATTCTTTAATAAGACGTAATTAACTTACTCTGATAACTAAAACAAATGGAGGTAAATGCTGATGATTACTACAAACGAAAAAGTGGATAATTGGAGACTGCGAACCCCCCCCCCCCCTGAGAAACCTACACAACAGAACTGACAGCGGATCTTTTGTCATTCGTTTTTATTGCTTTCATCCCACGATTGTCTCATTTCTGTCAAGGCTATGCAAATATGAAAATGTTGTCTGGAGCAGTTCTACGGACATCTTCACATTTCTTAACTCATCCGTTTACTGTTCTAGAATTTGAAATTTTGTTTTATGTTTATTTATTTATTTTCTGTTTGTTTGTTTGACATTTGAGTGTCAACATCACCTCAAGTGGATAATGGGATAATAATGGATAATGCGATTGTTTCGATATGGCAGTTGAAAGTGTCTGTTTACTATTTTCATGTTTTTACTATTTCTTTTTTATTTTCTTAGATGTATACTTTGATAATCTGAAGAAGTCCATTGTTTACACTTGAATGACAACAATCTTTGTGCGCTTTTGTTTATTATGTCTAGCAAATTCTTTGTCATGTTAGGCGGGGTGTTTATATCTTATTACAAAATATTTTCAAATCGTATAAATGTATCTTTTCTGTATTCGTATTCCAGACTTTTTTTACTTAAATAGTATTTTTTTCGAATTCATTACTTTATGAAGTTATTTTTATCATTTATTTTTATCTATTTTATACTATATTTTACATTTACTTGGATGATAACAGCTATGTTTGGAAGGCTAGCTATTAACAATCCTCTAGCACCAGATCTTTAGCGATCATCAGTAAACGATGCCATATACTTTTTTTTTTTTTTTGGAGGGATGGCGGGGAAACAGGAATAGGGAAATTATATGTAGAGTGATGTTCACAAACAAATCAAGAGTAAAAACAACTATTCAGATTTAATAAGGTCATGTTAACAGATTATGAACATTGAAAAATAAAACAAAAATTACGAATGTGAAATGGATTAGAATTATTGATTTATCCTGAGATGCAAATTATGCACTGGATGCTTGTGTAAGTCTTCAGATGGTAGACGATTTTAACCGCCATCGCAACACAACCATCCTGCCCCAAATGTCTGTAGCGTCTTCAAAAGTATCACCTTCGATCTCCAGAACAAGGAAATAAGATTGTCTAATCTTAGTACTAAATATAGACTACTTCATAACTTTTCTGTAAGTCGTAAATCGTCATTCCAAACCTTCGTTGAGCCTTACCAATTGTTTGAATAACACAGAAGGAATAACTTATCTGATTCCTTTCTATCTAACAAATAGAAAGGAATCAGATAAGTCATCCTTATTATTCTATATAGGCATTGCAAGAGTCTCAACAATATTTGAGACTGGGATACTTAGCGGCTTCAAACTCAGTGATTGTGTTCCCATAAGCGTACTAATGACATTTAAATAGTTTGCCTACTTAAATAGTCTAAAGAACAACACATGCCGTGTCCTTTGGCTGGAAAGGGAGTTCGAATCCCGTTTACGAAGCAAGAAATCTGTATGGAATTTTTAATTAAAGAGAAGTTATACGGTGTCTTATACGGTGATCAGAGTTTCTTTATTATGCGGCGTATAGTCTTCTAATGAATGAATCTATTACTCAGATAAGTCACCCTTATTATTCCATATAGGCATTGCAAGATCCTCAACAATATAAATATAAAAATAACAATATAAAAATAAAAATTATTATTTATTTTTACCACTGGCATTCGTCTATTTCCTTCTCCACAAAAACATAAAACCGGTTCATGAAACGGTCCTCGGCTGATGGACATAAAACGCTTGCATCATCGCTTTAGAAGCTTCTTCATTACACTCCAAATAACCACAACCCAAATAAGCCAGTAGTATTGTCCGTTCTCTATTGTTTCTATCCAGAAAATATAATGTTTGGTATTAATTAAACCTTAACAAGTTATATACAATTTAAACGAAATAATAAATGAACTTTTATAACTAAAAGTTACTTATTATAATTCACAAAGTGAAGATTTTTATCTCGAGAAATTGTGATTTAATAGGTATATCGCTCAGCATGAGAAGCATCAGTTTTGCAGTAGATGATCACTATGAATCTAGACAAACACGTACACCTTAGACTCGAGGAGCAGTTACATTAGCACTGAGCACTTCTAGCTTCGGTTTCATAATTTCAGTAATATTAATTGAGCTCAAATTATTATTATTATTATTACATGGCACCTCCACAGGGTCAAAAGACTCATCATTAGGACTCACTGTACACGATCTGCAGTCATCACGATTATAACGAATATAAATTATTATTATCCACACGAAGTCATTTTATTCGTATTGTCATTTTCTTTCATGCTAAATCATGAAAGAAAATGACAATACCAATTTTCATGGTTCACCACTCGATGAACCTGAGAATTACTGCCCCTGATTTCATCAACTAGGTCATAACTTTTAGGCTTAAGTATAGCAAAGAGAAGCACGAAGTCGACATGCAATTTTAGTGAATGAGAATAAAGCCATTAGTGCAGGTGAAAGTAAAGTAAAATGCATTACAGCATATAATAATCCTACACGAATCTAAATATTCAAGTCTAGAATACAAAACAATATATATATAATATATATATATATATATATAATATATATATATATATATATATATATGTATATATATTTTTTTTTTTTTTTTTGCATAAAACCAGAAAGAAAGATCACAAAGACAAATAACTGAACTTGCTTACAATGTGTTTTCATTGCACGGTCTAAGATCGTGGCTTCTTATTGGAGATCTGAAATGACTTGGGGAAAAAAAAAAGACTGTGTTTGGTCTGCAGAGCAGGATTTTCAGGTTATTAACTTTAGCTTATCTAAAAGTGCTGATGAGGTATCACTTAAAAAAAAAAAAAAACTGTACCTATGTTAAGCGAGCTAAAAGGAATATTTTACGATGTCTACTGTCACGTTAAAAAACACATAAGAAATCTAAATTCTGTTTCTGCAATTTCGCTGAAAAGCTTCTGTTTTGAAAGAGGATTATATCATACCAGGGGCAGTGTTGGTAAACTAATAAGACACCTCGTACATCAACTCCGATTAATGTTTTTCTGGAAGGACAATTATTAACACCTTTCAAACTGTCTTCATTATTTACGGAAGGCAATTATTTTTTAAGATGTTCTATTCCTCCAAAGAGCTCCCGTAGCTCGGTTGGTACAGACGAGTACTTTGGTTGAAAAGATCCGGGTTTCGAATAGCGTCTATGACTTGAGGAACCGTTATCAGGTCTTTTCAATGAAATAATGGTGAGTTAGCCGGTCTCATACAGAGGTAGAGGAGTATTTTCTCCCAAGAACTCTGGTTTTTGTTCCCTCAGAACAGACAAATCAGCGCCCGTGTACACAGTTCTGCAGACATAAACCACTTACCCCTAGATGGATGCAGCAGAGGAGTGGTTAAGCCACTACATTAAATTGCCTAAATCCACCTAGTCAAGATGGGGGATTTAGGCAATTTAATGAGAAATAGATGGGGTATTCAATTTAAAATCGCTTCGCAATGCTTAAATAATCCGAAAGTCCCGATTCTGAACCCAAACAGTATTCTTCAAGTCACTGAAGGCAATCAATAAACATGATGCTAGTATCACACCGTAGGATAAAAATAATCCACGGTAGAACGATCATATTCAATTTTTTGAGTACAACTAATGCTGCGTTTTCCTATTTTCCCTTTTTTGTACTTGCGATATCTCAGACGTTTCTATTCCTTATTAAAAAAAAAAACTTTTCCATATCAAATAATTATCACGTGATTACAGCAGCAAAACATTGTAATGGCCACACCTCGTAGGAAAACTAAAAAAGAAACTTTATATTGACTTACTAAATGGTTAGAGGAAACTCTCCGATTAAATAACCTTTGCTAAACTTTTCACAATGATGGTCAAAGTATCCTGAACCTTCAGGTTTAACTCTATGATCTGAATGTATAAAAATAGAATTTAAAGAAGTATTATAAATACAAACACAAACATCTCAGTATAAAATTTATGTCTTCAATTTTGGAAGTGGGTTATTATCCAGTCACCGTTCTCAATGAATTACGAAATGAATGTGATTAATGACTGCATCACATTTAATTATAACAGTCTTATTAATGGCAGCAAAATACCTTCAGATATTACAATAAACAGATCACATTGACCAACTGAAAACTGATGACATTTAACGATATTTCTCATAGCAGTCTTTTCCCGATGAGTGATTGCTGTGCATTCGCCAATTACGGAATATTAAAGTGGAACACAGCAAACAAGGATTCTCCAAATCAATTCGCTTCTTAAATTACGTTTGCTAATGACTATCAGACCAGAAGATTAACCGTGGGAAAAAGATTTCCCATATGAAACTCCTGTCAGCTGCTTAGTGTACATAAGAAAATTATTTAATTGTTAATGTCTCTAGCAGGTGTGTGTGTTATGTTCAATTACAAATTTTTATTACTCTTGCAGCGATGCTCTATAAAGTATGTACATTGGACTCCGCGACGATTAGGAATCAAAAATTCAATTCTTATTCGCATTGCATTTGAATATTCACCTATAATTTAAAAAAGAAAATGCATATCAATGGTTGACCAGGTGAAATAATTCAAGGAATTTGGAGTTGCACTGTGAAAAATAAAATAAAATAAAATAAAATAAAATAGTAGGTGGTTGCTGCACACTAACGGGATCCTCTGTTGGTATCGATGATGTTCGTTGTTTGGAAAAACCAGCTTTCGACTCCGTCAATGATACGAAGAACTTCATAAAACCTTTTCAACTGAATTGTAACTCAGGTTTTAACTTGCAAAACAGGCAACTCTGCCAGAAGAAGCAGCTCAATACAAAGTAGCGAAACTGCATGACCAATAGAGAGCCTCCAGAAACAGAAGGTTTTAAACAAAATGTCCTTCTTTGCGATATTACATGCTAATATTATCGCAAATACGGCACTACTACAAAGAATACAGAGCAACATGAGGCCCAACTTAGTTCACCAACGCATAAGACAATACATTTACACGTTTTCAGCACCTACAATAACATTTATGGCTGAGCAACAAGAAGCTACGATATATACCGTCTGTGCTAAGTACGCTTCCAGTGAACAATCTCTCCTCATAGAGACCGAGGGAAACGTTACATAGAAATGATGAATAAATGCAAAACCTTGCAAATTATAGCATGCGATAAGATTAAGTGAAAAAAAAAATAGTCAACTAACTCTTCGAAAGAAGCTACTCAAGGAAGTTTGTGGATACTATTCTGAACTGTGATTATAATGTTACCTTTCATAAATGCCATGCACCATGCAATATGATTAATTAACAATATATAACAATAATGATTATGTAATAATATCTTTCCAGATAACTCCGATACATGTTACCAGATTTTTAAATGAAAAGCGAAAGCGAAAGGATGGCAATTGTTACTACAAAATTATCGAAAAATATGATACTTATGTTCAGAAATGTTGACTTTATTCTATAATCTCATGTGTCCAGAGCCAGGGACACATGGATAAGCATAGAATAACAAAATCCCGCCATGTCATAGCGGGATTCGAACCCACAGGTCGGAGACGCTATTCATTTAACTAGTTATGCTGGCAAATGCCCCACCGGAATATTTGGAAATCGCAGGATTAAATCAGATGCCTGCGTAGTCATGGTAACCTCCATGACGTCAGGTCTTCCTTCCTTCCTACTATGACAAGTTCGTTTCAAGTCACCAATTAGAGGAACATTTTTTCTAGGTCGTTTTTCAAACGATTCCAGAGTTAGTCAGTCTCTGGGGCAGGTGAGTGGAGATTTTCTTCTCCCGGAAGATTTTTAAAAAAATTATTTATTTTTTTTTTTCACTGTTAAACAAAAGCACTGCACTCAACTGTGGGATGGAAGATGAACCCACCAATTTCCTAAAGAGGTTAAGGAAATAAATAATAATCGGAGTACTCTAAATCAATAACGTAACAGTTTTAAAAAAGGAAATGTTTGACTTCATTTCCTCGCCATTCACAATATGTCACATTTTGTACCTCTTTCTGTAGAGTGTGACATTGTTTAACGAAAATCTGCAGTTCGTTACTTTGGGAAAAGACAAGACAAAATGCAAATGTTATGCCTTCTTTCCCACTCATATAATTCATGTGCTTACGAAGGAGATTCCTTTGAAGAAAATAAAAAATAACTTGTATATTTTCATGTGATACACGATTGCATTCAAACCTTCTTGAAAACTAACATTGGTTTTTCTTTTACAGGTAACATTCTCGATTTATTTATTTATCCGTTATCATCTAGAAGCTGAAATCTGAAGAAGTTTAACTAAGTGGAACATGCGAAAAATAACTGAAGAACAGGGAATTTCAACTATTTTTCTTGTGTATCATTAATATGTATATGTATTATGAATATTTTTGTTTCTAGTTAAATCCTGTCAAAATAATGGATGCTTTTCTCCCATAAAATGTTCACATTTAAGTGTAACTTGTTATTCAACTTTGGAAATGAGTGTGCTGACCAGGAAGAACACAATCCTATTATGATAGCTTTTAAAATATGGCGGAATAACACCGTAATCTAGTGGTGATAGCGTGATTTTAGCGAAATAGTGCGTGGTCATCATAGGCTGTACTGTAGAGGTAACTCATGATGGATACAAACCCAAAACGATTAGGATAATCATAATCCTAGATGGGTTGATTCTCTTATTTATTTGCTGCAAGCGATCTTTATAAATATATAATTTTTCCATAATAAATGAATTCTGAATAAAAAGTGTAGAAGTCCGTGACAAACATCTGTAATGTACGTCTCTTCGTCCTCCCCAACTGGACTTTTTATATGCATTTCAACACGATAGAAAAAAAAAAAAAACCACGAGTACTGTTAAAATATACAAATTTTTGTTTATTTATTTAGACAAAAGGAAAAACGCTGTAAAGTAGTTTACCACTGTAATACTTGAACAGAAAATATGACGCATTTCGCCAAGCAAATTTTCTTTGGGTGACGCATGAATAAACACACTGACGCATGAGCAAACGTATGACTGGAAACACAGTGTGCCCTTAAGATGATTACAGCAACCTCGAATGTGCGGTCTTTAGCCCCCAAAAAAGCTGCTTAAGTACAATCGTTTTGAACTGTTAAATATAGCACAGAAAAAAACCTTAGATTACCATATCTCTATGAGATTTTTTGTTTTCTAGCTTCAATATTTTGCTAGGAATTCCTCGTTAACTTTTTATGTTCCAGACAACCGATCTCCTAAAATTTTGTAGTTGCATCACATTCCATGCTCTTATTGTGTCTTATTCAGCATAAATCCAAAATTTGCTTCAGATGTTAATTTTAGAGATTTGGTTTCCATAAGCTGTGTGCATTTACAAATCACAAGCAGTTTATATATTTATTAGCGTGTTGCAAGTAGGCTACACAATGAATGTAAATTAATAAAAATCAAGATATTACAATGGAGGATATTATAGGCCCGGCCATATTTTATAACCAAATAAAAACAGAATAAATATACGTCTGTATCGGAGTTAACTAGGTATGCACTAGTTGTTCGTCTTTTATCAGTGCTAAAATTAAATTTCATTGATCTGACAACCCTTTTGAACTAATTGGTTCTCACCAGATAGAACGAAAAGGCTCACGCACAGGATGACCACCCAGCAAAAATATTTTGTACCAACTTATACTGGAAAAAGGTACTGGATCTGAAAAAAAAAAAGTACTAATTTTTATTTGCTTTTGTTTCAGTCTATTTAGGACACTTTACGATATTACTACCTTATTATCATAGATGAATTCAATGTAAAACCGTAAAATTAACATATGTACAACAAATATGAAAAGAAAAAAAAGTCAAAACTCACCTCACTGTAGTCATCTATAAGTCCAAGAGCTGCAGTTGTAAATCATCATAACAGAAGTCCCAATTGTAACTCTACCACTTAACATGTGTATTAATTTACTTTGTGTATTAATTAACTCTTCAGAAATAGTAAAATCTTAAGCTGATGAATGTTTCAAATTTTCTTTTGTCAAAAGGAGTCCATTGATCAAGGGAGTTTGTAGTTGATTTCTTATTTTATTATTATTTATTACCACTGCTGAAAATATTCTTTCAGTTGCTGCTAATGAATGAGGGAGGCACAGTACAGTTTAACTAATGTTGCTAAATTAGGAATCATTTGTTCTCCTATAGCATTTTTCATTTCAAAACTTTATTCCAAACACCCTGAATTCTTGACTTTGTTTCAATGCTTCTACAGTCTTCAATAGTTGCAGTTCTCTATCAGGTTCTTCGTAACGTCCCTAGATATATACATTTTCCGTCTAAAAACTGACCATTGTCTGCTGTATTTATCTTTTCAATGGGTTCCAAATTATACTGCATCAAAAAAAAAGTGGTTACTCATATTAAAATATTTAATTTTCTCACTTGTTTTCATTGTTGTAATGATCTTATAACGCACGATAAGTGTTTGAATAGCGAAGAATATATTTTCATTAGATATTGCCAGTCAGATTGCGTGAGTATGGGATCAGTGGAAAGAGAAGGTTAGCGAACAGTGAGAGGGAGGAGGGAAAAAAGAGAAATCATGCTTGTGTCACTGAATGTGACGTATGGGGAGGTGGGAGAAAAGAAAAATATTAAACACAAATGTCTAAATCTCATGTTGTTGTTATTACTCCGAAGAAAGAAAGTACTAGTAGTGGTCACCCTGCTCACGGAGCAAAATAGTATGCCCTATATCCTTATAAGGACTGGCTTAAAGGTACGAAGCAGGAATGCTTTTCATCTTCCCCGTTATCTGTTGAGGACAGTGTACGGATAAGGTGTTATTGAGCTATTAAAGCTCTGATCATGGCAGGAGGGTAACAGCAATAGCCGAGCCTCAGTTAGGACTTTATTGGCTACAGCATTGCCATCCATTACCCTCCAAGGGTATGTATTAATCAACGCATCTCACGGTCGACTATCATTCTCCTTCCGAATCCTCAAGTATGCTTATAGTCCTTATAAGGACTGGCTTAAAGGGCGAAGCAAGAATGCTTTTCATCTTCCCCGTTATCTGTAGAGGACAGTGTAAGGATAAGGTGTTATTCAGCTATCAAAGCTCTGATCATGGCAGGAGGGTAACAGCAATAGCCGAGCCTCAGTTAGAACTTCATTGGCTACAGCATTGCCATATTTAAAGGTAAAGCCGTCTCTAAAAATTCGGACGATCCCTAGGCCACTCAATCGTGAGCGAAACACCGTCCATTTCAGGGTTGGCTCCACTCAGTGATGGCCTTCCACCTACACACCACCACCGAGCAGAACCGCTCATATTCTGAAGATTCCGAAGAAAGCATTCACCGACAAAGCCCCTCAGCGGGCCGAGCCGGAGAACACGTTCCCCGGAGACTCAAATTACTCCCTTAAGGCAAAAACCTTAAGAGGGCGTACCCAAACTCTTGAATCTCTGCGCCCCAGGGGGTAACCGCAACAGCCGAACCTCAGTTAAACTTCATTGGTACAGCATTGCTATCCGCATCTCACATTAATCACCGCATCTCACGGTCGATCAATCCATTCTTCGTCAAGTATGCTTATATCCTTATAAGGACTAGCTTAAATGGGCAAAGCAAGAATGCTTTTCATCTTCCCCGTTATCTGTAGAGGACAGTGTAGGGATAAGGTGTTATTGAGCTATTAACGCTCTGATCATGGCAGGAGGGTAACAGCAATAGCCAAGCCTCAGTTACCATCCTGCCATTATCAGAGCTGGATGGCAGTGCTGGCAATGGATGGCAATGCTGTAGTCATCCATTACCCTCCAAGGATATTAATCACCACATCTCACGGTCGATTGCTTTTCAATGTCAGAAAGTTAAACTCATAATAAATGTACTTTTGGTAAGTGCATATACATATTACTAAAACCTTGAGCCAAAATGCTTTAATTTATAAAAGTACACAAGAAATAAGAGAAAAATTATTGATGCGGTGATATTTTATAGCCAAATTATTAAAAAAATATATTTTTTATTACTGTTTATAAAATCTGACTGATCCATGATATTCTCCATCTTAAGTATGCCAAATTGAAACCTTTTGGCTCAATATTTTAGTAATTAATAAAAACCAAAATAACCAGAAGAAATTTTCCATTTTATTATGATTCTGTGATCTAGGTTAGCGCAAAAACTGGTCTATATTTTGCAAAAAAATGTTGACGTAATTTATTATTTTGTCAACTTTTAAAAAAGAAGAAAAGAAAAGAAAAAGAAAATCAAAAACGTATTACATTGTGAATCATGACTAAGGTAAGGATAAAATTTCTAGGATATTCAGGGAGAGTGATTTCCTTCTACCCCTGCCCGAGAAATTCCGAGTACTCAGCCAGAAAGTATGTATGTTTTTTTTTTTACATCTCCTGTTCTCTCCTGTTATTAAGTGCCTATATACTGCGCGGCTATCCCGGTTATTATTTGATAAATGTCCATCTTACATGCAATCTGAAGCAGCGCTGCGTCATCAGTGACACAAATCTGTTCAAGGTTATGTAAAGAAGTAAACAGGCAGATATCATACAACAATGTGTGTGTGCGCGCGCGCGCACTGTTTAACGCATAATGACCACGGGGCTAAGTGACTTCCAGCACGATATTAGTTGGCGGGAGTGGTCCTGATACAAGTACAGCAATCCCTCGATTAGTGCGCCTAATGCGTTCCTTAAAACAGACGCATTAATCGAAAACGCACTAATCGAATATAATAACCTATGGGAAAAAGTATAATTCGTTCCTCAAATTTCTTTTTTGAACCTTAATTGTTTTTATAAAAGAATCAATGCCTCAAGGCCTAGTTAAAGGAAAACCATGAAACTGAAACACAATAAAACATTCAGAATATAAATTTTATTATTCTACTTCTTAACAAAGAATTGAGCTAAAGTAGTTTGGCGGGCATTCTGTTTCTTTTTTTCACACAACCGACCGTATGGCCCTATTGCCTCTTCTACTCTTCTGCAAATTTTACTGCTTCGCTCTTCATCAGGGTCAGCCTCCAAGCATTGCTGCTTAAAAACTTCGATTGTACGAAAAATATTTTCAAATTGTTTCTGTGAAATCTCTTTTGGCTGACTATCAGTGGTTAAATTTTCTTCATATTCTTCACGATCTTCCCGCTGTGCATCTAAATTTAGCAGGTCGGAATCACTCAATTCTTCAGAATGAGATTAATTAACTTTTGGACGTTATCATTGAATGGGTGAAAGAAAGGAAAAACGTACGAATTGGTCGCCAAAACGCGAAATCACGTGCTTATAGATAAACTTTCCAAACTGTTATACAAGCAAAATAGTTACCACTTTAAAAACTATAATCATCATAAAAGAGAAGTTAATTATCCGAGTGTAATAATAAACAACTCATCCCAGAAGACGGATTGATTACCCTATTATCGGAATGGATTATCCTTTTTGTGACATGCGCAGAAGTGTCGAAGGATCTCGAATCTGTGGGCGTACTATAGCAGATGACATAAATTTTGGCGGTAAAATTTTGGAGCATAGTGTATACGGAAGTAGTGTAGTATGCCATTAAAAATAACTTTGTAAAATGTTTTAAATCGGTAACTAAATTATTTCATTCTTGTCAGTGATTTTTAAAATGTTAGCCATAAAAATGTATAGATAGAAAAAATTTTAAAATCTGTAACATTTATTTTTAAGATGTATATAGGCGCACTAATCGAATTTTAGAGGCGCACTAATCGAATTTGGGTATTGAAAAAAATTGACGCACTAATCGAAAACGCACTAATCAAGGCATTAGTGTATTATGAAAACTCTTCTCTGAGTGCTTATGCAAAAGTAGACAGTCCAAACATTCAATAGCCAGAGAAAGTTTGTTGATCTAAGAGGCTGGCAGAGGGTTATAAGAATCGTACAAGTATAGTCTAACCAACAGGTCACGATCTGTCAAATGGAGCTTATTACAACCATGTAATAAGCTCCAACTGTTAATGAACTACAGTTCTTCTGGAGAAGAAGGTTTATTAACATTTAAAATACGCTGCTTGTTGACAAGATGCTTCGGTCATAATTCAAACCAACCGGATGCATCCTTTTATGTTCACAATTTAACCATCTGGTAATGGTTATTTCTAGAAGAATAATGTGATAAGAGTCAGCTCATTTATGTTCATGTCACGGCGAGTTAGGATTATTCTAAAATGGACGCTGTTTGATTTGCATAGGGATATCTATTAAAATGGCTACTCAGTGTATATACAGCATGGCAAGCTCTCGGTCCACTGATACAAAAAAAAAAAAAAAAAAAAAAACTGATTGTTTTTCCCCCTACACACACCGTTATGTATATTTATGGACGAGTTAGAGATTCTGAAAATTTTCTTTATTTCTGTGATGTAAACTACTTTTCAGGTATGAAGACAACGACCAGAAAGTACACGCAGCAAACTCTCATGCAAAATGAATTGTTTGTAGTTTATAATAGATCTCGTGTTCTATACTAATGCATAAGCCAGTCGATTTTAGTAACTATTCGAGATTTGGCTGCCAAGTAATGATAATACGGTTGCGTGTGCTCTCTTTGGCAGCATGACTAACAAAGGAGGGATTACCATCAGGCAACTCAAGATAGGTCCTATGAGGATTATATACAATGTACAAATACAAGGTTATAAATTAAATCAAAGAAACAATAATTTGCTTAAACAACAACTAGAAATATCACTTTATTATAACATCTTTCAAATGACAACTTTTTTTTAATTCCCTTTTTTTCCCTTACTTTTATATTTGTGTCACCGTATTGTCGATAATACGACAGGTCTGTTCTATAATTAATTTTCCAATGATTAAAAAAAAAAATCTCTAAAGAAAGTTTTAAACAAAATTGTCTCTTGGTATGTATCGACTGACCTCCGTTAAGGTCTAATTTGGTTCCGGACACGATCGTGTTCCAACAGAATGGTTCGAGCTGCTCGCATTGAAGTTTAAATTCAAACAGTTCTCACTACGTGCTGGAACTCTCCACAAAATCTCATTCTTCTTATTATGATTTTTTTTCATAAATTAAAATTAAAATTTTATAATTTTTGTTTCCAAAATATGTATATGGCATTCGTATAACTGAAATCTACTGGATAAATAAAATTGTTTCAGAGGTTTATAATTTATTATATTAAAATCTTAAAAAAATATATCAGCTAACGTCTTTTAAAAAAAAATACATTAATTAAGTTGCAGAATATTATGGATTCAGTCATATTTTATAAATAAACGTAAAAATGAAAAGTCTTTCAAGTAGTGCATACCAAGTCAATGCCAATGCCGACAATTATATTCTCATAACTGCTCTGGTAAATTTTGGAAATGTTTAAAGTTTATTTTTATATTTAGCTATAAAATATGATTGGATCCATAATATTCTCTAAAGCAGTACTTAATTATGCTAAAATCAAGCGCCGTTCAGATCTATATTTTAATAAAATGCTAATATACTAAAATACTATATTTTTGTAAAATATTGAAGTAAAAATAATTCTTCGACTTTGAATAAGGTTCTATAAGGTTCTAGGCAGGGCTATAAGGTGCTAGGCAGGGTTATCGAGGAGATAAGGTATAACGGTAAGCTGTAGTTCGCTCTCTAAGGTTTCTTCCGAAATTTTGCTTCCGGTGAGGGGGGGGTTTGCCCTGAGAGAGCATTTTCAGTCTCCGGGGAGGGTGTTCTCCGGCGGGGCCCTGTCGGTGGATGCTTTCCCTTGGAATATGAGCGGTTCTGCTCAGTGGTGGAGGTGCCCGTCACTGAGTGGAACCAATGCTGAGTTGGACGATCTTTCGGCCACTCGTAGGGAGTGGTTCCGGGGATCGCCTAATTTTTAGAGATGGTTTTACTTATTCAGTAGCCTATGATGTTTTAACTGAGGTTCGGCATTGCCGAACCTCAGTTAAAACCCTGGAACGTTAAATTTCGCTCTTTTAGGTTTCTTCCGAAATTTTGTTCCCGGTGAGGGGAGAAGGCTTAGATTTCGGGGGGTTTGCCCTGAGAGAGTAGTTTGAGTCTCCGGGGAGGGTATCCTCCGGTGAGGGGCTGTGTCGGTGAATGCTTTTCCCTGGAATATGAGCGGTTCTGCTGAGTGGTGTGGGAGCCCGTCACTGAGTGGAGCCAACGCTTAGTTGGACGATCTTTCGGCCAGTCGTAGGGGGTGGTCCGGGGATCGTCTAATTTTTAGAGATGGCTTTACTTATTCAGTAGCCTATGAAGTTTTAACTGAGGCTCGGCTATTGCCGTTACCCTGAGGCGTAGAGTTGCTCTCTCTTAGGTTTCTTCCGAAATCTTGCTCCCGGTGAAAGGGGGTTTAGAGTTTTCAGGAAGTTTGCCCTGAGACAGCATTTTGAGACTCTGGGGGGGGGTGTTCTCCGGAGTGGCCCGTGAGGGCCCCTGTCGGTGGATGCTTTTCCCTGGAATATGAGCGGTTCTGCTTAGTGGTGGGGATGCCCGTCACTGAGTGGAACCAACGCTGAGTTGGACGGTCTTTCGGCCACTTGTAGGGAGTGGTCCGGGGAATCGCCTAATTTACAGAGATGGCTTTACTTATTCAGTAGCCTATGAAGTTTTAACTGAGGCTCGGCTATTGTCATTACCCAGCCATAACCAGAGCTTTTAGCTCAATAACACCCCATCCACACATATTTTCTTTAATCAGATGAAGGGATAAAGAGTCAAGGACTCAGTTCATTCCCCCCCCCCCCAAAAAAATAAATAAATAAAAATAAATAAAAAATTTGAATAAGATAACATAACTTCTTCCAAATCGACTATAACTGAAAAGGGACATGGGAAGTTGTACTTTCTATTGTTGCAACAAGAAACTGTAATGTATAAACAGGCAAAATCATCATCTAAAATCTGGCCGATCGAATTAAATTTGTAGACTCTGATTGATTTCACCCAGAGTTCCAACTGTTCTAACCCGTTTTCCAAACTCTGGTTGGAACCAGAGTTTGGAAAACGGGTTTCTAATTTTTGTAAACAACTGCAAAGAACACGTGTTCTGGAAATTTGAAACTACACCCCCCCCCCACACACACACAATTAGGTGTTTTTAACGAAAAATAGCATTTCACATTACACAGGCTACCTTCGAGACAGCACAGCGCTTTAGCTGTTTGCTGGCGAAGCACAAGCTTCATTGAAAGATTTTTGTTTAAGGTCAGACGTCACGAGAGAGAGCGCAAGAGGACCATAGCAGTGGTAATATGCATGTCACTATGATCTCAAACTATTATTAGAAGTCATTTATAACAAACTATTTTAGAAGGTACGTAATAAACATTTTTTTTCTTTCATTTTATGGCCAGGGATTTGTATTAGCATAACTTTTCCATATTTACATAAAATAACCCAGGGAAATATACTAATCGTTCAAATGTGTATTACAGTAGTGTGATGCCACTCTATTCTCGGTATATCATGAATATTATTGAAGCCCTTCTGTACGGAAATATTACAATTGTGTGCATGGATTAAAGCCACGTACTTCTCACAGTTTCACTTATTCACTCTAAAAAAATTTCATTTCAATCTTAATTATTTCAATTATATATCAGATTGATTAAATAGCATTATAAGGAATTATGTAATCACTGAGATAATCAGAATAAAAATCTATCGTTATTTTTTTTCTTTTTTAGTCTAGCAAAAAGTAAAGTGAACATTCAGTAGCTCTTCAGAGAGCATGCAGCATCCATATTTGGAGTGCTTAGGCAGTTTTCATGGCCCAGTACATCTTTGAGTTATAGTAACGAATATTGCAGTTGGATTCCTCAAAATGGGTAGAGTGATTTTGAATTGCAGTTGAAACAACTAAGGTCAGTGTACAATGTTTGTGAACTGCGTGTTTTCCTGTTGTTCGGGATGAAAAACCCGAGTTTCCAAGAGGGAAAAAATCCCTCGCCTCTGTACCAGACTGGCTAACTCACACTTCAGTTGAAAAGCTATCATAAAGATTCCCCGCGTCCAAGACGGAATTCGATCCCAGGTCTTTTGAATTCCAGAGGACGCAAAAGGCTACTGCACACAGACCATCCTGTAATCTATATTCACGGGCTGCAGTAGAGTGGGGGGGTGTGTGGGGGGTTATCACGAGTCAGCGGGCCCGAGTCCGCTGCTTTGCTCTCTAAAACTGGCCCATGTCTACACAGGCATATGTATAATCTGTTATCTCCTCTAGTGTCTTCAGAAGCTGGCCTGATTGCCTTATTCTCTGAACAAAGAAAGAACAGCGCATATTTTGTACGATACCAATGCGCAGTCATCCATTCTGAATTATAAAAACTGCTGTCAACCAGATATTAAAAAATGATGTTATTTGGTCATATTTTTTTAAAAAAAACCTGCGGTTTTACATTGTTATTTATTATTATTTTTTTATCACAGCATTTTCAAATTTCAAAATGGACTTTTTTTTGATGAAACATGCAAGAGGAAAGAACGAGTTCGTTCTTTCCTCTTGCCTTTTTTTTAAATCTCTATTTTAAAATTAAAATGTTTGCTCTGAAAGTAATAAAAATGTATTAGTACCAATTTACATCGGGGTGTTGTGTGGCTTGAACTACACGTGGCTTTTCTCCCAGGAACGCTTACTTAACAAAGTTTCTGTTTTCTTCTCTTCGGCATCTTTCTAAGCTAAAAGCTTTTCTTTAATCTTTGTCGGCATCTTACCTGAAGCGTTTACTAAAGGCGTGTGGACAAGTAAATAACCTCAGGTAACATGAAACCAATGAATTTCAATGAAGTAATTACTTTCTGTTTTTCATTTCTGAGGAGTGTCAGTATGTCAGGCAAGCCGAGTGCATTGTGCATTCGCGTATTATTGCCTTCCTCCGACGTTTGTTGCTTTGAAGAATTCAGATTCTCATATTGCCTTTTATAAGGCGAGCTGCTTACTGAGGTTCGTTTATTAGAATAGCAGCTTAATTGATGTCATTATTGATCTTAAGATTTATTTTTAACTCTGAGTTCAAACGCAGAATGTGGGGATTTGTTAGAAATGCAGTATCTCAGCAGTATTCAATTTAATGTACATCTGGATTAAACTGTTAAATAAATAAATAAATTAAAATAAATTTGTAAATAACCTTTAGTCGGTGAGAGTGACATTAAAAAATAACTGTACACACTATACTAAACTGCACACCTAGTTATGTAGAAATTTGAAGATAAAATGAACAACCAAAAAAAAAAAAAAAAAAAAATACAGGCTAGCTTTTGTAAAATCCTTTCTCATTCTATTCTAAATTATTTTTAGCATAGTCTATTCTAACTTACAAATAGTGTTATAGCAATAAAAACTAAAACAATTAAGTATTCGAGAAATTTTTGAAAAAGATTAAAATACTGTACTGTTTATAATATTTACAAGTTTCTTTTATATATTTATGCTTATGTGACTGTATAACTTACCAATACATTACAAGAACATAATTACTTCTCTACCCTTGGGATCTAATTTATTTGTGCTGTAAGCTATGAAACATAACTGTTATTAGTAGTTCAAGGCATTGGAGGAAAAACATGCCTGGGACAGCATTTATGAGGATGACATTCTAGCAATATAATAATAATAATAATAATAATAATAATAATAATAATAATAATAATAATAATAATAATAATAATAATGTCAACAAAGTGAGGAGCGAAAAAAAACGGTTAGCATTAAAATACACCACCTGAAAAATATGCTAACAAAAGTAAGTAAATAACAGTCAGGTATACATCGGGGGTAGGATCAATCGACCGGGAGATGCGGTGATTGATTCATTCAATCCAATACCCTTGGAGGGTAATGGATGGCAATGTTGTAGCCAGTAAAGTTCTAACTGAGGCTCGGCTATTGCTGTTACCCTCCTGCCATGATCAGAGCTTTAATAGCTCAATAACACCTTATCCCTACACTGTCCTCTACAGATAACGGGGAATATGAAAAGCATTCTTGCTTCGCCCCTTTAAGCCAGTCCTTATAAGGACATCGGGGGTAGTTGTTTCATGTGGAATACAAAATAAAGTTATGTGTTAAATTACAGGTAACCCTCGTATAACGTGGATGTTCGATTTTATAGAAATGCTGCGTTATATATATAAATCGCGTTATATACGAGACTCAGATCACATAGAAAAAGTAGGGTTATATTCTGAAATAATTTTTTTAAAATTATATAAACAATGACATATTCAACAAAAATATATTTTTATTTAACTCACCTAATTCATGCAAGTTAGAAACCATATAAAGTACGAAACAAATACATAGTATAAAAATTACAAATTGTACGTAAACTTTATTGCTCGTAATGCATAAATGTTTTAGGCGAAATAAAATAAAGTGTATATTTTAATCGTCATCATTCTCTTCAAAACTATAACATTTCGAAGATGTTCTTTATTTACGAGTGGCCAGACGTCGTCATCACTCGAAATCTCTTCGACATCATTTGTATAATTCTCAATGCATACTTCGGCTGGTTTAGTTATCAAGAAGTCAGTAATAAGACCTTACTTACCACTATGCTGCAATTTTTTATTAAGTTCATAATATGGAGCTAAACAAATATCCAATTTTTCTCGTGAAGAGCGCTCCGTTGAGGGATCAATATCCGTAAAATAACTTCATAACTTTCTTGCCAAGTTCAATCCTTCTGCTAATTTCTTTAAACTGAATTCTTTAACGGACTTATCACAATCAGAATCTTTGGCAAAACTTTCCACGCCACTTGGTCGATGTCATCTATTAATTGTACCAGTTCCTTCTCATTTAAATCTGTTTTCCCATTAATTAATTCACTAATTTCATTTTCAACCATATCGCAAAAGCTCTCTAAGTGGCCATTACTATAAAAATAAATTTTTAGATAAAAAAAGCATTACATATTGTATGTAACTCACCAGAAAATAGTGCTCAGCTTGAGATTAACACACTTATGATTTTTAATGCGCTTTCCTGGCAGAAAACAACTGACGTATATGTGTACTAAAGGGTATTTATCCTAATATAAATTCGCTACTTATAACTACATCCGCGATACGGGCAAACGCAAATTTAACGAAGATAAAATTTGATTTTTAAGTCACACGGTGAAAAATATGTAAAAAGTTAAGGGTTACTACAATTTGCAGACCGCGTTATATCGAAACCGTGTTATATCGAAACCGTGTTGTCAAGTACCGCGTTATACGAGGGTTACCTGTATTTCTTTAAAATAATTACGACTAAAAAATTTCAAATCATCTAACGAATTTCGTAAGTGTTCTTTTTAGCAATATAATTCATTATAATAATGTTAAACGAAGAATTTTTTAAAGAAAATCCTTTATAATATTCAGTTCCAAGTAGATTAACACATTATCACGACCTAAAAATATGATGGGTTGCTCGAAATTGCTATATCGGGTGAAAGAACTCAGTGTAAATAGCATTTACAATGGGAAGTACAGTTTGCCGCTCTTCTCTGTCCAGCTTTTGGATAATGGCGAGCGATTACGTACTTACAGTAGAGAAGGCTAACATACAGGGCTAACTATTTTCATCTTGACTTTGAGGCTCTATGGACAAACAGTAGTTTTTAAAATACATGTATTCATTTAAAGCCAAACCATGAGAGCCCCCATGAATTAAACAACACTCGCACATGCTTCAAGTGCATCAGCCAGCTGTTCAAGTGTTTGCTATTTATATTTTAGCTGTGTTTCCATTCTCATTGTTGTCACACATTGTGAGCTTTTTTTTTCTTTTTCAAATATGAAATTCAACAAATCTCACTAGTAATAAAATGTGATCTTCATTGTGAACTGATGAATCATCTTTGAAACCAAAAGCGTTGTTAATATACAGAATTAAATATCTCATAAACACAGTTTTCTTTGAGATAAATTTAATGCTGGGAAGAATTTAAAAGGTGCATTTAAGTTAGGTAAATATATCAAAGCCATGGAAACAGAAAATGATTTTATATAACTATAAAATCAGGAAAAAATAATAAAATTTTGATTAAATTCCAAATCATAACAAATATGACGAAACACAAAAATAACGTGCTTACACACGAAGGTCGCACAAAATACGAGATAGGAGCAGCGAAGCAGGAAGCGGAAGAAAAAGAGGTAAGAATATCTTCAGAATCCTTTTCAGTTCTGACCAAAACAGTCGAAGACGCCGGTGATGGTAGAAAAATTTAAATAGGAATGTCGATCTGGTATAAGCTGAACCTTCGGGTGTTTTCTTCTAACTCAAAAAAAATAAAAATAAAATAAAGTTAAACACACACACACACACATCAAAAAGACTCAAGAAATCTGAATAAACCGGTCTCGGAAGGAGATTTTTTTTTCTGTCTTGAATATCTGCACACACACACACACACACACACACACACACACACACACACACACACACACACACACACACACACACACACACACAGAAAGAGAGAGAGAGAGAGAGAACACGCAGTTACTTTACTTTTAAAACAATTACAAATTACAATTGAAAAAAATTATAAAAAAAATTACAAATTTCAATTCTTAGTTGCAGAAGACTTTTTTATTTTTTGCCTGGAATATTTCTTGTATCTCTGGATTCGAATATAGATTTCCTAAAAAGTAATGAGACAAAACCAATCTATTCCAGAGAAAGAACACATTTAAAAATTGAAGTTATTTTTTACACTTCTATACTTATAAATAACGATTCTACTTATCACCAAAACAGCTTGTCTAATACGTCATTTCGTCTCGATAATTTCAGGCTTACTAACCCCCTTATGCTACTTTGTGTGTGTGCGTGTGCGTGTGTGTGTGCCTGCGTGCGTGCGTGGGCGGGTGTGTGCACGCGGGGCACGTAGAGTTTCTTTTGGTCGTAAGACATAACAAGTACTTAGTATATGATAATTTAGCGAGCCTTCATATTGCAGCTTGCAACTACATGAATTGAATATAAAAAGCAGAATTATAATTAGCATAATTACCATTGTTAATTATTTCTTTAAATATTTCCTTAGCCGTGGTAACTACCATGATATTGAGGTCTGCGGAGGAAAGACTTTAGAATGTTAGATCCTAGTAATTGATAAGATTTCTTTTTTTTTTTATGTGTCGTATTTCATTTGATTCCGGAATTTGTCGATCTTTTTCGCAGGCAAATTTTTTAAGAGATGAAAGTCAGATTTCAATTATCCAACTTATCACAGAACACAATTTAAGATTAGAAAATCTTAAATTGTGTTCTGTGTTCTGTGATCTCGCCTCTTATCTAGCAAACTGAAATTTGAGCATATTTCGCATTTACTCAATCTTGACAGGAAAATAAGAGATAGAGATCGGCTGCATGGCAATTTAAAAAATGAAATAAAATGAAAATTATAGCTAAAGGAAAGGAATGTAATCTTTGGGGAATGAAAATGTTAAAGATTATTATTTACAATATTTTATAGTAATTTTTTACGACTCTGTTGACCTCCAAAGAAATTATTTTTCAATTTTTTTTAAAATTTGATTTCTTAGTTTATTTGTTTATTATTTTAATGAAAGGTTTCAACAGAAGTGTATTTCGGACAGGAGAGTACACTACAATTTTCAATCATATAGTAATAGTACAACATAATTATATAAAGTGGTCTCACAACAGACGACGAAATCACGTATTACTACGAAAAACGTATTCAAAAACATCCATAAGGTAGTTGGATTCTAAATCATCAGCCTGTAGGTAGTAAAATAAAGATGCTCCCCATTACCAGGATCACGAGTTTGAAAGGTAATACGCTGGTATTCATTCATTTATTGTTAAAGGAAAGAACAGAGAAACATATTTTAGTTAAATTAAAGTATTTCTCTCATTTCTCAAACGAAAGTCCTTCTGTAGATCAGCATGGACAAACATTAGCAATTCTGGGTTGTCTTGTTACTATATTTATTGTATTTTTGAACGAAGAGCGATACCGAGTAACTTAAATATAACTATATTTCATTCTATGAAAAAAAAAAGAAAAAAAGAACGAAATGTCCACTTTAAAGCGCCCCATCCCAACTGCTAAAATAGTCTACTGATGGTTACAAAAGCATTATATATATATATATATATAATGCTTTATATATATATATATATATAAAGCTTTATATAATATATATAATATATATAATATAATATATAATATATATATATATTATATATATATATATATAATATATATATATATAAAGCTTTATATAATATATATAATATATATAATATAATATATAATATATATATATATATATATATATATATATATATATATATATATATATATATATATATATATATATATATATATATATATATATATTTATTTATTTATGATGATTCACGCCATGTCATCTTAAAACCGATGGCATTCACTGGTAAAATATTGAAATTTCTATTTTTTCTAATCGATATACTCTTGAAATTAAGGAATGTTAAAACAGATTTTATCATCGAAAATCTTGTCAACTAAATAAATGTAAAAGAGATACTTTTCAGGAAGTGCATTGTTAAGGATATTTTATTTAATGGAGGAAGCAAAGCATGTGGTGCATGCCAAAACAAGGAAAACAGTAAAGTGCTGCTCGTTATTTTGGTGTAAGAATTCCATTAAAGTTCCTGTAATCGTTGAGCTGAAGACGCACTCAGCGAGGTGTATAAAGACAGTAAACACAGCCTCTATTGTGTACTAGACAAATAGTTGACAGCTAGCAAGTAGAGTGATAGAGCCATCACTGGGGATTACACTTGACGGTCTGCAACAGTAGGAACCCGTGAGATTATTGTGACCAAGAGTAACCACCCCACTGTCCACTATTTGTAATAGGGAGAGGTCAATAGCTATTGTACTCGGTTTTGCTACTGCCTTCGGTAACAAATGATCTAGCGATGCCAAGAACAGCTAGGCTTGAAATGGTGGAGTTGTCCACTTGGACACCCCACCAGCAATCATGTCTGGGTGATAGGGCTCGCGCCTCGGAATGAGAATAGATACAATGGAATCTATTGTCCGAGAGCGCGAAGCCTGACAGTGCTAATAATGTAGGGTATGTGGCTGGAAGAAGTCCCTTTCATAGTGCACGTAGTGACAGCTCTGACATCAAAAGAAACCTTGAAGCTTGTCCACTTAAAGTATGCACAGAAAGCGAGAAAGAGCAAGATAGGGAACGGAATGAGAGGGGGATAATAGAGAGATTCAATGAAAGAAAGAAAGTAAGGGAAGACAATGAAGAATGAATGAAGCGAAAAAGAACTTCAAGGTTGAAATGTTAAACTGCTGTAAGAGTCTAATTAATCAGATTGCCTACATTAACGTAAATAGTGGATTATCGATAGTTGTTTTTGTTGAAAAACCGGATTATTCTCTTTACTTTTGCATATTTCAACATTCCCTTCTTCCCACTCTGCAAGATAGTTCTAACTAAATACAGCACTCGCCAACAGCAAACATGCATTTAGTTCGACAATGGCGTGCTTTCATGGTCTGTTTGTACATGTATAGCGTGACTGGAGAAGCAAGGCGAATAAGAATACTTATAGAAATGTCAGGAAATTTTTATAGCTGATTTTCATCCAACTACCAGTATTTGTGTACAAATCTGCCTTGGTTATTGTGAGAGCAGAAAGATTTTCTTCTGTCTCTTGAAAAGAATAAAATAACTAGCTTTCTATTAACTGTTTTCATGTAAAAGAATAAGCTAATAATGCTTGTTGTTATATCACTTTTGTATTATTTAACAGAAAAGAGACATTTACATTATAAAGGCAAAGTATTTTGGAAAGGTTTTGCTCGATGAAATGCATTATGAATATGTTGCTTTTGGTTGAAAATATTTTATTCCTATTCATTCTTTCTGATATTTATGAATACTTTTTAAAGAAAAAAAAAGAAAGAAAAAGAAAGCTAAATAAAATGAAATGAAAAATACTTTCGACACCTTAATTTTTCTTTTACGTCAATTTTACAAAAAAGTATCAGAAAATAACTAATTTGTTGGTTTCACTATGCGTGTCGTAAGAGGCGACTAAATGGACGCAGAGTTCCCAGAGTTTTGCTCTCTCAGGTTTCTTCAGGAATTTCGCTCCCGGTGAGGAGGGGACTTAGATTTCGGGAGGTATGCCTGGGAGTGCACATTTTGAGTCTCCGGTGAGGGGCTTTGTCGGTTGTTGCTTTTCCCTGGAATATGAGCCGTTCTACTCGGTGGTGCCCCATCACCGAGTGGAGTCAACGCTGAGTTGGACGGTCTTTCGGCCACTATGGAGTGGTCTAGAGATCGCCCTAATTTTTAGAGTCGGCTTTACTTAAAAAAAACGCCGCTGTAACCCATGCATGTCGTAAGAGGCGACTAAAATGGAAGCTGAGTTTCGAGAGTTTTGCTCTCTCAGTTTCTTCCGGAATTTTGCTCCCGGTGAGGGGGAGGGGCTTACATTTCGGGAGGTTTGCCCTGAGAGAGCACTTTGAGTCTCTGGGGAGAGTTTTCTCCTGCGTGGCCCTGAGGGGCCTGGTCGGTGGATGCTTTTCCATGGAATATGAGCGGTTCTACTCGGTGGTGCCCCATCACCGAGTGGAGTCAACGCTGAGTTGGACGGTCTTTCGGCCACTATGGAGTGGTCTAGAGATCTGCTTAATGGTGGGGGAGGGCCGTCACTGAGTGGAACCAACGCTGAGTTGGATGGTCTTTCGGCTACTCGTAGGGAGTGGTCCGGGAGATCGTCTTAATTTTTAGAGGTGGCTTTACTTATTCCCACTGCAATCCATGCATGTCGTACGAGGCGACTAAAATGGGTATCCAGGGAGGATAATGGATGGCAATGCTGTAGCTAATGAAGTTCTAACTGAGGCTCGGCTATTGCCTGTTACCCTCCTGCCATGATCAGACCTTATAGCCCTATATTACCCTGTCCATACATTTTCTTTACAGATAACGGGGAATATGAAAAGCATTTTTGCTTCACCGATCTAGCCAAAAAAAAAAAAAAAAACTAATTTGTTGTTATTAAATCATACCTTTTTGACATGCGCATGCAAATCAAGATCAACGGTGCGGTTTCGGCACAGAAACATATCTTGGCTGGAGTCCCACAAGGATCCTTACGA
Organism: Typopeltis vanoorti; assembly: GCF_054136105.1. Classification (NCBI taxonomy): domain Eukaryota; kingdom Metazoa; phylum Arthropoda; class Arachnida; order Uropygi; family Thelyphonidae; genus Typopeltis; species Typopeltis vanoorti. The sequence goes on from NC_143555.1 coordinate 40,669,596, forward strand.
GCACCGATTCCGTTTTCTATATACATGTGTGATATCCCGCACAATCCGTTGTCATCTATCATGGCCCTCTACGCGGATGATACAGTAATATTAGCCAGACTACAGCCGCATCTTGCCATCAAAAAACTACAGGAAAACCTACTACTGATTGAAAAATTGTTCTCCAAATGGAGACTGCATGTGAGTCCTCAGAAAAGCGTAGCCATGCTATTCACCAGAAGACCGATGCTTTCTAAAGGGGACATCTTCCTATTTAACACAAAAATCCTGTGGCAAACAGAGGTCAAATACCTTGGTGTACTACTGGACAGAAGGTTATCTTTAAACTGCCATATCAAGGCTCTCTGTGTAAAGGAATCAAAAGCCATTGCTCAACTCTATCCTCAAATCAACAGGAACAGTAGACTAAATACCAGAATCAAACTGCTTATCTAGGAACTGATAGTGCGTCCTATACTCACTTATGCTTCTCCGGCTTGGAGCCATACCGCTGAAACTAATATTCTCAAGTTACAGCGAGTGCAAAATAAATGTCTACGAATGATCCTAAACGCTGCATGGTTCATAAGAAATGTGCAACTCCATCGAGACACCGATGTCCCCTATACCCCTATATTTAATCTTTCCTGCAAACTATAACAACAAAGTTCTTTTCAAAAGCATCTGTACACCCCAACAAATTGGTTCAACCAGCTGAAAATTACGAAGCAACGGATTACTTCAAACATAAAAGACTAAAAACCATCTTAAACTACAATTCCGATGTTTAATATTCAAGCCCGCTCAGGGCGACCAATTGGATTATAAATTTTTCCATTCACTATTTCCCTATCAGATAGCGGGGAGTATGAAAACCATTTTGATTCACCCTTTATGTCAGAAATGTTAATCGTTAATCTAATTTGTTGTTACCCCGTGTGGGGGCCGGGGTGACAATAGGCCCACTGAAACCCATGCATGTCGTAAGAGGCGACTAAAATGGGACACAGAGTTTCGCTCTCTTAGGTTTCTTCCGGAATTTTGCTGCCGGTGAGGGGGGGAAGCATAGATTTCGGGGGGTTTGCCCTGAGAGAGCATCTTGAGTATCTGGGGAGGGTGTTTTCCGGCGTGGCCCGTGAGGGGCGGCCCTGTCGGTGGATGCTTTTCCGTGGAATATGAGCGGGTTCTGCTCAGTGATGGAGTGGGGGCCGTCACTGAGTGGAACCAACGCGGAGCTGAATGGTCTTTCGGTCACTCGTAGGGAGTGGTCCGAGAGATCGTCTTAATTTTTAGACAGGGTTTTACTTACATATCAGCCTCACTGTAGCCGATGCATGTTGTAAGAGGCGACCAAAACGGGACGCAGAGTTTCGAGAATTTCGTTCGCTTAGGTTTCTTCCGGAATTTTACCCCCGGTGAGAAGGAGGGGGCTTAGATTTCGGGGGGGGGGCTTGCTCTGAGCGAGCATTTTGAGTCTCTGGGGAGGGAGTTCTCCGGCGTGGCCCGGGGGGGGGGTGCCCGTCACTGAGTGGAACCAACGCTGAGCGGGACGATCTTTTGGCCACTCGTAGGGAATGGTCCGGGGATCGTCTTAATTGTTAAAGAGGACTTTACTTAAAAATCGCCACTGTAGCCCATGAATGTCGTAAGAGGCGACTAAAATGGGATGCAGAGTTTCGAGAGTTTCGCTGTCTTAAGTTTCTTCCGGAATTTTGCTCCCGGTGAGTTGGGCTTAGATTTCATAGGGTTTGTCCTGAGAGAACATTTTCAGCCTCTGAGGAGGGTGTTCTCCAGAGTGACCCGTGAGTAGCCTTGTCGGTGGTTACTTTTCCCTGGAATATGAGAGGGTCTCCTCAGTGGTAGGGTAAGTCTGTCACTGAGTGGAACCAACGCTGAGCTGGACGGTCTTTCGGTCACTCATGGCGAGTGGTCCGGGGGATCGCCTAATTTTTAGAAAGGGCTTTACTTACATACCAGCCTCTCTGTAGCCCATGGATGTCGTACGAGGCGACTAAAATGGGTACCCAGGGAGGGTAATGTGTGGCAATGCTGTAGCCAATGAAGTGTTAACTGAGGCTCTGCTATTGCTGTTACCCTCCAGCCATGATCAGAGCTTATAGCCCTATATTACCCTATCCACACATTTTCTTCTACAGATAACGGGGAATATAAAAAGCATTCTTGCTTCACTCATTTAGCAAAAAAAAAAATTAATGACAAAGTAATATTAAACAAATTACGATATATGAAGCATGTTTTTATATCTTGAATAAGTTTTATATTAATTTAATCCTAATAAAAAGATGTACAGTAGTGCTAGTACGAAATGTTTTCTTCTCTAATCCAATTCTAGAAATAGCTAGCGATTGTTGAGTTTAACATCTTAACAAACAACCGGAATAATCCCTTCTTCTGGTAGTTTGTTATTCATTGCTAATCTTCTTTTCCTCAAAGGAAGGGAAGTGCAGTGACTGGTTAGACGGCCACTGCTGCCGAGACCGTCTTATAAAATTCAAACGTACCGATCTGTGCTTTGCTCTATTCGTTGTTATTAACGACCAAAAATAACCTCGAACCAGAGAATATTTAGCTTCTGAATGCAATTTATTGTGCCCTTCGCTGCACACCTGAGCGGAATAACTAGTTTTTACAACAGCCTACGGGTGATCAGATTCGGCAGAATTATTTAATAAAATCCAATAACGCCACACATCCCGCGTTTATATGGCAAACGCCAGGGAAAAAAAGATGCAATCGGATGGGAGAAACTGGCACATTCTTGTAGTATTTCCTGATGTCCCCAGGGGGTGGAGGAATACAATTGTTAGCTCAGAAGGCCCCGACCTGAAAACAGTATAATTTGATTTTGGTGAATTAGTTTCTTTAAAGCCTTTCCCCTTATGGCTTGTTCGTAAATATCAGCATTGACTTGGGAAGAAGATTAGTTTCTGTAGCCATCTAGGTAAACATACCGGTCGCAGTAGAATTTCATAAATGAGCTCATTTGCTCATCTGTTAAGAACTCTGGATTTCCGACAAATTCGCTGACACCATATAATTCGTGTTGCAGAATGCCATGGCTTGATTGAAAATAATGGCCTTCATTGTTCAACGCACGACACGAGTGTCAACCTGAGTTGACACTATTACAGTGTCAGTACAATAAACATAACTCTAATGTTTATGCTTTGTTTCTTTCATTATTCTACATATCATATAGTAAGATGTACGGCTAATTTCGCTGTTGCTAAATTTAAAAGTAAACTAAAGAAAGCATTGACTCCAATAAAAGAATAGTTCCGATTCTGGTACCAGTGATATGCATGTCAAGTTGACATTTCAATTGAGTAATATGTCTTTCATTGTGACAAGTTTTAAGGATCGCTATAATTTTCTATTAAAAAAAAAAATACAAGACATAAAATATACAAAACAACTTTAACACACGTATACTAGTATAACGTCTATAAGTTGAGTGGTTGAGATTACCTTAAGGCAGATTAGGTCATGGGCTACGTATATTATATCTGTAGGTTGCGTGTTTTCTCTAGCTAGTTCTACCGACTATGCTACGGAGGTTGTGGTGGAATTTCTAAGAGGAAATCCCCGCCATCTCCGAACAAGAGTGGACAAACCGTCATAATTGTTCTTTGCGTCTTGGATGGGAGTCGAACCTGTGCGATTCTAACCGAAGGGTTAGAATCGCACAGGTTGTTCTACCGACTGCGCCACGGAGGTGCAGAATGTTTCATTTACATCTACTGATAATTCTAAACAGTATTTATAATCATAAATGATATAAATATAATCTTATCAAGGAAACTGTTTATTATATAGTTTTGTAGTTATTCAACTATCGACAGTTTTGAATATTTCTTATTATAAATTAAAGTCGTAATTATATTTTACATTTTGAAACTACTTAAACTTTTTTTTAATTCTAAGTCATTTTATTCAAAAAATAAATGTTTACCTTTTTAGAAGATAAATTAATTTCTTTAAATTTAAAACTTGTTCTTACGGTAGAAACCGTAAAAAAAAAATAACTTGCTTAGAATGACAGAGTGAAATAATTATTTTCTATATATGAATTCTTTTTTTTATTTCGTATGTATTAGAAAGTCAGTCACTTGAACTACTCATAGCTGCTTGACAAAACTAATGGACGGGAAATTTAGAGCCCGCTTCACGCCGACCGATAATTGGCTACAAGAATTAAATGGGACATAAGGAAAGAGTAAGATAGGAAGTATAAAAAATGTGAAATAGGTCTACGCTTTGTCTCTCTTTTTTATATTTCTCTTTGGTTGATTAAAAGTTCTAAATATAATAAACTTTTACTTGATTTGGTTTTCCCTGATTACGATGCTCTCCTAAAGACTGAGTTACGCATCTAGAAAAGAGAATTTTATGATTTGAGGTTTTGTATTTGCGGTGATATTTTCTATTATTATTTTTATTGTTTTTATTACTCACATCGAAAGGAAATCTAATTCCCTGCGATTTTCTTTGAAGGTATCCTTTGGTAAAAATGTCGCACTACAGAAATTCAGTAGTAACTCAAATATTCCGAACTGAGAAAGAAATCAAGAGCAGCATGTAGCAAACAATGCTGAGTAGACTGCGAGTTTGGACAAGTGATTACCAAACTTATTTTCTCCATCGCAGAACACATACTTTTTAAGAGTTTAACTGTGGTTTAGTAATAATATTACGCATCACTTGAAGACAAGAAAACTGAGTGTAATATGTATTTCCAATGCTTTTGTAAGCTCGTATGTTTGAAACATTACTGCTGGTTGAGAACAAAAAAATTACTCACACATAGGCAGAATTTCCCTATCTCTACTCTGAGCACAGAGGGGAACGTACAAGAATTAGTCACGTACAGGAATAGTGATGTTTAGACCCGCTAGCTTCATTATTAAAACTAATACTAGCGTCGTAATCACTTCTTTCTGACCAGAAGCAATATGTTCTGGTTCTAAGAATGTTAAATTAATAAATACCTTTGGTGAGTGGTGTAACCAGTGAAAACAGAATAGTGCGGTGGGTGTGTCCGTCTACTTTTTGTTTTGTGTTTCCCTACTAAATGTTCTATGGTTGGTTTGTCTTACTACGAAAAAAGAAACAGAGGACTTGAATAAAAAATTACTGCTTAAGGCTGACGACATTCGCTGATCTTTTAGCTTATATTTTAATAAAGACAAGTGCGACCAGGTTCTTTTCTTGATTCTAAGTGCACAGAAGTTTCTTTGTATTACTCTGGTGGCCAAAAGAAAAAAACGCGAACCCCGAGAGGTGGCAGTTCGGTCAGATGATGAACCGACCACGTTGCTTCTTTATGGAGAATACAAACAGAAAAGCAATTGGGAAGGCCTCATATTAAACAAAGTCAGGGCAAACAGCAGCAGGCCCAACGGAGACCTAAGGCGGTTGAAAACAGCAGGTCAACCACTTAGCTACGATCTACTCCCTAAGTGTCTCTGAAAATGGAAAGTCAATCCGCACGCGAAGCAATCTCGTTCTTAAACAGCGTAACGTAATTACACGTTGGAAATGTAATTATATCTCGTGCACAGTGCGCGCTGGCAGAAATGGCAAACGCGAGTAGCACGAGCCCAAGAGTTTCGCGCGTGGAAACCGGGGCGTTTGAAATCATAAGGGACGTTTTCACAACCGCCGCTTGGGGGCCCCTTACCGAATGAAACGCACCGTAACGATAAACACAGGAAAAATTGCTTGTCTGACTAATTCCCCCTTGGTGACATTAATTAAATGAGAAGGACTGTTGTCCGGGGAGATTATAGGGGTCCGTTAAAGGAGGTGGTTGTTGGCAAGATGGTAATATACTTAAATCCAACGCGGGTCGTTGGATAACTTATGTAAAGATATCTGCATGTGGAGCACCATTGAGAACAGAGAGTTCGGGCCCTTCAGTCAACTGATCGACAAGGCTGCCCTGCCACGCAAATTCAATTACATCAAGCTTCACAGGCAGTTTTATCATGCAAACTACACTTGCCTGCTTTATTAAAGGGCTCGTCTTGTTCAACAACTACAATTAAAATCAGTCTTTTCGCAGTCTGCTGTGTAGTAGTGTTAATCAACTTGAGGATCTTTGGCGCTGATGAAATAGCAATCAACACAGCAATCATTGCTACCCTTAATCATGTTCAACTATTCGATCCTATTTAGTATTGAAAAGGAAATATATAAGATTAGATATTCCCTTCTGTTCTGACAGGAAGAGTCTAAGTTTGAGTTCAATGGTTAACTTGTTGAGTTTTCTTATACATAAATACGAAATACAGTATATTGCAATTAATATTGATCGAGGGCCCACATATGCATAAATGTAGCTTCAAATGTATTTAAATTGCCGCCATCTGGCGAAAAATGAAGCAGCGAGTTTAGATGATAACAATTTTTTATAATTGACCTTAAGTTTCCAATTTTTATAATAATTAATAATTATAACATTAGTTATTAAAACGAAAGCCACTTTCAATATTAATGTATTTTTAACTTCTTTTCTACACGGCAGCATTTTTTAAAGTCTGAGTCTACGAAAATGGAATATGATGAGAAATATACTATAAAAATCAACCATTCTTATAATATAAAGCATCAGTCAAATTCTGGCATAGAGTTAATTCCACTCTACTCAAAGTTTTTTTCTCTCTAAATATTTTTCGATTGTTTAAAATAAATGTTATATAAGAAATAAAATATTATTCATTTATTAAAGAATATTCTTTAATATTATTAAGTCATGTATACGTCTATGTATTAATTAAGTATAAGATACGTAATTAAATTAAAGTCATGCGCGCGCGCACACACACACACACACACACACACACTCACACAGAGAGAGAGAGAGAGAGAGAATAAAATGTAGAGTTCAGGTGGTTTTATTGGTGAAAATCTTCATACATTCGCTGGTTGTAAGGAAATCATACTAATATGCATGGTTTTTTTAACTTTTATGATTTATATGTTAAAGACATAATTTCTGTTTCATATATAAATTATAATCGACAAGAAATCATATTTTTGTTTGAATACTATACCCAAGCCTACGCAAAGTTTGAGCGTGTATCTTCACAAGAAGTATTGTATCTTCACAACTACGATACTTGTATATAAAAGGATGTTGATCTCAGATTAATTGCTTTGTATCCCATAATGCAACGTACACTTCTTTTCGGTGCTTATATTGTTATGAATTTGGGAAGAGTCACTATACAGATTGGTTTCGATTTTTGTTGATTAACATTGATTCGTTCCCATTAAGACTCATGAGTGACCTAAAAAGGTCACACACACACACACACACACACACACACACACACACACACACACACACACACACACACACACACACACACACACACACACACACACACACTCTCTCTCTCTCTCTCTCTCTCTCTCAATAAATCACTTGGGTATCTCTTGGCCTTATTCGAAATACTGTTCGAATCTCAGCCAAAGTGCGCCGTCACCCAAGCCTCAGCTCTACGCAACAGCACGAAAAAATTCAGTTCGCTCCAGGCATCAACAACTCTGCAGGGTAGCACACAAAGCCTGCCACCGCGTAAAGGACACCAGAAAATCGGATTGACTGAACTCCCACACGAAAATACAATACAACATAAAATAATTTCATAAATTGGAGCCAGACCCAAAATGTATATACGTTTAATTAATGCAGGAAACATATTTTCCCTATACTAGTAGTAAAATGACTTATTACTATATTTTAAAAATATTTTGTATTAGAGAAAATTTTACTGAATTGTTTGCCTTAAAAGTCAAGTAAATTATGGTAAACAACAGATTTGTTCTTTGTTTTTTCTTTGTTTAATCCTTTCTTCAAGCATACGCAAATAAAGTTTCTCGTAAAGTATCTTCACGGCAAGTCTTCTAGTCTATAGAGGTTGACTTCATAGCAATTGCCTTTAGATAGCTTTATAAAATTTGAGAAGACTGGTACTTGAAAGATCCTTTCTTAACGCCTAAACTAATTTTTATATCTTACCTCATATATATTATATATATATATATATATATATTTTTTTTTTCTTTTCATACTTTTCTTTTCTATCTCTCATATAAACTTTTCACTAGAATGAAGTATTTCTGCCTGTTATGTACCTTCATTTTACTCATTCCGAACTGCTTTTTTTAAAAGCTGTCTCACACTATTTTCTTAACGACACATGTCTTGAAACAGAATTTGTTCGATTGGCACCTCTCAAAGTCATTTTTGCTAACAAACCAAGAAACTAGGAAAACTTCTGGTATTTAATGCTATTTATTGTTTTCATAGATTTCTATTGGCAAATTGAAAACAAGATAGACGCACCAAGTCACACTGAAATAGACAGACAGAACTGGCCGTACAGAAAGTATTCATTTCCTGTCTCTAAACGCACTTCTGCCTTCTAAGTCTCGTCTTGTGCTGGCGCTTCCGAAATTTTTAATGCAGGTGTTAATTGGAAAACTTTATGCAGTGTCATCCAATTTCCTAATTAATTGTTCTTTTAATTAGTAGTTCCCACGTGAGAACAGAGACCACCAGAGTCTGATTCAGTAGCTCTGGAGCCCATGCAGACAGGAAAGGAAGGGGTAGGGGATGATAACTGGAGGCAGAGGAAACCAACAGACATAAGTAAACTTTGTGTGTGTGTCTGTTAATTAAAAGAGTGAAGCCCAGGGCAACTCTTACTTTTCTTGACTAATTTATTGCAGAGAAGTCATTAGAGGCTGTTGTTTATTAAAACAATTATTCCACAATACAAATATTCCGCTACCTTACTTGTAAGACAGTCTTCAACCCAAGAATCAATTGTGGCAGATAACTGACTTCCATTCTCCCCACCCCTCTCCTCCCTTAACCCCCCTCCCCACTATTACCCGCCTCGCTTCGGCGTCTCTGCTTTACTGACGTTTCGCAGGCGAAGCAAAAATAAACGACACACGTTTTAACGGGGTGACTTCTCAAAGAGCGAGGCGAGTTGAAGAGAAGTGTACAAATGAAACTTTGTTGTTCAAAGACAATATTTCTTGATGTTCGCAATAACACCCACCTCTACCTTCGTTTCCGTTAGAGAAATGTCTTAAGTTTTAATGAATCGTAAAGTGTGGCGATTTCTTCCAGAATACCCAAATTGCTAGTTAAGTACTTTTGGTTTAGATGATGTGTTTAGTAGCAGATATTCGAAATTTTCTATGCCAATTACGAACTCCATCAAGGCAATAAATAAATGCGATGCTTTGCCTATTATATTTATAAAATAACGGCATCATATAACAGCCAGCTATTTACAAAAATCACGCAACAACTGTTGGTGTGTAATGCTTGTATCGCACTCTTTGATTTAGCAAGTCACCTTTATTTGAGTCTAAAATGAATTCCATTGTTAGGAGAAAAGAAAACTAAAGTACACAGTGGGAGTAACTTGAGATCAACCAATCAATTTTTATAATAAAAGAATATAAAACATGTTTTCCTAAAATCTGAATGAAAATGTTTCTATGTATAATTACGTATTTGAATATGACTAAATCGAGAATTCGCAGGGCATTTATGGGTTAAAAATGGAATCAAAAGTTCGCATTTTAAAAAATAATTTTCTGTTTTGTGACCACAGTGCACGACCTATGAAATTATCATCATCTGTAGTCTAAGAACTGATATATATTTCTTTTCTGGCAATCTTTATGGCAATCCTTCTGTAATATATATTACAGAAAGATTGCCATAACGTTCAACATAACTCGCTGATTTGGTCCTGGATTCGAACTCCTTCTAGGATGCGAGGAACTTTTAATAAGTACTTTTCAGTTGAAAGTGAGGTAGTCGGTTTAATACCGGGATGGAAGAATCCCCGGTTTTTATCGCGCACGCAGACTGGCCGTTAAACGTACATAATATACTGGACTCATAGCCTTAATTACTTCGGTCGTAATTCAAAGCAACGCAATGCCAGCTGAATTAGTAATATTTTAAAAAAAGTATCCTAACCATTCAAAAAGCGATCCAGGCTGCAAGCAACCGGAGACTAATATATTATGAGTGTTAACTACACGTATTCTCCAGCCGGTTCAGCCGTTTGGAGGAACAGAAACCCTTCCGCATCACCACGAGACCATATAACTTACCTTCACCTAAAAGAAATATATAAGTAGACTATGTCTTGAAGGGATTCGAATCCAGTTCTTTCCAATCAAAGGACAAATGTCTTGTTTTATTCACCACTGCACTACAGGGAGCACTCGACAGTGATGGAATGTACAGTCTAATTTAACTTCACTTTAAATTTAATTTAACTTCACTAACGTTTAGTGAAGTCCCAAAGGAGAAATGAAACAGTGAAAAACCGGGTTCATTTTAAGAGAATTGGGAAAGTGTCCACTTCGTTGAAATTTGGTCATGCAATTGTTGATGTTCTGGTTCGTTAAGGCAACCAAGGCTACAAGTTTAGTGTATCCTTTCTGCTAACTGCACGTCTTTTTTGTTGTTATTGTTGTCCAGCATCCCTGTTTTTTTGGCTAAAAATGAGTTTGGGAGGAAACGCTCCATTTCCATATTAGCCCCAGTTAATCCACCTTCAGATGAAAAGCGTTATAAAAATTCCTTGCGACATGATTGCAGGAAAGACACAAACTTAGCAAAACATCCAAAAGAAATCTAATCTCATCAGAGAAAGAAGTTGTTGGAACAGGACATATCAACTATGATAAAAGGAGAGGTGGTGGCAAAAGAATGCATTCGCGCGGGAACCGTGTATTGCTGGATCGTATTTCTTAAAAAAAAAATGTTTTTCTTTATCATATTTTTCCATCATATTAATGATGAAATATACGGCTTTCGTTGTTTGTAGAAGGAATATCCTGGAAGGTGGAGAAGCAAATGAAGTCCACTACAATTTTAATTTCAGTCGTCACAACAGGTAAATGAATAAAATAAAATAAAAACTGAAACCAAGAACGCTCAGCAAAGGTCTTCTAGTGTAATATATTTTGGGTATTGCTTGAATACGATGGATTTCATTACAGATCGCTAGCGTTCGAACAGCGTTTCGCAAGTATGAGTTGGTTGAGGAAATCAAAAATCTTTAAGAAGGTTATAAATTATAAAAGACAGTACGCTTCCTTTGAATGCATCTCAGTCTTTGTTGTGGACTCTTTCAAAGATAGAAGCTATCCAAGAGATTGCTTCGATCTAATGTTCGTCTTATATCCAAACGCAGTAACAACCGCGGGGCACAGATCGGCTGACGAACATGTGAAATAAATTGTCATGTGTGCGTGTAGTAATCGTCAGACCATAGCTTACAGCTAAGGTAGGGAAGAAGGGGAAAAAGGAGAGGGGGTAACCATGTATTCCAACGGTTCGAGCGATGGCGTGCATGTAGCTGCAACATTCCACGGGACTTCAAATGGTCTGGGAGCAGAGGCATCATTAGAGGACGCATGACTGCCGTTTCTCATACCACACTTCCTGTGATTTCCTGGACGAATAGAGTTTGATAAAAGGAGTGTAAACTTTTCAATGGGCTAACACAATACATAAACCTTACGCTAATAGATCGATAATCGTTGCCACAGCGACTAACAGACAAACGATATTCATATATTCATAGGCAAGGAAGTTCTCGATGAAGGCATGTCACAAACAACGTTAACAATGGCTGGTTTAGTAGTATAGATACGGTACAAGAATACAGAAACGTTAGTTAATTCTACAGTTGTTCAATTAAAACCCTTCCCTTCCTCTCATCCGTGCAACACAATCTTGCGTATTTTCTCTCATTTCATGGCAATCTAAAACTACGTAATTTTGATGAAAATGATACATCAAATCCTATACACTTCACCTAGATGTATAGTTTTTCACCTGTTTAAATACATAAATTACTCTATCATCAGAATTCATCCTTAAAAAAAAAAATTTCATCTATCATTTCGAACAGAGAATAGGAAAAGTATTTTAGCATCGAATCCGACAAGACTCACGCCATTAACAAGATCTTGAAATCGACAAAATATTTTATTATTCTGATCAAAAGCAAAAATCTCCTTCCTTTAGTGGAAGAGGTTTTCTCAAAATACTAAAAGCCATTGAAACTCATCTGAACCTTTTGAGAAGAAGAACGATTTCAATCATTCACCTTTATTATTAAGAGTTCCAGTAAGTGTGGTTTCACAATATTCCACGAATAAAATCTCAAAATTTTGGAGAACTAACAAATATAAAAATGAAGCTTGTTGGAAGTCCAAGCACTTAATGGAACTCTTACTAATAAAAGTAGGCCAGTGCAATGATTAGATGGTTCCCATCGAGTGGCTGTGTGTACACGTATGAGAGGGAATGAACTGGTGGGTTCACGGAAAGCTCAGTTGTTCAAAACTTGTAATTCCCAAACTTTTTTTTTGAGACAGTTATGACTACAAAGCGAACACAACTGAATCTTCTGTGGATTAAACATACCCACTACCCCTATTCCCCCAAACATTGCAGATACATTAGACAAGGTATGCATTGCCTAAAATCCAGCCTAAACGAAGTTCATTTTCAACATCATTTCTCAAAAATCAGTTGACAATTAAGTGAAATCACTTAATTGTCAACTCCCTCGCTAACCGCTCACTTAATTCCATTCCTAACTGCTATATGTTCCCCCCGCTCTACTTAAAAAAAAAAAAAAAGAAGAAGGAAAGAAATATAACTTATAATATAACTCATTAGACACTTCGTAATATATATTTGTTTTATCTGATTTATGTCTATCGCTCCATTCTGTTTATCACACTTTCTGCCTCTACCCCCCCCCCAATTCAATACGCCAATCATATGATTCGAATTTCTTTATTAAAAATTTCACCTTCTGTAACCCTGACAAAATAATTTTCTTGCGAATAATGTTATTTATTTATTTAGCGTATGGCATAATAAAGACACATGACATCAGAATATATAAATACATATTCGTGCAGACAATAAAAATGAGACGAGTAATGCGCATATACAAATATCGCTAAAAAAATGCGAATAAGGTGTCATTCTGAATGTCACACTTTTTTTTTCAGAATGACACCTTATTCGCATTTTTTTTGCTATCTTCTTTTTTGCACCAATAACCCCTCCTAATTTGTTGTTCACTGCTTTTTTTTTTGTGTGTGTGTGTGTGTCCGCACAATTCTTCGCGATAAAATTGAAATAATAAAGATACACATCTACGAAAAACAAAAATAAAAATGCAAAGCAATAAATATTTCAGAAAATATACTTTCTTTTTTTATTATTTATTTAATTCGATTTTATTTAGCTTTTTTTTATATAATATTTTTATTCTGTATAAAGTGAAGATAATATTTTGTAATTTATTGTAAGTTACCTTGTCAAAAAGACAAACATTATCAAATTTTAAAATTTCTCCGTTTCATAAAATACTAGTATTTGGAAATAAGATGAAGATCAGTATTTTAGCAGCAGATGGGAGTTTTAAGATGGTTTACATCACGAAAGAATGTATGTAATTTTATCGCATTTTCTTTAATATAATTACTCAGAGGGAACATATAGCTTTAACCTAGCCCGGTAAAATAATAAAGCCTTCAAAATCTCTTTACTATGTAAGGAAAGTGGAGTCAGTTCCAAATCACGCGGGTATCCTCCAGTTGAAAGTACCCTCGTCTAATGAATTAGTTCATCAAAAAAAACAAAAACAAAAAAAAAACATGTTAATGTCTTAAGTGTCCAAAACAACAGCGGTACAAATTTAGGAATGTAATATTAAATAAATATTACATTCCTAAATTTGTACCCTTTATTTTCCAACCATTTTATCACAGTTTTGTAAAAAATTAATATCCTGCCTGCAGAGCCTCTCAGTAGTATCTACGAGGGGGGAGGGGAATTGAAAAGTTCTGATAAACACCTAGAACAAAAATTACATGAAAGCAACTGATATAACCACAAGAAAAAGCATATCTTACAACACTTTAAACCCCATGTTTAATCAAATTGTAATAATTTGTTCTTTTTCTCTTAGGATATATAAGAAGACATATTAATTCTTTCACGTGATTATCACAAATTTTCAGCACACCCTCGTAAGTAAGAAAAAAAAAATTAACATTTTAAGAAATAAATTAGGGAACTCATCGATAACTAAAATACAAAATATTAATTTCACTTTATATGGAATAAAAATATTGTAAAAAAACTAAATGAAATCGAGTTAAATAAATATTACAGAAATACCGAAGAAAATTATATTTTCTAAAACATTTCTTGCTTTGCATTTGTTTTTCGTATATGTCCGTAATTACAATATTATTCAATTTTGTCGCGAAGAATTTTCCCCGCGATGGGTTGGCTGCGAGAAAAATTTCCGTGAACACTTTTCCCTCTCCAAAATATCAACTGAAATGATAACTTGGTATAGAATTCCTCTCTCATGAAGATGTTTATGGAAACAAAAAAAAAAAAAAATCTGGGTTTCTATAAGTGTCATAAAACTGTTCAGACGTTGCTTAAGACCATATTATTGGTTTGCAGAGAAAGGGTTCAGATAATTCACTTTCCCGAGAAGCAAAACGAAGCCATTCTAGCCACGGAGGCGATTTAGCAGTTCAGCTACTGTTGATCGTAGATATCAGCAATTCAAACACTGCAGGGATTTCAAATGGAAAATGGGAAAATGCAAATAATGCTATCCATAGCTATTCACATAACTTTTTGGGTAGTGTATATATATTTCATCTATATACATTCGTCCTCATCTTTTGTTCATTCCTTTATTCGTCTGTTTTTCTTTACCGTTTTATTTCCTGCACACACACACACACACACACACACACACACACACACACACACACACACACACACACACACACACACACACACACACACACACACACACACACACACACACACACTTGATTTTTCCCCTTTGGCCTGTTATCTTATCCTAACAAGCTTCTCCATTGCCGTCGCGCTGCATATTTCCAGTCTCCCATCTGCAGTCTAATATCACAAGATCCAATTTAATGATCCTATATGATTGGTTACAAGCTAATAAAGATGTGAGATAATTCAAAGTTCGCTTCAAGCATCCTCTCTTCATTCCAATCATGCAATTGAGTTATCGTGGCATTGTGACATGTATTGACGACAGCCTCACCCCCCCCCCCCCCCCATCTTTGGATGTTCGCTTCAGCATCTTGACTTTTTCCGTCTCTGTCTCCTTCTCTCGGTTGCTACGTATCGGTGATATATCAAATAACGGAGCCACCGTCAGAGATCGGATGACCATGTACAACACACTGAACACCCAGTAGAGGGTTGACAGCGCTGAGAGCAGCCTCTGATGACAGGTTGTAAAGTGATGCCGAAGCTCACTAAGCCCAGAGTACAGTTTGAGCTGGAGGATGCTGTTCTCACCGCCCAGATCCCCGAGGACCGACATGATCGCCGTAACAGTAACAAGGCAACTGCTCGACTAACGAGCTTTGTTAAGGCCCCTGTTCTCCTGGGCTGACAGCTTCAGACAAGCCTTGCAATTCCGTATTCCAAAGGTGCTATTACGTTCTTGACATGCAAACCAGATTTAGGCATTAGCTTTCAAAACAGCGCTGATAACATGTTTCCGACTTTCATCTTGATGGCTCAATAGCTGTCTCGCTCCCTTGTAAGGTTTAAATAGAAAAGTGCAGGACTGTTGTAACATGACACTGAACATCGGATCCTTAATGAACTAGAATGGATGTAAGAAATTGGGAAGTTTCTAGACAAAGCGATTAATTGATCAAGTTTGGTTATTTTGGCTTCATTACCTAATCACTACATTTTTTCCTTACCTACCAACAACCACACGACAAAGTAATCGATTTAAATTAATCGCATCTTTGGTTCCCTCCTCCTTTAATTTCCTGAACTATTTACGAAGAGACTTGGTTTCTTTTTATTCTATTCCTTTCTGATTTCTCTCTCTTTCTCTAAAATGTATATGTTATAAGGTTGCGATTTAGCGAATTTCGGTTAACCGATATTTCATTTTAACTCATAAAATTAAAGATGTAATTTATCAAAGTAAACTTACCAAATGAGTTTTATTTTATTATTTTATTATTTATTTATTTTTACGCAGTTTTCATTTTGACATGTTAAATTCATATTATTTTGTATTTGATATTCATGTGATCCACTAAATGGTAATAGTTGAACTCTTTTTACCATTTTCCGTATTAACCAGTATGTTTTGTTAACGTAAACTATATTCCGCAGTCCCATTTATATCAGTTAAAAACAGCTGGACTTCATCCTACCCAACACACACTTTTATTCTCTCTCTCTGGTACTTTCTTTTTTTCTCTCTTTCTACAGAAGTGCTTGAAGTTACTTAAGGCTGCCAGTATGAACTGAAGTAGCAGTTTCCAGTTCTGTTGGATAAGAAGACCCTGATGATGACCCACGGTAAAGAGAGTACTGTATGCTTCTCATGGCAACATTAATGATAGAGTGGTGCAAAAATATGTAGAACTGAAGAACATAAATGAGTAAGCATGCTTTGTAGAGAGAAATGTAAATGGTGAATTATTGGTGAAACTGTGTAGTAAATATTTACTAATACTATAAGTAATAGTCCAGTCCAGCATTAAAGAGTACATAAAGTAACCTGGGTGTTACCGGATAGCAAAACAAAACCGAACAGATGATATTACCTCAGCCAGAAGTGCAGGAGAATGTTACGACGTCCGAAATGAAAGAAATGCTGATATCGGATCGGATCGGATCATCATCATCTAGTAATTAGATCTATGCACTTATCTATTCAACAAATAAATAAAATAAACATAAAAGGGAAAACAATACACAGACCCAAATTTCATATTGTTAAATTCGAAATGACTGAAGTTAATAAGGAGTTTAAAATAAAGCTAAAAGAAAAGATAGATAGTAGTAATTTGAATGGAAAAGAGAATATGAGGAATTATGGTATTAGAGGCTAGATGGATAGAAGAAAGTAAAAAAAGGGTGCTAAATGATACAATGGAGCATGTTTTTGACAATGTACCAAACACATTTTTTTCTGTTTTTATCAATAACAACGAGAATAACAATGCAACAAATATACTTGAAAAGGTAACAAACTGAAATTGTTTCAAATTTTGCGCATCTTGGTATTGTTTAATCCGCAGATGGAGAAGCAGATGTAGATGTATTTATAACGAATTGGAAAGTCTAGAAGTGCATATGCTAAATCTAGTCGATTATGGAAAATGAAAAATATTCACACAGATACAAAATAAAAATATATAATACAAGAATTACATCAGGTCGCAAAATGTAGTTGGTTTCAAAGGAAATATAAAGAAAGCTACAATTCTTCAAAAACCCATAGTAGTTATTATATTTCTATATCTTTTTAGCAAAAAACAAAAAAAAATCTTAAAAACACGAATACTGCGAAAAATTCTCAGCATTTCTAATTCGGATTAGCTTTAAAGAGGAGCGCGGCTGTTTGTTGATTTGATGCCGAAGCTAACCTGGAATTAGAGATCATGGGTGTTTTTACAGCAGTATTTTATTAGCTTCATTTTTACATTATGAAAGAATATAATATAACAAATATAATCATTCCCGAGATGTTTTAAATTTCTTCTTGATTCTTGTTCGTGACTCGCCAATGTATTTCATTTTTAGTTTTTCCATATTGTTAAAACTGTATTTTTCCCCCGATAGAAACTTATATGTAAAGAAATGTTTTTTTACAGAACCGAGTAGTGCAAACGGAAGACGATAATTACTTATATGTTACTCTTAACATATAAGTTTTAACTTTTTAAATTTTTTGCTAACATTTAAAAGCTAAGAAATGATTTATCTTCGTAATACACAAAGAATGGTTTATATCGTTATTTATTTATTTTTTTAACCCTATTTCTGCTGGTCCCTTTCAGAAATGTCATGGTTCTTCTAGCGTCTTTGTTAAAATAATTGTGAAATTTTTTAAATGCAATTAGTGACACAGTTAATAGAAAACACAGAAATCGTTTAATTTTATTAATCTTAATATTCATCTTAATATTAATCTTAAGAAAAGGAAAGAACAGGGTCAAAAATTCCGATGCGAAAATCACAACCCGAGATCGATTAATTCAATCCTGGAAGTCAGCAGTCGAGTGGTACGATGAAACTCAAATATTTAACAGGAGGTCTTCCTACCCATCCTCTCCTAGAATACACTGGGTTGGTTTGAAATGACTCTAGTGCATAACTGGATGTTATTTCTATTAGGTTTGTATATTTTCGTTTCTAAATTACGAGGAAAATTATTTGAACAACTCTCCATTTATTGAATTGGAACAGGAGGGCTGACCGATAAAAATCTGTAATTGACTATGTTTTGAATACACGAATTAATTAAACTGATAAAATATATCGATAATCCATTCCTAATTACACAAAACTTCATTAATTAACTTAATACTCGGTTTAGTCTTCAAACTAACAATCCTATTGTCTATTGGCATTCAGATGACACTAAGAAAATACGAAGTATTCAAAACACGTTTATTATTAAACGAGACTATTTTCGGAATTTGCATAAAATTTTGGAATGAAGTATACAGTCATCAACTCAGTGCTTAATTTATCATGTGCCCCCCCCCCCCCCTCAGTCAAACCCAGAATCCAAGTCAAACTGACATGTAGCGTCGTCTTCAGTTGTGCAATAATCATGCACAGTGTGAGGTGGAAGCTCGAAAGCTGTGTTGCGGAGTTACGAATCACGCAACGCTCTCTACTCAGGTGGGTATGGCGGATGCCATGTGTACGTCTCTTACCAGAGTGAGTAACCCCAACTATAACATTTAGAGGTGGCGATGTGGTCTCGTTTTTCCTGGTGTGACCTCAGACCTCTGTGGTGCCACGAATATTAGACTCCTAGAGGTATACGAACATTTTGGACAATGCAATGCCTCCTATTTTGTGGCGCTTCTACGGAACTGGCCATTCTCTCTTTCAGCAAGACAATGCACTGTGTTATAAGACTGCTGCTGTAACTGCGTGGTTTGTGGACATGAACGTCACCACACTTGACTGGCCTCCTCTGTGGAATGAGCTGGAGCGTCAGGTGAAGTCAAGGGACGTCCATCCCTTACAACAGTTCAGGACCTCATTACATGTCTACAGGGAAGAATGGTCCAAAGTTCCCATTGATTGCTATCGCACGACTGTGGAAAGTATGTCTTATAGGATTGCTGCAGTTATCCCGAAAGGAGATATAGATATAAGGCCTCTTTTCGCGAAAAGCAAAAGGAGGCCCTATATCTTATTAAGGCGGACGCCATGTCTGTTTGTTCCTCACACTACCATGTCCGTTGACTTCTTTCCAAGCAGCGTATGTGCTTCAGCTAATTATTGCGATCATGGTTCAACATCTGTCTTAAGAGCCGTGTGGCATGATGGCTGGCATCAGATGTGCAGATACAAGTATCAAAGAAACTTCCATTCGGATAGTCTTAATTAAAACAGTGTATAGAGGTTAAAAAAAGGCCGACAATTCCAGTTTCTTCACCTGAGACAACTTGTGTTTCTTAGTGGGACTCGTTGGAAAAGCCTATCCTTCAAGTGGATAGTTCTCACTTTGTAACCTTTGTAACCTATTCCACTATGGCAAGGACGTTTCGCAAAGTCTTCAGGTGGTTGTCATCGTCAGTGTGAGCCCTGCCTACTGAAGGCCTAATTTTGGTCTAGTAAGATTCTTCGATTATTTACTTCTCAGACACATCCACGATGCTAATACTGTGGTTTTAGACTTTTGTGATCGGGATTGAAGTTAAAAAATTACGACGCGTCACTGTTGAAGTGTAACTGAAGACGTCACGGAGTTTCTCCCAGCTAGAAACAAAAAGGTCTGAGCACAGCGAAGAGTTGACGAGCGGAAAGAGGTAGCGTATGCCGAACGCACAGAAAGTTAGAAATAGTTCAAAAACATGAAGATGACTTGACTATATTCACCAGATTGCTTAATCACAGGATCTCAACCACATTGAGCATCCCGGGATGTGATCATGCGAGAAGTATCCGCGGCAACTGGAAGGCTTAGGCGCTTAGTGGAATCACATCCAACATTTTTTAAAAATTTTTTTAATTTTTTTTTATTATATAATTTGAGATGATTAGAACTACAAAGAGGTAGGGCGAGAAAAAAATTAAGTTCATTCCAAATGTTGGTTACTGGAGTTTAGTTTCAGAACAGATTCCAAACACAATTAAGTAAAAAAATATTATTATGATAATTATTCCGCTTTGACCTAACAGCTTCTATTTAAATTGTTACGAATTATGATTACTTGATTTTTAACCTAATGAGAAAGCGAACTATGGTTCTATAATCCTCGATGATTTTGTTGCAGTTATAGTGGGAGCACAAATAGTTGCTACCAACAATACAGCTGTATAGCATGATCCTAATTTATTTTATATTTTTAAATTATTCTCAACTAAAATGCAGATCGTTAATAGATGGCATTACAAATTTTATACAATTAATTTTATAATAAATAATGAGACACGTGAATGCAGTTGTGCGTTAGAAACGTCTACATTTTTATCGTAAGGTGTCGCTCTCGCAAAGAAAAAAGAAAAAAAAAAAGAAACCGCCCACAATCTACGACATTTCTCGCCAAATGATTCGACAATAGCTACGGAAAGGCATCAGGGAATTCTTCCTTCCGGACTTAATCAATAAATCGCCACAGGACTTCTTAACTTCGCTGCACAGGAAAAAAGAAGAACAAGACTGCTCAGGATGTGAGA
This sequence comes from Typopeltis vanoorti, assembly GCF_054136105.1. Classification (NCBI taxonomy): domain Eukaryota; kingdom Metazoa; phylum Arthropoda; class Arachnida; order Uropygi; family Thelyphonidae; genus Typopeltis; species Typopeltis vanoorti. The sequence continues at coordinate 40,690,420 of NC_143555.1, forward strand.
CTTATGTTGCGTCCAATAAATTCGCTCCAACGAGCCTTCGTTGCGCCTTTATCTTCGAATAATTTCTGTGATGTCGGGAAAATGATGGGGTTTTCTTTTCTGCAATCAGCATTTTATTGTTGATGAGAGGATTTAGTATTTAATTTACAAAATAAAAGCAAAATTAAATTTTTCCGTTCGCATTATCCTGTTTTTCTCTTTGCGATTTCTTTTAAAAGAACATTTTCCTTGAAATATAAATTATTATTAATTAGTGGCATTTATTGTTTGTCTCATAGAAAGATTGGAGTTTGCCTTCCGGAAACTCGGATTATCATCCTGCAAAAGAAGCAAGTCGGCCAAAAGAACACACACACATTTAACAGGCGTGTTTACACTGGCATCTTTGTCTTTGTTGCTTCAGCGACAATTCCAAACAATCAAGTACATTATCTACTACCAATAATTGTCCAGACACCCTTGTAATTTGAAATTATGGAACATTCTACGTTTGTTAATAATAATAATAATAATAATAATAATAATAATAATAATAATAATAATAAAAACGGTGTACAGATAGGAAAGAAGCAGTATTTCATAGTGGCAGTTGAATACAGGTGGTATGGCAACGACGTGAAATCAGTGACTTCAAGAGAGGTGTCACATTGGTGGCATGTCCATAGGTGCCATTGCCTCTCAACTGGAGCATCCGAAATTAATGGTTGACGATGTGATCAACAAATGGAGACGCTGTGGCATCACTAGTGCAGGAAAACATCCAGGGCAGCCGCAGAAAAGGACTAAAAGGGACAGGAGGGTGATGTTAAAATGGGTGGCAGGCAAAAACCGGCTACAATCGGCACAGACCATCCGTGATAAGTTCCAGAGCGCCAGTAACACCATGGTGAGTACCAATACTGTACGAAAAGAACTCCATTTACTGGGTTTCCAAGGAAGAGCAGCGACACACAAGCCGGACATCACAACAATGAACAAGGCGGCTCGTCTGGCCTGGTGAAAAGAGCGTGTGAACTGGACAATTGACCAGTGGAAATCGGTACTCTGGAGCGATTAATCAAGGTTCAAGCCTGATGGTAGGGTGTGAGTGTGAGAGCAGTCTGGTGAATACGTGTTATCACAGTGTTGTACCCAAAGTAAAGTTTGGTGCTGGAGGAGTAATGATGTGGGGTGCATTCAGCTGGTTTGGAGTGGGACCACTGGTTGTTTTTCCGTGGTTGTATGAAGGTAGCTATTCTGGATAATCAGGTGCTGCCTACACTGTGGATTGTTTCTGAAACGGACCCGTGTTGCTATGAAGACTACGATACCCTATGCCACAAAGCTGCAGCTGTTATGGAATGGTATGAAGAGATGGTGTTAAACGACTGCCCTGACCTACGCAGAGTCCTATGAATTGAAGAGGCGATTGAGGTCCAGAGCAGCAACTCCTCGATCTGTCGCTGAACTCAGTGCTGCTTTGACGGAGGAATGGAGACAAATTCCAACTGATGTCTGCCCGACATTGTTGCAAAGCCTCCTTCAAAAGGCGAAGGAGGTGATCAAAGCCAAAGGTAGACATGCCTGATATTAGCGCTCGCCTGCTAGTATCAATTGTAAATTGCTAAGGCGTCCGGACAATAATTGGTGTATAGTGTTTGTGTTGTCCAAAGAAGTATATGAAAAACATTGTATTTAAATTGTTAAAGATGGGTTCTTAATAAGAAATTAACAACAACAACAACAACAACAACGAAATCTCTAAAATTATCAGTGCAAGTTAATCTTGAATTAGGAGTGGCAGGGACCCTTCCATTTTTATCGGAAGTCTTAAGTAATCACTGGCAGTCTTAGTTATCCAAACTACAAAATACATGGCAGACATTAATAACCTCTTCCATATCGGAGAAGAATTTCTAAGCAACAATTCTGTCTAGAAATCTAGAATTCCTTACGAATTATCTTTTCATCACCGGTTGACAATTTTCGCTCGTGTTAAGGACTGCAGTAAAATTTAGACATTAAGTTGGCGGGCATCTAGTCCCTGATAGTTCGAGGACATCTAATCCTTGATAGTTCCAGGTCAGTTTAAGATTATGATCATTGGGGGGGGGGAGTGCAGTCTGAATGGTGCATTGAATCTAATTTAACATCTTGGGAACCTCGTAAACATTTCTTTTGTATTTCAGGCTTTTGAACAAGCTTTGTTCCACTATGTTTTCCATTGAGAACCTTCGGGTCTCTTTGTCTTTTGTGGATCACCTAGTTCAGTTCAATTCAAATCAAGGCTTACAAGCTGTGCGTTACGAAACACTAAAAATAAAAGGTCGGATTACAAAGAACTGAGACTCAAGTTCCAAAATACGAACTGTTGCATCTACAGACTATTGAAGTTTGACTAATATTCAATCTTCTGCCACTGATCGCTCGCGCGCGCACGAACACACACACACACACACACACACACACACACACACACACACACACACACACACACACACACACACACACACACACACACACACACACACACACACACACACACAAGCAATTTGAGTAGGAACATAATGGATTTATTTTTATTTACATATACTATATATATAAGAAACATTTACTCGAGATATCATTCAATTCGCCCCTACTTCCGTATAAATATTCGCAATGGGTATTTTCTTAGAATAAAATTCGGTAATGGGTTCCAGGAGAGTAAATCTGACATATTGAGCAGTATTGTGGAAGAGCAAGCGGAAATGTACATTCAGTGAGATGATAAGATTACCCGAACACAGAGGATGTCGCACAGCAACGATTTTCAGTTTTTTTTTCTAATATCTATTATTACTATCATGCAATAACATATCAAGCATACTCTTTCTTGCCGCATTCGAAATTACTCTCTTCACTTTGAAATTATAATTTTGGGAAGTTATAGCTTTGAACTCACGATGGCGCCACTGTCTATTGAATTCTTGTGTAATGACATAGAAAGTTTTCATCACTTTCTTTGACTGATCTCAAACGTTATTAATTATTTGGTTTTAGAAGATGTCTTTCAGTTTTTGAAATCAGAAGTCAAGGAAGAAGTCATGTCTTTTTTAAAAAGTTACTTTTAACTAAATATAACTCTTTGGCTTAATTAAGAATCTAACTAAGCAAACCAAAATGTTAACCAGAAAAATTTTATTGGTCCTATTTTATACCAGTCCAAGAGTCATCCAGTGATATTACTTAATCCTAATAGGTTTGCTTGGACATGTCGAGTGAGTTGAATATTTTTCCGATTTCATACAAAATTTACGTAGTTGTTTGAAATAACAACTACTGTATTCACCTATCCAACAAATACAGAACATACTATTAGGCTTATCAATAAATACGGCAATGTTTCCGTTGATGGTTGTTTAGAATTAGGAAAGATGCAGGTTATTATACCAGATAATATACTTTTAATCGCTTGTGTGTTCTTTTGATCTGTTTGTTTTCGCAGAATGAAAACCTCGAGTTCATGGGGGGAGGGGAACTTACTCCTCCGAACGAGAATAGCTAACCCATCTTCAGATGAGTACACACTTTAATGGTTTCGTTAGTTTCTAGACGGGATTCGAACCTGTTTCCAACCCAAGGCACTGGTGTTACTGACCGAGACTGTTTTGGTGACATGTCTCGCTATTCAATCAGAAGTGGCTTAAGAATATCGGTCGCTCTTTGTAGTCAGTTCAAATTGTAATGGTATCCTGGCAGAGCACAAGTCAACAATTTTTGAAACAAGCAAATAGAGAGTGTTGTTAAAAGAATCATTAGGATTCAGATTCGACCTGCGACGACAGTCTCCTAAATTTGATGCAATACAGTCAAATAATAAAAATATCTAGAACACTTCGAATAAAAGTAAGAAAGGTTCAAAAACCAGGTATTCCCCCCCCCCCTTCGCCTCCACAGTCGTCTCATCAGGAATGAGATTTGTTTGAGAATTGATGACTATGCAATTACACTTTTGAACCAAAACATGATCACCATACAGTCTATTTCTGCCAACGACTGCATGATTAGCCGGAAACAGACCGGTGTGGTGGTGGTATTCTGGTTCTCATGGACATCACTGGGTCCTCTCATCATCACCACTGACCACACCTTGATCGCGAATTCTTACCTAAAGAATTGTTTCCACAAGACATTTCCGTACACTGACAATATGGCCTGATGGATCCGGACTCTCCCAGTGCTCTCCTGGCCACCTAATTCTCCTTTTTTGAATCCCATCGAACATATGTGGGATCATACGGAACGTAACATCGGTCTGTCGACGCCATTGCCTCGCTCGGTCATTCGCTGACGTCTGTGGAGGTTGTTCCGTCTAGTTGGTCCAGAATATCTCGATACACTTTTCGTAGTCTAGTGGAGTCAATGCCAAGACGCGTAAAAGCGGTTATCTCGGCCAAAAAAGCCCTAACACGTTACCAGGCAGGTGGTCATAAAGTTTTGGTTCGTGAATGTAGTTAACCTTTAGTATTAACTTGTCGTGGAGGGTGCGAATGTGTTTTAGATAGTGACACGGACTAGTTGGGTTTGATTTTTTATTTTTGTAATTTCTGAAATTAAATGAAATAACTTATTTCATTTAATTTAATTTGGGTGTGTGCATAATTACATGTAATAGGAAAACGGAACAGCAGAATAAAGTGAACAGCTTACGAAAAACTGCAAAATGAGTGTGTGTGTGTGTGTGTGTGTGTGTGTGTGTGTGTGTGTGTGTGTGTGTGTGTGTGTGTGTGTGTGAGAGAGAGAGAGAGAGAGAGAGAGAGAGAGAGAGAGAGAGAGAGAGAGAGAGAGAGAGAGAGAGAGAGAGTACAAAAAGAAATTTGAAATTGTGCAAATTTCAATATTATCCACTCTTATCCTCCAGTGATGGATTAAGAATTCTATTGTTTTAAGTCATGAAATAACTGCCTCTCACTTGAATTTGAGTGTTTAGCGAATTAATATACAGTAACAAAACAAAAAACATCGTAATTTACTATTGTTTTTACACAACGTAACAAATACATTGAGATATTGTTTGAATTCTTTTCAGCTATTAGCAACAATTCCTTTGTCGCTGACAGCTGATCTGACTTTTGCGCAATTTTGGCATCACTTCATTTTCCATTTCTTTCTTTTGTGACATTTTTATTTTATTATTATTTTTTTCTTTGACGGTCAGTGCATGCATGAACCGAAAGATATATTTCCTGTGAGTTTTGAATTAGCAAATTCAGCAAAATGTCTTTACAACCATAGAAACAATGAGTATAACAACAGTTTATTTTTAATTAATTCAAAATTAATTAATGGTGCAAATTGTAACAGTAACACACAATGAATCACTTAATTGGTTCTGAAAGGAAACAAATTTTAATTCCCATAGTTTACTCACACTAAGCTGCATAATATGCGGATTTTAAAAAAATGTAAATGGCTACTGGGCAGTTATTATATTTCTGTCCTGTTATTGCTTAATATCGCAGTAGTAAGGAAATTTGGAGCAATTGCGATACGTTAGATTGCTTGTCGTTAATTGATACTTTTCCTTATACTTACGTAATTGAAGTCTCAATAAAGGTTTTGAACAAATTGCCTTCAAATTCCTTTTTCTTCGATAATGGCTTCGATAAAGTCGTTTCCACGACTTGTGCATTCTCAGCAAATTGCCTTTCGATGAATTGCTTTTTTTTGATATTTTGTTATTCGATGAATTGCTTTTTCCATGAACTAGTCTGTTGTGAAATGTCTTACGATGACTTTTCAGCATTCCGTGCGACCGACGAGAAAACATTAAAAAAATCTTAAAATTGGTTTTATTTAGCGAAATCAAGTAAATAACCTTTTTTTTTTTTTTAATTTTCCAAAAATGTATTTTCTTTCAAACACGCTCCAAGATACAGATATTGTGTAGGACTTAAAAAAAAAAAAACAGAAAGAAAGAATAATACTTTCTACTGTTATCTTTCGTCGTATATGGAACACAAACGTGGGAATTGAAAAGATGGACGAATATGATTTTTGAAGATGCAAAGAATTTATTACTCTTGGAAAAAATCAAAATTAAAAACAAAAACATGTTGGTTAAGTGGAACTTGAGAAACTCGAGTTCAAAAACATTATCAAACCATTACAATTTCCCATTGCTCGCTGTAAGAATCATCCATTGAATGGTATTATGGATTCATTCACAACGTAAAGAACAATGCACGTCAAACACTCATCTTCACGCGGTCACGGATTTCATGATTATAAAAATTCCTGAACTATGGAAAAATATAAATGAAATACAAGAATTGCAATGATAGTTCATGGCATTCAATTTCTCTTTGTAACCACAGTCATAGTGCACTATATATATATATATATATATATATATATATATATATATATATATATATATATATATAGTGATATATATATATATATATATATTGATGAGCAAGCCGATATAATACGGTTCCCCCACCCCCTTCCCTGGAAACTGTAGTTTTCCATCCGCAATAGAGGCAAATTGGCCATGAGAATACACGCAGTTTAGAGACAGAAATACTACTGGTGGTAGATGGAGTTCTGTGTTGATGGTAGTAGTAGTAGTATCGTTGTGTAGTTGGAGGATTAAGCAGGGGAGAAAGGTGAGTTTTGTGTAGGGGAGTAGAGTAAAACAGAATGCCTCCCATTATGAGTCCTTGGACTCCTTGCAGGTGTCACATCGTAATAATACAAGATTATTATTAATAATAATAATAATAAAATTTACTATTCGGCATTTGGAACACAATAGACCTGACATCGCAATTATCGAATATCGACAGGTTTGGATTATTGATATCGCAGTACCCAGTGATAACAACATTAACAACAAAGAATTGGAAAAAATTACTAAACATCGAAATCTGGCAATCGAAGTTGGCAGACTGTGGCTTTAACACACCAAAGTCATCCCAATAGTTATCGGTGCACTTGGTGCAACTTCAAAGAAGCTGTCCAACTATTTACAGCAATTAAACATCAACGAAGTGACCCCATATGACCTACAAAAAACAGCATTACTTGGAACAGTCCATATTTTACGACGCTACCTCACGGACTATTCTTAGATTCTTGGGTAGAATCTGAATTGTTCTTCATCACCAGTCAAATTTTTGTTTATATGATATCTTGTTTTGACTGTGTATCAGTTATGTGAATAAAATACTACTACTAATAATAATATGAAATAAGTGATTAATTAGAATAAATATATTACGATAACCTACAGGTTGTACAATTAAAATTATTTTTAATATATTTTCTTAATCAAAATATATTTCCCCATATTAAATTTGAAAGTAGAGCAACATATTATCTCGCAATTAAAACTTTATCAAGAAAGAAGAAGCAGGAGATGAATGAAGCTCTTGGGAATACAAGAAGGTAGGATTACAGGTATCCATGGTTATATGCCCAGAAAATTCAAACCCACTGAAGTGAATATCATTCGGTGACACAAAATATTTTTCACACACACACACACACACACACTAAAAAAACTTCATTACCCATGAATTTTTATCTACTCTGATGGCTCAGAAGCGGCACAGTTAATGTACCTATTCCATACAAATTTTGCTATGTTTGAATTTCAGAGTGTTATAGGAGATGCAAGGGTTTCCTTCTCGATACAGAAGCTAGTACTGAAGAATCGAAAATTTTGTGACGGCGTTTCATTAGTGGATGTATCTGCCTGCCATCTACTGGTGCATTTTAGGACTATTCGAAAATAGCGAAGTGCGATACGAAAAAGATATCTAGATTTAACTAAAAATTATCACTTTTATTCCATATAATTAATCATTTAATTTTTTTAAATTATCACGGGTTAATATCAGGTTAATTTCAGAATAATTTAGCTTGCTCATGCTTTTACATGCAAGGGAATAATATAAAAGGGGAGGGAATTTGGTCGATTGGTAGAGCCTCTGCTACTAATGTCTCAGTTAAGTAAGTTTGAGCACGGTTAGTAGTTGGAAGGGATTCAATCCTTCGATGCTGTTGGCACACTCTCCCTCGATGAGTCTTTGGACTCCCTGGAGGTGTCAAATAATAATAATAAACTGAAATGATTGCTTATCGAAATATTACCGTTTATTTACGTTATAGGTTAAAAAAACAAACAGTAAACCAATCTAAATACAGAGAATAAAAAGAAACAACCTGCTTAGGTATTGGTGCAATAGTTATTTACTGTAAGTTGTGTCAAGCATAGTTTTGAAATATAAAACATGAAATGCAATACTAATTTTAAATAAAGAAGAAACAATCATTACTACTACTACTACTGATAATAATAACATCCGAAGCAATTTGAAAGAAAATATCCTTTCAAATTCCCATCCGATACTGCATTGATAATAGCTCCACTACTCGTTCATACATCGTTTTAATAACCGATTATTTGATTAATGAGGTTTACTAAAATATATTTCGTTTAGTATAAAATACTAAAATAAAGTATATTTACCTCGCGAACATAGAATTCGAAATCCTTAAAACTAAACATGTAAAATGCATTGTTAAATTATTAATTGTACAGTAAGTAAATATTGTAATAAAAGTATTACATAAATTAAATTTTACATTAATGTTTCAGTTTCACTTATTGTGTAATTAAGAAATTAAGGGTTTATTTTAATATCTTAAATAATTGTATAATTTTTTAAATAAACGAGCAATTAGGAAAACGCTGACATTTTCCAAGTCTACCACGAATTGAAGAAAAAAAAAAAGACTGTTGTTTATTATAAATGTTATTACTATTTAATTAGATTATTTATCAAGTTAATCTTTCTAAAATATAAAACATGAGCTAGAACAACAAAAATCACACAAAATATACACTCTTTACCTCATTGCTACTAGATGGAGCCACGTGACATTTATTGCAGTTCGGAAATATTTTACTGGATTAAGTCGATACTTTTAATTTATAAATTTCGTGAACATTGTCTATTGCGCTTTGTTTCAAGCATTTTTAATTTATATTTATCATAAATTCTTCTAAAGTATAAAATAGTATCTGATTCCATTTCATCTCGGTGGAGTGGAGTGGTAAAATAATACGGGTAAACTGGTGTGAGGTCCACAGGCATCGAAGAGATGTGCCTGCATGAAACAAGATTACTTCAGGCATATCGGAAATATTTTTAGGAATTTTAAATGTAATATGCACATAAATGGATATGCATCTGCGTTCTTTCAAGGGATTAACTTCGTTCTTGAATTTAGCGATTTCCAGTGAAAGGATATTCGAAGAATTCATATTTGCTCAAGGCGCACTTTGAAATAGAATAACTTCGTCTTAATAGACATTTATTCGACCATATGAACAATTTCCAAGTGAAGATTTAAATGCAAAAAATATCTCAGAATAAATATAGCGAAACGTCATCTTTCGCTTATAATAATGATGAATGAGTAGTAACAAGTGTTCGCTACACCGGAACATTTTTAGCAGATCCATTGGGTGAAATACCAACCATTGCAGCATTCCAATTACAATATTTATATATGAAAATATTTAGCATGTTACGTTGTATATGCAGCGCAGGATGGTATAAACTTCCAATGCCTTCTTTCAACCTCAGAGTTTTATTAAACTCTGAGAAGTAAGAGAAAAGTACGAGAAGCATTTACTCTTACAAAAATATAAAGAAATTAAGCTAAAATTTCTTTATATTTTTGAAAGAGTAAATGCTTCTTTATTATAATAATAATAAATGAAAATTCTATGAACATTCAAATCTATTTTATTTTACCTATTGCCCATAAAAATTTTAGCGGGTCATGAAGATGAAGTATTAAAATAACCGGGCCATGGAAAAAAAAAAAAAAAGTTTGGGCAACCTTGGTCCATAAGATATCAAATTAGCTGCATGCCAAAATACTTAATATTAATGAAATTACATAGCATATGAACAAAATCAAATTCCTCATATTCTGAATGTATGAATGATTGAATAAATATATATAAATATTGAATATTGAATATTAAATATTGAATATATATATATATATATATATATATATATATATATATATATATATATATATATATATATATATGAACTTTTCCAGATAATATGAGACATATGATCGTTAGTAGAAATCTTTTTTTTTTGTTTTAATAATAATATTATTATTTAAACAATATATTGCATTCGAAATGCGTAGTGTTTATCATGTATAACTAGTATTAAAAATGCAGTTCTGAATTATCTATTGCAATCTATAAACGTAAAGGCTCATTTTAAATACCTTAAGGTATTTAAGATATAAATACCGTTTAAATACTTTAAGATATTTAGGACGACTGCTTATATTTATAGAGGGGACTTGCCACTCGAAGAATTCTAAATATTACATCATTATTTGAATCTTACTTACTGAACGATTATAAACATCTATAATTAATTAAAATAAATGCACAATTTTTGAAACAAGAAAACCCCAACATTTTTACAAATGAAGTTGCTTTTAATGCGGATTTTATTTTGCATCCTTTAAAAAGAGTGAGTTTTGCAAAAATTCTAAAATTAATTTATAAATTGCGCTGAATTCAACTTTGATTTATAAAGTTTATGCACTTATAAATCAAATTTATAAATGTGATTTATAAATGTATAAAATTCGGTACATTTTGCTTAGAAGGGAAAAAAAAATCAAATTTATTTAGAGAATAATTTGGATTTAGGGAATACCAGTACACTCAATAGATGGCAGCACAAGTCGAATTTTCAAAATACTGTAGTAAAGTTCTAACCCAAGAACATTTTGAGATTACTTAAAATTCGAGTATATAAATAGTACAATCGGAAGATGATAAGCGACCGTTGCTTCGAATCAGTGGCAGCTCAGAAACATTAAGAAACTTGTCGCAAATAGTATGTTGATCTTTCAATATCTCCGCAAAATATGAAGACATTCTACTGATAAACATTATTTCCAGATAACGTGTGAATGATATTACGTTGTAGTTATGCAAATTAACAGTATACCAACTAATTATACTTGAACTGCATGCAGTGAAATTATTTATTTCCGAATCAATCTTATTCAATAATTGTTTCGTTTGCTTATTTTCTTGATTTCGAGCTCAGGAGTCTTAGATTAGTCATAAGAACTTGAAATTTTTAAAATTAAAGACCCAGAATAGTTCTTTGGGAGCCTCCATAGCTCAGTCTGCATAGACGTAGCCTTCTGGTTAAAAAGGCCTGGGTCCGAATCCCGTCTACAACGCGAAGAAACGTTATCAGGCTTTTCAATGAAAGGTGAGTTAGATAGTCAAGGCAGAAGAATTTTCAAACAAACAAATGTACTATTATCATAAATTTTTCAGGGTCTTTCTTCTACTCCACTGGTCAGAAGCTTTCATAAAAATATATTCATACAAAAATGAGTTAGCCGATTTGATATGAAGGTTGCATTTTTTTTTTTTTTTTGTCGTCAGCAAAGTCGGGTTACTCTCCCCCCTTTCAAGTAAAACTGAAAACAGGCGGACCTCGTGCTAAGTTAATAGACACAGTACACGACTTCTGAGCCATTATTACCTCATCACGATGTTAAATAATCATCCACAAACTAGGTTATAATCGTTATAGAAAATTCTGTTTCTTTTAACTCTTGCCAAACAAAACGGAATAAAGCATTGAGACAATTTTTAGGAGACGAGGGCTTTATAAGACCCTTCAAAAATATTACCAATATATAGTTTTATGCACTGGTAAAAAGTTTCTTATTAAGTACGCCAACGTAACAGAAAATATCCTCTTAGTCGTCAGAATAGCTTCGACTCATCATATCATGGATTCCATTACGTGCCAAAACCGTTTCACAACGATGTTAGCCAATGCAAATAATTACATGCCAAAAAAGATGGCTGAGAGGTTGGTCTAAGGCAGGGATGCACAACTTGTTAAGGCCGAGGGCCACATAGCCCCACTGTTACTTATGGGAGGGCCGCCAAAAAAACTTGAAAGTTATCTATCATATATTGTTTCTTTTATTTATACCTATCATAATTGTTACAAAAAAAAGATAATAAAAAGTAAGTGAATTTAATTTGATGCGTGACATCGCATTGATTCGACAATTGTTTTGATATTTGGTTCGAGTTTTGTAGTAGCCAACCGCAAAATTGATTCTAAATTTTCATCAGTCAAGCGGTTCCTATTTTTCGATTTGTTAATATTCATGACTGAAAAAGTTTGTTCACAAATATATGTTGAGCCAAAGAGGCTTGCACATTTTAACGCATCATCTAGCAACCATTTATATTTGTTTTTATCGACACGACGATAGAAGTTTAATAAATTGCCTTCGTTAAATTTATTTCGCAGGCTCTCATCGTTTTTAATGTCGATGAGTTCAAGCTGTGCTGATTCAGGTGCATTTTCGGGCAAAATGACAAAAGGATTGCTAAATAAATCTAGCAACGGTTTCACTTTTTTAAAATCAGAAAACCGATCCTTGAAGGCTGATATCAAGTTATCAATCTTTCCAACATACACAGTTTTGAAGATGACATTGAACTTTTCAGAAACTTTCTTATAATTAGGAAAATGGATGTCATTCCCTGACTTCAGTTGGATTTGAAATAGATTTAACTTGCACTGAAAAGACAAAATGTGGCCGTAAAGTTGAGTAACCAATTGATCTTTGCCCTGAAGTCGCGTATTTAAATGATTAGTAATGTCAACTAGAAAGGCTAAGTCACATAACCAATCCGGATTTTTTATGTCAGCGACGTTTTTGTTTTTTTCAGTCATGAAGATTTCAATTTCATCAATTAAATTTAGGAACCGCTCCAATGTTTGTCCACGACTTAGCCAACTCACTTCTGTGTAAAAAATTAAGTCACCATATTTACTTTCAATGTCTTCAAGAAACTTTTAAATTGCCGGTGATTAAGGCCACGGGATTTTATAAAATTAATCGTTGAAACCACAACTTTCATGACATGTTCAAATCCCAGTTTCTTAGGGTACAAGCTCTCTTGGTGGATTATACAGTATACAGTGGAATTGTATCAACTCATCGTCGTGCCGTCCCAAATGCTGTTTCAATAATGTTACCAATCCAGAATTAGCTCCTATCATGGAAGGAGCTCCGTCAGTCGTGATACCTGATAATTTTGTCAGATCTAAATCAATTTTGGAACACTGTTCCAAAAGCCCAGTGAACATGTCATTACCTTTCGTTTGATCTGACAGTGAACTCATTCGAATCAGCTCCTCACTTACCTCAAACTCTTGCGTTATTCCACGTGCAAATATTAACAACTGGGCTGTGGAAGTAATGTCAGTTGGTTCATCAATAGCTAATGAAAAATAGGCAAATTTCTTTGAATAAGATGTTAATTGGTCCTTTACATTTTCTGACATTGCAGTAATTCTTCTTTGCACAGTCATCCTGTTTAACTGAATTTTCTCAACATTTTTTTGGCTGATTCAGAAAAAAAAATTATCAGCTATCTCAAGGCAATCTTTAACGAAATCTCCGTCTGTAAATGGTCGGCACTTTTTTGCTATAAGGCGAGATATTTCAAAACTTATTTCTGTTGCGATTTCCGAATCTTGAATAGGTTTCGTAAACATCACTTGCTGACCTGTCAATTCTCGTTTCAAAAATGAAATCTTTTGTTTACGTAGTTCTTCGGGTAGATTTAAAAATGTAGAATGCAGACTTTCGTAGTGTCTCCTTATATTGTATTCTTTTGATATGGCTACAGCACTTTTGCAAATCAAGCACACAATATTATTAAACGACTGCACAAAACCATATTTTTCACAAGCCAGTCCAGCTATCCTGAAACTGCCGTTTTTCATCCTGTAGTTTGCGTTTCCTACTTGGCCCTGCTTTATCCATTGTAGAATTTATTTTTTACCGTTTCCTAGGGGTGATAATTAATTGTAGCAACCGCACCTACGAAAACAGAATACTCATATGACAAATAGACGAATTATAAAATTTGTTAACATTATTACTAACCGATTATCGTAAGTAGACAGGCAATCGTGACGTCACAGCTACTTTGCTTTGGGCATGTACCATTTTTAAAAATTACCTATCGTGTAACTTGTTAAAGTTAAAATAATACACGGTGAGGCGGGCCGCGGTCTGTGCATCCCTAGTCTAAGGCCAGTAGCCAAATGTTTACTCCCTCTCCTCCTCCTCACGCCCAACGCTTTAACTTACAGATGCTCAACTGGATTGATATTCGATAACTAAGGAACCGTCTGGAACCATCTCTGAAAATTATCATACTCTGGATACGCTAAAGATGGATACGCTTCATCTTTAACGATATTCAAGGTTGGCTTTTGCATGCTGTCACCACGGATATCAGTGGGGACCTAACGTTTGCTAAAAATCAATAAAAACATCCCGTACCATCTCACAAGCCAGCAATGTTTGCACATGTGGTGCGAATCGCATAAATGATTAGGCTGTCGTCACTCTTAAGTCCTACTGTCAGCGTGTATCAACTGAAACCGGGATTCATCGGAGTAGCTAATCTTACTTCTGTTTCAAAACTATTCATGCAGTCACTATATCTGTAACTTGTTTGTAACCGATAGAAGTCAAATCAGCGAGATTTGGACCTCAATAAAATCCTTACCATATCTATGGCAGGGACTGACGTAGTATCCATTTCGATACCCTTCCTTTGATGATTATTGTTATATTGTGCTGCCATTTGGTCGACTGTGTCCTGTCTCTTGCATCCAATTATTACAAATATTCTTCCGTTCTCCTCTCATCAGCTGTCTATGACCATGAGACTGCCGTTAACTAGATGTTTTCTGGTTGTTGGACAATTATCGGTACATCCAAGGTCTTATTGTATGAATACCCCAGCGGAGCAGAAGTTTCCATGATCTCTCTCTCTCTCTCTCTCACTCACACACACACACACACACACACACACACACACACACACACACACACACACACACACACACACACACACACACACACACACACACACACACACACACACACATGTATATCTCTCGATATATGTCCACCTGCTTTATATAGCCTGGTAGGTATATATTGTTCTCCACTTTACTTGCGCATTATTCACGTATAAACTAGTGAACTCACCGCATAACTTCAAGTTCCTTCTCTTTATTTTCTGTGAGATCCCTTAAAACACGGACTGGTTAACTATCCCGGCGAGTCGATAATGTCGATAATGACGTGCACAAAAATCTACGCTTATTACAGTGTTTAGAATAAACAAGCAGCATAGCTTACCTGAACTCGCTAGTACATAACTTCCCCAGACGGTATTCTTCTCCAATTACACGTTTTTAGTGTCATATTTACCATTCTGTCATTCTGTTGGTTGCTTCATTAACCTTAACATGGTCTAGGTTTCGTTTATTAAATGCGCCTTTAGTCAGTGCTTTTGTTCTCTGCTTTGGTAAAAGATCTCCAAGTCAACGATATTTGCAAGCTCATATTTTGTAACAGTTAAAAAAAAGTCACTTTAATTTACTAGTTCGATCGAGGTAATGGGTAACTAGAATCCTGGGTGTATTTATCTATTGCATCTCCGCATGTCACAAAAAGAAATAAAATTGGGTTTCAAATGAATAATGGGAAAAGAAGTGTATATAACAGGTATTAAAGAACTATCGTGTTTCTTTGTTTAATGTTTTCTTTAATTCAAATTTTAGAAACTCTAAGAGCTGATCTAAGACAGCGTCTCTTTTCGAGCTTAGAGTTAAGAATATGAGTTACGTTGGCTGAGTGAGATTTCTGCCTGAGCAAATAGCCAGAAAGACATGCTTCTCTCTGAGACTAGCTCATTTGTCTTAATTGTAAGGAATGTTTCTTGCGTCCCAGACGGTCTGAACCCAGGTCTTTCTGAACGAACTGCAAATGTCACAATAATATTCATTAACAAACTGATTTCGAAAGAAATTGGTTCAGAATTAAAGAATTTTTTCAATGAACACAAATTAAGTATAATTATTTGGTTTACTTTATTGTACAACTTCAGTGAATATTATTTGTACATAATGCAGCGATAGGCTTCTAAGTATAACCTATTGGCATTTTTTTAAATCAAAATAAAAATTCTCCATTGAATTAATAATATAAAAAGACTACCGTCCTCAACCATATATCTTGAGGATCTTCGACATTCTACTTGAAGGGCGTGACGTGTTTTGCCAGATGGCGATAGCATATCCCCCCCCCTTCTCTAATTTTACTCAAGAACTTCATTGTTGTCGTCTGAAACATCAAAGCCTACAACTTTTTTTTTTTTTTTTTAAACTACGATGGATGACGATGAAATTTTTCTCAGAGATCGCCGAATGATTGCGCATCTGCAGTTAATTCCATTCTATTAGTCTTCCACGACTATGGAATTTGAAGTATGTCTCAGCTTCTCTATTAGACTATAAAGGCACAGGTTTTCGTCGGATTAACTTCTTTGTGAGACTATTCATCAGCAGAAACGTCAGTTGTTTTAGAACTAAAAGTTCCAAAACAGCTGAATAACTTTATAGTTCTTAAGTTGTCTTACAGTCGAGACATACTTCAAATTTCGTAGTCGTAAAAGACTGTATCTTTAATTACAGATACGGAGTCATATTGTAATTGTTTGGATATATCATTTTCATTATCGGACTTCTTTTTTCTGTATTGCATTTCAAAATCAAACCCTTTCACGAAAATACTGAATTAGTTTCGAAAAATAAACAGACCTGATGACACAGGCGAGTCACGTGCCTGAACCGAATGCGTATTATCATCATCAATATCGTCATAATAATCAATTTCCTACTATGCACCTTAGGTGTTTGTACGATATTTTAACAGTACTACACGATTAAGTTCACATTATTAATCTCCTGTGAAATTTTTTTCTCTTAATCAGTCTATATCACTTGTCAGCACTTCAACATTATCATCTTATATTTTTGCGTTTTAAAGGCGCTTTTAACTGTATTAATCCACCTACATCTTGGTCTTCCTCTGAATCTTTTTCTTGTCATCCTGGCAAAGAACATATTTTGCTAATCTTTCCTCTCCCATTCTGCTTAAGTGACCATACCAACTTGGATTAGCTCTGCTCACAGATTCTCGAATTCAAGTTCCTTCTGAATATCGACATTTTTAATATGAATCTGCCACTGATGTTGTTCATTCACTCCGCTCATTTCTCAACTATTTATCGTAAATTGAATATCTGATCTTGACGACCTCTATTTCACCAGAACTCAGCTTTTTCTTTTCCACGCTTCCCTTACACGATATTTCTAACCTTTTTCCTAAATATAATTCCACAAATCTTATCTGGAACACGCAGTAGAGAAAGCCCGCTGTAATTCTTACATTCATTTTTATTTTTTCTGCAGTGGGGACCACGAGAGCTCTACTCAAATCACATCCAGAAATCGACCTTCTGAATTATGCAATGTAAACACTGCAGAACGTTTTTACCTCCATATTTGAGCATTTTTGGTAGAATATCACCTATTCCAGCTGCAGCTCCACACATTTCAGCCTTTGATAGCTTTTTCTCTGATATGTACTAGTGGCTGCATTCCCAATGAATATTTTTACGACTGTTCAGTCGTAAAAATATTTACGACTTTCTGATTACGCAGATATCCAGAATATCTTTAGTTTCCGTTTTCATGTTACCTTCATCACATCTCACTCCTTTTCAGATTCATAATTATCGTCTAGAAGATTTTGCCACCTTCCTGATATTTACCTTCTGTATTCTTATTAAATCTTCCCATGACTTTTATTTAGCTACTTTTACATTGTCTCTTTGTTTAGATTAATTCTGTGTTCTCTTTCAGCAATCAGCTAAATAACTTGCTAAGAGTTTTCGACATACTTTCTTCTATTTCTTCTATTTATTTAACTTCTCGCATCCATCATGGAGTTCAGATTTTTCATCCTTGCAGACAACTTCACCACATGCTTGACTGACTTGATCCAACAATGTTTTCTTCAGAGTTTGCCGCTGAGACTCCAAAGTTTGGTTCTGGCTTTAAATTTTTTTTTCTTAAATAATATTTGTATCTTAGAATACGCAGTTCTTGAAGTTGAATTTGTTCCAGCGGCTAACTTTCCACTGTTCGCCCTGGTTCTCTGACGAAAATAGCCAACACCTTGTTGAATGGGCTCTTCACATTCCTTAAAGGTTATGTGAAGGTGTTCTCTCTCCGTCATCTAGTTTTGACGTTTAAGCGACTGCTTATTATGGATCACCGAAGTGATTTTCAAACAATTAAGAAGGTTGTTCGAACCAAAGCTGAGATTGCAAATGAGGACAAAAAAGAAAAATAGCTTACAATGTCACATAACGTGCTCCTCCATAAAGAAATGCCGCCCCAGTAGTTCAGGTGGTAAAAGCCGCAGCTTATTTTTCGGAAATGATGAAGGTTTACATCCCATGAAGTATGAACGTTCAAGAAAACTGCTTTGTACGATCGTTTTTAGATCTTTTAGTTTATAAAGTTTGTCTTTAAAAAAGTATCTTCAGATATAGGATTGTGGCTAGCCTGATCTAGGAGGCAGAAGTTATCCAAACAGTGCCTGATGAGTTTCGCAGTAGAGATCCAAGAATGTTTCCTCGAAACATGTACTGCATTTAAATTCCAGTATCATTGACGAATAAATCCAACTTTTTAGCTGAACATTTTACGCTGTATTTAGTTTAAATACAGCGTCTGCTTTACGCTGTATTTAAACTAAATACAGCGTAAAATTCCTGACAGTAGTACAACGTTAAAAACACTCCTGAGCGCTAACGTTGTACTACTGTCAGGCACGACAGCAACGCTAGAACTGCGAAGTCATAACACGGAACTAATTTTTTGCCAGTTAATTTTTAAGATTTTATACCAGTCAATACGAATTATTGTTTCACGTCAGATACAAGCAGGAACATGTGATATCATAAAAGACACGAAGGTCATATATCTTCTCTTACTTGCATTTTATCTTTGTGGAATTATCTCGCAGCTAATGCATGGCATGGCCACAATTTTTTTAATTTTCTTGTTTTACATTATTTTTTAAACAACATGTTTAAAGTAAAAAAATACAACTTGATATGCTCATAAAATATCACTTGAAACGTAAACGGAATGTACTGTGCTTTTTATCAAAGAATTTAGCCTTTTGACAGAATTCAAGACATATCAAGCCACATACTGGATTGGATTGATACGGTGTACTCTGTAAACAATGAACTCGTACCGGATTCTTTAACGTCACCGATGCTTCGTTGCAAGTATTTATATTTTACTGACGATTCTATTGTCACTGTGTCTTAAGTTTTGAATTTATTTCTAATAAGTGGGTTGATTGTTAGCACTGGTTTTGAGACGAAAGGGATCTCAAAAGTTTCAGTGGGACTCTCTGGTATGCACATGCCGATTAATGAACTATAAAATATGTTCATGTATGAATACATGAACATATTTTGATGAACTTTAAAGTTCATCTAGATTATTCATTCAAGGCCTTTGATGAACTTCATAGTTCATCAAAGGCCTTGAATGAATAATCTAGAAAATAGTGAAAAACACACACACATACAAAAAGGGATGCAAGATCTTTTATGAAGAAATGAGAAAGCGGAAACTGCTTTTGTTGTAAACAAAAATGAATTCAACACATTGTTGAAAACTTATATGACAGATTTAAGAAATGAGTTTTCCAGTGAGGCTACAGTTTATCAATACGAAGATGTATGGTGAAAGATTTCTCTTGATGGATCCACAAAAAAAAAAAAAAAAAAAAAACCACCTCAAAATAGGAACCTGCAGTGAGATTTGCAACACATTTGGATATCAGAAAAGGCGAAAGTGCAACCGGTGCTAAGAATCAACCCACTTATTAGAAAGAAATTCAAAACCTTAAGACACAATGACAATAGAATCGTCAGTAAAAGATGAATACTTGCAACGAAGCATCAGTGACGTTAAAGAATCCGGTACAAGTTCATTGTTTACAGAGTATACCTTATCAATCTTGTATGTGGCTGTTGAGCTGAACATTCTTTTGCGTAAAAAAAAAGGATCTTGAGGAGTGAGCTCTTTTTCGATGAAACCACCAGAATTTTCCAAAGTTAAAAGCAATAAAAGTTTCTTGGTGATTGTACGATCCTTCATAATATACTTCATTTCTATAGAATTATTTTTCTTTAGTCTGGGTAATCATACCGTTCAGTGATCTTAGTGAATCGTTTATTGCATGCTTAATTACCGAATGATGGCGATAAATAGACAGCAGCGTACGTACACATCGACCCGAGTAGCTCACGTCGAATACAAGTTTGTATGAAGAGGAACTCGGTTTTCCATTTAGCAAAGGCCTTGGGTTCCGAATTACTTTAAACCGTGCCTAGGTTAATGTATTTTATTTGGCAGAAATTTAGCCGCGATAACTCAAAGAGTTTAGAGAGGAGGTGTTATTATACGTTAGACCATTTACGGTCTGATTAAATATTTAGCACGGAAATGCTTAAATGTTTCACGAATTCATGTAATAATACAATTAATTAATGAATTTTAGTTTGTTATTCCACATATATGGTCTATAAAACAGAGAGAGAGAGAGAGAGATAAGAATTTTGTCACGTAGATACATTTTTTCTCAGGACAACTCTCGTTTACATGACGTCATAATATTGAGCATATCAACAGACAAAAAAAAAAAAAAAAACGAGCACTGGTTCTACACCTATCATTGCATCTCAACATGTTGCATCGATATAAACGTGTGAAATTAACCCTAACATAGACGAGACAAAAAAAAAAGTTTCGCTTGTTACGGTTTGGCATGGACACTACTGTGATCGAGGAAAATGTACTGTACTGTCTCGCAAATAGAGATTAGAGGCGTGCGATACTAATACAACCTCTTTCACATTAATCTCATTTCTATAATTATTATCGTCCAGCACTTATCAATATCCCCCCCCCCCCATCTCACACTGTTGTTTGTTCCCACAAAAAAACTGTGAACCATACTACTCCATTCAAGTTATGCGCCTGATGAGCTACCAAAGTAAACTAAACTCTTCACTCTCTCTAAGAACTCGTGAATATTTATTCTGTGCCTTACTCGTATCATTAATAAACTCATCAAACGCTTCTCAATCACATTCTTGCTTCTATAATTAAATTCAAATCATGTTTAAGCTCCATTAAAACACAAGGGTTTTCAAACTTGATTCCGCAGGAGATTTATGAGGATCCATGAAATCACACACCCCTTCGTTGCTCAAATATAACCCCAAAAGGGACTGAGATGGAATCAATCGACCGTGAGATGCGGTGATTGATTCATTCAATCCAATACCCTTGGAGGGTAATGGATGGCAATGCTGAGGCTCGGCTATTGCTGTTACCCTCCTGCCATGATCAGAGCTTCAATAGCTCAATAACACCTTATCCCTACACCGTCCTCTACAGATAACGGGGAAGATGAAAAGCATCCTTGCTTCGCCCCTTTAAGCCAGTCCTTGTAATGACTAAAGACTCCAAAAGCTATATTAGCCTCCTATATAACGATGCATAATCTCCATGCCCATTCAGGGTGAGAAAACTGCTCATAAATTTTACCCTCACTGTAACCACAACAGATAGCGGGGAATATGAAAAGCATCTTGCTTCACCCCTAAAGACATAAATGTCAATTGTCAATACCAGTCAAGGATTGTTAAATTCTTGTACATTACGTTTGTTCGCTTGAAGCAGCCACCACAGTAGGTGCACGAAATTAGTAGGTGTTCGTTTCGAATTTTAACGACTATTTAAATTTCCTTGTTACTACTGCAAACCAGCAACAAATGAAAGCTTAGGAAAGACCAAAAAATTCAATAAAAGGAAAAAACTGAAGATCTGGGATGATACAATGAAAGAAATAATCAAAAAGAAAACAGAAGCCTATCACAAATGGTTAAGCAGTAAAAGATTAGAAGATGAAATAGAATATAAAAGAATAAGAGCCATAGCTAAAAGAGAAGTCAGAAAAAGACACAGAGAATCATGGAACAAATTTGTTTCTAATTTAGAACATTATTTATATAAAATAAGACCCAATATATATAAAATTTTGAAACACTTAAATGCAGATACCAAAGAAAACATAAAATTAAACACTGAATTGAAATTAAAAGAATTTCTAAATTACTACACAGAATTGTGGACAGACAAATATTCTAAAAAAGACAACTGGCAAACAATTAACGAAAATGAAAAGGAAATAACTAAACAAGAATTAGAAATCAGCCTGAAAGAAACAAGAAACGTAAAATCACCTGGAGAAGATAAACTAGGTTCAGAACTATATAAATATGCAGGAACTAGATTCAAAGAAAGACTCTTATTATTTTTAAATAAAATTTATTCAACTGGTAACCCCCCAATAGAATGGAAAAAAGCAATTGTGATTCCTATCTTTAAAAAAAGATAATAGAGATGACCCTAAAAACTATAGAGGTATCAGTTTACTAAATTCCTGTTACAAAATATATAGCAGAATCTTAAATGGCAAACTAATGAAATATTCCGAAAACTTTATTTTAGAAGTACAGAATGGATTTAGAAAAGGACGATCATGTATAGACCCGGCCTTTTGCCTAAAATTAATAATAGAGAAAAGAAGAGAATACAATTTAGAAACACATATTGCATTTATTGATTTGAAAAAGCATTTGACAATGTTAAAAAAAACATATTATTTAACATATTAAAAGAAAGACAAATACCAAATAATATCCTAAAAGCTATCACAAGTATATATGAAAATAATCAAATACAAATAAGATTAAATCACGAGCTATCATATACGAGATAGATAAACCAAGGGGTCCGACAGGGATGTCCCCTCTCAGCAACTCTTTTTAATATCTACTTAAATGAAATAATAATAAAATGGAATAAAAATTTACATCAAGGAATTAAACTTTCTCCTACAGTAAACTTAAACACTCTCCTCTTTGTAGACGACCAAATAATAATTACAAATTCTGAAGATAACTTACAGAAAGCTATTTTAGATCTAAATGAGATATCCAAAGATTATGGTATGATAATATCAACAGAAAAATCAAAAACTATGGCCTTTAAAGGACAAGATCTAGCAAGAACTAAAATAGTAATAGATAACAAGATCTTAGAACAGGTGAATTCATTTAACTACCTAGGATGTATGATCACATATGAAAATGAAAAAGATATAAACGTAAAAATTGCAAAATATTTAAAAATAACAGGTGTAATTAACTCTATATTTAAACCAAACTTAGTTCAAAAACAAACCAGACTTAAAGTATACAATACATTAGCCTTACCGGTCTTAATGTATGGAAGCGAAATCTGGACAATAAAACAAAAAGACAAACAAAGATTAATAACAGCAGAAATGAAGTTTATGAGAAAAACTGCAAAGTATACTCTATTTGATCACAAAAGAAACGAAGATATTATGAAAGAATTAAACCAAGAACCAGTAATAGAAAAAATTAAAAAATATAAACATAAATGGATGGAACACGTTCAAAGAATGAAAACAGAAAGATTACCAAAACAAGCCTTAAAGTACAAGCCATTAGGAAAAAGAAAACCAGGACGTCCTCTTAAACGATTCAACGATGACTTCTAAGGCCGGAACAGGCCATGCTAGGCCTAAATCCTTGATATGCATGATGATGATGATGACTACTGCAAACCAATGAAATGTTTCAAATTTATGAAATAGAGAAGGGTTATCATAACCACTCGCTTAATTATTTCAAATGGTTGAAATATTTTAGGAGACGACCTTGAAGATAAAATAAAGTTGCCTGTTTTCTAATCAGAGGAAACGCTCCACAGTTTTCTTCCCTACAGTATCAACACGTAAGTCATTATTTGAGTCATCCACATGACCAAAAGCATCACCAGACTCCTCCTGTCAAATATTATCACTTGCTGAGTAATCGCTAGTAGGCTCCTGTATGTCCTGCATCCTAATTCTGTCTGCCCACTAATACCAATATATCTACGTATTAACTGTTTTTAGAGTACAACAATACAATTAAAAAAGAATCAAAACTATACAAAAGAATCCACATAATAACGGTATACACAGCATCTACGATTTCAGATGATGAATGCATTTTTTATTAATTTTATTTTCGTAGACATCCATTCATTTATAATTATGTTTTTCCTTTAAGACCGAGCTTACAAGCGTCATTTTTTTGTCATTTCTTCGGGAAGCTGAGTCAGCCGCCATGTCATCTGTAGCTGCAATAATAAATTATCCTTATCTAGATTATTTAAGTAGGATATTTTAATAAATCACACGGAGCTTATTATACACAGCCGCGTGTATTCCTTTTTCTACGGAAACATATATTTCTGATTTCTGTAATTGGTGTCGACTTTATTTATCACCTAGTTTTTAATGCTGAAAATGAATCGTTCAAGGATTGCTTTAGGGATAAGCGAGGTCTCCGAAGTATCCAAATTTATTCAAAATAAATTCACTTAATTAAATTTTGTGTCTTTAGTGTTTGTCGATAATAATAGTGGTGTACTTATTCAGACATAAAGATTGTCAAATAAAATACAGTTTAATAATGCATCATCCCAAGGTTGTGGTTAATGCAACATAAAAAACAGTTTCAACTTCCCGCCATAGCTTTTCATAACTCTTATTTCAAAACTGTGTAACATGTTTCGAAATTACCGTAATAGAATTTTGCAATTAAGTTAATACTTACATTTAATAAGCAACTTGGCTGATTCCTATCATCTAAACCAGGGGTCGCCAAACTTCTTTGACCGTCGACCCCTTCAAGAGTTTCTTGACTTTTTATCGACCCCCTCTATTTTACTATTACGTAATTATAATAGGACAAGCAAAAAAAGACGCTTATGTGAGTTTTCAGATTGTTTATTTTATAGTTACAGTGTTTCTTGTATGTGTAATAGAGTATATATTATTATATTGGCTTAACGTCAAAGGGATACGTTTTTGTTTTCGACGTCCTTCTTAACATTACATATTTGATAGGAGAGATAAATAATATATAAAATATAAAATTTAATTTAGATAACAAAATAACAATAATACAAACTTCCTATAAAAGTATATATAGGATGTACAAAACTACCAGCCCTGCTCAACTCTTCAACATATTGAAGTTTAGTTTGTGAATGAATAACGATTGAATTATAATATGTATGTTGATGAATTTTAGAACATTAATGCTCACTTGTATGTCGATGCGCAAAAATGAGACTGGGATCGAATACGTGTAAGAATAAGTAAACAAGCAACCACGCACGTGTTGCAATCTCTCTCTCCCGCCGGGCCGCCGGACGGGAACCACCGACATCCGTTTATTGGTAAATACGTCATTTTGGCTTACATGATTGGCCTCCGTAAATATTTTCATGACCTTGCTCCATCTTACAGGTTTTATTCATGTCACTGTTCCTACGATTCACTCTTAATTGCGTTGTCGTTCAGGATGGAGGTAATCCAAGTTAACCGAATTAAATATTACCCGTACAATGATGTCTAATATTTTACTATTGACCCCTCAATCGATCCCTAACAACGTTATATCGACCCCTCGGGGGTCATATCGACCACTGATCTAAGCTATGAATAATTTCGAAGAGTTAAAAAAAAATGCACTTTTTTTTTATTTGTTTTGGAACGATTCTAATCTCTAACCAGAGAGGTTTCATCCAATCGATCTTCAGCCACCAATCCTACTGTTAAATGAATGCACAAGTTAGAAAGACGTGCATACCTTTGAGTGTGCACGCTTCTTCATTGGCGGGAAACTTCAACAGATTGATGATGACGTTTTTAAACGCGAAATTCTGTTCTTCGGTTTTATTTATTTATTTTCATTGTTATTGCGTTCGTATAGTTGTGCGTATCGTATGCGTTTTATGTGTACTGAGTTTTTTTTGGAAAATACTACGGAACGTCAAATTTCTTTTTTCTCGCAAACTACAAACAATACACCAACAGTGTAAGCGGGCGTTTATTTTTTTAAATTTGATACCGAACATGGAACTTACAAAACAACTACGCACGCCACTAAACGGAGACAGTCGTCTCGGGCTGAGAAATGAAAATCATCTCCATAAAAGTCACAAGCAACCTAGTCCATGGCGATATTCGAACCACCAATTGTTAGATATTAAAGGGATTCGTTAACCACTCGGTCAACCAGGGTATCAAATATAATGGACTTAACATTGAAACAAACTTTTTTTGCTTCCACTTAAAACCAAGGGGTAGAAATTTCAAGGTATCTGTTTAAATTCAGTGGCAGCATATTTTTTTAATTGTTTAAATACCATCGTTGTTAGTAAATCGTGATCTAATTACCAAAGATTCAGTTTTATCATGGAACTGATTTAGTGTATCAACTCCCTGATAAAATCTGTAAAGCAAGTCACAGAGCCATGAAATTTTCAACTGCATAAGAAATTTTAAAACTACTTAAAAATGAATTTAATCTTAGAAATGATCCCTGGAGAAGGCTTTTTTTTTCACAATTATTAAATTTAATTTTGGTCAGTCTGGTTGGCCGAGTGGTTAGTGCATCCGCTCTCCAATCAACAGGCTGCAGTAATAATAATAATAATAATAAAACACTAAGAGACAAAGCATACAACGTCTCCAGGAAGAGGAATAAAGAACTAAACTACTTCAATCACAGCTAATCTCAAAACAGGTATAGGTACGACGGTCGACAAGATCTTGTATCCCCCCCCCCAGTCAACGACAAATAAGCAAGCGTATAAAAGGTGTAGTAATCCTTCGATAACACGTAAAAGTAGATTTCATCCCATTTATGCAAAATCTCAAGATTTTTATATTCTTCGAAACCACCTCACCCATTCCTTTAAAATCCAGTCTCTACAATCCATTTGTTATGCGACATATGTTATATACTACAAACAAACGATCTGGATAGATCCGCATGTCCGAATATTTCAAAGATATGGAAAAGAAGAGACAACACAAGTCCGGATTAGCGTGTTCTACAACCTACAAAGGTCGTCCTGTGCTCTGGTAGAAAACTGAATTCCGTACACGGACCATAACTGCGTTGTCAGAAAATTCAAAAAAACATCAGAAATGTTATGAACATCCACGCTCAAAGCAACAAAGACTTCATCTCACATGAAGAGATGATGTCTTGATTTTCGCCCAAAAATTAACTATAGAAGTTTATTATACTCTTTTTATTTATTTATTTATTTTTCTCATTCACCTTTGGTAAGATCTGGCAAAATGAAAGTGGTCTGTAGTTACTAGCAGTTGTTATAACTAGAACCACTTTTAAGCAATCACAAAATATTCCATTTTCTTAAGACATATTTGCTGGTTTTGTAAGAAGATGGCATTTACTAAAATACTGGGGGCTTAACAGAAGTGCTACTACAGTCTACCTCTTCTGTCAAACCCCACAGTATTTATTATTAGCAGAACTGCAATTTATACTGCTCTTGATCTCCCGTTAAAATATAATGCCCTTGATCTTCCTTTAAATTTTTCCATAAAAATGGATTCTTAAGCACTAAAGACGTTTTATATTAGCTAATTAGTATTAGCTAATTTGATACAAAAATGACTTAGAAACCTCCATTTATGATAATATAGGCGGCGATAGATCTTAAATCTTTTATTTCTAATTTTCCTATATTTTTAATAGTGTTAATTAAAACTAAATTGAAGTATTAGCTAATTTTATTATATTAAAAATCTTTTTATAACTTTTATTAATTTAAAGTGTTTTTATAAATTACTGACACTGTCTTAAGTTATTATCGCAACTATCTAATTTATCTGTGGTAAAACCTGTGTTTGGCCTCTTTTATCTTCTGTTTTATATGATAATAATTTTATTGTGTAATTCAGTGTGATACTAGAATACTTTCATGTTTTTGGACAGTTTTTATTTATTTAGATACTTCATTTGTTATCTATTCTTGCTTATTCTTTCTTTTTTTTTTATATTATCCTAATATCCTAAATAATTTTCTACATTAATATTTGAAAACATTCATTATAGACTCGTCGAATTTCCTTTAAATATTTTAAATATTGTTTTAGTTTATGCAGGAATCTCTGAGAACAGATTACTGCTATGTGAGCCGAAAGTCTCTGTGCGTGTAAGTTTGTCCGATAATTTATTTGAGACGGTGTAATGTAAGAAAACGTCACATCCGGTTCTACGCGCGCTAGAGTTTAGGCCAGTGGTCGGTAAAATGCGATCCACGTCTTCAGGGCATCTTATGCGATTGCGAATAAATTTTCTTAAGACTCAGCTTGTATGACATTTTTTTTTTTTTTTTTTGATAAACCTTAATATCTGTCAATTTTGCAACTAGGTGTCATTATTTTATTTTTTTTCCCCATTGAATAGATAGAAAAATAATTATTCGTGTATTAACTGTAATATTATTAATTTTAATATCCAGCATGGAAAATACACAACTTTGTTCTATATTTTGAACACAGAACCTCGCCCTTACGAAAACTGAAAAATTTTCATTCTGTGACCACATTGTACACATTAACGGTGTACATTTTTCAAGGATAATAATAAAAATAAAAAAATGGCATTTCCAAATATACAGTTCTATTTTATTACCCTCGAAATATCAAGAACAAATGGAAACGTAGCGATTGTGAAAGTGCTAAAAGTGGCAAAAAATTCAGTTGACTTCAACAGAAACTAATCTGGATATAATTAAGCGATTTAAAAACGGCGAATCGCTTGTTCAACTGGTCTTTATAACGTCAATTTTTAACAGTTACTGCAATTTTAAAATACGTTAAAAAGTGTGTTATACTCGTAGTCATTTGTAAAAAAACAGAAAGATAGTTGGCGAAATAAAACGGAATACTGTTCAACAATTTAGATTCAGAATCAAACTAGCAAAAAAAAAAAAAAAAAAATCCGAAGGACAAATCAGCATACAAACATGACAAACGCAAATCCTTCTGCGTTATTAGCGGCTTAAACCGCACAATAAACAGAGATATCTGCTGGGTAGACTACGCTACTTGTTCTGATGAATCATGCAAGTCGTATGGTGCACCACAACAAGTTACAAAAACTTCGGTTCGAATACCATCTAGGATGCGAGGAACATTATAAGCAATTTTCAGTTGAAGGCGAATTAACCCGTCTGATAAGGTGAAAAGGTTTCTTTCCTTCCTGCAAATAAATAAACCCGCTAGAACACGAGCAAGTCACAGACACTGCAGTAATTGCATTTAACCCAACCCTGAAGACAGATTAACTTCACTTCATTCCACAAAACAGGCAAACCGACAAGAGCACATGCAGTTACTATGCCTGGCCTCATAGCCTTATTGGCTTTGCCCGTAGATTAAAAAAAAAAAAAAACTACATTTATTTCACAGCACCAGTGAGGTAGACACCAGAGTTACTATTGGACGTCGTTCATTAATCGCTACCTCGGAATAATAATCCCACTCGGCGAATGTAATTCCATACTAATCTTTCATGCTTTTTCTTTATTAGTCACTAAATAACTTATATTAATATTGTGAAGATGAAATGCGCTGCAGGTTCTGTTCTGTTTTATGCTTACATGTAAATCCACGCCGTATATTACATATGTTTTTGAGGGAATAAAAACTCGATTTTCAGAGAGAAAAAGCCCAGTATGAGACTGGCTATTCATCTTTTCATAAAAAGCCCTGTAAATATTCTTCTCGTTCTAGACAGGATTCGAATCTAGATCTTTCCCAATTTAAGGGGAATTGTTGAAACTGGCTGAGCTATACAGAGCTGTCGTTATAGGTGCATTTCGTAACTTGTTAAAGCGATGTGACTTCAATATATAGTCCATTACCACAGTATTTCTTTGAGATTTTACTGTATTTATTCATGGAAGATATATTACTATGTCCGAACAGTTTAGTTGAATTATAAATTATCACACACACACACACACACACACACACACACACACACACACACACACACACACACACACACACACACACACACACACACACACACACACACACACACACAATAAATAAATAAATAAATAAAACAAAATAAAAATCACGACTTCTTTCATTGTTCAAATTTCAAACAATGGATGAACCATTTAATATTTTTAAACAGTTGCTTCATGCTGTGTTCGCAATTGAAGTTAAGCTGCAATGGCCAACACAAAGCTGCTTGGATGTTTTCCCCTTCGTGATATTTGGTTCATGTACTCTTCCTCATGGTAATTCTCGGTAGTGCACATAACTGTAAACAGGATATCACTGTGTATGTGTGTGTGTGTGTGTGTGTGTACGCGCGCGCACTTCTACAATACAATACGGTAGCCACATGAAGTAAACAGGCTTTCTAGTCCTTTCTCTCTCTCTCTCTCTCTCTGACCATTTGGACCTTGCAGAGAGCTGAGTAGATTGTGGGTATAGGTAGATCGAACAGTTTCAAGTAGTGTTCGTGTGCAGCCCCCCTCCCATTTTCCCCTGATTGTCAGGAGCGCAACACTTGCCGAACCTCTTGGAGTGAGTAATGTGATAGGGTCGACTGGCCTCCTTCAATTTCCGGACTAATAGTCTCGAATAACAAAAGAGTCTCAGATTTCTGCCGTCGCTTTGCCTTCCGATAGGACAACGCAGCATTCGTCCATTTGCTCACGCCACGTTCCTCTCTCTCTGGTGTTCTAATGGATCGGGAGCTCCATTAAAGTTACCTACAATGTTGACAAGTGGCTCGAGATCAGAGGGAGAGACGCTGTTAGTTCAGGCATGACACAGACTTCCCACAGCCGTTGATAGAGGAAATAAGACGGTTCTACACAGGCAGTTTCAATTTCACTTTTCATCAACGTTTCTTCTCAAGTTGAGATCGTTTTATCACTGGGTCCAGGGTACGACTAAGGGAACAGTCACTCGCTCTCTTTCTTCTTGCTTCTACTCGCAGTTTTAAAGCTTTTAACGAGACATCAGTTTTCAACAGACCTTATGCCAACGCATGCACGTGGGACGTGTATCAGATGTTGCTCCTCGTGAAACAACGTGATTGTTGCGAAATACACTGAGTGTCGCATGTCTGACTAGTCTCGAAACTATCTGCAGTTCTAACATTTACCGGTAATCACCTCTGAATAGGTGAAAGCAATCCCGGATGGTAAACTAGGAGGAGAAATAAATTGATTCTGTTTTCTGCTGATCCGAGATTACCTTTCGCAAACACAAAATGATAGAAATCCAAGCTAGGGAGAAGACATTGCTTTATGATCATCAATTTTTGAAAGCAGCAACATCAGATACGCATCTAACTGAAATTATCCTTATAGTCCTTATAAGGACTGGCTTAAAGGGGCGAAGCAAAAATTCTTTTCATCTTCCCCGTTATCTGTAGAGGACAGTGTAGGGATAAGGTGTTATTGAGCTATTAAAGCTCTGATCATGGCAAGAGGGGTAACAGCAATAGCCGAGCCTCAGTTAGAACTTCATTGGCTACAGCATTGCCATCTATTACCCTCCAAAAATTAAAGTTCTTAGAAGAACTGGGCGATGGACTGAGTCCTTGACTCTTTATCCCGTCATCTGAATGAAGAAAATCTCTGTGTGGATGGGGTGTTATTGAGCTAAAAGCCCTAGTCATGGCTGGGTAACGGCAATAGCCGAGCCTCAGTTAAAACTTCATTGGCTACAGCATTGCCATTCGTTACCCTGGAAGTCCTAAAAAGGACTCTTGAGGCTTATGAAATCAAAATCCAAATGCTCGCTTTATTAATTAATTATAGTAGCACAATATAAAGCATTTAAAGGGGTATAAAATTTTGTTAAAAATCTGAAATAGTTAAACAGTTTATCTTTCAAATAACCTTTAGAATGAAATATTTAAATTAAATAAAATATTATTTTTATCAGACTTTTGAAAAACATGAGAAATTAAAATACATTATTAATAATGATCATACGCTGATCAATTCTCATTAATTCTGGAAAATTTTCAGCGTTTATGAGATCGGTTAATTCGCCTTCAAAGTTGGGGGAAAAAAAAACTCTAAAGGATCTTTTTGTTTTAGACGAAGTTTGCACATGCGCAATGTATAACACATTTGCTAAAAACAAACAAACAAACAAACAAACAAAAAAACATAATAAAAGGTCAGAATTTTAAATTGTTTAAACTTTTATTGTATGGGGCTTATTTGTTACAGAAGGAACCAGTTCCGCATACTGCGTTGCTGTTGAATTTCGAAGCGGATCGTGATCTTTTTCTCTTGCTCAATGAGGAGTTGATCCTTCTTGTTGATAGAAGAGGTGCTTGCTATTTATATTATGTAAGTTCATTTAAGCATGTTGTGAAAATATTTATAGAGAGTATTTTTCAATATGGAATTCAGTTGAAGTAAGAATTTTTGAAAATTTCTAAAAATTATACAAAAATTATCGCCCATATTCAACAAGAGCATAAAACGAAGCGACTGATTGCAGTTTCGCATCAACACAGTTTACGTCCATTTTATAATAATTTATTTTCCTCTCTTCAGAGGGTGTTACAGACCACAAGTTTAATATTTCATGAATTGAAATATTCATGACGCCATTGTTCCATTACCTGATTTGGGTGCCATCTGGTGGGAAAAGGATGATCCCATTCGCAATTCTCGTACGATGATCAAGGTCAGATGGTCGTATTCCCAACTAGCATGTACGCTAAGGGATAAGCCATTTCGTTTAGTTAAAACGCGACACATGCGCACTATTAACACCGCTTCTTATCAGGCGAGCAGTCGCTCACTCCCCACGGGGCAAACACTAAATCACCTAATCCATAATTCTGAGGAAAAACAGGTAAATAAATGAAATAGCGGCAGCTGGTCCCCTCCTTCCCACCCACCCATCAACCGCAAACACCCCAGCGCCAGACCCGTCCGAAAGTCAACGTCCTTAACTCACCCATCCCTAGAGCCGTAGCGGAGATGTCGGTCAGATAATACTAACGTCTCATTTTACGCCCATTGTCGGACGGACACGGTGTTGCTGGACCATGATACAAGGGACTCCCGCCTCGGACTAGCCCCTTCCAGACGATCATGGACAATGACGTCCAGTGCACGAGCACCAACACCATCATCACGTTCTCACGCGCAGTGTCACAAGGAACAATTCGCAGACGCCGGTGATTTATTTGGCCTTCTCCGTACGCCTGGTCTGGACTGCTCGCTTCGCTGCGTTGTGGGCATGACCCTATCTAAACACTCGACCTTACGGAGGCCCGAACACCCCGCTGAGTATGTAAGCCTATTTGTAGGCGAAACCGAACTAACGACGGGGGCCTTTCAACCATTGATCGAAAAGTCTATCCAACCGCAACTTGCAGTCGGTACGCGAACAATGATGGCTGCAAAGCACGGGCTGGCTTCCGTTCGCGAGGTCTGTTTGGAAAAGTTCCCCATCTTTCTCGGGTGGCTTTGTGTGCTAAGTGCATCAACAAGACAACCACAACTTTATTGAAAAGTAGCTGTCGAAATCAACTTTTCCACTTAAATGTACATGAGAAGCATTTCGGTGACTGAGGAGTGAACCCATTTCTTCAAGGCGTGAACACCGTCCTTTGCTAAATACGGGGAAGGAGGGCTGACCAGAGAAGAATTGCGTGTTTCTGCCATCTACAACTCTCTCTCTCTCTCTTTCTCTCTTCTTCCCCTTTAAAAAACTCAAATGTCTCTGTCAGATTTCCTTGAAGCAAGGCGAAGTAAAAAAAAATACAAAATACAAAATACCTTCACAATGGAAATGTAACATGCTTGATTCTGGTCTCCGATAAGGATATTAACGAGGATATTTCACGCCGTCATATTCTACTGCAGCTATTGAATATACAAAGCATCAATATAAACGATTTTTTTACATTTACAACGTGTTTGTTTATTTGAGCTTCTGACGTTCCTATCAGGCATCCCATTGTTTCATAACCTGCTCTACTGATAAGGCACTTCAATTAATAAACATTGTTTTCCACAACACTATTATTTTAAAGTTGTTTTTAGGATAAACGAGGACAGTCAAACAAACCCCTGTTTTCAGGATGACTGTGAGTAAGCAAAACAAACTGAAGCTTCACATCGTTCACAACCGAAGTCCTATTTCGACAAGCACTAGAGTTAACGGTTAATTGGGAGTAATACTTAACCATGAGTGCCACCAAACCAGTCTCGGAGTATTCGTTCTCTCTCTGGTATAATACATTAGAGTCTTTGAAATACGTTGTGTGTGTGTGTGTGTGTGTGTGTGTGTGTGTGTGTGTTATTTATTCTTTCGCAAAAAAATTCACATAAAAATCAATAAATAAACTATTCTGAGGTATTCACCCTCATAGATAATAAAAAAAGTCTATACTTATTTCTTAATATAAAACTACATAAATTCAATAACTCTAACACATTATTTATTAATATGCATTTAATATTACAATTTATATTATTATTAGGATAAATAAATATAAATAATACTTTATATAAAATAAAAAAAGCAAAAATCTTGACTTACTTTTATATGTAGTATTATATTAATAAAGGAAACATATATATGCAAATCTTATTAGGTGGTGGTTTCCCAAAAGAATTTGAATAATTTATATTTAAAAATCCAGATTACTTTAAAATTGTTTATATGATACAATTTTAGTGCAAAATTCTCTATTGGACTAGTGTGGTGGCCGTTTTACATGATTCAAATATTCTGCTCTAGAAAGCTAACACGAAAATTTTCGAGAAACTTCAGGCTTCCAATAAGTGGGGGGATGGTCTCCCTTTCTCACATGGCGATGAAATTTATCGCCCACAAAAAATATTCCCAAATATGCATACCCACAGCGGAATTCGAATCCATAACTACTCGGCCCAACCAGGCTGGCATCTTTGTTATTTCTTCTTAGAAGTAAAAGAATACTCGTAGTTTCCCACCAGTGATGTTTTGATCTAGTTAGACCAGGGGTCGCCAAACTTCTTTGACCGTCGACCTCCTTCAAGAGATTCTTGACTTTTTATCGACCCCCTCTATTTTACTATTACATAATTATAATAGGACGAGCAAAAAAAAAAAAACCGCTTATGTGAGTTTTTAGGTTGTTTATTTTATAGTTACAGTGTTTATTGTTATGTATAATATAGTATATTATTATATTGGGTTAACGTCAAAGGGATACGGTTTTGTTTTTGACTTCCTTCTTAACATTACATATTTGATAGGAGGGATAAATAATATATAAAATTTAATTTAGATAACAATCTTCCTTATATATATGAAAATAAGACTTTTTATTAACTTACTATACAATTTACTAACGTTGTCAATGTGTGCTTCGTGACTCTTGAAAAGATTAGCAATGTTGGGTTCAAAATTAGTAAGTTTCAGCCTTAAATCGCCACGGAAATCCATATGTAGCTTATTTCTTTGTTTTGTTAAAATGGAACTAACACGGCTGAAAACAGCTTCAACCATGTACGAGCTTGGAGATGCAAGCAAAAAGGGGAGTACCACTTAATAAAGTTTTGGATTTTTTTCTACAACATTTATATTCGTCCAAAAGTATTATATTTAAATTCCTATTTTTAAACAGCGTCTTAGCTTCAGAATCAACTGACAGTTCAGTAAGTTCATCTTGTAAGTTACATTCGATATATTCAATATCTGCAGAAAATGGCGTGATAACCCAATCTGGAATGTGCTTGTTTTCAAAAACCATGTCACCGAGCGTTTCATGCATTAAGACGCTGAATACGTATCCCTTGATGATCATGGAACATACTTTCATCGCTAAAAAGTACCTTTTTTTCCCCCAGTCTCCTCTTAACTCCACAACAGTCTTTGCTCACACCATTGCACTCTAACTGCCTTTTGCTTGGAAGTCATAAGCGGCTTCGTCTTAAGCACACACACATGATTTAAAACCCAATTTGTGAGATCGTAGATTTAGACACATACACACCTAGTTCTTTTCGTTTCCTGTGAAAATACCTTACACTTCGGAACCTGATTTTCTTCACGATATTCTTTAATCTCCTCTCGTCTCTTGATGTAGTTATTACCTTTCGACCGCTATTGCAGCGATTATTTTGAAAACCCCGGTTATTAGAATACTGTCTCAATACTCATTTCAATTCGTTAGCTACAAACTGTTGAGTTTCGCCTTCTTGGTGTAGAGACACCATACGAAACTTCTTAGCTTCCGATATGTCACTCGTTTGATCCATGTTTAGCAAATGATTAACTGAAATCCACACATACACACGAGTCAGTCCCGCAGCTAACTGAAATATATGCTACTTTTACGCTCGCCTCAAAACCAATCGGAAAAATTTCGAATATTCTAATATTTTGAACCACATTAAAATTATTCACATTTTATGAATGTTTTCAAATAATAGTTTTCTTATAATTTTTATTACATTTTTATGCGTTTACATAAATTACGTATATAGATGATGGTAATTTATATTTGGTAACAGTTATTTTCTGTGCAATAAATGAGAATTGCAAATCATTCAACACATTTTCTTTGTTATTCTAATATTTTGATTCAGAGGTGTAATGTTTTGAAATGAAAGTGATAGTTGTTTCTTTAAAGACAAACCTTTAAATAACATCTGAGGCTGACTAATCCAGTCTTCTTTAAATATTCATTGTTTTAATATTGTCTTCTATTTTGAGATAAAAGTTTGGCTTGAAGGAAGAATATAGGGGAAATCATTTAAAGTATGGATAATCTTGTATTGGCTAATGGATATTTACCCATTAGCCAATGTAAGATAATCCATGATGGTAAAAAGTTTACCATCAGCTGATATAGGAAGTTGGGTTACAATTAATGACTATTCTTAACTCTATATACAGCTGAAATGATTACGCTACGGAGGAGCTTTCGTTAAAAGCTCTTCCGTAGCTCACTTGGTAAAGACGAGCCATTTAGTTGGAAAGACCAGGATTTGGATTCCGTGTATGACGCTAGGACTCTTTATCAGGTCTTTTCAATGAAATGGTAAGTTAGCCGATCTCATACGGAGGTAGAGGGGGGATTTTGTCCCGAAACACTCCATGAACACACATATCTACAGCTAAAAAAGACTTGCCCTCGGGGGATGCAGCAGAGGTGTGACGTACCAGGTGGACGAACTTGAACTCCAACTTAATTCTAATACTTCAAAACAAGCCAGAAAGTTGATGAGAATATAACCTTCGGCATCAGAGTTACCTTGGTGTTTGGCACTACTTAAAAGACACGAAATCTCAGGATCCTATATATGTTCGTCTTTTATTCTGGATTAAGGTTTGCTGCCCTTTTCAATACATAGCAATTCGGTGTCAGAAAGTTGCATTTGGCATAAGTAAATTTTCATAATAGTTGAAGTTGCTTCGTTTCTTATGACAACTAAACGTTCGAAAATAGCTGTCAGGCCAAAAACACAGACGTATTTTAAGTAGTATTTTCAAGACAACTTCCGATACTGAAAGTTGCAAATTCTCATAAGTACTCTAGTTAGTTTAAAACTATTAATTGTTTCAAATATCTAGCTTTGGAATAATCACTTCATTTACTGCTTTTATTGTGACTGAGGTACAGAATCAAAAAAATAAATTAGCCACTACATCTGACCAGATATTCTCTTAAGGCGTCTTTCAAGCGAAAGACATGAGATAAGTTCAAACCATGATATGTCCCATTCTCAAGGATGCATAACCTGCCTACATGAAATGAACTTCATAATCAGTTAATGATGTTAGTCCCATTTGTTTGTAGTTGAGATTAGAAGCCACAGTGGTCTTTCTACATTCTGCGAAATGTAAAATGATTAATTCAAAGATAAGAAAAAATAAAAGCACATACTCATGTCGTAACAAGGCTTTGAGCATTTTAATAAAATTACAAAATGCTCGATTTGTTCATATGTAGCAAAGTAATAAAAAAATAAAAAAGAGGCTGGGGTCATGAAGGGGATCGTAAATTGGGCATAGGCGCATAAACCAACTGTTAGTATTTTACTGATGCATGCTAAGTTTTTTCATATTGTAATACTGCCTTTTTATTTTCTGAACTTTTCCTCCAGCACCAAGATTAATCACTGTCTCTCTTAATCCGTTTTCCCAACGCACTGGCAGATGTACAGCCTGTAGGCGGCAGCATACAATGAGAAATGGTTAAACTTTTTAATTTTTTAATTATTATTATTTTTTGTGGACACCAAAAACTCTCTTAACGTAGATAATATGGATTAAACATGGCACTAATGACTTGATTTGAATTATACGACTTTAAGGTTAAAATACTAACATAATACTGTATATTATGAAAATCCAAAACATTATTGTATGAATGGCTTCGGATTTTCAGGATACTGTTTCTTATTTTTTCTTATTTCTGTGCTTACCGAACATGATTTTTTTTCTAAAATCGCTTACTTCGTAGTTTCCGCGGATGCAATCCCTACTTTCAAATGAAACGTCCACCAATTAATTTGACACACTGAGCAACAGAAGTAAGTACAGGACAGCGTGTTGGCCTACAAGAAAAGGAACTATAACACAGACAGCAACCTGTTTAATATGTCAATTCATATTGAAATATCCGTAAACTGCGTCCGAATGCCTAATAAATCGTTGCTTGGATTCTATCTGTGTTTCGCCCCTTGAGAACCACTTTTCTTAATTCTTTCTTAAAACAGTAGCAGCTCAGCCCATTGCTAAATAGTTTCTATAATTATGCAGTTTTATACGTTAACTTTTCACGTGAGAGAGAGAGAGAGAGAGAGAGCGCATGCGTCAACCCTTACATGCAATTATGAAAGTGAAATCCGGACTATTTTCAAATTGATTGCAAACCAAAAATAGAACGTAGGAACCTTGTAAAAGGGAGAGAAAAAAAATAACGAGTTGGTCTATCCAGCTGCTCACAGGAACTGCAAACACAGACACTCGCCAATGCTACTTCCTTCTCACTTTCTGACATTTATGTACTCAGTTGCTTCCGCGTGGATTCTGAATTTCTATTTCGTCTCCTGCTGACTCTGATGGGGTGGAGTCATATGACATTTCTATGATAAGAGCTTTTTATCAGATACGTATACTTTTTTCGATACAATGCATTCTGTTCGATCCTGTATATACTGAACGTGACGTCTTTTGAAATCGGTAATCTGTCATTTCTCTCCAAGTTCCGCCTGTGCTCCGCCAGAGTCACTTTTATCTTTTTGTGTATGATTTGGTATTAGTGTATAATTTTCGTCTATATTTATGAAAATAATAAAAAAAGCGATTCAAAATAAGATAGAATTTTCATACTTTCATCGGAAGTTTATATTAATTAGCGAAAATTACTTAATAAAAAATTTACAGTTCGTTAAAAAAAAAGTCTATCCGGCGTAGAAATTTTCACCGTTTGATCTATCACCACCAAATTTCTTGGCTCCTCACTCGACTACAAAAAGACGATTCGACTATGCTTGAACCCAATCATATGAGATAATTTATCCATACAAATTTTTTTTCTTCTTCCGACAAAGGAATGTAAGCTGAAACAAAACGACTACCTACGTACTACTCGTACTACTATACTGCATTATCTTTTGTCATTTCTTAAATATTATTTTAAAAATTATTAACTTTTATTTA
This sequence comes from Typopeltis vanoorti, assembly GCF_054136105.1. Taxonomy (NCBI): domain Eukaryota; kingdom Metazoa; phylum Arthropoda; class Arachnida; order Uropygi; family Thelyphonidae; genus Typopeltis; species Typopeltis vanoorti. Next base: position 40,730,155 of record NC_143555.1, read on the forward strand.
CGTTCAAAAATCAGACGAAGTGGGGTAGACGGTTTTTAATACAAACAGAAGTGTTTTAGAATAATTTCTTAGAATAATTATTTCACTTATAATTAATTGGTTTGGTAAACTGAAGTGTATGACTTCTTAATAAATATGATTTTTGAAATATATAATTTTGTATTTGGTATGTCTACATCCGTAATAAGATTACCTCGTTGTCATGAACCCCGTCCGGCTAGACATCTGCAATAGCTTTTCCTTGACTTCTGTATTTAACTCCTCAATGATTTATAGTTAGCTCCCACCTTTCACGGAAGTTCTTTAGTGTTCTGCATGATGAATAATCCATCTTTGGAAGATGCTTCCTCTACGAAGTTATCAAAAACCATTACTTCTGAATTGTGTGTCGGCTCCAACAATGTATTCTTTTCTTACCTTTGTATACACCTCTTCTGATCGGTCTGAAAGATACTAGGTGTTTAATGGGAATAGGGCGTATTCTTACTTGTCGTTTTATGCCTGGCTATGTTATCTGTTTCTATATCGCCGCTCTGTTTATGTTGACTCTTTCGTATTATGATGGTTCAGTTCAAAGAACCCTTCTTGAATTTGCTGTTTTAAAAAGTCTTCCCACTATTTGTAAACATTTATTGGAATAAGAAAACACAAGTTACAATTCAGATTTCTACGTTATTTTGTTTTTATTTGTTGAAGAATATAAATATTTTTCTTGTTTGCTCTTTCTCTCTCTCTCTCTCTCTCTTTGAAATCACTCATAAAATGTAAAATTAAGGAATATCCTATGCAAAAACTAGAAGTCTGAAAGTGCTAAAGAATTTTTGGTTGGTACTTGCGTAGTTCTGTGAATGCCGTTTGCTATGGAAGCAAATTCTGTGAATGCCTAGACTGCAAGATAAACGTTTGATTCTAGTCGTAGACTAGAGGAACTTTTTACAGGCCATTTTCAGCAGGTTCCTGAGTTAGTCTACTTTTGGCACAGTAAAGTAGGTTTTCAATCCTACTTTCCTCTGCCAAAATTCAATTCTGCAACTGAAGGAAACTGACTGTCAGGCAATAATATACAACGAGGTTAGCGACACGAGATGGCAGCAGTTGTCTGCCGTACTTTTCTCTTTTGTTTATGAACTCATTGATATTCTTGGAATAGTTATCAGTAATGTCTAAGAACGGAGATTGGTTTCTCCATTGATCTTAAAAAAAGGTAGCAAGAGTTCAAGGAACAGGGATTCTGGTACTACTACTATCGAATGCCTTATGCCTAAGAGCATTATTCTGGATACGGAGTTTAGAGGCAGAGAAATAATGATCTGGAGTTGTTTCTCATGATAATTTGAATTTTTACGTTTGTTTTAGTCTCTGGAAGAATGAATGCCGAGGAATATGCAACAGTTTTGATAATGTAATGCTTTCTACATTGTAGCAGTTTTGTGGAAAAAGGGTCATGTTATTTTCAATAAGACAATTCGCCACGTCATTCTGCAGAAGCTGTTATTTATCCATTATTTTCCTATTGAGAAAAAAAATATTTGGAAAATCTTGTCTGGTTCTGAACTCAATTCACAGAATACCTTGGAATGAACTGGAATATCAAGTGTGGTGTAGATTCATAATGGACTAGATAACATTTGATACTCCAGGTGTTGCCTGACTTTATTGAGATGGGTACAATTTAGATTTCTCTGAAATATAGTGTAGTTCCGGTGCCAAACACATAATGTATATGAAGAATATTTTCGCTGCATCTCAAGGATGACAACCTGACATTCCTGAATGTAGGAACATAATGAGGAAATTAGAATACAATGGAGTAATAACCTTTTTGTCTTTCTGGTAAAAAGCTTTCAACGGATCCTTCGAAACTTTTATTTCCTCCTACATTGTACGATTTTGAACTATGATTTTAACGCATCTGTCAATCAGAACAACAGCAAAAGTGGGGAGGATGTCATTGTTTATATGTTGTTTAGATAAGCCGAAATTTGAAACGTTTTTATGTCACGTTTTTGTCTTACCAGCTTACCAGCCCGGAACTCAGGGGGTTGGGCACCGTAGGCGCCCAACCTTACCCAACCTTAACCATACCCAACGCCTATATTTCGAACATATATATATATATGTTGGAAACATTTCAAAGCATATAGGATTTCCCGCCTTCCTTTAGGCTGCATTATTTTAAAACACTGGGCAATTAAGCATTTTTAAGGAGATTTTTCGTGATCACGAAATTTTGTCACGCCGTAGTGTGCCGACATAGCTTATGGAAAGGAAGGTGGCTCATGGAAAGAGAAATGTAACGTTAGATTGATATAGGTTGTACTTTTCAGAAATACACGATGGGAGACTATCCTCCCATCGTGTATTTCTGAAAATTACATTTCTATTTTTGAGAGAGAGAGAGAGAGAGACAGAGAGAGAGAGAGAGAACGAGAACGCTAAAGCGCAAGCCTTGAGAACAAAACACGCAATTATAATCAGGAATGGGATTTTTTTTTAAATCCAAATTAGTAAATCTGGATAAAAAGAAACCAAATGAAACATGGAGAATGTGTGTCTGACATGAAAGGAGTAAATTTTCAAGATCATCGCCTGAATTGGAGGGAATCTAACAAGACGGACTAATCAAAAGTTATAAACATTCACACCTACGGAGTTTTAAATGATATTAAGCAATCGCGCAAGTTCTTACTTTTGGAGTTCTCAAAATTTCAGCTTTTCTCATAATTTGTTTGTAGTTAAAATTTGGTGTTGGTTGAAGAGACTAGAAATTTTGATAAATCTATAACTATGAAACCATTCAATGAATAAACAATTCCGAATTTTTAATTAAGCTCCAAAACACTTTGCCTGATGTAATAAGAACTTCTATTCAATGATGGACACTGTTTCCTGTTCCTGGCTTTTAGCCTAAAGTAAGCAATACATAACTGTATATTATTTAGCCCTCTTCGAAAATTCTTTCTGGTTGAGACAATTTTCGCAGTTACATCTTTGAAAGTTCAAAAACTATTAATTTTTAGTCCAATTTTAATCATGTATTTTTGAAGACACTTTTTGTAATTAAATACATCTACAAAGAGGGAGAGAATCGGAAATACATTTGCAGCGGAAAATATAAAGTAGCAATCTTCCATTAGTTTGAGTGCGTGTAGCGAATGCTGAGTGTACTTCTGCAAAATCATATCATATTAGGTAGTATCAGTGAATCACTCAAAGAATACGCGTTGTTTTATGGGGTAATCCGAAAACCTTGACCTTCACTGCAAACATCGGTCATCGAGTTAGCTTTGAATAAAGTTTACTGCCTCTCCTTTTAGAAGCTAGTATTTCATATATATTAATACCGTTCACAAGAAGTTACTAGCGTGTAGTGATGTACGTAGGAACAAACAAGTCATCTATTCTCACTAACGTCCTCCCAGTTCTACAACATAACTAGTTCTGTTCTCCAAAATGTAAAACTGACTTTCTTCTCTCGCACACAATGTGGTCATTGAAAGTCTGCATTGCAAGCAACTAACATTTCCAGCATCAGTTGCTCTGAGTTGAGAAAAGTGCCTTTTTTAACTTTTTTTTTTTTTTTTTTTTTTTTTTTTTACAGAGGTCACCAACCATTCTACGAAATGAGACTGGTCCGTATGAAACTTTGTTGACAGAAGAGGTACTGGAAAATTCTTAATCCCTGAGATAAGAACCAAAACAGTTAAGATTATCAGGCAAGTGCGTTAGCGTTATTAACTGAGCACGATCTTTGGCTAGTTAGTCTGTTTTTTGTTTTTTTTTCGGGAGGAAAAGTTCGAGTTTCCATGAAACAATAATCAAAACAGTAAAAATATTCCCGATACAGTTGACAGATAACAGTGCTGTTTTCCAAGGTCACAAAAAATCAGTTGAAGCTTCTTACAGGGTGATTTCACTTCTAACTGTATATCTATAATTATTGTTAATAAACATGGATGAATTGCCTTTATATCTTATTATTATTTTTTCATTATTCGTTGTCTTCTAATTGAGATTTAAACCCGCTCAAGCTTTTCACTTTAGCGGGTACAATTCATATCAAAGAATAATGCCTTTATTCTTTGATATGAATTGTACTGTTGAAACTAGTAGTCTAGTACTTCCTTCCTGATACACAAACAAATACACACACTCTCTTTCTCCCTATGTGTTTAATGTTCAGTCAGTTTAAAACGGAAACGCTCTCCGCGAATAGAAATACCACGTGACACCCGCGCCTATGGCTGCAATACTTAAAAGTGCACCAGCTCCGGTTGATTCTTACCGTGCACTCCTAGCTCTCAGCACAGCAGCAAGCAGTCAGCTTCGTTGTTTGTCGGTCATTAAAATGCCGTCTGCTGTGCCGTAGTATACAGTTACGTTTTATGAGCTGCAACATATGCTGGTAAATCTGATCTGTAGTCTGTATCGCCGGCACCATGCAGAGGCCGGTACACATTTTCTTCACTTGAGTAACCGCGACGGAATGAAAGCTATCCTAACTTCCTACGTTAACTAAAAGCAAGCATGGTGGAATCATTATTGCGAGATAAAGTGTTCGGTTTCACGTCATGTTACGTTGATAAGAGATCTTAAGGCTGAAACTATCTCCGGTCTTGTTTTTAATAGTCACCGCTTATTTAAACTCATTTCCTGCCTTGTTAGCGATTTGAGTCTTGTTTCAATTAAGAGAAAAGGGCGTTCAAATTTAATATCGCTTTGTAGAAACATTTAATGCGATCGTACAGATTCATTAATGGGAGGCCGGATTAAGAACGATCTGAATTGAAATATTATTCGACGTTCGCTTGTTCATTCTTTAGATGACGATGATTCCCTTTTGATCTTTCGACATGGAAGTAAACATCTCTTCAGGGTGATGTTTACAAATATCAAAAGGATTAAATGATTATCATTTTGGGTACTTTTGTTTTAAGTTTTATTTTCAAAAAAATCTTAGACTCCATGCGGAACGATTAAAAAAAAAACAGAAGAGAACAATTCTGTGTTTGTTTGTATTTGGCATCTTCTACAATTACATTAAGAAAGTACTATACTTGGAAACCACAGAATAAATAAATAAGATTCAGCAGTTTTCCGATTAGCACAAGAATTAAAAAAAAAAAAAGCTTATGGAATCTTTCATAATCATTTTTGACGTTTTTTAACGATGCGGTGAGATGCTGTGTTTCTTAGAGAATGGTTCACTTTCTTGTGGCGTGATATCACTTTATATATATGCTCTTCCGCAGTCAGAAAAAAAAAAAAAAAATTGATCTTTCATAGGAATGGTGCATGTAAGAATAATTCCCAGAATGACGGATTACGCTAAATAATTATCAGTCGTTTTGCCGTTATACTGAGTTTGGAAAAATAGTAGACTAAAACCGTGAGAACTAAGGATTTATTTTATTTTTATCAATTACATATATATATATGTATATATATATGTATATATATGTAGAAATTTTTTACCTTGGGTATAATATACGTTAAAGATACCAAGCTATTTGGGTTTTAATCCATTTCCCAAGGAAGCAAACAGACAAGTAAGTCAAGTTTGCGCCTGCAAGTAGTGCAAGTCTTAGGCAACTTGTGGTAAAGGTGGAATAAGCTCTGATCACTATTCTTAATATTTACCCTTAATGCAAAGCACATCGCCTGGAGGAGATGTATGATGCTATGTATTAAAGGCAAGGGGCCACTACCCAGACCGGTTTCGACCTTTGTTGAGGTCTCGTCAGTGGGAGCCAGGCTAAGAAATACTAAGTTTTAAGTAATACAGAGCTTATAAATATTTTACCAAAACAAGTTACCATACGGTGCTTTGACCTTATTAAATAAAAATCTCAGGACTGAGAGATAGATGTAGAAAGTTTTTTACATTGGGTATAATATATGTTAAAGATGCCAAGCTATTTTAAATATAAACCTGGTTTTTTACTCCATTTCCCAAGTAAGCAAACAGACAAGTCAGTCAAGTTTGTGCCTGCAAGTGTTGCAAGTCTAGCTGACCCTGCATGTAGTGCAAGTCAAGGCAACTCGTGGTAAAGGGAGTATAAGCTCTGATCACTATTCTTAATATTTACCCTTAATGCAAAGCACATCTCCTGGAGGAGATGTATTATGCTATGCATTAAAGGCAAGGAGCCACTACCTAGACCGGTTTCGACCTTTATTGAAGTCTCATCAGTGGGAGCCAGGCTTAGAAATACCAAGATTTAAGTAATACAGACCTTATAAATATTTTACCATAAGGTGCTTTGACCTTATTAAATAAAAATCTCCCACTGATGAGACCTCAATAAAGGTCGAAACCGGTCTGGGTAGTGGCCCCTTGCTTTTAATGCATAGCATCATACATCTCCTTGAGGAGATGTGCCTTGCATTAAGGGTAAATACTAAGAATAGTGATCAGAGCTTATTCCACTTTTACCACGAGTTGCCTAAGACTTGCACTATACTACACTACTTGCGCGTCACCCAGCCTTGCACTATACTACACTACGTGCGCGTCACCCAGCCTTGCACTACTTGTAGGCGCAAACTTGACTTACTACTTGGGAAATGGATTAAAACCAGATTTATATTTAAAATTGCTTGGTATCTTTAACATATATATATATATATATATATATATATATATTCGATATCACAATATCGAATGCAAGGTCTTCAATTGTTGTCGTTTTAGAGTTAGGGTGAAAGCAACAAGGCAATGAGATCGCATATTCTGTCTATTAACTGCGTGTTTCTATTGGCCACTTCTGTGTTGAGGGAATGAAAAAATCCTTTCAACTCCGTATGAGACGGACTAACAGGTATTCAGTGATTGTGAATCTGTAACGAGAACTGTGTATTGCAAAGAGAGGAGCGGAGAATATCTTCAGCACTATTCAGCCGTAATGTTTTTATTATCTTTAAACATAATAATGATTAGAAGCCAAAACACACTAACGAAACTTGTTTAACTGAAAACCTGATTTTCTGAACATTAACCTTGTCTGTCTTAGATGTCAAATTTTCTCCGCCTTTCTCATTTTCTTTCTGATAGAAGGATACACCTCCACGTTAATGTAACAGACACTTTGTAATAAACAGATACATTGCTGTCATTAGCGAACTGCCTTCGTGCGCGAATGTGATTAATTTATTAATATAACTTTGCAGCCATTATTACAAATGATTTATAGGATTTGCTTAGCGTGGCTATAAAAAAGGTTAAAAGAAAGAAAGAATGAAAAGTCGCAAGTCTGCAGTAAGCATGCGTAAAGAATGGCGAAATAATATTTAAATTAAGTGGCAGCCTAAAATCAAAAACTGTGATGTTTAAACCGAAATTAAGTGAACGAAATTATCTCTCTGTTTATGAGAATAAGTGAGTCGAGAGTGATCCCCCCCCCACCCCCAATGGATGCGATGGTTATTTTCCTGCGCTTTTCCACTCCTGCTTTTTCTCTTTCAACCATGTTTTGCTTCGTAGAAAACCTTCTCTCGTCTACCTCTGCCAACAGCTGGTTCTTTCACAATATTGATGAGTACCGAGTTTCGGAACGTCTTAGCAGTACCGCCAAATACACTCCACGCGGCAATCTGATATGCTACGGAAACGCAGGGAGACGCGCCTAACAGCATAACTCTTTTTTTTTTTTTTTTTTTCTGTGTGTGTTAAGTTTGCAACTCCCTCTTCCACATTCTCTTTCTGTACCCACAGTACAGCTCTTTAGTGACAACGGACCATTGTGTGAGTTGTGTAGAGAAAACATTGTGGCCATTATAAACGTTTCTCCCCATACATACCAAAGCTTGTGCTCGGTTCGAAGATGGCGCCTCTCTGGCCAAGTAGTTAGGTATACTTATTGCAGCATTTACTCCCTGCTTCGGAAAATGAATTACGTCTTGGTGTTGACAACTCAGTGGCGACAGACCTCAGTTTGGGGGAAGAAATAATAACAAATAAAGAAGATGGGATGCCAGATTAAAAGACTTAGGATGGCTCTGAATAAAACATGAAAATTGGTGACAGCCGAATTCGAACCTCATGAAATATGTCACGAAATGTTTTTAGGGATTAAAGAACGTTAAGAAATACAGAGATTAAAACGTTGTGGGAGAAATAAGTCTTATGGTATAAAATATTAATATTTCTCTCTCTTTCTCCCATTTGTACGAAGAGAATTTTTAAAAATTCGTGACAATGATGAATTATTCATGAGCTGTCACTCTTATTTACTTTCCATTTTTGGATAACAATTTAAGAGCTGTTATAAATTGTCCATCTCATTAAAAGCGCTATTTTAATACTTGTTTAGCTTTCCTGAATTTTATTTTATTTCCTTCTTTTTCTCCTCCCTTAATCCATCATGTCTTTTTTTTATATCCCTCTCATATTTGAATGCTTCTTCAAAATTAGGTAAACGCATCAATTCTCAATCCTAATACATTTTAACATTTTAATAAATTGAAACAAGTGAGATTTACGAATAAGCTTGACAAGCTACACCTTAAGTCCTCACTTTAATGCCCTCCGATTCATTATAGGTAACCTAAATTTTACCCAGCAGACAATCGCTTAAAAGTTATAGCTTTGGGTCACAATAACCTTAAATCCAGCCTGAATTAAAAAAAAAAAAAATGCGCTATAAGCGACTGCATCTTTATAATACTATATTGTAGATATAGGGCCACTACACTACATAGAAATATAAAAATATCAGCTATTTGTTCGCATTAAATTCTGGCACAGAGCCCGGACACGAGTCTTGCAGACTCATGTGAAGAATAATAGCGTACATTTCAATAATAAATAGCTGTAGAATACAAACAACATTCAATTTAAAATATTTTACAATGAACATGGAATATAGGAAAAGTCACTGCTAGCTATGTATACTAATGTACAAAATGATATAATAATAAATAATAAATTATCCAAAATAGTATAAAATGATATACTAATAAATCATTTTCAGAATAAGCACCATGCAATCTGACATCTTTCTACTGAATTTCCTGGGAAATTTCTGATTTAAAAATTAAGTTACCGCTTCATAATGTATCTGTGTCCAAAGAGCTCAAATGGAATAAATAAATAAATAAATAAATAAATAAGTGAGTGTCGATGAAATATCAATGAAAGAAGAATGCTTCGACATCGGTAGGAGGGATGCACGAAGTATTAAGGGAAAGTTCTAAAGGTCTTGAAAGGAAACTTGAGATCTATGATTTTGTCACTGTGAAAAATGACGGAATTATTCTTTAAATAAATTTCTCATGAAATAATGTGCATAAAAGACGTGTAGATAATGTGAGAGTTGTTCTGCTAGACAATGGAATTGAATGGGTAGGAGACAAAGACCTGGATGGGCATTCCGACTGTGTCATCCGAGCATTGGGCTCCAGCCGATTGAATGAACCTTTCGTTCGAATAGAACTCGAGCTGTGCCATTATGTATCAGGCTATTCCGGCTATTGCTCGTTGCCGTTTCACAGTGGAATATCAATGTCCCGTATAGGGAGTTTAAAGCTGTTGTAGATACGTTGCATCGACCGAAAAATCTAAATTTGTTTGACAGACATCATCATTTTTTTTACATGCGTAATTAAACTGATTTTACAGACATACTAGTACCAAAATTTGGGTTGTTGCGAGTATTTTACAGCTTAAGAACAAAATATCGCTGATATTATAGTGTTTGAAAGCATTCGATGTTTATTGACAATTACTTTCTAAAAGTTATTTTTTTAAAGTGTCACTCTTTCCCAAACATTTTTAATATTTACTCTTTATTTCAGGCACATGATTAAAAACAGGAACTGTTATTATTCCTCCCCCCCCACCATATTTCACTCATTTTTGTTTAAGTAAACTATTATCATCCACCTGTTTTATGAGGGCCAAATGAATCGTTGTTTCTTTTTTTTTTTTTTTTTTTTGAACTCAAATTGACACCTAAAGATGTAATTTGTTTCCTTTTAGTAAAATTCCTCCAATCATAATCAATCCCTGGGAAGATAAGAGGGTGAATACAGGACATTAAAGAAAAACTGGTCGAAATTACTACTGAAAAGTTTTATATCATTCACTCTTGGTTTAAAATTTTCTATTTATAATTTTCGTTTCAAATGACGTTTTATAAACTTAAATTGTGTTATTATTATTATGAAACACAAATTCGCTATAAAGTTCTACTGATGAAAAGTGGTCAGGTCGACATGCTATGTGAAACGTCCTGGCCCATTGCTCTTGGTGAGCCATGCGTAAGGATAATATGTACCAGCTCATAATGATAAATAATATATACCAGCTTAAAAAAATTGAAATTCCTATTCTAATGCATAATGGTAGGTATTCGCAATTTCACAACTATGATTTTTAAGATGCTTAACATCGTTCTTGTAAGGATACAAAAAAAAAAAAAGGAAAAAAAAAAGACCACTACTTATAATAAGATAAGAGGGTGAATACAGGACATTAAAGAAAAACTGGTCGAAATTACTACTGAAAAGTTTTATATCATTCACTCTTGGTTTAAAGGTCATGTCATTTAAAGGTAGTCTGCTAGGAGTTTCCACTAATAAAATGTGAAAATGTGATGGCATCACGGGTTGTATTTTTTTATTTTATTTTATTATTTTATTTTATATTTTTTGTAAATTCCACTCACGAAGTGCTACATTACTGGCTTACAGCCAATGATAGAATATTAGTTTTAGCTCCGTGGATGGGCTAATCCGAAAACCCTTCTCCAGAGACCAAATCTGAAAAAAAAATTTTTAAAAAAATGAAGCTATTTCAGGAGTCATAAATGCATTTGCCATCTAAAGACATATGCAAATGTCTTTAGCTGGTGGGGTTCAAATCCCGCACCAGGGGGGGGGGGGATTTGAGCCCACTCGGTTATTCAGGACTCGGAGAATAACTCTATAGGATGACTGCTATATAAGTAGTATTTTAACTACAAGGAATAGTCCAAATTGCCTGGGCTAAGAAATCCTCCCGGATCTACTAATAAATCCTCAACTGAAGACCTCTTTCTCTCTCGTCTAATAAAACCTTAAAAGAACAAAGCTATTCACAAGCACTGATGATTAAGAATTTGTGACCAGAAAGCCCAAAGTGGCTTCAGGTCACAAGCTTATGACCTCTCCAGAGGTCATAAGTTATAGGTTCACAACGTTTCATATATGAGACTGTTATGAAAACAGGTTTCATTAGAGTGTAGAGGACAAATCTGAATAGTAAAAAAAGTAGATGGAATTCTGTTTTTTGTATAAAAATTAACCTTTCTTCCATCATAAAAGTTTTAATTTCTATGTGTATTTCCACTTTTCTTCGTACGTTATATGAACTGCATATAAATATATATCCCGGTTACACTAAAGAGGTCAGGAGTTGCCATATCAAATTACATTCGAAATCATTAATTTGAATCGAAAATATCGCAACTTTGTTGTAAGCTGTATTTAATAACTTTTATTTTTAATAGCTGTGTGTTTTTTATTATCTTCAAAATAACTGTTTAAAGATTTACAGGTGATAACTGTTTCCTTAAAAGAGTGCCCTGAGGATGGCACAATTTATGTTCTATCAAAACTAACAAAATATGCTTTTATAAATGGATTTTAATAAACCAATTATAGAATGTATTATTTGTTTTGAAGTCGTTTTTTTTTTTAATTTTAAAATCCACTGCTCGAATTATAGTCCTTCAAAATGTTTGAAAGAGGACTTCTCCCTCATCTTTTCTGAGTATCTTCTTAAATACCCCACATTTTTTGTAAAAAAACTATTTACGCAAAAAGGTTTTTCCACTAGGGTAGTTAAATGATTCATTTACAAAGAAAGATCATTTCACGATATGCAATTTGGACTTATGGACTTGGAACCTAAAGAAGTCTGATAGGAAAAGGATAGCCGCTTTTGTGATGTGGTGGTGTTAAAGAAGGCTATTAAGGATATCACATACTGAAAGGCGGACAAATGCTAGAAATGATTGGTAGAATGTTAAGGCTCCTTACGGATATTAACAGAAGAAAGTCGAAATAATTTAGACACATTGAAAGGATGAAAGGAGGACTTCTCAAAACAGTAATAGAAGGTAAAATTCCTGGAAAAGAGGAAGCGATAGATCCTCAATGAGATGAATGGATCTTCATGAATGGGTGTATCTAATCTTCAGAGAGTTGATGCCTCCAGAAAAGCATACAATAGGACCACCTGGTGAGGAATTTTGTGGCACATCACCGAGCTGTGAAGTGACCATACGCCATCTGATGATGCCCAAATGATGACTTTAACAACAACAAAAAAAAAAAAAAAAAAAAAAAACACTATGAAGATTTCTGTAACTCTTTGGTGCTTTAACAGCACTTAGAGCTTGAAGTGTCTTCGCTTTTTCATATTTTTCTTAAAAAAATCAAAACAGATCAGGGGAAAATATTAAGACCTGTAATATCTGTTTGTTCTTATGGTACTCCAGTAGTCTCATAACGCAGGTGTGATTGCTGAATGAGAACCGTATACGCCAATAGGTCTGCTCAGTTTTTTTTTTTTTTAAATCCAAATCCCGCTCAGGCATATGGAAAGAACACCAAAAGAAATTGTGACGAGTGATTGCTGAAGTAAGTCCTACAATTTATACTGAAAGTTCGTAATAACGTGGTTCTTGAGCGGTGTATTGTTTCTTCAAAGAAAAGTAGGAGATTAGTCTTATTCTACGAAATATATTTTCGCGTCAGAATTTCTGGGTATTAGCAGAGTAGAGTTAAGAAAGGATTGAAGATTTTTAATTTAAATTTTTCAGAAAGAAATGAAACAGAATGAAGCTTCTGTAGGTCCTTGCTTTATAGATCCAAAATCTTTGGTTTCAGATCTATTTTCATCCGAATGACAATGGTTGCAAATGTATATTATAAGAAGCTGTCTTTAAAATGTCCATTCCTACCATAGCTTTCAATTAAACAGTGCATAATCACTTATACTCAGCAGAGAAGCTGCCAAGTCTTACAATACGTCATTTTAACTTATTTTGGTTCATATTTTGCTCTGAAACTTTGTAGTGTCACAATATTTTCAGAAAAATAATTTTAATTATGTAAGTTTCAAACCTACTCGCACCGTTTCTACGATAACAAATAACTTCAATTCATAATGTTCAGAAAAACATTTATGGTCCTAAAGGATTGCTTATACATACTATCTAAATGTATATTATTTCAGAAACATTTACAGAAATATAACATTTAAGTGCAAAGTGTTGGCTTTATTTATGTAATCATAATATAAAGCTATCTAATACCGCTATCTTTAATTACACTAATTATAGTGATATCATTCTCATAATTTGTCATAATTACTGAATTCTTTCATATGCACTTAATTGCTTATAATATTCATCACACACACACACACACACACACACACACACACACACACACACACACACACACACACACACACACACACACACACACACACACACACACACACAGCAAAAGAGTCTTTTACAGAGCTGAAAAAATGTGCTCTATAATAATTTTTATCCTTGTAAGGAATAAAATAATAACTAAAGCAGTAATATTGCACTTGCTTCTAATAGGAGACACTCAGATTTACTAAACTCGACAACAATCATGCTAATTACTAGGAATTCCGTTCCAGTTCGTATTTTTCCAGAAGGCCACTAAATTGCACATTCCTGTTAATTTAATTTTTTTAAAAGTTTCTCGAAATATGTTTATGATATAGACATAGTAAGTAAAAGATTCAGTTTTTTTTCCACTTCTGACACGGCCCAAAAATGTCGCCTTGTAAGTTTTTCTTGGCTTCTTCCTGCCAGACTCTCCACCCAGCCGCAAACTACCAAACGAAGCCGACCGCCTAAATCTTGCGAAGTCAGCAGATGTATAAGATATACGCCAAAAAGGGGGTGGAAAAGTTCTTATTTATCAGCAACAACTGCGGTAGCAGAAACGTTTTCCGGTTCTTTCCCTCCCTCCCCTCCTCTTTTCCCTAGCGGGAGAGTTATACGAGCTGTGACATGTCATCTTGAATAGTAACCGAGAAAGAGAGACTCTGGAAGTTGGGGGGGGGGGGCATCATACCGACGCATGATTTTTTTTTTTTTTAAGCTAGTCTTACTGATATTGTGGCAGATGTGTTCTTGGCTCACAGGACCTGCCTGGTGTCTCTTAATGAGATTTTTATTTCAGTCACGTCCATTCTCCACAGACATTTGCCAGGAGCGCCATCTCTCTCATTGCTGCTTTATGGTGAATGGAATGTGACATTGACTCAAATGTATCATTGAGGGAGTCCTAAGAAAGAGGGAAGGGTAGAGAGGGAAAAAAGAGGAAGGAAAGGAGTTATTTTGGATGATTGAAAAGATTTTCATTCAACTGTTAAACCCGACTCTTTCATTATGCTCTATAAACATACCTCAAGATAGTGGAAGAAAGCGTAAAAACAATTAATACATTTCTTTGTAATGAGTCGGGTTTTTGTTGTTTGCTTTGATTTTTAACATGCAGACACTCTGTCAGGAATTTATATGGCTGACAACTGAAAATGTGTTTTTGTATAGCGCGATGGTTTCTTTAAGTATCTTTGCTACAGTTCGGCTCTTGTTCATCCAAGTTCTACCAGGGAGGTATTGAAGAAGCAAATAACACATTCCTATATTTTGTACGAAACATTTGATTCTGAGTTTCTGTGTACATTCGTGGTTCGTCGGCAGAGATTATCAAGTCATTTTGTGCCAAGGATTAGCGCTAATAGCCAAGAACCAATTCAGAAGTGGAAACGTGTCTCTTCTCACTCATTTGCTTAGTATTTCTTCCAAGATTAACGTCATTTTTTGCTAGATGGGTAAAGCAAAAATGCTTTTCATATTCCCCGTTATCTGTAGAAAAAAATGCATGAATAGGACGTTATTGAGCTATAAGCTCTGATCATGGCGGAGTAAGGGGAAATAGCCGAGCCTCAGTTAAAACTTCATTGGCTATAGCATTGCCGTCTGTTACCCTCTGGAATTCTCCACCTATTCCCGTTTTCATGATTAACTTTGATAATGAATGATAACACTTTTAGTAAATATATTTAAAAATTTGTAGGCGTGCGAAAACATTAACAATTTGCCATTCACTATCGTGTTTTTAATTTTAAAGAATTAACAACAAATCAATAAAATAAAATAAAAACATTATAAAATAATTATAAAATATATAAAACATTATAAAATAATAAAAAAATATTGATTTTTTATATTTTAGCATTTTTAATGTATATTTTTGTGAAAAAAAATTCATCTTTCATTTAGCCTTCACTTATTACCGAGAAGGATGAAAGCATGCGGTATATAAAAAAACAATCACTGAGATTTAAAACTTTCTACCGAAATGAAACCTCTGCTCATAGACAAATCAGGTTTGTGTCTACATCATTTGAAGCAGTTTCATGTACATCAAATTTCGAATATTCTATAATTCTTCACTTCATTCCTAAATTCAAATTTCCGCCCTCTCCTTAACAAATATAGGCAATGGATTTCTGTACTGTAAAAAAAAAGCATTTATCTGATTCCATCTTATTTATAGGCTCAAATACGATGTGTTGGTAGGAGGAAGAGGGAGCACACAACAACCAGCTGCTTTGGATGCATCTTCTTAGGACTCGAAACGAAACGAATCCGTTTTTTGTAAAGTTATATGTCTAACTGTAGTTTAAACTACGAGATCCCACTTGAGACTGAAATGACTGCTTAATTAAGGTCAATCCTAGATGCAGATAAAGTGTTAATATTTTTAATTTCGTAATGGATTTCAGATTTTGTTTTTTAACATGTCAATTTTCCTCATTATTTACAGTTAAATATATTTAAATGAATGACTTTCACTTGGTAAACCTAACTGCAGGTGATTTGTTTCATTCCTCCCGACATATTACATCTTAAATATTCTTTTCACCGCTTTATCAGAACATAACTGTTGACTTTATCATAAACCGTGTATTTCTTTTGTTGTTCCAGGGTTCGAGATTATTCCGGTGCTCCCGCCTTTCCCCCAGTGCTATTGTGTATCCTCTCAGAAAGTCATTACGAGCTGAATAGCGTGTTCACCCACAGAAGGCACTTGTATAACAAGAAGGCTAACACGCCACAGCGGAACACACTCGCTGTTCGATCTCGTGTGTGTGTGTGTGTCCTTGTTACTCGCGTTGCCAGATTTTCAATAGGAAACGGGGAAGTGAAATCTCTCCTGGCGTCTGACCTTATTGTCAAGGGCCTTTTGAGATGGCTATGAATAGGAATTGAGAGGACTGGAAATACGAAGAGATGTTGTCGACCCGTTCAGAGTAGGGAAAGGCAGAGTGGATAGGAATTATGGAAAGCAAACGATAGAACACCATGGAACGTGGAGCAGTTTCATAAACAAGCAAACAATTTGAAATCAAGACCTATGTGTGCGTAAATATGCTCTGTTTTTGTTAATAAAACTTTCCACCAGGCGTCACTGCTTCAAAACCTCTTTATAACATTTCTGCTGTTATCTATTTAGGTTAACAGTACTAAAGATGCAAGAGATATAATGTTGTGATACTGATTTGCTTCAGATACTGGTGTAAACACTAGCATCACAGCTACTTCGTCAGCAGCTGTGAACAAAAAATAAAATTAACGAATTTCCTGTAAGCACTAGCATTTCAATCATCGTTTTGTTAAACATAATTAACACAGTAAACGAAAATGACGGTTACCAAAGAATCTGTTGCAGAATATAGATTTATTACAAAATCTATTATTATTTTATTTTATCTTCCTTATACTCTCTTTTACCTTGCGGTGTCGAGGGTCCATTGATCATCGGACCTCACTCCGTTTACAGGATAAGGTGGTCAGCCTTATGCCCCGGTGTATCCTATGGCCTGTAGTGTTGAGTTCTCAAGGCCTTAACGAGGAAGATGCTTTTCATCTTCCTCGTTATCTGTAGAGGCCAGTGTAGGGATAAGGTGTTATTGAGCTATTAAAGTTAAAGCTCTGATCATGGCAGGAAGGTAACAACAATAGCCGAGCCTCAGTTAGAACTTCATTGGCTACGGTATTGCCATCCATTACCCTCCCAGAATTTCATTCATCCACCTCCCACCCCCATCTGTTTTCCAACCAAAGTTTATTCTTAAGAGCTCCAGTCATGGCTGGGTAACGGGCAATAGCCGAGCCTCAGTTGAAACTTCATTGGCTACAGCATTGCCATTCGTTAACCTCCTACTCCACCAAAGTTTATTGTTTACATTGATTCTTATTTAGTAAATATGTTTTAAAAAATTTGTAGGTGTAGGAAAACATTAACAATTTGCCATTCCAATTTGCCCTTGAAAAAAGGTTTTCGCATATTTTTAAACAATAATATTTTAAATACTTAAAGTTTTATAGTAATATTTTGTAAATCTGAGAATTTTCATGTAAATTTTTTTTTTTTAAGTTTGCATGTAGATCAATCTAGAATTAGCAATTTTATTACTCATAGTCGGTATTATCTTTAACATTGCAGGAAAACTGAAAGTTCCACTCGACTAAACACATGAAAATTCTCAGATTTACAAAATATTACTAATATTTATAACCATAAATGGTAACCCTTATCCTGGTTCTTTTCAAATATGGAGACCGCGACTCAGGTGGCTCCGTAAGTTTATGCAAAAAATATGGTTCGCTTCGTACTACGTGGAGCAATGTCAGCAAATCATTAGGAAACTTATGACCAAACTTACTCAAGCAGTTTTTTCGAAGCAATCCACACAAACATCTTAAAAAAATTGAAAAAATAATTCGTGCATAACTTCCACCCATAGATTTGCGCAGAATTAATAAATAACCAGTTGGACTTGCCAACTAACCAAATGAAGATTTCGGTACAACGACCATTTCGTTCTCTCGAGCAATCAGGAGATCCACTTCAATTTCTAATCAGACTCCAATGACAAAACAAACAGAGCAAACCGGAAAAAGGGGTCACTGAAACGAAAGAGGTCAAATTAACTTACTGCACGAGACCACGAGACACGATGCTGAGTTCGCTCAAGACTTGCGCACCGGCTTGTCGCTCATCACCCCCCTGGACGTCTCCCAGCTGTCGCCTCCCTCCATTTCGAGAGAGAGCGCTACTGAGAAACGGGCTGTTTATCTGTTTCTCCTTGTTTATCGCCAACGTTCGTAATGACCTTTAGCACAAGGCCAGCCGACACCAATCCGATGCAGCAAATTTAGTGGAGGTGTGTGGGGAAGATGCAATGACGTCACACCAATGCAACTAACGTGTTAGAGTGTTGCACGTTCTGATGTCTGGTGAACAGAGGTCAACCTTATCAAAACACAGACAGGGTCACTGGTAAACATTCGCTGATAATACTACCATGTGATCGGTCAGTCAAGCTTCGAAGGGGAGATAATCGCATGGTGCGACTCCCTTACTCGCTCGTGCCGCCACAGCGCATACCAATTACACTGAAACTATTCTGCAGTTATTAAAATATGAAGAGCTAGAGACGATTAAATAAAGAAAAAGAGGAAAAATAGAAAGAAAATTAACGTATAGGAAAGAATGGCCTCACTAGATCCTGCCAGCCAAGGACTGGGTTAAAAGGGTAAAATTCTATGATGCCGCAATTTCGGAGTATCCGTCTATGAATTTGTGAAATTGCTATATTCCTGTGAATACAGATGTATGTTCTGATTTTTTAAAATATTTCAGTGCATTTTTTGTGATCTCATTGGCCGAGTGCATAGCGTCTCTGTTTTCCAAATATAGGCGGCAGGTTTACTATTCCCGCATATGGTGGAAATTATTTTCACCGTCTCCGGCGTGATACTACTCAGCTTATTGGAAACTGGCACGAAAATAAAAAAGTGCATGCTTAGTTTCTAGAGAAAATTTCTCGGAGTAAATATGCGATAGGCTTACAACCTTTCGTATATGAGGTTCGCATAATATACAATGAAAAAAATGCCAAAAATTCGAGAAGAGGATAGAAATTCGACTGTTTATTTAAGAGACCAAACATATTTTATTATAGATATTGCAAATATGCATTACTTGTAATATAAGCACTGAATTTTATGCAAGTAATGTTGGATGTTATTTGCAATATTTTCACTTAATTTTTTATTTATTTATTTATTTATTTATTTGTAGAGTGTGAGCATGTTTCCACCTCAATAAGCAAATAAATAAATAAAATACTAGCTCCCAGATACAATAACGCAGGTTCTGTATTAAGGAGGCGACAGGAGATCGTCCCACTACACTAAAAAATATATTGTAAATTTTTAGGGAACTACCAAACTTACCTTCAAATTATTTGAATTATAACACATATAATTAAATTGAAATAACTATTTTTATTTTTTATTTTTAAAAACGAAATTTGTTATATTAATAAAACTAAGGATAAAAACCCGAAGTATTTCATATTCGTTTTCCCACCTGAATATTGGAAAGGAGTACATATCTGTAAACTTTGCACCTACCAATGAGGGCAGGCAGGACAATGATAACAGGAATACAGAAGAGAGTGAAAAATAAAGCAATGAAGAAGCACTAGACAAATAACTAAAAAGTTAAGAGTGATCCAGGTAACTTTCTCTTATCTGTGGAAGAATAATCCTGTCTGAAGATTATCTCTGAGGCAATCAGATTTATTTGAGACAGTATCAGAACAAGTAATTTAAAATTTTTTAATAATTAATTTTAATAATGATGTTGTGTTATATTCTTATTGGGAATGGGTAGAATCGGAGAAGAGACCAATACAATTGTACATTTCTTCAAAAAAATTTCTGCCATCTCGTGAGTTTAATTTTCGCTAATTGTGGAACTTAAGAAATAATTGGCACATTTATCATATTAGGGACCATAAACAGCAAAATGTGATGCATCCAAAGGGAGAGAACTTTTTTTCTCCTTAACGTTGATGAGGATAGTATGGAACAGCAGGAAAACGCAGTAGTCTTGAAATAAAAGAAACACCGCTTGGATTTTTATTTTATTTTATTTTTTTATTAAATACACCTCATATCTGAAAGAAAGTTTACTTTTAGTGATGATAGACAATCTGCCAGAAATATTTTCTAGGAATGAAGTGACATTGAAACTGACCATCAAGTTTGACCCTTAAGAAAAAGGTGTTGAACTTTATTCTTAAAATCTGATTGGTTTTGTATAAAGGCGTTTTCTAGTTATGCATGAGAGGGTTGAAACAGGTTGCTCAGTTAGCTTGCTAAGAACATCCTGTTTATGCACTACATCAAATCTTGGAATATGTGTGTAGAATTAATGTCGTTGATTTAATCCTTTCGTTAGCTCAGGTTGCTATGGTAACTTTGCTAAGAGTATTTAGTTCTATGTTTAATTTATGCACTAAACAGTTTAATAACAACTTTGCTAGTAATTTATTAGTTTCTGTATTTTTTTTTAATTTTCTTCAGGTGGTATGTATGACAGCGAGGGGAAAAAACTGTCAAATTTCTGAGCTTAAATCCGATGCTCATATTCTCTTTCTGTCTCTCTCTCACCCCCCCCCCCCACACACACACAGACTACTACCACCACCACTACAACAGTTTTTCGGCGAATATGTTAAGAAAAAAAAAAAAAACTGTTGTAGTGGTAATGATAGTATTGAATTCTACAAGTTTATATGCATAGCAAAGAACTAATACATGTATATTATGATGAAATTTAAAGTGTGCACGGTTCATGATTTACCCACGATTTCTAGGAATTAAATTGGTAAAATTTGTTATTCCTATACTTTACATAGCTCTTGGCTCGCTACGTAGAATATCCAATACAGTGGGCTAAGGATATTTTCAGTTCTAGCAGCAATGAGGATATCTATCTTTGACTAACCATGCATCCAAAAAGAAGCGAGGTCATTTATAGATAATTTCACCCCCCCCCCTTTCACTCAGTAGGAAAAAAAAAAAAAAAACTACTCCGGATGTTCAAGCGATGACCCACTTACCGTATGCGATATGACAATAACTAAAAACGAAGAAAAATTATCGATAGCGCATCTACAAAGCGGATCTTAAATGCAATGAGCAGACATGAAAAATCTGGTCACATACAAAACTGAAATTGTTTCAAGATCAGGTTGAGATATTTGAAATTGCTTCCTCATTACGCGCAGCTATTAGGATCTACAATATTGTTTAACACGAAGAAACTTCCGGTTTCGCAAGACAGTCGAAGGCCTTCGTATCTTTAGATAGCGATGAAATCTCGGGATACAAGTGTCACATTTGGCAGGGATTTAACTAAGCTGACATCTCCGAGAACCGATTTTCCATAAATCTCCAGGTGGAACCTGAAATAAACTCGGACCACAGTTGTTATTTTACACATGGGACATTCAGACCAAAAACATTAATCAGTATAATTATGAATGATTGCCAGTCTCATTGTCTAACGCCTATGGTGGTGCGATGGGACGAACATAATTCACAAGGAACAGACCAGTTTGGCCGTGTGCCAACACCATTATTATTCTCATCTATCGCTCTAAGAGGTCTTTGTACCTTTAAGAAAACGTGATTGTTCTTAACAAAAGTAACTAGTTTGGGAAACCGTTGGGAGTCAGGAGAAAAGCGAATGACGTTCACATTGTGGTTCAGATCCGGCGGCACCTCTAAGCAATACGTCACATGCACGCGACTTGGGTGAGGTGAGAGATTCAAGTCACGCTAAGGTTAATCTATCGATTTTCGCCTTTGTAGGAAACTGAGAAGTCTGAAAATAATCTGGAAGGTCGTACATCCCTCTCTCGTGTTTGTCCTATCTTCACAATGAAACATACGTGTGATCACAACGAAGCCTTTTACATTTCAACAGAAAGCAGTTTCACAAAGGTTCATGAGTTTTCGCCAATCAACCTGCATTCAGGAGATTAAGTTTAGCTATTGAATGTCAAAATACTCTTACTCTTCAAAGAATCAACATTCAGATGTCGATTTAACTCATAGAATACGCTGAAATGATCCGAGTAATATTTCAGCTTGTAGTTTGGTTATTTTCTATTTTAGTAAAAGCTTTTAGCATTAGGTAACACGATGAGACCTTCATTCATATAATTGAAACGTCAGCAAATGGATCACAACAGTGCTCAGGTTAAATTAGGTTTGGCAATTCATTCCTGCATTTCCAACATCATGGCAGGATTCTATATTTCAAAAACTGTAGTTAATTCATTACAAATGTATCCATATATATGAAGAATTTTATAGAAAACTCGAAAGATTGTTTTCGGATCAAAATACCAGTAAATAACGTTTCCAAAATAATTATTTAAAACGTTCTTAAATTATTAAAAGTAGTCGAAATTTAAAGAAAATATTAGCTTAAAACAAAAACAAACTAAAATAAACATGGAATCAAATAATAAAATAGAATATATAATAAAATACAATCGCACAATTGGAAAAACAATGGGATGGTGTGTCATTCGACTGGTAAAGCCCTGAGTTCGATTCTCATCGTGACGACAACAACATTCATATGGGCTTTTTCAATTGATGGTTAGCAGGATTTTTCCTCACGGAAACTGGGGTTTTTCATCCCGCATACAGGCAAATCGGCTTTAATACACAATTTACTGAAGACAAAATATACTCAGTGGGGATGGCGGCGTTGTGTTTAGTTGCAAAATTAAGTAGTGTGACTGGGATTGAGGTGCCCTCTCGCGACCATTCCTTGGACTCCTGGGAGTTGTCGTGTAATAACAATAAAATTTTAAAATACATTTAAATTTAATATATTATATTATGCTACACACGCAAAGTTGTAATAAGGCTGATCATTATATGAATATAATGATATACCATAATTATTCCTAAAGAAGTCACATAGCTACATTATTCATAAATCAACCACTTTCTTTACACATTCTTTCCTCTATACATTGGCGATCGTCTGTTCGACACGAAGTGACTAATTAACAGTGACACCACGAAGACGCTTGGAACAGAATTTATTCGCCCGTAATAAATAAAGGTATCTAAAGCAGCTGCAATTAATATGCCTAAATGCATTGGAAAACTTTATACCAAGCAGGTGCAGCCTCAATCGTGGACTAAATCTTTCTCTGCTATAACACGCCATCAGTGTCTCGCCCAGACACCTAGGGATTATGGATTTTGTGTGTTCATCTCAACCTGTCATACACAGGAAAAGGCAAAAAGAAAGACAATCAGCTATGATGCTGTCTGTTCCATTAAATTGAAGAAGATGAACAAAATCCTTTTGAGTCTCTTAATCAAAATGACAGAGATGTGATTGCACCAGCTGCCTCGAGCCAAAATACCAGGTGGGTCTCAGATAGCAGTGACACAAAACATGATGTTTATTTCATTTGTCACGGTTTAAAGTGGTCGGACATGATTGCGTGCAAATGCCGATATAAGAAAGGTAGCAGACAAATAACGGAAACAACTCAAGAAAGTACTGCAGGCTACATAGGAATGATTTATTGAATTATATTTTGTGATAAAGAAAAATATTAATTGTCGTCTACTTCACGAAAGGGGTGTCAGTTTTGTATTTATTCCGGGAGCTATTAATATGTTCTGCAAGATTAGAAAACTGTGCAAGACAAAAATATCTGCTCCATGTGAAGTAAGGGATGAAAGCAGAATCAGCATCCAATTTGGATCCGTGAGTATTATTTTAAATCTCTGATTAGCGTACAGCGTTAAATACAAAAAAGTTATTATCTGCTATTTTATCCAAGAATTAACTTGCTATCAGTGTAATGCTTTTACTTAAGAAAACATTTTTAATTATGTATAGTTTGGTTTAGAGAAGATAAGTCAATTTGTGGTAATACAGGTTTGCTAAATGAACTGAATGTTGCTTTTGCTTTTTAAAAGACTTCTAGAACGTGTTCACGATAGAAGATTGTACATTTATAGTCAGGACAGCAGATAGAAAGAAGAAAGCTTTTTTTTTTTTTTTTTTTTTTTTTTTTTTTTTGCAAAATAGTAGCGTATGACACGCTACTATTTTGCCACGATTCTTGGAATTTGCCATATCATTTGTCATTGCCATGATTCTTGGAATTAATATTTATACGAGGTACAAAATGCTTTTTAAAATCTTTACGGTGAACAACAGGTGAACAACTGGATTAAAAAAAAATGCAGAAATTTTATAAGAACCAACTTTACACCTAACAGATAATTACAGAAAGAAATTGATTCTATACGAGAATAGAACGCGATCGAATAGACTACATAAAAGAATACTAAACTATAAACCAAAAGGAGAAAAAGAAATAGAGGAAGATCCTTAAAGAGATTATGTGCGGCTGGAACACGCCGAATCCCATGGAAGGAAGAAGAAGTAGAAGGAGAAGAGGTAAAAATCAAAAGTTTCAGGCGTTTGGTTTATATAAAAACTTAAGTTGTAAAATAGGAATTAGTTGATTCATTCCTTTTTTAAATAAAGCAGTTTTGCTTTACTGCTGATGCAGAAAGTCTTTCAGTTCTTGCATGTTTGAAATTGACAATGAACCTGTGATTGGCAGAATGTTGCAATCGTGTACGGGCAGTTTTTTTTTTTTCTTCCCATAAATAACATATGATTAAAATAAATATAGTCGCAGAGTGCTTAAAATTCAAGTTTAAAATTCTACGAGAGATAATTGCAAAACGAGTCCTAAATTAAGAAATGAATATTAA
Organism: Typopeltis vanoorti; assembly: GCF_054136105.1. Lineage (NCBI taxonomy): Eukaryota > Metazoa > Arthropoda > Arachnida > Uropygi > Thelyphonidae > Typopeltis > Typopeltis vanoorti. Next base: position 40,754,889 of record NC_143555.1, read on the forward strand.
AGAAGGATTTGTTTCAATTTCTCCGCGTCAATAAAAAAAAAAAAAATAAAAGTCATTATTTTCTAAATGGCTTAGATGTACCAAAACGAAGTTAATATAAAAATGGAAACATTAATTTGCACGGAATAATAACAATAATGATGCAAATGGAAAATGAAGTAGAAAGCACTTCAGAGCGAACAGAACATATAAACTGATATCTAACTAATCAGTCCGAATTAAGAAATGCGTTCAATTAATTTCCATCCTAATTGGTCAGGCTGATAGCATTCAACAGACTGTTGGATCGAATCCTATAATAGCATGGATGTTTGTGAATGTTTCTTGATGGAAAATGGTTTTCATCACCCGGTGTAAGACTTGCTTGGTGGATGCCTGAAGTGGCTTGAAAAGTATCATTTTCGGTCTCTAGAGGAAGGGACTCAGATTATTAAAGCTGTAGTCCACTCACCTTACTAAGTGAGTGATTAATAATATTAAATAGACTGTTGCAAACTTCAAAGGATTAAGGTGATATTAACGTAAGAGTAAAGCAGAATAATTATAAAGACTAACTATAACAGTTTATTATTATTATTATACGACACGTTTATAAAGTCTGAGGACTCATTACGCCAGTCCACTACCCATACTATCCACTATAACACTGCACAATCAATCTTCCCTACGCCATCTACTAACCATTACAGAGTATTTTTGTCGGTTAACTGGTGTTTACTGGCCTATTTACTTGTTTTTCGGAATGAAAAATTCCCAATTTCTGAAAGAGGGCAAAAAACTTGATATTTCTGTGTGAGATGGGCTAATTTACTTACAATGGATTGGAAAAAAGTATATATATATAAAGATTTCGCTAGTCATGACAATAATCGAACGCAGTCTTTTTCCTATCGAAGGGCGCATGTCACATAGTTCTCCTATCTACAAGATTATTATTTTATTATCACATGAAACTTTCATGGAGCCTAAAGCTCATTCCTGGAGTAATTTGCCGACCAAATTGGCCGGGTGTTTATGATACCCACTCCCAACCAAAAGCTGTGGTTCGAATTCCGTGGATATGGAAGTTTGCGAATACCTTTAGATGGAGAAGGGTTTCAGGAATAGGGTAGGGATCCGGAATAGGGTTTCTGCATTTTGTAAAAAAGAAAATACCAATAAAAGATGAAAAGAAATATTAGTTCCATCACATATTAATGTACTATTCGTTTGCAATCTTTCTTGTGTGAGAAGAATCACATAAAAAAAAAATTCTACATGTTGTTCTCCCTTCGAAATGCCATTTAATTCTTACGTTAGCAATAAAACCTTTGTTATAAGATTAAGAATACTGATCAATATATATATATATATATATATATATATATATATATATATATATTTGAAAAAAATAGATTTAATGACTCCAAGACCGAGATAACATATAAAGATTTTAATGATAAATACTACTAGTTTCGGCATATAGCAGCCTTCTTCAGGTATTTAAAATTCCTTTGTATTTTCATTAGAGACGCCTCGTCATTTAGGCTATAGATGTGGCGATCAGCTTTTACTCGGTTGTTATACATTTGAAAAAAATAGATTTAAGCCTAAATGACGAGGCGTCTCTAATGAAAATACAAAGGAATTTTAAATACCTGAAGAAGGCTGCTATATGCCGAAACTAGTAGTATTTATCATTAAAATCTTTATATGTTATCTCGGTCTTGGAGTCATTAAATCTATTTTTTTCAAATATATATATATATATATATATATATATATATATATATATATATATATATATATATATATATATATATATTCCTAACAATCTTAACATTGGCGTACTGAAAATATTGCTATCTATGAATTACACATGTATTTTTTCAACAGATTTATGGCCTCACGATGACAACAGTAATCCTTTATGATAGTTATTATTTGGTTCTTTTCACTAAAATTAATACATAATATTGGATTTATTGGACATGGTTTTGATAAACATTTATACATAATCTGCAGTAATCCTTTCTTAAGAAAGGATCACTGTTGTCATCGTGAATACTTTAAATATACTGTAAATACGCTTATATATTATATAATTCCAGATAGCGCTTAAATACACCATCTGGAAACTCACAATATTTTTTTTTAATTTCATAGTATATATAAACTTTATGATAATATTGGTTCTCATCATTGAAGCCAACTATAAATACAATTGCAGTTATGTCGTCATTATAAAATTTTAAAGAGACGAAGAGAGGAGACCGCATACGAAATATACAAAATTGTAATGAAAATCATGAATTGTTTTATTAAAAAAAAGAAGAACAATAAATGCCTGTTTGTTTTACACGGTGAATAGGAAGGCTTTGAAATTTCAAAATTTTCGAAAGCAGTCGAGAGCTTAGTCAACTGTTTTATTACGACTAAGCAATGTCTCGCCAAAATTATTCGCCTCCATATTACAGCCGCGAGAATCTGTCCTCGGTTGTAAAAATTTGTAATTAAGTCCCATCTCGAAAGCGAGGATTCTTTCAATTGAAGGTGAGTTATCTGGTTTCGTACGAAGTTAGCAGAGATTCCCACGCAGAACATGTAAACTGGCCTAGAAAATACCCGTAACTGACAGGCATAGCTTTCATTGTTTCGGTCATAATTCCAGCCAAACAAAAGTCGCTGAATTATTAGAAACTGGTATTTTGGTAGAACTAGATTTTAATATATCTGTTTTATCATGTGCGAAACAATGCGTATATTTAATACAAATGTAGTGCACATAAATATATTGTTATCATTCTCGAATATATAGGAATACAGTGAAATGCTGATTATATACATCACATATGCAGCTTAGTTGGTCGAGCAGCATTACTGTTGCTCCTCTGAGAGAATGACTGCGAAGAGTAAGGTACCATAGGGTTCTATCCTTGGACACACACATACATTATGATATTCTGATTATTATATTTTCTGCAGATTCAATACACAATGCTGAATGTGTTCACTTTTTAATAAATATACATAATAATGATAATAATAATAATAACATTAATATATTCAGTGCTCATTTTATTCACATCTTTGGAAGTCAGTTTGGCTTATATATATATATATATATAAAACGGTCGAGTTCCCCCCCCCCTTACCGAGGGAAGCTTACAGCTAATTAATGCAGTTGGGTCGCCACTCCTTGCTTCACCCTGCATCCCTAAGCGAATGCAGCAAGGAGTATTTCTGACTATAATCCGTGTGTGTGTGCGTGTGCGTGTGTTCACGGGGCCGGTCTGCCTGTTCTGGGGGACAAAAAAATCTGAGTTTCTGGGTGAAAAAAAAAAATTCTACCTCCGTATGAAACCGGCTAACTCACCTTTTGTCGAAAGAGACCAACTATAGATTGGTCTCTTCGCTTCACCAACGGAAATCGAACGCAGGTCTTTCCGACCAAAGGGCCTCATCTATACTGATTGAGCTAAGGAGGCTCAAATATACATAGTAATGATGATAATAATAAGAACATTAATGTTAGCAGTATATTCAGTGTTTATTTTATTCATATCTTTGGAAGCCAGTTTATCTTATAAATATATGGGTAGTTTAATAGTATGAGGTATTAGTATTGCATTATTATGAGGTTGTTGAGTACAGAGATCAGCTATGATGTTCGGTTCTTTAGACTGTATGAAGTTTGTTTAATGGATCTGAACATAGAATTACGGAGTTGCTTTATCATATGCATTATTACAATTACTTGGTACGTATGCTACATGCTGAGATCTGAATATGGATAGTAGTAGTAGTAATTATTCGATATTTTTTACGTTTATTATGAAAAACTATACTTAGTATAATGTTTGATATTGGGAATAGTTAGAAGTCGATTGTTCGCATATATTGGCTGGCGGCTGGAAAAGAGGACTGCTATTTTGACACTGCAGTGCTGTTGTTGTCACGAGTCTGTTTTGCAATGAGTTTTAGTTTTTTCATTAAGTATTGCGGCGCAGAACCGTAGCAAGATATAACATATCATAATCAGACTCACCTAGGGATTAGTAGATGATTTTCCTACTAGTTGGCGGTAATATATCTTGCAAGTAGTGCATTTTAATACATCCAATTCTTTGTGTACAAGCCTAAGTATTTGAGATGTGTAACTTCTGGATAACTATGCAAAGGCACGTTTTTGTTTGCCTTAGGAAATATGAAGTGTGATATTCCAGCAATACGTGAGAGAAACATCTGCAGTCATCCGAGATTTTCTAAAGATGAGGACCTGAGATTTATTGCTGTTTAATATGACAAAATAACGCAGAAGCTAATTAGTGATTATGTTAATGTTTCTCTGTAAATGTTACAAGGTTATTGATGGACCTGCTTGTATGAATATAAGTAAGGTATCATCTGCACGCTGATAAACTTGACTGTATGTAGGTTAGATCATTTACATAGATATTTGAACAGGCATGGCAACAAAATTTCCCCTTGTGTAATGCTGCAGTCAGTGACAATTCTGTTGCTATAGGGACCATTTATTTGTGTGATATCTGTTCTGTTTTTCGGAAAATCCTCGAATATTTGCGTAGTTTTTCCTCTTATGCTAACTGCTTAGAGTTAATTATTATATTTTTAAAGAAATGTGATTTATGATATCAAAATCTTTAGAGAGAACTCAAAAGCTAGTGCAATTATAATGTCGTTTCTATCCAGAGATGAGTTGATTGTGTCACAGAGATCTTCCCCTAAGATACTGGGTCCTTTATTTTTACGAAATCCCTATTGCTTCTTGAATATTACATTGATTTTCTTTAGGTATGCGGATATTTATCATTGATGATTTTGTACTATTACCGACAGTGAGAATATAGACTTTTAATTATCGCTTTTTTTTATGTAATGAAACTATCCAAGTAATTGCTAAACTTAACTTTTCAGAAATTTAAATACTACCAAAATTTAAAATTCTGAAAAGTTAAGTTTAGCAATTTGCTTATATCTGACGATAATAAAGGGCAGTGCATTTTGATATCCCTTGAATTTTAGAACATTCCGTAGTCAAAATCCAGCGGATGTTTTAAAACTAATGTCTGAGGTGGTCATATCCAAATCTTTTTGTGTTATTTAGGGGGACGGGGAGGAGGAACAGAGAGATTATTTTCGTATCTGAATAATGTTGGTGTCTTCCAAGATCCGATATAATTCGCCTCACTGAATCTGTCCGCTAATTGCTTTTAATTAAATTGCGTTTGATATAGTTCTGAATAACAGCTGCAGTGGGAGGTGGTGTTTTAGCGAATGCTTCGTTTATTATTAACTTAGTGCCTTTAATATTTCGATCATTTTATTTTATCTTATCGTTGTAAAAGTGACGTTTATTTCGGCATGTTTCGATTGGAGTTTTCTGTTTTCCATATACAGTATATTTTTTAAGCTTTGATTATATGGATTTTTTGAGTTGATTCAATAATTGGTCATTATTGTATATTTTAGTAGCATATTATTCATAAATCCACAATCCATAGCACACAGCCATGGCTGTGAATCCTTGTTAGTTCTCATTTGCTATTTTCCAGGTAGATTTCTTATACATACACTGCATCATATGACGAAAGAGCCATACAGTTCTTCTGGTTTATCGGATTGCGTTATAAGATGCCACGAGATCTTTCTAATTTCTTCATCCACATATATTATTGCCTATTCCTTTTTTAAAATGGTTTGACAATGTAGATACGAATGGTTTGATTCAGTGATTCAGTGTTTAGAATGTTGATGTTAGATAGAGTGTTAGGGTGTTTCCCGCTTTAATCAGAGGTCGATTAAGGTTGTTGTTTATTTTTATCAGTTGGGCTTCTAGTTCTAGGAACAGTTTAAGATTTTCAACTGGTGGCCTTTAAACAGAATCCAATATTCAGCATTATAAATTGATACAATTCTAGCTTTAGGCAAATATTTTCAGTTGTTTCAGAAATTTCATTATTAGCTGACTTACCGTATATTTTTGATTAATATAAACAATAATCTAATCACCTTTTTTTTTTAATTTCACGACAGTAAATATGCATTTGGAAGATATTTATGTTGTACAATGGAAACTCTTCATTGTTTAGAGAAACCTTTGCATTATGGTGTCGATATATAGTAAATGTCAGAAGTAAGAGCCAATATTTTTTACAATACGTATATTAATATGTACTGCAGTAAATCTATTTAAATACACAATTTTTTTTACCAATCTTCAAATGCATTAAATACAATATAGTTTACCGGTCTTCTGATATATAATTAATTTCGCCTTCACTGTAACACATATGAAATATGAATAAGAAAGAAGTTAACAAATGAAGATTTAAAATTAAAATAGCAGGTAAGAAGGCGAGTACTGTATTTACAAATAAGAGCATATTTTTCACAATCCCCCCCCCCCCCCCGGATTACTTCCGTTAGTGATTCAAACTTTAAATGATGTGTATGTTTTTTTCATGAATATTTTTTGAGTTTTTGAACTACAGGTGTTAAGTTTGTTTTTTCTTTCTTTCCTAGAAAGATGTCAGATTTTTGTAACAGAGTGTCGGGTAGTTCACACATGGACTTTCTTTCCAAGAAGCACTTATTTTTGATGTCGCTGGTCTAATATTTTTTTCTCTAAACGCTATTGCTATACAAAGATGCTACTGCATGTATAAAAAGTGACACCGCATTGTTTGTCAATTTAAAAGTTCGCTACAAAAATGTAGCATTTCGAAATTATAGTATTATATAAGCGGATTGTATTTCTAGGTTACAGAATTAGATTGGGTTAGTTGGAACCCCATTAAATCTAAACGAATGTATTATGTCTTTTAATTATGTGTGTTCTCCGACCTGTTTGACTGTTTTGCTGGAGAAAATATCATCACCTCCGTATGACAACGTCGAACCAACTTTCAGTTGAAAGCCCTTATAAAGGTTCTTCGTTTCCCATGCAAAACTCGAATCTATGTCTTTCCAACCAAGGGCAAATGATGCGATGCCTTTGATTGTGCTACAGAGGCGACAGGCTATAAAGGCTTATCTGTTCTATCTGTCAAACGTATACGAGAAACAAGTCTGTTGCTATGAACCCGGCGGAAAGGATTTCAGCCGTTCGAGTGTGGATTGAATAGAAATGAAGTCTGTGTATTATCATTAATGCCCATACGATGGAATATTAATAATAATAGGGATTGAATACAATTTTAAAAGTGGAAATATAACGTGTAGGATATGATATGCATTAAATAGCCCATTTATGTAGAAATATGGACTCGACTTATATTTTTATCTTAATGAAAATGTCACTAATGAATAGTTAGAAAGAAACCAACTTCCAAAAACTCTCGTTATGTATATAAGAACTCCGCTCTACTCTAGAGACCAAAGATGATTCTTGTTAGTGTCTTCTTTTACTTTTGTCACACATTCAATTAACGAACACAATATACTATTCTCATATCTTTAGCTGCTTCGTCCGTTTAGACTGGAATCCAACTTAGCCTTGTCAGTTGAGTTAGGTCGTTAAGAATTATTTGCCGGGTTCTAAAAGCACAGGGCATAAGTGTTCCCTCATGTGTTTGTAGGCTAGTTTGTCTGTTTTATAGAAGTATAACCCAAGTCATAGCGATCGAAACCTTACCACCCTCATCTTTGGAAGATGGACGTTATATTAATTGTTCCTAAATTTTTATTTATTTATTTTTAAAGGTGGGATTTGACCCAATAGTTCAAATCCCACCTTTACCAGGGTAGTATACCAGCTCTCTAACCAACAGTTCTTCAACCTGTTGGTTAGAGAGCTGGTATACTACCCACAAGAAGAGGATCGTTAATAAAATAAATGGACATTAATAAGATACGAAAGTTCGAATAGGGTAGAAATCTCTTTCTGTTTTTATTTTCGTCCACTTTTTCTAGAACAAATTTTATATTATTAGCATTTCATTAGCTTGATCGATTTGAAAATGAATGTAGAGGCTTTTTTATTTATCAAAATGAGTCTAACATTTTAACACAGTTTTCTAGGATTATTTTGCACCCTTACTCAATCGTAAACAGAGGCACAGTTGACCTTGAGCTAATCTAAAATGAGGCAACCCAATGTTCATATGATATATGCCTTTTTTTATTCTTTAAGTTTTAACATACCTATATAAGCTTCAGTTAAGTAAACACTATCGTATTTTCCTAACAAAGTTACTGCGGTAAAGGCAAGTTGTTTTAGGTTGCTCTACAGTTGCAACACCGACTACAAAATCAAGTTCTGGATGGAGAAATTGTCAGCTCCTATATCCGCTATGCCTTAAGCTTCATCAAGCGCTATTGTGCTTTTATGACGTTAAAAACAAGGAAAGGTCAGTAGCAGGAAGTTTAGAGGAATAACAGCAGAGCCTATTTTCTCATTATCACATTTCAATCTGATGTTGAGAAACACCTGCAATCGCTTGAACACCCGTCACCTGTTTACTAAGTAGTTCGATGTATCTTACAGCACTATAAAGAAACTACCAGTTTCTTGAAAGAAACTTTGCTGTTAAAAATTGTTCATCATCAAATCTTAACGCTCAAATGAAACATCATTATTCCGATTCGCATAATATGGTTTGATACACTGACAGGATATGCAGTTTCATAATATAAATTTTATTAATTTTAATAACTTCCTATTGGTTTTAATAAATATATTCGTCTGTAAATCGCAAATCTAAAACTACAAATTATCTTAGTCAATTCCCTTAACCTATTAGCTGTTAATTAAACTGTATTTGTAAATATGGATTGAAAATGTGTTCCGAATAACTTGGATTTAAAACCTGTCCTTTCTCTTTCCTTAGGTAGTCTGCAGTCAATTTTACAGTATGTGTTGACTTCGTTACGTATTTACAAAGTTTGGATTTCTCTTGTGATCAATAGCACTTATCTTCTGATCTCATATCTATATGCATTTTGTACTGGGAGGTTAATATCTTACGCAATAACACATTCACACGGTTAAATATCAAGCAATATCGTTAGTTGCGAACGTTTAAGTATCTGTATTGGAATTAACGAGATACCAATTTCTGCCTGAACCCATTTATCTATTTATGAGTTTCCAAGACTTGTTATTCATATTATACCTTCAGATGGAAAGGTCGGCTATCCAGATCTGTTGATTGGTTATGTACTAATTGGAAGCTTTTGAAAACGGTGTTCTATCTTATGCAACATACATTAAAAGTCAATGATATTCTGATCATATACACTGTTTTCATCATTTAACTATATAATAAGAGCAAGATGGCTTGTCATTGTCTAATGACAGGATAATTGGACAGAGACAAGCAGATATTTATATATTTTCAGATCTTGCTTGTCTTCGTCTAATTACCTTGTCATTAGTACATCAAGAAAGGAGGAAGTTTACTTTAGAACTCTCAACGGCAAAGGTGAATTCTCGTTCTCTTTCTCAATGGATCTTGTTGAAGTTCTGAGAGACTTCTCTGTCTAGAAATTGGGACTACAAGATTGTGATCCGCGAGAATAAAAATATCCTTTATTTAACCTGCTGATTTTTAACAGTTACAATGCATAACATTCATTTAAACAAATAAGCGTCATCGTGGTCAAACCTATCTTTACTCAGAGTTTGAGACAAGGACAAGCAGCATTGTCCTGTTGCATTTCGTTGTAACATAATTTTTGATGAAAATTAATGGCTTAAACTTAATGCCTGTATTCGTTCCCAGGAGAATTATATGTGAACATGGCATTTTAGCACTTTGTGGAATTTGGTTTGATTTAGTTGTTCATTTATAATTTTTTAAACGATGATTCACCCATGAAAGGTTGATAACCTGTAGTACATTGGTACTATTGTTTTTTCCAGGAACTATTTCAGGCTTACAATAAGCAAAGCGACTCTGGCCGATGAAATTCACCTACAATTCAAAATAAAAGACAGTTCAGAACGTGCCTCAGCGGAATTTGAACATGCATCTTGTTAGTAGCAAAATGGAAACGCTATCCAGTCGGCTATCACAGTTATTATACTCGTATTACACCCAGTGGTGGCTCGTGGTTTGAAATCGTGGGGGTGCTGCAACTTTCGAAATATAATTACTGTAAGTACAGTGTAAACGTGTTTGGATAAAATATCAAAATTATGGTAAAAATTTAAAAAAAAATAAACATGAAAAAATATTGTTTATTATCGATAAAATTATAAAGTTTGGTATAATTCAAAATTATTGTACTTAAAAATAAAATATATTCTTCTTGTTTTGTGTCCTGAAAAAATATTGTTTATTATCGATAAAATTATATAGTTTAGTATAATTCAAAATTACTTAAAAATAAAATCCATTCTTCTTGTTTTATTTCGAGCGAAAAGGGCAATAACTGTGACTGTTGAAGAATGTTTCTCCGTTGAAATCACCGCAAGTGGATTTAACCTATCCTGAATCATAGTGCTCCCCAGAAATGTTTTTATTCTCTTTAATGTTGAAAAACAGCGTTCAGGCTCTGATGTAGTGAATTGTCAAGAGACTTTTTATCAATTCAGTAATTTCACTAAGAACACAATCTAAATTATTTTCTGTTATAAATTTTAACAAGTCAATTAATTTACAATAATCATGCATGTCTTGTCTACTGTAGAATACTCGAAGTTCAGTTTGAAGTTTTTCTTTGTTGATCATGGGATAATCAACAAAGAAATAAAATTGACTTCAGTGGTCAATTTTATTTCTTTTGTAGGCAATTTATTCTTAAAATTAGCTAATTTATCCTTGTTAAATAACTTAGCAGGTACTAAATGTTTAGTGAAAGAATACCTTTCCTCCATATCAACATATATGCAGTCACACTTCCTTTGATTCAGCAGTGAGCGTCTTTGAAGGATTCTCACAGTATTTTGAATTTCATATTACCAAAATAGCAGTTTTAAAATTTGCTATATATTCATATACTTTGAATACATCAATTTCACGAGATTGCATTTGATTGTAAATTACTTCAACATGAGACATTATCTGATGAAAAAGTTCCAACAAGAACATGAATTTTTCATTATTTAGAGAGTATGAAATTCCTGTGGCTTCTGATATAATTTGATCTGCATTTCAGCAAGGCAGTTTTTTAACGGTTGCAAATTTTCGTAAACTTTGTTCACAGTGCGAATGTTAAAGTTCTATCTTGTAATCGATGGGTGCGGAATGGAGGCGTTTATATGCTTATGAAGAATCGCTACACGTTGTGGTGATCTCGAGAAAAATGTTGATATTGGAGAAAAACATCCTTGAGTTCCGCGTAACACTTGCTGCATTTTTCATTATAAGATTCAGTTGGTGAGCATAACCATGAAATGTGCATTATTATAAAATTCTTTAACTTTTGCTTGAACGCCCCCTTTTTTGCATTTCATGACATTTGCACCATCAAATGTCTGAGCTACTAGTTTTTGTCTATTACTTTGAAGGATAATATCTAACTGCTCGAGAATACATTTGGATAACCATCTGCAGTTTGATTCTCTGGAATAAAGCATCCCCAAAAGCGTTCAAATATTTTTTCATTCAATAAGTACCGAAAAACAATACCCATCTGAGAGTTCTGAAACATCCGTCGTGTCATCAGCCATGGCAGCTACAAATGAAGCTTCTTCAGTATCCATATTTACTTCATTTTGGTACACAGGTAACCCTCGTACAACGCGGATGTTGGATTCCATAGAAATGCTCCGTTATATAATCGCGTTATGCGAGACTCAGATCACATAGAAAAAGTAGGGTTGTGTTCCGAAATCGTTTTTTTTTTTAAATTATATAAACAACAATGACATATTCAACAAAAAATATTTTTATTTAATTCAGGGAATGAATTCATGTAAGTTAAGAAAACATATAAACTATGAAACAAAATACATAGTATAAACTTATAAAAATACAAATTGTACGTAAACTTCATTGCCCATAATGCATAAATGTTTTAGGCAAAGTAAAATAAAGTGTATAATTTAATCGTAATCACTGTCTTCAAAACGAACATTTTGTAGATGTTCTTTATTTACGGGGGGGGCGGACGGCGTCATCACTTGAAATCTCTTAGACGTCATTTGTATAATTCTCATTGCATACTTCGGCTGGTTTAGTTATCAAGAAGTCAGTAATAATACCTAACTTATCACTATCCTGCAATTTTTTATGAAGTTCATAATATGGAGCTAAACAAATATCCAATTGTCTCGTGAATTTTCCGGAGCGCTCCATTGAGAGATCATTATCCGTAAAATAACATCCTAACATTCTTCCCAAGACCATTGCTTCTGCTAATTTCTTTAAACTGAATTCTTTAACGGATTCATCACAATCAGATCTTCGGCAGAACTTTCCCGCCATTTGGTTCGAGGTCATCTATTAATTGTACCAGTTCCTCCTAATTTAAATCTATTTCTCCATAAATTAACTCACTAATTTCGTTTTCAACGATATCGCAAAAACCCTCTATGTGGCCATTACTATAAAAATAAATTTTTACATAAAAAAAACATTACATATTGTATGTAACTCACCAGAAAATAGTGCTCAGCTTGAGATTAACAATAAGACCTTACTTACCACTATGCTGCAATTTTTTATTAAGTTCATAATATGGAGCTAAACAAATATCCAATTTTTCTCGTGAAGAGCGCTCCGTTGAGGGATCATTATCCATAAAATAACATCCTAACTTTCTTCCCAAGTCCATTGCTTCTGCTAATTTGTTTAAACTGAATTCTTTAACGGATTCATCACAATCAGATCTTCGGCAGAACTTTCCCGCCATTTGGTTCGAGGTCATCTATTAATTGTACCAGTTCCTCCTAATTTAAATCTATTTCCCCATAAATTAATTCACTAATTTCGTTTTCAACGATATCGCAAAAACCCTCTATGTGGCCATTACTATAAAAATTGTAGTAACCCTTTATACGGTAAACAATTGACGAACATGCGTGCTAAAAAGGGTATTTCCCATAATATGAATTCGCTACTTATAACTAGATGCGCGATACCGGCCGACGCAAATTTAAAGAAGATAAAATTTGATTTTTAAGTCACGCGGTGAAAAATATATAAAAAGATAAAAGGTTACTACAATTTGTAGTCCGCCGCGTTATATCGAAACCAACGTTGTATAAGTACCACGTTAAACGAGGGTTACCTGTATTTGAAAAAGACAATCGAATATCTCATTCTGAATAGTCTTAGAAACACCTATAAAGACTGCACTGGTTTCTAAATGGTTTCTAAAATCTGGATCTAATTTAGACGCAAAATTCACTAATCCCCTAAATAGACCTGGATTTGCCGAATCATCTTTTTCGTCATGTCCACGTAAAGGAATTTAAAAATTTCCACAAAATAACATATAGTCAATTATCTTGGATAAAATTTCACGGTTTTAGCAACCTTTTTGCTATGCTCATTAATTGAAATTCTGTAGGCCTCACTAAGTTTTTGTTTAATATCTACAGTTTCTAAAAGCGACAAAGAAACTGCATTTTCAATGTTTTTTTTTTTTTTTTTGATGTTTCATATTTTTCAGTTTTTTCTTTCATTTTATTTACATTTACAAAACCATCCTTTGTCCATTTCGTATCACCTCCAAACAACAAACACGGAAAACAAAATAGTGCATTTTTTACTTCACAACCACATAGCCAACTTTTCTTTTTATACCACTCTGTATTAAAACTTCTGATGTACTTCTTATCATTGCTTATTCCTGGCTGAGATATTTGAATATCGGGTAAAGGACAGCCTCTTATTTTAATAGAAACTTTCTCAGCGAGAGTTAACTGTGAAAATTTAAGTTTTTGTAGTTCACTTATAGTCACTACTGTCACAGAACTTATTTCTTGAGGTTGCATTTCTGCGGTCATAATTCTCAATAACCCAATAATGTTCTAAAGTAAAAACTATAACAAATGTTATGTTTTTAATTATAATGTCCAAATATTTAAAGAGACGGATTGAACACGATAAGCACTACAAACACTCTACTACTGGCGCAAACTGCATATAAACAACAGTGGAACTGCGCGACGGACAGTGCTGCATTACGCTAATAGCTGGCATCTAACTATGAACTGCATACAGTATGCTTGCGCGCGTAGCAATATGACACTGTGGTAAGCACAGTGCTGCTAGCGTCCTTCGCCCTCCTAAGTGCTACAAGATGGATTTTTATTATTTTTTATACAAAATAAGAGAATTGTATAGGATTGTTGATGATAAAATTAAATATTACAAGCAAATATAAATAAATTAATAAATATATTTATATATCGAGAAAAATTGGGGGTGCTGCAGTTCCGCAGTGCCTATGCATGAGCTGCCCCTGATTACGCCTTATGTGGGATTCGAACCGGTAGCCATTTCAGTTGACGAGTGCGTTCACCAATGAGTCATGGAACAGTGTGTACCCTAAGGACAGTTTGTCTCACTTGGGAAAGAAAATAAATATCAATTCATAGTTGCTCACTATCACGAAAAAAGTATTATGAAAGCTAATTATGGGAAATAACTTTCATTCGGAAAAATATATATTTAAGTCGCATCCATGTCGACAACTAACGATACAATTAATAGTAAGAAGTTATTGCACAAATGTGCATAATTTTGCTCAGTGGCGCACTCAGGATTTAATCTTGGTAGCGAGTTGAGTAGACAATTTGAGAATAGACACTACGCATTGCATACAACTTATGACTGAGCATCTGCAGAAATCGCCAATACATGAAACCCGTGATCTCCTCTGGCCCGGCTCGGGCAAACGAAGTAGCGCGCGGTCCGCCCGAGCACTACCTCGTTCGCCTTGCGTTCACGGCGGAAGTGATTCCCGAGAACTAGAAGTATTCCCACCTTATGTGACCTCTAATTCATAAGTAGTATAGAAATAGAAGACACGACACAACATAAATAAAAATATTAATTTTAATTAGGAAAAAATTTTTGGAAACGTTTGTAGTGTTTTTTCCTTTTTCTTTTGGGGGCCCCGGACCCCTTCCCCCCCCCCCCCCCTAGGAACCCCACTGATTTTGCCAGTACTTAACTAATTTTTCTAATTTTATAGAACGTAAGTCTTAGTTGATGCACCCGAGTTAGAACGTTACTGCTTATGTCCTATTAAGATAGCAAAAGGACGACCTCTATATACTTTAATAGTTATTACTACGTCAACCACACACACACAGACAGACACCATCATCATCGAACGTTTTATATTTTTAGGTACTCTCACTCGGAATTAAGATCAAACAAGCACATATAAAAGAGAAGATTTAATACCAAAAATCAATAAATTATCAAAACGTAGGGTTGTATTCCGGTCCTCATATTTTCATACCTCTGTTCCAACTGACACTCTGCCAGTCAATTAGTCCCAGAAATCTTCAAGCTTCTTGAAAATTAGCATAAATCTGAATTCCCAAGAAAGTTATTTAGTGCAAATTTTGTAAATTAAAATTCCCGCAAAATATATTCTTTGGACATGTTCCAATATTTTATGCAAACAATAAAACAATTGAAACAAGAAATGGCACACCATTTCTTATTTTAAGATCATGGTATATAAAGTTTTATGCTGAAAGAAAAAAAGAAAACAAAAAAATATTTCACCTGAAACTTTTTTGCATTCAGAATAGCATACTTCGCATAATTGATGTAGTACCTCATAGTGAAAATTCCCAGCATTCAGTCATGTGGAAATACTTTCATTCAACATCCATACTTAAGATTAAAAAAAAAAAAAAAGTAATCGAAGGTTTGGTATTCGCTTATTTATGGGCTGATTATTTTTTTAAAGTTACCAGTTAATCTGACAAGGAAAAAAAGTCTGCTGTATTATGCTTGAGTTACAAGATTTACACTTCATTTACAAGACGTTAATATATGTTATCTTCTTAATCTCGGCAATTGTTTCACCTTGTTCTCCGGTGGATATTGAAACAAAAGAGATTAAATCGGGTTCCAATGCGTGACGGTCTAGCAAACTTGGCTATGTTGGACAATAACCGAATTTTGAAATATTAGCTATTCGTAAAACAGAAATCAAAAACAACTTTGACTGTATTATTATCTATAATTAATAAACTTGACATCTTTATTGTTAATCGAAAATAATAGAGTTAATTACACGAAATAGTCAGTTCTGTCTGTTGTTTTTGTCTTTTGACCAATAACAGACAGGCCATACCTGAAAATTTCTTACTTTATGGGTTTTTCATTTAATTTAATAGTCGAAATAAGCCTGTTATTTTCCTCAGAATTGTCAATAAATACAGTGGTCTAAATATTTTTTACCAGAATTTTAAAAGAAATAACTCATCGAATTTGGAATCAGATTTTGCAAAAAGTATTTTTAAAATCGAAAAATTGAAAGCAGAAGTCAGACTAAATGTAAACTTTAACCTGAGTTGAAAATTGTCGAGTTCTTAAAAGAACTGGGAGATGGACTGAGTCCTTGACTCTTTATCACGTCATCTGAATGAAGAAAATCTGTGTGGATGGGATGTTATTGAGCTAAAAGCTCTAGTCATGGCGGGGCAATGGGCAATAGCCGAGCCTCAGTTAAAACTTCATTGGCTACAGCATTCGTTACCCTAGAAGTCCTAAAAAGGACTCTTCTCCTAAAATTGTTGAGCTAGCCTGTTGAGATTTATGTATTAATTTTTATTATAATTTAATATGATATATTAGGCATAATTCAATGGATTATTAGAAATAAAAAAATCAGGATCTTTTTTAAAATTCAGTTCTATTTATAATTTTAACCATTTTTTTATATAAACATTAATTGTTAGAGAATACTGTATTTTCATACAGCATTATTCATTTTGTACAGCACTAACTATCTGCGACGTCATTTGATTCATCTTCAAAGAGCAACAGGATAAATGAAATGGAAGTAATAGGACATACATATCAACTCTTGTTATGTTTAGTTGACGCTAAACAATGTTAAAGCTTTAAAAAGCAAAACATAAAAAGTCAACACGGTTTATTAAAATTAATGATTTGTGATTGCAATTTTAATTTGAAGCCTCCGCAAGCTGCAATTACATCAATCAGCATGAAAGCTCTTAAACGGGTTCACATTAGATGGTGATGTTTGTAAAAGCTGCCTAAAACTATGTTGACCATTTCCACTGTTGAAAATGACGAGTTAGTTTCTTTATCACAATTACTTTCCACTTTATTCTATCTCACCATATTCTTTTAAACCTTTAAACAATATGAGGCAATCAACATTATCCATTTGCAGCTCACTTTTAATAAGGGGGTAAATTTTTTTCACAACCTTTCTTCATGTGGAATCCTGAATACTAACTACGAATTTTAAAGTTTCTGCTTTCTTGTTAACCTACAACCCCACGTACGCGATGAATGTATTATGATTGGGTAAAAGAAAAACAAAAATGATTTGCATACGTTCTCGTTTTCATATTAAAGAAATAAGTCCTATTAAGAATTTATTATTATTTTTTACCGATTGTTTTAATAATAATATAACCTCTGTGTCAATCTATTTGTTCCCCCTTTTTTATTTTTAAGATCACTGTGTTATCTATTCCATTTCTACTAGATCTTCCTCCTGTACAGTGCGTGTGTGGGGGGGGAGTGGGTTGGCTTCCCTTGATTATATATCTGTGTCTGAATAATGAAGAAGATCAGTCTTATTGGTCTTTTTTTTTTTTTAGCTTTAATTCGTACTTACTTCAATCGAAGTTTTTATATATAATATAGACAAGTTATTAATATATAATTATCGATAATTTTTTAACTTTTTTGTCCATATTTACAATGGGAAACAGTACTGTAGACGAAAGAGGTAAGCCTCGTCCTCCTATTTTCAAATTTTACACCTTTGAGTATTTTAAGTATACCAACCAAATATAGCATTCTTCTTCATTATTGTTTTCTAATGTATCTTAAAACAAACACATTGTCCCCCACTCTGCGCAGAATTGGTTGCAATTAACTGATAAATTATTCAAAGTTATCCTACAATTAATTGCATTGGACAAATTAAGATTAGCACTAATGTGCTATACACTCTTAAAACTTTCATACATCGATAAAAATGCAATCATATGGTCAAATTGACGTGAATTTTGTAGCGTAGGTTGCCACGACATAAGCCACGTCAGCACACCCAACCGAAATGGACACGCGAAGCCTCTTATATATATATATATATATATATATATATATATATATATATATATATATATATATATATATATATATATATATATATATATATATATATATATATATATATATCCAATCGGAGTGCTAAATCCGAAAAGTATTAGAAATTAGTGGTTTTACATTTTTTATAAATGCACATTTTAAAAAAAGAGAATGTACTCAGAATTTTGTACTGAAGGAGATCTCAAAAGTATATTTACTCTGTAAGCATGATGAAGATGATAATTATTATTTGGTAGTATTATGCATATAGCCATGTACATACGTATCCCTTGTCTGCATATGTCCACATGGATGGTAAGTCTGAATAATAAAGTTTGATTGATTGGACTGAACTGGAAATTATTTATCTCTTAAAATGGTTACTTTACCTAAAGTAATACGTTAACTAGAAAGGCAAATTACTTGAAGAATTACGACCAACATCTGTGTGTGTTCTCATGAAATTTTCCTGTTTTGTAGAACAAAACACCCTGCCGGCCCCCATATGAGATAAGGCTACATCCATGTCGTGGGATTCTCTCCAGTGAACTTCGGAAAGACAAGGAAAACCTTTTAGAATTGGAAAACTCAAAATCAAGTGGCTAGTTTTAAAAGAGACTATTTCGAACAGTTATACAAATCGAGCGATCAGTATTAATTGTGATAATATAATTCTAATTAGAACTGATGTGTAGTAAGCAGTGTTAAATATCACCGTGTGTATTGTATATTACCAAGTTTAAAGTAATTGCGGTACGTCAGTTAAATTATCATTCGGTATTATTTATATTAGCTTAATTCTTTCTTAATTATTTATGTATTTTTTTATCTGTACGGTGATTTTCGTGATCTACGAGCAGAATTAAGTAATTCTAGAGAACTAGATGTGTCTTCCTCTTCTACTACTTTCTGTTTTCTATATCAGAAAAAAAATCACGTTTGTGTGTCTAAAAACAGGGTTATTTAATCATGAAATTTAAAAAATTTTTTAAAAATGCATATAATGTTACTATGAGATAGGATTTCAGGTTGGTTTTTTTTTTTTTAATTATATTCTTTTAAATTTTTGTTTTAAATAATATCCTGTTAAGATTTTTGAAACCGAGATTTATTTGGATTCAAAAAAAGATACCTGCAATAGTGAGATGTCTGATACGGGTTATATTATTTAATAGATTCTTATAGTCTCTTATAGATTCTATGTCTTGATTCTTATAGATTCTATGTCTTGATTCTTATAGATTCTATGTCTTGAAAATAGTTTGTAATGCATGTTATTCTCCTTAGAGCACGACCAACAGTTACCCTGTTGTAATGATTTCATGATGAAAATTATAGTAACCCTAGATTACTGACTTTTGCAGGTACTTAAATGTTGTTTAAGTCAAAAAGGAAACGAATCAGATTACCAAATTGATTTTCCCCCTGCTTGCTTTCGTAAAGTAGACAATTATCAAATTCTTCGTTGGTGATGTTACGAATTTTGAATGCTTCTGACAGTTACATTTAAGCGAAATATTCCATTTAAAATACGCCGTTTCGTATTTATCAAATCATTTAAATGAGGTGCGAATTAGGCGCAAAATGACTAGAAATAAAAACCAGATAATAAAAAGACATTCCTGTGAACGTTTACATACATCCATTTAAAAACAGATGATCATACGTAAACATGCAATTGCGAAGAAACAGTGTGTGTATATAAAACGTATATAAAATATAAAAAAAAAAACTACAGTTACACAGCAAACATCAGTTTCCTGCTTTGTTTTATTCCAATTAATACTGTAATTTCTGTTGTTCGCTTCTGGATATTACGGGAGATGCTGTTTTTATTCTTTTGATAACCGTAAACAAAGTGTGTGTGTTTTTAAAGAATAGGTATCAAATATTGTTTTGTAACAGAGTAGAAAACAACACTTGCCTTTGAAACTTTCAAAAGTGACCGAAATCTTACTACAACACAACCTTAGACAGGAGAGTTACTTTGATATTACATTGCTTAAAAGATGGCGAATTTTAACAGAGGCTCCTACACACACGCCTTTTATTGTTGTATTGTTTGTCAAACTGTTAAATTCTCGTTAAAGGACAGACAGAAATCTCACGAAGACAATATTCTTCTTTTCGAAATCATGGAATCACATCGCTTGAAAATCATTATTTAATATTTATTATTATTTCTTTTAATCTAGTTTCTGTCGCCAAAAATCCTTCAGGCTCCCCCCCCCCCCTTCTGCATCGTTGTGTTACTGACGAGAAACAGTTATTCATTACTATTATTATCCCATTAAGGATTTTATTCGGAAATATCATTTTATATATATATATATATATATATATATATATATATATATATTTTTCATATTTTTTCTTTCTGGTGTTGTCCATGTTCGACACATGAAGAGTGCCCATATTGAGGCATATTTATGAGTTACTGTGATGTGGTATTTCGAAGTAATTAAAAACTAAATATCAAGCAATTTAGTTTTTAATTACTTTATTTCCAGGAGTCACATGGCAGTTTACCCCATATATATCACTATATATGGGGCAAACTGCCATGGTGAGAGACATATATGGTACAATAGAACCAGGTATCATTGGACGAGGAGTAAGACAAGGCTGTTCTCTGTCACCAATTTTATTTATCATGTATTCGGAAGCAATGTTAATAGAAGCACTGGAGAATTCGGAAGAAGGAATAAAGATTAGAGGTAGAGAGATATTTGCAATAAGATATGCAGATGACAAGGCATTACTATCAAATACTGAAACAGGAGTACAACATCTGTTGAACAGATTACTGAAATCCTATATCAATTATGGAATGAAAATTAACATCAGAAAAACAAAGGTGATGAAAATAGCAAGGAAAGAGGCAAATATGGATATCAGAATAAATGGGGAAAAATTGAATCAAGTAGGGATATTTAAATATTTAGGAAGTGTTAGCAGTGATGGAAAAGATGTAAAAGTGACATAAAAGCAAGAATAGCGATGGGAAGAGATGCCTTTAATAAAAATGGAATTTATTCAGAAGCAAAATAGATAAAAAACCTAAAGAAAAGACTAATAAAATGTTATGTGTGGAGTGTTGCCCTCTATGCAGCTGAAACTTGGACATTGAAGAAAGAAGAAATTAAGATTTTGGAAAGCTTTGAAATGTGGATTTGGAGAAGGATGGAAAAAATCAAATGGACAGATAAAATAACTAATGAAGAGGTCTTAAAAACAGTAGAAGAAGAAAGAAGTCTTAAATGAGGATAAAAAGAAGAAAGGAAAACTGGATCGGACATATTCTGAAAGGGAATGGAATCATCAGAGATGCCATCGAAGGAAAAATAGACAGAAAAAGACACAGAGGAAGAGTAAGGAAAACAATGCTAGATGACATGCTGAACGGAGACAAGTACACAACCTTGAAAGAGAAGACTCAGAACAGAAGAGAGTGGAAGGAAAGTTTCTGCTACTAAAAGAAGAACCTGCTCAATTGCAGAATACTCAAGAAGAAGAAGAAGACAATGCGAAGCAATTCTCATTGTTATTTTTCATATTTTTTCTTTCTGGTGTTGTCCATGTTCGACACATAATTGATTATTGTCGTACATTTTCAGTATTGTTTCATTTTTGCCTTGCGATTTAGTTGCCGTTTGGGCAAGACTCCAGTTTGTTTTACCTCCCCTACTTCAGATCTACCGTTAGATGGATTTTTAAATATTACTATTTTTATTCGATAGATATATCTGAATAATGTAAATTTGTCATAAATATCATGAGAATTCTCGCTCTAAATCATTACAATCTATATTGTATGTAAATCATTATAATAGTAAGGCTCTTGCAAGACATTTTGTTTGACGGGTACAGTAATTTAGTACAGATAAAGAGACAAATAAAGTACAGTCGGTGCAGTAATTTATGTTGTTAAACGAATTATAGGTTCGACTAATGGATGAAGAAAAAAATTATATTATAATTCCATTTTTTATCGGCAAATTGATTTCAAATGCTAACAATTCACTTTCAGTATTTAGTACAATAACATCGTAAGTAAGAAGCACACCAGGCTTCAAGACTTCAAGACAGTTATTGTTTTTATTATTATTTTTTCACTATTATTAAAGTTTTTATTGACAAAATGACTCAAAATATGCTTATAATTATTTCTTCCTGCCTTGGTGAAATTTTATGAACTCTGACTTTAGGATTACTGTCAAAATTTACATTCGTTTCATTTGGACTAATTTTGGCTAAATTTAATTAAAAAAAAAAGAAGACATTACGGCTAGTTATGATATTATGATTACAATATTAAGAAACTTATCATTTTATGAGTATCTTTAATCATTTCATTATTATTTTAATTTATTTTTTTAAAATTAGTATGTTAATTTTTGATAATCAGGAAAATTCTCCATTTATGTATATTAAATGCTGTTCTGGGATCCATACTTAAGTAACTTATCTCAAATCGATCATTTGAGATAAATGATCGATTGAGAATTAAATGAATATTAATAATGACGCCGATGAATATGAAAAATTTTATTTCGACGCTAAAACAATGGTTGCAGACAAGTGGATATTCAGAATTGCTGCATGTTTTCATGTAGAATATACTCCGTTTGAGATGCCAAGATCTTCTATGAACATATTCAGCCTTAGATCTGCAATTCTCCAACCAGAATTACGATGTAATAATACTGAATTAATAGAAGTTACTATTGCTCCGAAGAGCAATATAATCCCATTTTCATTACTTTTTTAATTTTATTTAGATACCACTGGTTTTCAAGCATTTGGCTCTCATCAGCCTGCTGGTATGTAGTAGTAGTATCTTCTGCATTGTAGAAGATAATAATTGCAAACATATCCCGCATAACAGGGCAGAGAGCTCGCATAGAAATTGTAGAGCAATAAACTTACAGACTGTAGAACAGAGTAATGGCAAGATATAGCCTTAAGGAGACAACATTTTTTCTTATAAAACAATGCTGAATGGAATTAAGTTATATAAAAACATCCTTATATTGATTTTATAAATATTTTATCCATCACTTATATTGAAATATGATTGAAACAAATATGTTTCCCTTATATTGAAATTACAGTCTTTTTTTTCTTTTATTTTTAGTAAGAAAGCTTGCCTGCATATGGTTGATCAAGACAGTTTCCATATTTTAATAAAATATAGCAGTATTAAGGGTTTTTGCTTATTACAAGGGCAAGCGGTAAATAACAAGGCAAAAACATGATACATGATGCGCTAATAGCTATTGCAAAGCTTCTGTCTCATTTTTTATATCTTTTTAAGGGGAGGAAAAGGGAGGAAGACGCTGCATTGAGGACCACAAGCAGGAAATGTGACACTCTTCCACGTGGTGTTCCTCTTCTTTTTTAGTTCAATCCATGGCCGGTAATGGTGCAGACATTTGACCTTTACGACCAACAGTTGTAACCCTGTAGTGGTGATGCTTCTTCCGTCTTGAATGTCTCGAGTTCTTCAGACCAGCCGCAGGGAACAACCGACAGAAAGCCCCCCGTCCAGTTCGAAAAAATATCAAATTTCTTCTGCTTTCTACTCGTACTAACCATTCCGTTATCCAATCCTGTGACGCGTCCAGACGTGTGGTGAAAGTCAGTGACAGCGAGCTGCGGGAGGCGGTGTCTGTCTCTTTCGGAGAAGCCAGCGGAGGCTGTAACAACTGACTGTTACGAAGGGAAATGAGGAAGGGAGGGAAAGAATTTGGGGTGACTTCCAACCTGCTGACAGGTTTATCGGTTTTTCTCCTACCTCTTATTATAAGCAATTCAATTTTTCATGTTTGGTTCTCAGTGTTGACCCATGTGTGCTGCTGATTTGGTTTAGGAGGAGAGCGGATCCGCATCATAAAGGTTGTTTACGCTATTCAACAACGAATCATGCTGCAGTTATTTTTTTTTTCACTAGTAATTGTTTCATTGTTCCGCTGACAAACGCACTAATTTATTCAACTACACAGTCCAATGTATGTCGTTATTCAGTAATTTCGGTAGCCCTCCTACTAACAGCCAGCCAGTCACAACAAAAGTCGGGCTTCACTTGGAAGTTCCTTTAGTAATGGCTAATCGAAAGTTTTACTCGTGGCGCGATTTCTGTAGTCACAGCACGAGTTACCACTCGCTTGGATGAAACTTTTTCAGGCGAGAGTAACAATAACAATTGGAAGAGCTAGGTAAAAAAAAAAAAGGATACTGAACGGCCATTTAGAAGAGAAAGGAACAAGAACATAGTGACGTTGTTCTTGGAACATTTTTTGATGAAAACACATCGACGCTCTTAGGCGCAAAAAGAAGAGAATCGGGAAAAGAAATCAGCAGATAAACATCACTAGAAGATAAACACTGATAAAGGATGCTATGGAATATTATTCACTGTGATAATCATCATCTAAAATCACTTGAAAGAGAGAGAGAGAGAGAGAGAGAGAGAGAATATAGTAGACGGTCAAATAACAGGACGACCAGAAAAGTAATAAATTGCAAATATTGAAAATGGTTAATTGTTTTCATCCTACTAAACTGTCATATTTCTTGATAAATAGTTTTGTTTTTCAGGAAATATGACACCATTTTGCTATCACAAGCTTCCAATTCCTCACCCATACATCATTATGTCACGATTGCATTACCTCTGTGATTAATTCATGTGAAACATATTTAATTCTTCATTGTCCCCAATCTGTGTTTTCACTATTTGATGTTCACAGAGGACATAACTATCTGTCGTTCCTTCAAACGGAATGCAGTTGCTATGCTATACTGTGTTCTGAGGCAGAATTCGCTGCATAGAATCTGAACCACGAAGCAATGTCCTTGCTAGGCAGAGCGTGAGATATTATTTGATTGGATAAAGCAATCTGGATAATTGGTTCCAGCTAAACGGTGATGTGCAGGGCGATGGTGGTGGAACAAGAAGACAATTAAACGGTTATTCTATTCGTTTGGCTTAAGAAAGTACAGAAATTACTAGCAGTTGGGTTCCACTTCTTCATAAAAATAAATGCAAGACGAAGAAAGACAAGCACGCAGGAATATGTAAGAAACGGCTAGATGTCAATCAAAAGTGGGAAAGAGATAAGCGGAACAAAAAGATGTAACAAACAGGTGATTAATTAACTGCCTGTTTTAAAAAGGATTCACACAGAGTTGCAGAAGGCTTATTTTTGAGACAAACAAAATGGTGAAAAGATGATGGCAGCGAATCAACTATCCTGAAATGTATGTGAACAAAAAGTATAATTTCTGAGTTGTCTAAAGAAAAACACCCGGGTTACAAGCAGTAATAAGTAATGTAAGCCATAAAAGTGAAATTGAAATCCAGAAACAAATTAAATGCAGATTGAATAATAAGCCTATTCGGTTAGATGAACTGTAGATCTGTAAGCTCCTTCATGACGTTAAACTTTACAAAAATGAGTATTTGCCATAAACGGAGCTGATCTTTTAAGTCAGATACCTTTTGCCGTGATCAATAACAGCTTCATTTATGACATTCCCCCCCCCCCCCCCCCCCATCGACACAGCACACAACAGGTTGCAAAATCTATAGAAAATCAGTGTCATGTATGTATGAGGATGTAAAATAGGAAATCTCGATAA
The DNA here is from genome assembly GCF_054136105.1 of Typopeltis vanoorti. Classification (NCBI taxonomy): domain Eukaryota; kingdom Metazoa; phylum Arthropoda; class Arachnida; order Uropygi; family Thelyphonidae; genus Typopeltis; species Typopeltis vanoorti. Next base: position 40,780,748 of record NC_143555.1, read on the forward strand.
GTTTGGAGATGAACCGTGTACGGATGTTGATCAACAGAAGGCTAATGTTCTTTACAGCGTTAGAACAAAGTAGAGAAATGATGGTCGTCCGTTTAGCAGAGTATTGCCTATGAAAATAAAGAGTCATAAAGAAAAAAAACATCTATAGTTTTTTACTAAAATAAAGAAGTAAAGAAAAGTAGTGCATCGCAAAGTGAAGCCTTTTGGCTTCACTTCGGCGATGCAAAATTATATATAAATTAAGTGGATATTAAATCCAACATCATTTCAAAGCCGAATACAGAAACTATAAAAGTTTCGTGCAAATTTGACCAGAGAACTTTCGAGAATACACTCGCCGCCATACTACAAGTTGCCCTAGCCTAACCTTATAGGAAGCGAATATACGGGAGCATTGAGAGTACGTGCTTCCTATAAGGTTCGGCTAGGACAACTCGTAGTATGGCGGCGAGTGTATTCCCGCAAACTCTCTCGTCAATTTTTGCACGAAACTTTTATAGTTTCTGTATTCGGCTTTGAAATGATGTCGGATTTAATATCAGCTTAGTTTATATAATCTATAGTTTATGAGAGATATTCAATTCTGGATAGCATCGCTCATGCTTAGGGTAGTTTATGGTGCATCACTTCAAATGCGAAAGGTGTTCTAAGGTTGGGAGAATTGAGGATTTATATAGTGCTTTGAGTTGTACAGGAGGGAAGGTAGGGTTATGACTGGAAATGAACACCTAGGGTGTTGGAGGTAAGGAATATGAAAGATTTGTGGCAGGAAAGGTTTAGAGATGTGGATCAACCACGAAGAGAAATTTGACTTTCTCTGTTGATCCAGGTTTTATCAAAAAGTATGGGAAAGTAAAGAGAGTTTCTCTCGACTGCGTTTGGTGGCATTAAAGTTTGCCCTCATCGTACTGGAGAAAAGAAAAGAAGTAGTGTTTAAGGCAAATGGTTTTGGAAGATCTTGAAGCTTAATTGAGAAGAGATCATTTTCAATTGTAGATTATTATCTTAATTATCTCATTTTGTGCTAAAAGCACACAACTCCCTTTATTTTTCGTTGTAGTGCTTGGATATAATATCTGTTATTTTTCCGGAAAGCATTTCTCGTGGTTAGTATTTGCTTCAGACATCAAGTAGTCCTTTGCTAGTGCAAGGAAAATAACTACACTTCTATGAATATTGCACGCCATTTATAGGCTATCCTATTATTATAGATTATTAGACAGGAAGTAAATCTTGATAAATTTCAGCTGTAATGGATCAAGTTTTGTGCTGCGAGAAATCTTTTGTTTCTGTATCTCTGTTAATCTCCGGAGGATAGCGTTACAAAGAGTGTAAGCTGAGAACATTTTATTTCTTCCCGGTGGAGATTAAACTGACACCTCATTCTCCAAAAGTTAGACAGGGCTTAAAAGGCCTCGCCCATTCCTTGTAAGGGAATAAAATACGCTAGTCGATTTCTTTATGTTTTATTTATTTCTTCCATAGGACTGCAAGCCATTGGACATAATTTCATTGCATTAATAAATATAGAAATTGTCTGGATATAAGGACCGTAGAAAGTTAGCCTTTAATAGCATTTTTTTATTATTATTTTATTTATTCATTTATTACCTTTGATATTGATAGGCATCATTGTATTAACTGAGGAGCCGACCTAGCTCACTCGGTATAAGCAACGTCCTTTATTTTGAAAGACATGAGTTCGAGTCCTGTATGACGCAAAGAACTTTATATGGACTTTTCAGCTGAAGGTGAAACCACAAGTCTCATCAGAAAGCAGCAGGGTTTTTCCTCCCGGAAACCGGTTTTGCATTCCACAAAACAGAGAAATCGGCCAGAAGAATACAAACCGTTTACAGACATAATACACTTGACTGTTTTGCTGTAATATATTTGGTCATAATTTCAAATAGTCCGTAGCTTCGTCTTACTCGATTTTGTCGAGTAAGACGAAGTCACAAGTAACGTTCTTGCCCTCCTGGAAGAAACGCAGGTTTTAATCCTGCAGCCGAGAAAAATCGGTCCTAGAGCGCGCGCACGCACGCACGCACGCACGCACACACACACACACACACACACACACACACACACACACACACACACACACACACACACACACACACACACACACACACACACAAAACATACAATAAGGTACTACTTGCGATTAGGAACATGAGATGGAGATGATTGTCTGCCTTATTATCTTCTTACCTGGAATAGTTCAAGGTTACACGAGATGGGTGCACTTTCGATCCAAGTGCACTTATCAAATATCTATTTCCATTATATATAAGACAGCAATTACTGTGCTTTGAAACTTAAAAAAAATTTCTGAAGTGGTCGAGGGTTTAAGAAATTAGAATGCAGTCAAAGTGACAGTGCTACACTACACTGCACTATCAGTTCTATACTTCCAACCGAAAGATAAATATCGTCTTTGTGACTGCGCTACGAAGGCACGGTTTCGAGCTCGTTTGAAATAGTTTAAAAAATTGCAAAACTATTTGCTAGTTTGTTTATTTTCTATGCAGATGTATTCATTCCTTTAGATAAGATTCGTGCATCATGTTGAAGTCTTTTAAACTCTTTTCTTCGTAATTAGGAACTCTTTGATAAAACAGCACGAATTTATCCTGAATACTGTACAATGTTATTCGTATGCGAGGAACTATTAGCACATGTGAAACCGATAATTAACGAATATAAAATGTATTTCTTTTTACTAGTCTTCTTTTGTACAAATGATGTGACTTTCCATTTCTGGCAATGAGATTGGAGTAATTATACAGTAGGAATATTAGGTGGGTCAGGAAAACTTGTTTATTTTCATACCTACAGACAGATGCGAACTGTCAGAAGTGGGGGTGACGGATAACTACATGGCGACAGATAACGACACCTAATTACAATGAGAGTCTCTCTTTCTCCCTAACAAGCACCTTCCTTTATAGATAATACGCATGTAAACTGGATAGCAGAATGAAAATAAGATTATCTTGAAACTCAACCCCTTATAATTGCATTCGCCTACAGATTCGTGCTTCCTCGTGCGGCTATCTTATTGCTTTGCCCGCTTCGTATCAGTACATATCTCAGCTGCTTTCTTGATAAGGAGTTCGGGTAATCCTACGTTATTTCTTTTAAACTCTTAGGGATGTGGAATCAATTCTAATTTCGATTACAAGACCAGCATACGAATTATGCAATTTCTCTCTTCTTTCCGCCCCTCTTCGATGTGCTGACAAATGAGCAGCTATTATGATGAAAATGTTACATTCTGATTCAGCAACATCAATGATCTCTGAAAAAAAAAAAAAAAAAAAAAAACATACCTCCCCCCCCACCCCAAAAAACATTTTTTCGTTGATTTTTTGATATTAATAAATTCACTGGAAAAATATTCATATAAATGCCTTCGGATAAAAAAAAATAAATGTATAGTTTTTATTATTTTTTAAATATAATTCCAATATAAAATAATCCGCGTAGAAATTTAGAACAGAAACTAAAGGAGGAAATCTTGAATCTACTATTGGATGTTATGCCGAAGTCAAAATTTAACGAATTCCTTGCGGCATCATCTAATCATGCGCCTCCTATAGGTGAAATGCCGAGAACATCGAAACAAAAACATACGGTGTTAAGGAGAAGAAGCTAATGAATTTCCTTATGTTTAAAAAGCTTCCATCTGTAGACATTTGTTCAACACATTTTCCCTAATCTTCACTTTCTACTGATATTCTCCCTGTTAAATTTGTCCGCCAGGTGGACAAACTTTTTTTTTTCTTTTTTTTTTTTTCCCTGCTTATTCTCTAATTACGTCACTGTATGCAAGGCTACAATCAGTTTGTAGATAATAATTCAGTGGTTCTTTGGTAACTTTGTAACTTTGGTAAAAACTTAACTTCTTATGAAACCATACCTATTTGTTAAATAAACTTATTTCATTAGAAGAAATGCAAACACGATGTCATCTTCCTTTTTTTTTTTTTAAATAAGTTTCGAAGCTGTATTAAATTAACCACAGATTTTTTTTTTTTTCTGGTTTGCCGTTTTGTTAATCATAACAATTTCCGAACTTCTTCATTATCAAAGCACAGTTGTTTCAGCAAATGTTTAACTCCGTTATTATTTTACCACGAGATCGACTTGGAATTTAATTAAAATTCAATCTTATCATTCTCGACAATCGAAATCAAAAATTATTTCAAAAAAATGCAAATCGGGTTTTAGTCCGGACTTTATTGCTGGCATCATTTAAAGTTTCAGTGTAAGAAACTGCGTCCTTCAGGTATTTAAACTGAATTTATTACAGCTTCCGTGTGGCCTAAGAACAATAGAACTACTTGTACAGAAGATAGGACTCACCTCTTTCTGTTCTGCTATAATTATCCATTGACGAGTTCATTCTTTTTCGCTATCAATATGCAACAGTAAGGGGGGGGGGGGTGAAACAACAGAAAACTGATATCACGCCTTTCTCAGCACGTGTCTATTCATCGTGCCACCTTTCATCCGTTTTTCGCAGCCTTCTACATTATTACCACCCCCGTATTGCTATTATTCCCAGGAAAGTTTTACAGCATTCGATTATCGGGACTGTCTAGTCGTATGGGCTGGAAAGAATGGAGGCGTGACCTCCGCTTTGATTGGCAGAGTTGTTATGGAAACGTTGCCTTCCTGGCAGGAGTCAGTGTTGAGTTAGCGGCGATAGTCGCGAGAAACCGGCCAATAGCGTGCCTCAAATGGGCCATTACTGGCGCTTACGAAATTGCAATGTCACAATGAATCACGGCTTGCAGCGGTGGTGTGTGCGTGTGTGTGTGTGTTCTCGGTACACGGCGCACGGACAACTGAATCCGATCCCTTTCCATTCCCCTACAGATTGCCCGGTTGACAGTAATGGTGTAAGCGAGACGCCAAGAGAGCCTCTCGGATTCCGAAAAGTAGACTTGCCGGCGCCGATATCCAGTGTCGGGAGGGTGATATTCGGGGCCAAGTTTTGAAAGTTACCCTCGTTTTTCTCTCAGTCTCTCTCTCTCTCTCTCTCTCTCTCTCTCTTTCTTTCCTTCTATCTCTCCCTCCCTCATCTTCTTCTCCTCCTCTGCTTTCTCTCTCTCTCTCTCTTCCCACGTGTTCCCTTAGGCCTTCCTCTAAAGTTTTAACCCTAGAGACGGAAAGTGCTCACATATATTAGGTTGCCTGTGCCGAGCCCCAATGATCGTAGGCCATATGACGGAAACAACGGCCGTGAACGTGCCTCCTACAACTTGCCCCAGTGTCAACCCTGCCTCTCCGACCCACATGCTTCCGTCATTTGGTTTCACCCAGGAACAAGTCGCGTGCGTGTGTGAGGTGCTGCAGCAATCGGGAAATATCGAGAGGCTAGGACGGTTTTTGTGGTCGCTGCCCGCGTGTGAACACCTTCAAAAGAACGAGAGTGTGCTGAAGGCCAAGGCTTTGGTAGCTTTTCATCGCGGAAACTTTAAGGAACTCTATCGCATCTTGGAAAGTCACAATTTCTCTCCCGTCTCCCATCCGAAATTGCAGGCCTTGTGGCTTAAGGCCCATTACATCGAGGCCGAGAGGCTTCGCGGTCGACCTCTCGGTGCCGTAGGCAAGTATCGCATTAGGCGGAAGTTTCCGCTTCCCCGGACGATCTGGGACGGCGAGGAGACAAGTTACTGCTTCAAAGAGAAGTCGAGGAACATTCTGAGGGAATGGTACGCACACAACCCGTATCCGTCACCGCGGGAAAAGCGGGAGTTGGCGGAGACCACAGGACTAACGACGACCCAAGTTAGCAACTGGTTCAAGAACCGCCGACAGCGGGACAGGGCGGCAGAGGCAAAAGACAGGTAAGTTCAAGCCTGGGTGGGGTTATTTGTATTTTATCGAAAACATTTCTCCCTCCTCCCTAAGTTGCTTTGTTATACATAAACGGTGCTGTGCTTCACTCTCATCACCAAATCATTGTGATGTGGTTTAATATTCGTGATAGAATAGTGCTTCTACCTGTCACATCGAATCGGTGACTAAATCTCACGCATATTTAATTATAGGTTCTTCCCATTAAAAAAAAAAGTTTACGTCAGCTCACAACTATCTTTCTAGAGGACTTTTCTTGAACAACAGCAGTTATTTCCTGTTAGAGATTCTGATATCTTTGTGTTTGCTATAATACATTCATACTATAGACAGTCTAGGAGAGCAGGAAATAATCCAGGAAATATATGGTAATATATCGTTTTCATAGAAAACGCTATATTACCATAACCACAGTAGTATGAATTCTACTTTGAATCAGTGGCGAGTGTATTTCGACAACAAATCCCTGGTTGAAAAATTACTTGAAGATAGCATAAAGATCTTCTTAGATGATTTCAGTGATGGCAACCAAATGATATTTACTTCTTCATTCCTTATCAATTTACTTTTTTTTTTTTTTTTGTTGGTCTTGTTGCAGGTAGCGTTACTGTGATTTTTAAAAAGATCTCAGAACAACACAACTTATAAAAGGAACAATGAGAGTCACAGAACACATTTACAGTTTTATATAATTGCGATATTTAAAATAAAAAAAAGAATGAAAATAATTGTTCAGTAAACTGAAGCAAAAACTAATTTCTGTCTAGATTTTAAATATCTAACTCGATATTTTCATCATGCGATTATTATTATTTAATAATTATCATTTTTTTCTGATTGCACTGAAAAAATATTTGTGTAAGTTGTAAGGAACGGCATATCGGTTCTTATTAATACTTCATAGTACTAATTTGGTTAAGGATTAAGTTTTCTGCTCGAACACAGTCTGCAATTTTTGGATAAATATAAATTTAAATTAAAGAAAATCGCTGGACAGGGTAACTTGTATTTTGAGGTAGAAGTCATTGGATTAATAGAAACATTATATTGGTTAAGTGTCCTTTCCAATAAATAATATTCATATTTAATGTGAGCTTAAACTACTGTAAATCTTGCCCCGCATAGCGAGAACTCTCTTATACTACTATTTAAAAAAAATAAATAATAATAAAATAAATAAATAAATATGTCTCAAATTCTCGAATTGTGGCCAAATAACACCAGACTTGAATATTGTATTCGTGATTGTCCTCTGTTACGATAGACTCACTAAAAATGTTATTTTTAATCACGAGGAAGTCTAACCACCGTTAATAACATGATGTTCGTATAGTTAGGCCTAACGACTTTCTGGATGTCCCAAACGCAGTAGCAACACAGATTAAGCCAAGTAACACCACTTATTGAACAAAATTCTAACAGTGCTGAATACTAAACATAAGAAAGACATTTTTACTTTTAAGATTATCGAATAAAGTACGTAATTGGTCGATTTCACGAGCAATCTGGAGTATCTTTATTTAGTGGCAAATGAAGAATCGATATGTATAAAATAGCTACAACACTTACTAAAAGTAAAAGCTATAAAGGTCCATAATATCAATGAGTAGGTGAATTCAGTTTGAGTTAATATCACTTTTGAAATTACCATCACGATATCCATATATATATATATATATATATATATCCATATCCATATATATATATATATATATATATATCCATATCCATATATATATCCATATATATATATATATATATATATATATATATCCATATCCATATATATATCCATATATATATATATATATATATATATATATATATATATATATATATATATATATATCCATATATATATATATATATCCATATATATATTCATATATATATATATATATATATCCATATATATATATATATATATATATCCATATATATATATATATATATATCCATATATATATATATATATATATATCCATATATATATATATATATCCATATATATATTCATATATATATATATATATATCCATATATATATATATATATTCATATATATATATATATATATCCATATATATATATATATATCCATATATATATTCATATATATATATATATATCCATATATATATATATATATCCATATATATATATATATATATCCATATATATATATATATAGAGAGAGAGAGAGAGATTTTTGTTTACTCTTAAATTTTTAGTTAACATTTCTGTTATCATTGTCACTTGTATTTCGTTATTTACGACAGTCTATTCCACAGTAAGCTGTGCATAGTTTTCAAGATTTCCCTCAGGATTCCTCTTATACATTCCATATGTGAATGAAGTTGCTTGCTGCATATAAAACAACTCAGAGATTAAATGAAGTATCACTTTACTATAGCACAAAATCGCAGTGGAGGAAATAATCGGCAAAGTAAAAGAGGAAGAGAAAGTTTTAATTATTTCTTTTTCAGTAGAAAATGCAGTAACTTAACGTATTTTTTTAAAATTAAAGTATTATTGTTATAATACTTTATAACAATAATAATACTTTATAATAATAATATTATTGTTTTTAAAATTAAAGTATTGGTTAAGTGTCCTTTCGCGTGATAAATATTCACTCGACCCAGTTGCATTAACTTTGGTAATTTATAATAATTATTACACTTACAAATAAAATAAATTTATCAGGAAAAAATAAGTAAAACGATGTATTTATGTTTATTTTTAACTTTTTTTAAATAAAACAATTATTTTAATGTGATGTGACAGGAGGAAGGTAGTCAATTAGTATGTTACAATTTAGTGACATATTCATATTTAATAATATTCATATTATTAAATATGAATATCATTTTCCAAAAATAATAACATTTAAAGGTGATCTAAGTCAAAAATGTAGTTCGCATTATATAACACCAAAAACTGTTAGCCTGATATGCATTAGTGTTAATACCATCCGTGGGCTAATAAGGGTTAGATAATCCGATCTACGTTGTAGAGAACAAACATGGAACTTGCCTTCATTCAAGGTACCGGTCTCAGACCAGGTGATGTAAATACATCTACTACCTAAAGACATTCACAAAACATCCATGCACTCGGTTAGATTCATGTTCACAATCGGTTGGTTGGAGAGGGGGCATTTATGACTTTATCCATAATGGCTATTACACATTAGAAGTATAAAATATTTATTATTATATACTTTTTTTGTGATCTAAAGTCAGTTTTAATATCCGCTGGGTAGTTTAGGGACTGTTGATGAGTTTTGAAAAATATCATTGGATTTTTTTAACTATTATCTTCTCTCTCTCTCTCTCTCTCTCTCTCGCTCTCTCTTTCTCTATGTGTCTAACGTATAGTTAGTTCTATACATAGGCACAGAGAAATGATAAACTTGCTTCTGCATGACAAAAACATAAATAAAAAAAATAAAAAAAACTAAACTTGTTCCGGAATGAAATCATAACCGATTTTGAAAGGTAAATGGAATTTTATCGAACTTATACTAAGAAAGCCGTCTACAAATAAAACATACACTGAATTACTGCGTGAAACCATTATTATCATTCAGTTAGGTGGCAATTTTATATTCGACCAATTTAATATTTGTTTGACTACGTTAAGCAATATTACCAACGATCATCTAAACGACGTTTAGAAAGTTTTTTTTTTTTTTTTTTTTTGGCTAGATGGGTGAAGCAAGAATGCTTTTCATATTCCCCGTTATCTGTAGAAGAAAATGTGTGGATAAGGTGTTATTGAGCTATAAGCTATGTCATGGCGTAGTAACGGCAATAGCCGAGCCTCAGTTAAAACTTCGTTGGCTACAGGCATTGCTATCTGTTAGTCTCTGGAACAACTTTTTTTCATATTCGTTTAGAAAGTTGCTACTTTATTACGCATTCTAAATGAATAATATGATTGAAATATAATGGTGTAATATTTCACCTCTTTTTAAATATATAAAAAAATCTTAATTCAAAATCTAAATATCTATTTTCAACTTTTAATTTAAATGATTATTATAAAAATGCAAATAAAATACATAAAAATAATTTAAATAATTAATTTTCGATTGAATACTTGAGAGCAATTTTTGATAATAACAGTCACAGGGTGATGTGATTATTGCTTTTTAAATCTTTTTTGTGTAAAATCCATTAAAGTTTGAATTAATAAAACAAGATCTACTTACGTAAATAGAAAATTCGACTTTTACATTGATGCAAGTGTAATGGTGAAAACCAACGTTTTTTTTTTTTTTTTCTTATAAGAAAAAATAAAAATTCCATGAAAAATTATTACACGACATGCAGCTAAAATATTTAAGCATTCGAAAAAATTTGACTTAGAGGTCCACTTGAATCGAGCTGTGTAGTTTGAACCAGCTTGAAAATAAGTTTAATGCCAGAGAAGTATCCTGTATTTACTAAATTTCATAGGCATAACCGATTATGCCATGACATGTGTTATGATTTAGGTTTTTTTCAACTGAGAAAGAAAGAAACTATAGGTCATTTTTCATGTGAATTTTCATCGCTAGATTCATGTATAGGGAAAGTATTAAGTTCCGTGTTAATCCTCAAACTTAAATTATCTCATAGAGCTAACAATGGCTCTACGAGACAATTTAAGTACCATCCCAAAGTTACATCTTTGGGATGGTACTTAAACTGGATCATATAACTGAGATATAACTGGATCATCCATGTTATTGTTTTTTTCTTAGTCAAAAACAATATCATTTTACACACTGACATTCCTATTTTCTTTGTGAGTTATCGTTTCAGAATAAAAATGATTTAATATCACTCCAATACAACACAGCCATGAACCAACTAGAGCTATTCTGCAGTAAAACATATCACCACTTCGCTTAAGTGCAGAAAAATGTCAAAGGTTAGGTAGGACCGTGCCTTGAGTATGTGTAGGAGTGAGATAGATAAAACGTGCACTGAATACCTGTTCTTAAATGGAAAGATATGAGTTCAGACAAAAATAAACAGCTAAAATATTCGCCTCTTTTTAATGTATTCCATTCCCTCCTAAGATTTAATTCTCTCGTCTGTTTCAAATAATTAAATTTTTACATAAATTTAAAGTCGAAGATATAGAAAGCTTGTGAATTCAAGTTTCATTTAGAAAATTAATTAATTCTCTAAATGATTAAATTAACACCTAATTTATAGAATTAGGTGTTAATTAATTAATACCTAATGATTGCAGAAATAACAAGGTGCGTATGTTGTTTTTAGAAAAAATAATTTATTATCTGTTTAAAAAGGTTAAAAAAGTAGTTAGAGGTATCGAGAATTATGACTGAAATGTTTAAAAAAAATTATGATAAGTATCTTTTGGAAGCTAGATCCATTTGGTGCAAAGTATTTTGAAAAAAAAAAAAATTTAATAACCTACTAATAAGCATTTGAAATTTTTCTGAGATATGTACGGCTATCTATTAACATTTCGTATATGTGCGATTAACGACCAATATACTGTTAACACACATGTCGAATTAATCGGTAATCAAGTTCATTTTTCCGATTAAAAAAAAAAAAGTCTTAACCAAATATTTTGATAATGAAAACCACCGTTTAAGCCTGAAACTTCCAAATATCTTTATGAAAGCTGAATAAGTAAAGTAAAATATAAAGTATTTTCAAGAAAACCCGAAACATAAGATTTACAGTACCGTCTTCAGATTTTTTGGTAAGTTTTATATATTACTATCAGGAAGAACTAAGCATTTTCCCGGTCAGAATTTTCGATATAGTTTAGAGTTTTCTCAATTCCTTCCTTCAATTTTCATTACAATTGTATTTGACATAGCGGCTTTCATAATTAACTTGAAACTCGTGCCTTTATCATCTGATGAGTCTAATTTCTAAAATAGTCTACAACATAATAGCCCAATAAAAGCGATCAAATCATTATAAGATACATTTATAGGATGTAAATGTTTATTAGGGCGATCATAGCAAATTATTTCTCGAGCTAGTGATCTCCTAAGACTATTTAAATCTTCTTAGTTTAAGTATAAAATACCATCGAAGACTGCCATATTGAATGTCATTTTCGTTCCACTAAATTACGAATTCAGAAGCACCGTCAAGAGAAGTAAGACACACTGAGGTTTCTTATCCTCGTCCCCTTTAAAACGAACTAAAAATAAACTTAACAAAAAAAGCTTACTTTTACAACGCTTAATCATGTAACTTTGTACCTTAAGTTTCAAACGCAAGTGTGACACCTTATTTATTTTATTTCCAGACTTACTACCAAAGTCTCGGTATATACACCTTGGGGTCAATGGAATTTAAATATTTGGATTTCTTCCAGATATTTCCAACATCTACCTTGAGTCAGCACCCCACTGTCTCTAAATTACTTCGATATGTAGGTCTCGCTGCACAACACTGTGCTGCATAAGCTTAATGTGGTTGCTCTTCGCAATTAAGTTAATTAGAATTAGTTGGACACCATCTGAAATTACTGAGAACGTAAAGGATTAATTTAGCGGTTAAAACAGTGAACAATAAGTTAGGTGTTATCGATATACTTCATTTCTTCTGAAGAATGTTATTTAATTAAAAAAAAAAAACTGAATATCACCCCATTTTAAGGAATACCATATTACATTAGCGTAAATAAAAAAATACTAATACATAAAAAAGGAAAGATGGATCTAAAATTCAAGAAGACATTACCCGCATTGATATGAAATTTAGAATTCCATTTTACAAATGGTTAAGGATATGGCAAAAGTGATTTCTGTGAAAAGGAGACAATTCCAAAATCATTTACTATGAAACATTAAAGATGATTAATTTCGGATGATACTAATACAGCAGTAATGTTTTTCACAAGGGGAGTATATATAAGTATGCATTTTTAGTGCCATCTACTACTATAAAGTTGCTAAAGTTTATAAAGATTTATAAAAAATAACGTACACTATTAAGCTGGGTGTAATAAAGTTTAATGATTCAGAAATCCTCCTCTATAGATGAAAAACATTGTGATTGTTATCTTACACCAAACAACGAACAGTATATCTTCAAATGACATTTTAAAATATGGATGCTGTTGTAAGGCGACTGAGAAGAAGTTAATGTTTGATTAATAATACCCTTGGAGGGTAATGGATGGCAATGCTATAGCCAATGAAGTCCTAACTGAGGCTCAGCTATTGCTGTTACCCCTCTGCCATGATCAGAGCTTTAATAGCTCAATAACACCTTATCCCTACACTGTCCTCTACAGATAACGGGGAAGATGAAAATTCGCCCCTATAAGCCAATCCTTATAAGGACTGTTATGTTATAAGGCTGCAGAGATGTAATTCACTCTGCTAGTTTTAAGTAGTCCGCGCGGTTAGCCTAGTGGCTGTGCGCTTCGCAACCATATGCCTCGGGAAGGAGAGTTTCGATTTCCGAAATGTCTAAGTTCGATTCCCGTCGGAGACGTGAGGAGATGAAGGACCTTCCTCAGCCATAGCCAAGTTAGCCGGTCTTGGGCGTGGACAGCAGGGTTTTTTCCCCAGTTCATCGTGGGGTTTTTCATCCTGAAAACCGGACCTGTGAACACACAGGATACAGTCATATGATATATAGACGAAGACAGAAGAGGAGATGGGTGCCATCTGCTAATGTTGCTTAATTCACTGCCCATTATACATTCATGGCTTAGCCATGAGTGGCCCAACGGTCTGTTAAGGACTATGGGAGAGGATAGTTTTAAGTATACGTTTCGTTATATTATATTCAGTATATTACGTTTCATTTCATCATAAATAGTATGTTAAAAAAAAAGGCTAGTTCATCATTTTCCTTTTTCTCTTCACGTGAAGAAACATTGCAAGTTCATACAAAGAATAATCCGTTGATGAATAGGATATATTTATATCGCTATTTTTTTTAAAATTTCTTTTCAATCTACTGTGGTTGTTCACAGTAAGTTGTTGTTTAATGTCTAATTTCTTTCACTTTTCTTTGAAGTGTTCATTTACAAATAAATAACCTTATATAATCTTAATTTAAAAAAGAAGAGAAATCCATTAATTAATTATTAGTATACAATAGAAATTTCCACAAATGAATACAACTATTTTAAAATGATACTGGAGATAACTATCTAACCTGATATATTAAAGAATTATGCCAAACTTCCTTCACATTAATATTTGAATAACATGACGGAAGGTATTGTATGAAGCCAAATATTCAGCCAGAAAAAAAGTAATGAGTAATGGCAAAATAATGAAAATATGAAGATAATGTTTGAGCATACACACATACAATCAAAGAATCAACGTTCTTTCCGCTAATGGATAAAACAGCTATTCCCTATTGTTCTTTGTGTGTGAAACGAAGATGACTTTCGTAATGGTAATGCTTAAAGTAGTTGTGTTGCAGGAGTTCCCAGTCTATGTCTAGTATCAACGGTTATGTGTAGTATTATTCCGAGCTATTTGCCAGATTAATATTACCACAATTAATATAAAACTCCTCCATTACGTATAAGTAGTGTAGAATCTACTTACACAATCTAATTTACATGTCTGGATCATTCGTTGCTCATTTAGAATTTGTTGCTTGTGTTAATGGGAAGTAATACTTTGCAAAGTGTGAGTGCATACTGAGCTCTTTTCAAACTTCAAAGAACAGAGCTGGTACACCGAGCGAGTTCTGCTTTTAAACTGAACAGAACTACCACAGAAAACATTTAATTAGTATTGAATGTATTTTCAGAAATTCGTGAAGCTCCTAAGTTGTTTAATGCTAAATAAAAAGGGATTATTCCATTGCCTAATTTTTTTTTTTAATCTTTCTGGTATCAGGGGAATTGTGTTATTTTGAATATTCCTCACCAACATTATGTGAACTAATTGTGTAAAATATTTCGCCAAGTGGCTGCGCATTAATTATCAAAGACTCTCAATACTTACAATATTCATTGTTCATATAGGGTTAGTTTTAGCTGCCAATTGGAAGCATTCCAATGAAGCTGTGGTTCACTAGTTCTCCGTATGTAGCTGGATGCTCTTTTTGTCCTTAACTCTTATATGGTACTGTTTGGATGCGACCAGAATTCTACTTTATAAGACGATTTTGCTGAAATTTAACTGCGGAGACAAGAAAGAAGGCAGAGATAATTAAATTATTTCGCTATATCATATATATGCTGAGTTCTTGTATATACATTCACGTCTCATTTGTTACTGATCGTGTTGTATGATTTTCCATATTTCTACATACATCGTGCACAGATTGCAGCCACCGTATATAGTACTGGCAGCCATATATATATGTGTGTGTGTGTGTGTGTGTTTATAGTTATTATATCACGATATGATTTAGCTTTGAAGCCCGAAACCACAGAATTACCATAATGTAGGATATGAATACGATGTTTATTCGATGTTAACAAAGGCTTGTGGGCTGCAGACCTTTCGCAAAAAACAAAACAATGGCATGCAGATTCATATCATTTATTTGGACTGTTTCCATCTTCTGAAACAGATTTCTAAGGAGCTGACCAACAGATGAGGCAATAAAACTTCTCAAGTAGCTTTAATTCCTTCTCAGTCATATTTATCTTAGGTCTGCATAGTATGATCTGGATTCGTAGAGTGGCTTTGACATGGATCCCAGAAGAAAATCAGAAAAAGAGGAAGGCCTAAATGAATTTGGCAGATAATAATAGAAAAGGAAAGAAGAATGGCTGGCTGGCAGAGCTGAACTGGTGGATCAGGACAGCTGTATCCGGAACTCGACTTTATGTACCATGATGCACGAAAAGTGATAAGTAAGTAAGTAGCAGGAGCACACTGTGCTCGGTCTTGCCTGTGCATTTGGATTGACAATAGCCATACAAATGTTTTCCTATGCGATATTTTACTGTTGGCATAGTTTGAAACACTGTCGAGTCCATCTCAGCGTAATGCAGAACGATCTTGGATATTCTTTATATTAATTTTCTACAGCAGTTTTGTAATAAACCATTTTCAAAGACCATTAGTTCTCATTCTTTCTTGTGTAGGTTCAAGAACTGACATGCAAGTGTCACGTGTATTTCCCCGCCACCTTTTTTTTTTTTTTAATTACTTATGGCGCACACCATTTTATGTATTCAATTTTCCTAATCAGTAGTGCTTCATCCTTGTTTTCTCTTTATTTTTCTGTGATTCATCTACATATTTAATTTCTTAGTCATATTAAATACCAAATTACTCATTGCTATCACGTACTAATATACGGAGCCACATATGAAGTTTGTCGATTATGCAGGCATTGTCTTCAGATACCTTTATGTAAAAATGTGTCACTGATGACTATAAGATTGACTTAGAACTAATTTCTCTTTATTTGCCTTTTCATCTAGTAACTGAATAGGCAAAATGTCGTCTCCACTTTTAACTTTGCATGATGTACGAGTATTAATTGTATTATTATTATTATTGCATAGACAGCAGGGTATCTGATTGTGGTCATAACCTTACGTACCATTCATCATTTCTGAACTAAAATGCTGTCTGCTAATATGGCCTGCTGATGATACTTTTGACTGCTGACTTCACATTACAAATAAGCGGCAAAAGCTGTATAGAATACTTCCTCAAGAAAGAGCTAATTATATCCATTTTATAATGGAGGCAAAAGTAATGCGGGGATACTCAAAGCAATAAACTGAACTTTAATAAAGTGGTCCAGCACATCACAGTGTGTTCCCGAAGACTAGCAGGCTAAACAATTCTCATCCGCGGGGGGGGGGGGGGTATCAGGCTAGTATTCCGCTACTCTAAAAGTATATTTTCCTCTACTTGTGGGGGAAATGGTTAGGGACCTATACCACGTTAATATTGTGCTATAGGTTCCGTGGACCAAAAATAAAAATAATCCGGAAACTGCTCTAGGAAACCAAACATGAGACTTTTTTCAAACCATTTCAGATTCATCGCTAACAGATGAATAATTTAAAAAGGTATAAACCGTAAAAGAAACCCGTGATGTATGCACCTTAAAATATTCATGCAATAACACGATTTGTTGAACAGTAGACTGCAGGTTAGAATTCCACCACTGGCATGGATGTTTGTGATTGCCTTAAGTGAGAGATGAATTTTAATCGCCTGCGGAAGACCACCTCTCTCCGATTATTGGAGGTCTGAAGTGGTTTGACAGTTCCATGTTCGGTCTCTACAGCAGGGTTTCCGAACAAGGTAAAAAATAATGTTAATAAAAATATAATGTTAATAAAAAATAGGAAAAACTTCCTGAGCTTATAGAGTACTAATAAACGTGTGAAGGAGTCACATAAAAATGTGAATGAATAACTTCGAAACAAAAAACAAGTTCTTTGCACTGACAGATTACTTCACGTTATAAGAAGAATTATTCAGTATATTTATTTTAGCTGACAAATAATGCAAATATATTTATTTGGCCTGAATTTTATGATGTTGTTCTTGCGCTGTCGGTTTCAATTATTTTGGTTAACGATTAAACGAGAAAGCGAACGGCCACCATCAGCTCGCTTCAGCTACTGGGAAAAACGAAGCAAAGTTAACATCTGCATTTTAAAAGACAGAGAAATTATTTTCAACATGAGAATGTTTTCTATAAGCCGTTCCTAACTAGTAAGTAACAATCATTATAAAACGTCATTTTCATAATGATTGTTAGAAGAAAATACACTGCCTCGAAATAAATTTCCAGAAGGTGTTCCATATTATGAAATTTATTTTCCTATGTTTGGCAGTTTTGTGACATTCTATAATATTATTTATCTCATTATCATGTTAGTTGTTTCTTATTATAGGAAACAATCGCTAAAGGACGATTGGAGGGCTATGGATAAGAAGGGCAATGTTTATATAATTTATTTTCACTACAATAAGATTTTGCAAGTATTACCAGATAACTAACAAAAAAGGATTCAAGTGAGTTTATTTTGAAACCACTCTTCAAGATAACATGCAAAAATTCAGCTTTCAGTATGATTTGCATCTCTAGAATCTAGAGAGGGTAGAGAAGAATGCGTTCTTAAAAAGAAAAAAAATAATAAAAAAGGTATGATCATAATATTCACTTCTGGCATTCCAAGGAGAGTGTTCTTCGTCCTTTCCAGTAGCAAATTTTCTCCGCTAAGATTTTAAGTCCCGCTCCTGGTCTGAATGCCTGTAAATCTGTTTATGCGGTAGATGATTTACGTCATCCTGTGTGCGATCATTACCTTGTTTATTAGAGGCCTAAGGTGTCTTGAAAAAAAGTATCATGTTTGGTCTCAAGAGCAGGGTTTTTGGCATACAGGAGCTAAAAATATTCAGTTATTATTTACGCTTTGCAAAGAGTATTAATAAATTTAAATGTGCTTGTGGTTTCTCGACTGATGTGATCCTTATTCGCAAAGAATTCTCTTCAGAAATTGCACTTCTTCGCGAAAGAAAATTATGATATTCTGTCAGCCGTTCGATGTTATTTCACAGCCGAAAACAGCCTTCTCATTAGTTCTAGTCTTGATGCTCTACTTTCTTCACTGTTCGGTCGTAAGGTACCTTTAGAGTCATACCGTTGAAAATTCAAAGTTGGGTTTTTCTCTCCGGATACCTGCAGTTTGTGTTTGCATATTATCTTATCTTTACAATGCTACTCGTGTGCAAAATTTTATTCGTCAAGTGTTCTTAGAATTGTCTAATTATCATTAAATAAGACAAAGATAATATTAATGATACCTGCTGGGATGTCAGTGTTCAGAATCTCATCTTTTTAGAGATGCTGAAAACTAGACAGACTTCGTGTTCGAAATTCACTGTAGTAAGGATCGAATGTCTTTAGGTGGGAGATGATTTTTATCGTCCGATGCTACACTACTACCTTATAGAGGCCTGAAGTGAAATTAAAAGGATCATATTTGTTCTCTTGAATAGTGGCCCCGGATTATTTATCATCCTCTATATCATCCAACAGAATGTTGTGCCATAGTTTCTAACTATTTAAAATAATTATGATACCGGACAATACGAAATCACTACGGTGTTGTTTCGATCAGATATATTACACATACACGGAGTTCATTCTTTCATTCAGCTGTTGTTTAAGATGATTTGATTTAGCAATTAAGTTTGCAAATATTCTCTTCTAGAGAAGTAATATTCTTCCCAGCTACTGATCTAGCTATTAAACCAGCTTGTAAAAGTATTAACTGTTAAATCAAAACGTAAAGTATCTTTCAGGGGAAAATAATCCACACCACTTAATCTTTGTGTATTAAGACGGATATAAGACCTCTCATACGTGAGGTCAAATCTCAGCAAGGAGGCTCTAACCGCGGATTGCAGACTTCTTTTTCATTCTTTCTCCTTCCCTAACATCGCGTACAAACATTTACAAGATTCACTGGTCTAGAATGCTTGTGCATTATAGACTCTTTTGTGCAAATGCTTGTGCGCGATGTTTCTGTTCCCGTGAAGTAATTACCAGTATTGATGGCCAGCAAATCCTTCTTTCCTATCGCTTCCATTCCAAATGATCGCATAAATGTCTCCTTGAAACATCTTTGAATGCAATAATTTCCAACCAACAGGCTGCATTTTTGAATTCCACCTTGGACATGGATTTGGACGCTAAATGGATGATCAATTTCATCACCCGGTGTGAGACTACTGAACCTGCTTACTGAAGTGATCTGTATAAGTTCCATGTTTGGTCTCCAGAGCAGGCTTTCGGGATTATGTAAAAAATAATATAAATGGTGAATATGCACAGAATACATTATCTACTTCAACTTTATATTCAGTATAAGAAACCCGTCCTGTTCATTTTTAGAAAACAATGTAATTGCATATTCTGCTGCAAGTCATTTTAAAATGTCATGCTAAAATCAACGATAGAATGAAAAAAAAAAAACATTCTCAAAGTAAGAGACGGAAATCTCATCTCTAACAAAGGGAGCCACAACTGTCAAAATTTGAACAACAGATAAATTCAACCGCATTGGTTGTATTGTAATTTTTCATTATTATCAGAAGAGATATTATCGAAAAACTGTTGACATTGAACAGCTGTATACGAAAATTTATAAGTAAGAATAACCGGTAGCTCACTTATTGTTACGCTGTAAGAGGGAAACCTTTGACATAATTGTTTTTTAAACATTGAGTGACACAACAACTAAGATAATGTGTTTAATATTCGGTGCGCTGCTTCCAATTATGCTTCTCTTATGATGCCTGAGGAGATAACAGTGTAGCATCATAATTACTTCTAGTTCTTTCTTGTCTCTGAAGTCATCAGTAAAATCATTCAGCTATCTGTATTAACTTGATCGATGGTTAAATTAAAAGATGCCTTCGGAATAATAAGGCATGATACAAAACACAAGAAATGCTCAAAAACGAACAACAGTGTTGATTTTCAACACGAGGCGATGTCTTATCCGTTCTACGAATAAAAAGTAATTTTTCAGACTCCTTGCAATCAAGAAGCAGAGAAGGATGAAATTTAAAGTAAAGGGACTCGCCAAGTTATTGAAAATTGTAACTAGACGGCGCTGCAGATTTTTAAAAAAATATTTAAGCATTCCGCCCACACAACATGGAAAAACTATAATTAATGGATGGGCCTAAGACTGGAGGGAGAAAAGAAAATCCTGCGATTGAAGCACACGCTTCCGTGTGTGTGTATTTGAGAGAGTGGATAAATATGAAGGCCATAAGTGTAAAATGGTAACAAAGAAAGCATATGAACCCTATTTAACCACACGTGTCCTAGACGGGATTCGAACCCAGGTTTTCAAATAAAGATCACCATCCTCTTTTCTTCTTTTTTTTTTTTTTTTTTTTTTACTGTACTACACAATCCAATCTTCGGCAACTTAGACAGGAGGGTTCATGTTTAAACTTGTTCAGTTGTGTTATGAAAAATAAGATCACTTGGAGAAGAAAGGAAGGATTTAGGAAATGGGAAATTTAAAATGTGTCTTGAGGTCTGCTTAAGAATATCTATAACTAATTGCATTTATCTAAAAAGAGAGTGAGTGAGTGATACAAGAAATGATGAGGAGAACAGACACAAACCTTTGTTTGTTTATTTTTTTAATCTTTTGAAGAATAAAACCATCCCCCACATGCACCACCTACTACAGCAATAGGAGCAACTTAATAAAAAATGCAGAACGACTACAGGACATGAACATGTTCATGTCCTGTAGTCGTTAGTACATGAACATTAATATGTTCATGTCTTGTAGTCGAACATTCAGAACAAGAATTTTAATAAGGCGTTTTGAGAACGAATACGATTTTGATCGGTTGCTTCGATATTGAAGTGGTTGAAGAATTTTTTTCAAATGATCTGACTGAAAGAGAACAAATTGAGAGAGCTATTAAGTATGAGGTATTTAATATGAGAGAAGAAAATTCTTCTTGGTCATCAAGTATTGATATTTTAAGAGAAATGTGATGCCAAAGAATTAACTTGTAGTCTGGCGATGTTGTGGGAGAACTACAACATCGCTTACTGAAGGACAAAAAAGTGCAACTGGTACATGAATGAGGGTGTTTTTTTTTTTTTTTTTTTTTTTTGGATAAGGAATTGTCTTTCTACCAGATGTGGTCATCAACATACACCTGTCACTGACTGCGACGAACGATTCTGAACATATTGTTCTGGGAACATATCTAATTATTTGACAAGCTATTGAACAATATGGTTTCCTCGCTACAGGCAGATATTTGTAAACTTTACGGTGGAGACCATAACAAACCACTTCGATACATACTGGTGGTTCATTTGAAAGGAGTCTATATGTATATTCACATTAATTAATTTATTTATTATTATTGTTTTTGGATAAAAAAATACAAGCTAAATTTTGTTTTTTGTTTATTTCGGGTCCGAGAGAACGTCATTTATCTACTTCAGCATATCATCTTAGCCCATAACTATGCAATCATAAGTAAGAGGTGTTATGCGCGTTGTATATACAAACTAAACTCTTGATTTTTTCCCTTACTAGCAGTAATAATAATCTCAAATATGCAAATGATATTACGCATCATATTGCAAGTGCAGTGATAATATTCACTGCATTTCTTTCTGGTCATTTATTGACTTCAAAATATCAGAATTAATATTTTTCTACTAAAGAAATCGATACGTATATTAAAATGATTATAGAAAATCAGGCTGGAAAACTAAACTTATTACCAACATCCATTTGTACTATTGCATATCCAAGTTTGTTATTTTGTCTTTCGCATTGCAAGCAGGAAGGCAAAAAAATTGTTATTAGCGTATTTTATTATGAAATATTTTTATTGATGAATATTAACGACACGGAAGTGAAAATGTTCGCATTAGATTGGTTTCAAGGACTAAATTGACGACTCCTGTACTACTACTGCTACTATTATATAATCTGCTATGCTACTACATTTGATTCATTATGGCAGTGAAGTTGATTATATCAATGTAATCTTCATTCTTTTATAAATTATAATTAAAAAAAGCATGGGAGTATAAATTATATTGCAATTTTCTCAACGAAGTTATAATATTGGGTTCGTTTCAAAATACTGAAAAGCAATTCTCTTTTCTTGTCTCTCCCACTCCTTACTTTTAGTTTTGTCGCTAACTACCTCTCTGAAGTAAAGGTGCATAATTAAAAATATGGGAAGACATCATTATGTAAAAAAAAAACACGTTTTGTACTCGTTCATACATTTCGTATTGCTAATGTAGAAAGTGACTCTCAATATTAAATTAATTTGTTTTCAATTTGATCAGCAATCATATCATTTTATTGGCAAAAAGACTACGTATGTATCAAGTATAATGCATCCATTATTTTAGTGTAATGCACTGTTAATGCAGTATTATAATAAAAGTAATGTTTTCTTAATTAATATATTGCCCTTTTGCTCAGAGAGCAAACTCTTCAAATGCTGCAGTTATCTTAAATTCTTGGCTATATAACTATATCTGGTAACTTCTGTTTAATAATTTATATGTAACTTTAATGTTTCGAATAGTAATTAAGTCTATTCTTAGATATTTTGAAAGAATCATTAAAAGCTTTTAAAAATACCTTTTATCTTTATTCTATTATTAAAATATGTTTGTATTCATTTTAAAAGCTTTTAAAAATACCTTTTATCTTTATTCTATTATTAAAATCTAAGTTTGTATTCATTAAGTTTTGCCTATTTTTATAAATGATTCGATTCTTGATGAGTTATATTCGATTATTAATAAGTGATTTAAATGAAGCAATGATAGAGTTAAAATAGGAACCATTTTTATACTATTAATGAAATCAATAACTGTAGTGTTTTAATGTCGATAATAATTATATCGTTTATCAATGCAGTGATTGTTAATGGCAAGATTAAATTATGTTAAAAATATTTACCAGTGTTGATAAATAAAAGATTAGATAAACGGGTAGCCAATCTGAAAATCGAGCTTGTTTTTATGCCACTTCACCTACCAATAAGTAACGTGGTAATGCCACATTGGCTGTTGAACGCTTAATTATTCACTAATTACTTTCAAAAAGGTTACAGCTTAAAATGTATATAATGAAATTATAAACATATTTTTCAAAATGTAGGTGAGATATGAATAACAAAAGACTAAATGGTCGATATTTTACAATATCACAGTTAATGTTCCATATAAACTAATCTTATAATACGTTTCGAACACTTATTAGGCGAATACTATGCACTGGGAAGTTGCAAACAAAATATAATTTGATATGAATTAAAAAAAAAAAGATGAATTCACAAATTATATAATTTCAAATGTTTATGTTATCCTAAATTTATATAACTTCATATATTAATATTTATATAAATATTTATAACTTAATATTATGATATCTTAATAGGCGATTACTCTAATTTAAAAGACTGTTTTGAAATTTGAAACATAAAAATTTATAAAATTAGTTCATAATAATCATCAACAACACTAAGTACTGGTTACTATGACAAATGAACGCCACAACTTTTCGACGACAAACCGAATATTGTTTATATATTTTTCAACATGGGTCTGCCTTCCTGCCTGTCCATATCAATAGCAGGTATAAAACATCGAGTTCAAATCGGTGTAGGGTGCTAAGAACCTTTATAAGACTTTTCAACTAGCCCAGTCTGTATAGACCAGTGGTCTCCAAACTTTTTTGATCGCGTATCCCCAAGACAGAAAAAATAAATAGCTCGTTCCCCCAATTGATTGAGCATATAATAATTAAAAACGCTAGATATTTTTACACACTATTTTTATTATTAACAGCTTACAAACATATTTATTACAATATTTAATGTGAACAATGGCCTTGCATTTCTTTCATAATTTCTTGAAATTCTGGTTTGATGCCTTCTGATACTGCGATACGTTGCTTCTTTAAATTACATGCAATGATTTCTATACGTCTACCAATAGTATTTGCTGATAAGGGAATATATTTTAGTTTATCTGCATATTCTTTTCCATGGATTATTTCTATCATTTTTATGGCGGTTAGGAGTACAAGTGTTTCCCCAATGGTGTGTGGCTTTTGGTCTTTTGCAATTAAGAATGCAACCTCAAGAGATGCCTCCAAATATTTATCGTTAATTTTAGTGAATTTTTTTAAGTTGCTGGATTGAGAATTACATGTCTTCAAACATCGTTCAAAGAATTGTAAAGATTTGTGTTCATGTTCAGGATGTTTAGTTTTTAAGTGTCTTACTAATAATGATGGTTTCATACTTCCATTACATAGCGTCTCATGACACAATACACATCTAGGACGAGGTTCATTTTGACTATCGTCGATGTAAATCCCCATTTCAAGTAGTCTTCTTGATAATTTCGAACTTTCTTGGGTAAGGTTTTGTTAAGTTTCATATTAATGTTTTTATCACTTAATTTGACTGATCACGAACTTGTTTGAATAGAAGAATCAATCCTATCTTTTCCTTGTTGTTCGTCTGATGTAGAAGTACTATCATAATTATCTTCAATTCGCGGTTTCTTTGGAGGAAATTTTTTTAACCATTTATCCATTTTGTGAGGATTAATTTGTAAAAAATTTAAATATAATTCATTTACTATTGATAATATCAAACACTTTTAAAAAATGTAAGCAATTTTGATAATATTAATTCACTATTTCTAGTCTAGTGTAAACGTAAAAGTAAGCACAAAAAGGCATTGGAATTGCACAGAAACAATATATACTAAATAATCGTTAAACTTACTACTAATAGTAAGTTTAACGATTATTTAGTATATATTGTTAACGATTGGGCTTGTTAACACTAGGATGCTCTACAAACAATGACAATGATAAGAAATAAGAGATTTACTCCCTAGTTTTAAAAAAAACATGACAGCTTTGCCACGGACGATTATGTGTGCAAAGTCGCTCAATGTGCGCTACTCGCAAATTTAAGTTTACAGGATCTTTATAACGTCTTTGTCTATATTATATATATGTTTAATTGATGAAAGAAAGTAATATTCTTTATCTTTAATTAATTACTTAATTTTTTTCATATCAATATAAAACTTTTTTTGACGTATCCCCACGTATCGACTCGCGTACCCCCCTGGGGTACGCGTACTACACTTTGGAGACCACTGGTATAGACGAAGCTCTTTGGTCGGAAAGACCTGGGTTCGATTCCCGTCTATGAAGTGGGGAACCTTTATCTGGTCTCTCTCGACTAAAGATGAGTTAGCCAGTCTCATACGGAGATAGAGGGTTTTTCAACCCGGAAACTCGGGTTTTTCGTCCCTCAGAACAGGCAAACTGGCCCGTGAACACACATGGATTTATACTCATAAATGGATACATAATCCCTCATTAGGAGGGCTCAACCAGTCCTAAGGGATGGATGAGGGACGGGGGAAACCCCATACTAATAAATAAATAAAAACTTAAGGTAAATTATCCTATATCAGACGGATAAGTGTCAGGGTACTTTCTCCTGGAACTTGGGTTTTTCATCCCGCAAAACAGGCAAACTGGCTAAAAGAACACATGCATTTAACAGACATAATACACTGGTTTCATAGCCGCAGTTGCCTTTGTTGTAACCCAAACAGCAAATATAAGAAAGATTAACTTAACAGCTTAATTCACTTAATGAATAGCGATGACTACTACCATTTCTACTATTCTCTCTCTCTCTCTCTGTCATGTCGTATCAGCAAATTGAAGAATTATAAACGCATCAATAACACAGATACAAATTCAGGAAAATGATTTTGCAACACTGTATACACTTGTTTGCATTTGCTACGGTGATTATTCTTATTTTCAAACTACAAGCAGTACATTTGCTGTTTGAAGTGACCGAAGTGTACTATGATTGCTTTGGCAGTAGTAAAAAAAAGCACTTTGACCAGAAAATATTTTGTCCTGTGTTACTACTACTACTACTA
Organism: Typopeltis vanoorti; assembly: GCF_054136105.1. Classification (NCBI taxonomy): domain Eukaryota; kingdom Metazoa; phylum Arthropoda; class Arachnida; order Uropygi; family Thelyphonidae; genus Typopeltis; species Typopeltis vanoorti. Next base: position 40,807,081 of record NC_143555.1, read on the forward strand.
CTTGTGTTTACTAGAGGCTAATGTTTTCACTGATGGTAATGACCATAACGATTACCAAATTATATATAAAAGGATGACGCAATAACCTCTAACTTTGTAAACATGCGTCAGTTAAGCTGTCCACGATTTGATGTGGGTGTGTGTGCCCTTCTTATTATCCGCCATTTAATCATTACAACACCATTCACGTGTTATCGTTGCAGTGAATATTATACACCGAACACTATTTTCATACTGCATTTTTCAATAAAAAAATGCAGTATGAAAATATTTTAAATTCAGGCCACAAGACCACTATAGATCTGAAAAAATACATGTACGATGATTTCAAATCTCATAAAGAAATAAAGATTAACAAGAAGGTTCTCTCTGCTGGTTAGTATGGACTGCATTTAATTTAGATCGCAGCTCCTTGAGACGGTACTCAGTCTATCAAATATTCAATGTCATTGTTCATATTTTCGTCAGTAGATTATAGAGCGAAATATCCTCTCGTTCCCAAAGTGTTTCTGAATCTCTGTAGCAAGAGAGTAATTTGGCGAGTTGCAATAATTTGTAACAAAATGCACACAGTTCTAATATCCTCTAGTATACGATCGCATGCTATTTCATTTCATTCACTTTAGAAAGAGATCATATTACCATACATACTCTTTTGTGTATAACCTTGGAAGTAACTCCATTCAAATAAGGCATTAAATATTGCCATGGAATAATAAACATCTGTTAGAGAAACATGACAGCTTAATTACATGGACTAGAGAGACTTCCCATCAATTGTATACTTGAAGCAAACAAAGAAGATACGTATACAACTTTATAAGCAGTTATTAAAATTTTAATAATTTAACTTATTTAGATACTGTCAGGCAGCTACAGTTGGTTGCATTCAGAAAATTTAAAACACTAATAATAATGCTTAATGTATTATTTCATTGTGTTTACTTATACACATAATTTGATTCATATAAAATATTAAAAACCAATGTTTATAGAACTAAATATATTAGTTATATTCTCATTTTTCCAGCTTTCTTTCGTTACATCATTTCGAGAACTTGATGGCACTCGACTACACTGAACCCTGTTAACGCCACACCCAATTCAAGCAGCGCGCTCACGAACACTGATGTCAGTATAATACAAACACATCTTTTTATTTATTTTACACACAAAGTGAATGGTTTGTTGGCATCTCATATTCTAAATTAGGAAACCATGACGCATTTATACTAATAGAAATTACGAAGCAGTGCATGGGAATCAAATGATCATCAACTTTTGTGTTCCAGGTGGAATAACCTAGCAAAATAGCACAGACGCATCACTCTTACAACGCTGTCGTTGTCATGGTAACGTTGAAACAATGAAGTCAATCCACGTGATCAGGTTACGCACGCTATTCAGATCTGTTATTTCGTTGCCAATAAATCGACTCTGGAATCATTATGGTATACGGTATTTAGTTAAGAATTATCATACGTTGAGAAAAACAAATTATCACTGTCTTAAATGTATTTGTACTTTACACTGCGCTCTGTTTTCTTGCAGTGAGGTGAAAACAGCGTCTATTGTCATGTAAATTAGGAGCCAGTGCTACAGACGATGATTTGTGTGAGTTGATGGTTGCCTCACAGACAGTTTCAATCAACGTATTTAGCCAATTAAAACGTGACTGGAACACGCGATTCTGTGAACGTTACTCAGCAACCGTATTAAATGAAACCGCAAACCACTTAAAAAAGAATAGAAGAAATAATACTGCAGATGCTCACCTAAAAAAATCTTTGCTTAATGCATTTTTTCCCTCCCAATGACGTCTGGGCTTCAGATAGTCTTATTATCACAAACAAGACATGGCATTTTTCACTTAACATCGCAATCCTGGTCCTTCTATTGTTTATTCATATTCGTCCTGTTAAGGAACTTCTACTAGACAGGGTTTGCGAGTTAATTTTCTTCATTTTAAATATTCAAGGCATCTAAACTATTCTGAACGTGAAATTTGCATTTTCTAAGCACAAGGGCAGTAATTTCACTCCTTAAGGGGTGAAATCATCTGCCAAAACTAGCGGAAATATTTTGGCAGGAAGTTCCAAACGGCTCTTTATATATCCGAATTTTAGGTTTTATTGTGATCGCTAAATAATAAAGATAAGGCAACCAGACACGTGCATTATGTCTGTGAACCGCAGCTGTTCTCTGGAGAATAATGTAGTGTGCTGAAAGTAATAAATCAGATTTCCAGGAGAAAAACCCAAATATGGCTCCCGCTAACTCAACTTTAAAACTGGCTTCGGAGAGTAATCGTTAATCCGGTTAGCAAAGTTCTTCTTTCTATCTCTCATGCCGGTCTGGTTGGCCGAGTAGACAGCACCTCCGTCTCCAACTAATAGGTCGTGGTTCGAATCACACTGTGGGCATGAATGTTTGTAAAATCCTGCTCTGGACGACTTTCTATAGCTCCTTGAATTTTATAGGACTTTTTTTTTTAATAAAAAATCTTGCTCCTATTTGAGTACAAAATTGCTGTCATGAATCTTCCTCATATGATATTACATAACCTGTTTCTTATGATTTTTATTAACTACATCTGTTAATAGAAATGCTGAGTTAGTTGTGTAAAACAATGTTGCCATTTGAAACATCACCACAATAATGCATATTTTTAACCTACTTTTTTCATCGCACACTTTAACTTTCAGATATCATTACGTAGGTTATTGATCTCATCAACCTGGAAAAAAAAGAAGAAAAAAAAAGAAAGTTGTGATTATGTACGGAAAGAGTACCTTAAGCCATGCTGGACAGCAACTAAACAGTTGCGATGATTGCGGTTCTGTTTAGCCATCGCCCAACACTTACATGATGGGAGGTGTCGGGTTGCTTGGAATTACAGTCGAACATCTAAGGGCTATGAGGCAGTGTATGATGGTCATTAAATGAGTGTGTGCTGATTTGCTTGTTTTGCGGTGGAAAAAAAATCGAAATTCTTGAAGAAACAACTCAACACCTCCATATAAGACAGGCTCTTACCTTCAGTTGAAAAATTATTGAAAGTTCCGTGCTGTCTTGAACACGAGGAATCTTTATACGGCTTTCAAGTGGAGGTGCTTAGCCAGTCTCATACAAAAGGTGGCTGGTTTCTGATCCATCAACGAAAGCAAACCGGTTAGAATACACGAACAGTTAAATGTAAGATGATTTTCATGAGACCACGTTATCATCCCCTTGCTCACCGTAGTCTAAAGTGCTTGAAAATGCTCCATGTTTGTTCTGCAGGTTTTTGAATTGCGGCTAAAGTAACTAAGACTGTTAATGTTAACTCCAGTCTATTATGTCTGTAATTGCGTGTGCGTTTTTTAGTCGGGTTTGCTTGTTTTGCGTGATGAAAAACCCGAGTGTTTCAGCAGGAAAAATCCTGCCCGCCTCTGTATTAGACTGGATAAATATGCACTGTAGAGTAGGATTGAAACATTATCAAACCCTTAGTCCGCTCACAGCTGTTAAAAACAAAAAACAAACAAAAAAAAAAAGAAGTGCTAAGCTTTCTTGGGCGGGACTGACAAATTAGAACACATAATACACTGTCCTCAAAGATGCTTCGGCCGCAGTTCCAAAGTGAACAAAAGCAAACACACTTCGATATTATTTAAGAAAATTTTGCATGAGATCATGAATTAATATGAGCCTTCCGTGATGTAGTCCGTAATATATTATTTCTCTCTTGCGTAGGAATTTTTAAGTTATAATATTTTGAAATGTTATTTACCATTAGGTAGACGAATAAAACAAAGCTCTCTGGTCAATTTATTTTGATGAAACTTTCATGATTTCTACATTCGGCTTTGGAATAATGCTGGATCTAATATCCATTTGATTTTTTTTTATAAAGAATATAAGGTTCTTTTATGAAATCAATATACCAACATCTGTGGTTTTGAACTTCTGCGATTATTTTTGTATATTTTTTAATATCCTACGTTTATAATTTTACAAATCTCATTAAGTCTATACTGTTTTATTAATTACTAACGATATTCACATACAGTTGTTTCAGCATATTTCATTAGCGTTTCATCTAATATTGTTATGACGTGTGATCAGTTCTGTGCACATGCATGAGAGCGTGAATTGCTGCAGCGCAAATGGTAATGCAGGCACTGTTCAGTATTGTTTCCGCTAGCACGGTTATGCTTCCAAGGTTTTATTCATTTTCACGTTCCGCTAACCTCTATAGCTATCGTTCAATGTCGACTTATAAAGTCGTAAAAAAGTATATATTATAAAAAACGTTCTCAAACATAAGGTACCTCAATTTGATTGTCTATAACTTTCAATCTATAACCGATGACGTTGAAGCCATTTTTTACACGTGTTTTTGGTTTCCATCAAAATGTTAACATTAAAGAGGAATAAATGTACTGTACTTGAGTTAGCAAAATGTAGTCCGGGCGGTTAGCCTAGTGGCTTTGCCATATGCCAGAGTGTCCTAGGTTCGATTCCCAGCGACGACGTGAGGAGCTTAAGGATCTGCCATAGTCAAGTAAGCCGGTCTTTGGCGTGGGCAGCAGGGCTTTTTCTGACAGTTTATCTGGGTTTTTCATCCCGCAAGCAAACCAGCCCCCTGAACACAGACGGATTACAGTCAGGAATACTGACTCAGCCATAGGCCTGATTCGTCAACTATACCGGTTCCGAGCTAGGATAATTTTTTTTTTTTTTTTGGGGGGGGGATTGAGATGGTGGTGTACCCCCGTAAAATGGGACTCATGGCCGTTGTATCATCATACGCAAAAAAAAAAAAAAATGTATACCGCAATATTAAAATAAAATGAAATATTCTATACAGAAACAAATCTAATACAAGCAATAAAAAAAAAAACAAAAAAAAAACGTTTACATTGGATTCATTCAATCAATCTTAACTTTAAATAAATACAAACAGAATTCAACTTAAATAATCATATCCACCAGAGTAAAAATGGATACAGTTTTTGAAATATCTACATCCAATAAAAGTGAAATATCTCACAGTTAGCTGTGAGATATTTCACTTTAAAATGGCATGAGACTATCTTTAGAAAGAAATAGTTATAATAAAAGACAGATAACTAATAAGAAGAAAAACATTTGTAAATAATAAACGAACAGAAAGAGTTAATAATAATTTTAATTTTATTATGAGTGTAATATGAGTTACACTAAAAAACAGATCCGAAACATAAAATGAATACATGTACTATTAGTGAAGATTAACAATATTTGTAAGATATATTGAATACAATGGAATAGGTATAGAAGTGAAACATCGGCAATGAAAAAATATATCAGCAGAAATGAATTTTTTTTTCTGGTAAAAAAAAAAAAAGAACAACCAGTGCGATACATTAAAAAGAAAAAAGGAAAAAAAAAAGATTTGTCATATGACGAATGTTACGCTCATTCAACGGGTTCACGTGATTATATCGGTATAATAGCGAGCTACGTGATGATTGGTACATAATAACAAAGCGGTTATTCAATTTCATCAGGCACCCAATCACCGCGGGAACCCTCCACCACATAAAAGTACCATCGTGTAACAAATGATAGGCAGAATTTCCATTCAAGACCCCGGAATATACAGGCAAGATCTGCTTTCTAGCACTATGTTAGAAATCGGCAAGGCAGCTTAAAAGCAACATTAGGCAGATCAATTTAAGCAAAAAATGTCATCAATTATATTGTTAAATGAAAATAAATATCAAAAAGAGTATTTAATTTTCAAAGATTATTTATCAGGTTTTTTTTTTTTATTTTTTTTTTTAAAGATCTCTATAACAGAATTTAAAATAATTTCTTCCTATATGTGGGAATAGTGTTCTGAAAAGGTGTGCGTTTAGTTGAATATATTTCCTAAAGTATATTAAAAAGAGTAATCGTGGTAGAAAATGTGGCACTGATGCATAATTAGAGTTGATAATTTGAAAATGTTCAAATTATAAAAATGATATATGAATAAACATTCTCTACTAGTTTAAAAATTAAGTTAATTTACAGTACCTCCCCCCCCCCGGCAAAAATGGACAAGGAAAAGTATTTTATTTAAACAGCTTACTGTTTAATATCCCTGCTTAGTAATTCCAATGTTTGCCGGTGTTTTAAATCAACCCTCCCCCCTCATCTTTATCCCAAATATGTTATATACCTTCTACGTAGTTTAAACTGGCAGATATGAACAAAAAGAAACCTTTTAACCGAAGAAATTTACAACAATAAGTTTAAAATATATATATGTATATATCATTATACATATATATAATGTAATTATACTATAAATAATTATACATATAATAAATGTAATCTATTACAGATGACGAATTTTCCACAGCAACTTCAGTTAACAAATGGAAAATTTGTCCTGCATTTTACCGGATGTCTTGATATCGTGGTACAGTTATGCCAAAGTGATTTCAAAATATAAAATTAAAAGTTTTCTAATCAGAGATGTAAATCATTTAACCATTTAAAATATTGCTGTACTTCGAGAATAGATTTGAAGCTGCTGGACAGGTAATGTTAAAAACGCAGAAAGTGAATTGAGACGGATTCCTGTATATACATGTCGTATTAATTTAAATATGTGAATGAACAGAACTAGCCTGATATGGTTCAGCAACATCCATTTGGGTTCGCAAATATTTCAGCATCATTATTTTTCAGAATGAATATAATGCTTTCCAAAGAATTCTCTCTCTCTCTCTCTGCTTTTTTTTCTTGATTTCGATTTCACTCTCCAAAACTTGGCGCACATTACTTGTGCCTAGAAATTTGCTCTCTTCTGTATTGATCCGGGGTCATGATGAAAGTATTTCTCTTTTCGGATTTCGGAAGACACAAGGTTGGCTTCTCTACTGATCCATTCTTTCGCTTTTCATTCTATACATCAACTTCATTCATTAACTGAAATTGGAATACTGACCGATTTTGACGTCGATAGGATACTCCATTCGCTTTTTACTTAGCAAAACTTGCACTTGTCAAACAATCAAAGTTTTTAGAAGATTTATAGACAACATGTTTGATGTAGTCTGAGTAGATGTGTTTGTACATTTGAGATGTGTCCATACCAGGAAGCGTTAACAAGTGCCCAGAAGAGAAATCTGGGAATCTGGGTGCTATCAAAAAAAGGTATGGGAAGTCGAAGTGAGATCTATCATGGTAGAAATAAAACAGTATTGATTGTAAGCAGGATTGAAGTTGGCAAGGTTGTCCTCGCCCTAACAGGGAAATGAATGTCAGTACAGATCATTAAATTCATTATGACAAGATTTATCATAATGAAGACAAATGGCGTGTAATGTTTAGTAAAACAATGCATACGAGGATGCAGTCTGATAAATAGGTCTGTATGTTAGACTCGATGATGCCTCGCAACAACCAATCAGTAAGATTGATTAGGTTAGGATCGGATATTGTCACTATTTGCTCTATAACTTGAGATTAAGTTCTTAGTCAAGATGGAACAGTATTTATACACTATGCCCACCATAACATGCTAAATTTGATTTAGCATGTTATGGTGGGCATACATGCTTTATCTTCATTTTTAATGTAATTCTCACACACGAAAAGCTGCAAAACTATAGTATATCATTGTTACTACCATTATTGGGTTAAGGTTTAGATAATCCAGAAATCCTACTCTATTGATCCAATATGAAACTTTTTTTTAAAAAAAAAAACACTTTAGGCTTCCAGGAAGCAGATTGGTCTCTCGCCGGGTAAAATCAGCTTTTTTTTTTTTGGCTGTAATTGCTGTAAATATACGAGTATGTCGGTGAAATGTTGATTCTTGTTCCACTTTCCTCCATTTTTCAAATCATTACTTTTCAGTTCTATTCCATCCATCAATGGCTCTAACAGGCACTTAAGTGCCCATGGTCTTTCAAGTATCTTTGGATTTCCTAACCATAATACGAGGATAAGGTGGTTACCCTTATGCCTGTATTCTTGTCTGTAAATTGCATGTGTTCTACTGGCCGGTTTGCCTGTTCTGCCGGTTCAGAGGGATGAAAAGCCCGAGTTTTTCCGGAAGAAAAAACCCTCTACCTCCATATGAGACCGGCTAACTCACCTTTAGTCGAAAGAGACCAGATAAAGGTTCCTCACGTCATGGACGGGAATCAAACCCAGATTTTTCCGATCAAAGGGCTTCATCTATACCAACTGAGCTATGGAAGCTCTTCTACAGTTTACTACAAAATATTTATTCAGTTTAGTCAACCTTTTAAGATGCAGTTAAGTTTATAAATGAAAGAGATCTATGGATAGGATATGGCTTATGGATTTAATCAGGACTCATTGCTTCTTTTGAATTAGTTTTAATTTTCTCAAAATGACTGTTTCAGGTAAAATGAGACATCTTAGGTAACCTCTCTCGCCCACTTACCTCCCCCCCCCCTCGTTTTCTTTGTTAGCTGAAGAATGATCTTCCAACAATGGAACCTCGTTCTGCAACTTCAGAATAAGAAAATAAAACTTTAACAGCTAAATGTAACTTTTATGAATCATAAAAGTTAAATTTAGCGTAATATAAGGTTATATTACTCTACTGAAATTTTAATCCGGATATTTAAGGAGTGGAATATTGTATGCAACATTAATATATAAATAACACATATATAATTAATATAATTAAAATATACATAATATAATACTGAAAATGAAATAGATTTACAGTTCCTATAAAAGTTAAAAATACTGATAAAATTACTGATAAATATTCTGATTTCTTTGATTTAAAAAAAAAAAAGCTATTAATGATGCTCAGCGCGTTACCATACTTAACTCTTAGAATTTTCAGAATTCAGTAAATCTGTTCGTGACAGCAATGTTCTCATTTGAGAAAAAATATTCCTATCTCGGTGTTTTAAATTAAGCAATTTTAGCTAAAAAGAAAATGCTAAAAAAAAAAAAAAAATGGTGAAGCGTCTAAATTCCTCCAAAAATTTTGTCCACCCAGTGCTGGGCTTTAATATACGAACACCTTGACAGAAACAAACCAAACGATGCTAATAGGTTCTTAAGCATTAAGCGAAAAGTGTTTACGACTATGTTACGCCAAGATCTTTACTACCGTCCTGTAGTTGAATGTATATAATCTCTTTTCCGTGACAGCAAAAAAAAAATAATCCAAGAAGATAAACATTCCTTAACACGGTCTGTTAAGGAATGTTTACACGCGTAAATTCTAAAAATGACTGTAGAAACCGCTGCATTTACAACTGCTGAATGCTTCAATGAATCTTCAGTTAATGATGTTATAAGTTCAACAGAAAAATAGTAATGAAATATAGAGTATGTGGGGGAAAAAAGACGAACTTATTCCATTGGTTTCAATACTTTGTTGTGTAAATTCGGGCTTTCAAAAACGTTGTATTTAAAAATGTATATCATATTGAAAATTGTATTCAATACGTGGATGCGAGAATAAATTGAGAACTGTATTAGATAGCGTAGTGATAAAATATCTTGTCACTGGCGCCCTTCTGACACAGGCGCTCTTGACAACTGCTACAATGCTATAATGTTCCTTATCCTCTGAACTGTATACTAATCAGTTTTCCGGTTCGATATCATTTCTTGATTTTCATTATTCTCTATTATAAAGCGACTATTCTGCAGGGATGATAAGTTGGATGAACTCTAACGTCTTGTGAGTTTGTTAGTCATTAAAACTGCGGTATGCGGTTTATGGCACATGATTTGTCACCTAACACCGTCTACGATATAGTAATAACATTTCTTTCATGCAACAAGAAATCCAGTCACAACCAAAATTAGATTTAGAAAACATTTGTTTTTCTAGATGCTAATATATGCTTTTCTAGATGTTAACGTTCGTTTTTTAGATAGTGTTGTAATACTACAAAAATCTATTAATTTGCTATTAAAATTTTGACCTTCTAAAGTTATCGGTATTCCAGGATCACAACTGAAGTGAACATAATATATACTATTCTGTATAAAATGCGATAAAATTGCTGTATGGCAATAAAAGCCATTATGTGTAACCGATATTCAATCGTTATATTAATCGTGTCAGTTGTTAGCTCAGGAAGAGTTTATTCCACTAAATTATAAGTTCTCTTCAACCACTGTATATTCGCATATATCATATAATAAACAAATTATTTAGAAGTTATTACCGATATCTCAAAGAAGCATGTACAATATAGTTTCCGAAAATATTCTGACATCTGAATATAAGTACATGATATGCAAATAAACGTATTCTAGTAATGACGGAAGAGATGTAGTAGCTTAAGGATTCCTTTCTATTCTGCATTTTGTGGTACGACAGAAGAGCCATTATGTATTTAGATAGGGGCGAGGGCGCGCCTTTCTCAGCATAGAGAAGGAAGTATAATGGGGAGGGAAGATATAATAACAAAGAAAATATCGTAGGTGGTAGGTGCTGTGTAGTGCATTTTTGTGCTCAAAATACCCAGAGTTCAGGGAATTTCGAATGGGAGCAGGTGGTTTGATATCACAGTGTAGGCTTAGTGTTCAACGGTTTACGGTGTATCTCAACTTTTCACACACCGCTACTTGGAACATCGGACGTAAATGGAAGGCAAAAAAGAACATGCAGTCATAAATAGAGAACTGCGTTTCAAAAAGCAGGCTAAGAGCAGTTATACATGTTTCTAAAGAAAACTACGATTCTAATCCGTCTCTTGGGATGCCGGCATCAAGGCCTGCCCATTCTCACTACAGCTTTAACTCGAATAACTTAAATATACTGTAATAATGGAAGGCCAATTAGATGAGGCTTTATGATAGCGATGTGCTTTGATACCGAGCCAAATATCAAGCAATCCAGTTGTTTATCTAAAAATACCCTCAAACGATCTACTTAATAGAAAATTCTCAAGGAATATGTTAAAAATTCTTTAACGCTTTTTTAAAGAGTGTCCGAATTCAGAACCAATTCCGAGAGCTTCTGAATGTCGGAAAAATGGGTACAATTTTTTGTTTGTTTGTTTATACTTTGTTTCTTTTAATGCCCATTCGATATTAAGAAAAATCACTATGCGGATCATCAGCTTAAGTTTGTGTCGGCCGCGAATAGAAAAACTAAGAGTTAGACGAACGGAACTAAAGAGTTTCAGGAAGAATAAAAGGATAAAAAGAAGTACGTTTGATCACAGATCTTCTATTCATTTCCTGACTAGTAATTATTTTCCGTTCTAATCTGTAAAGTTTACCCTTCCCGTTAAGAAGACACAGAGTTCGTAGAATGTACTTTGACCTTTGCTTGTCAGGTTTATCAGCCCAACTGTCTAAAAAAATTTTCTTCGTAGTAACCAACGTAAACATCTGCTACTGTAAACTAATCTCCTTATAATCGACATAGTTCCTTTCTCTTCTGCATTTTGTGCTACGACAGAAGAGCCATTATGTATTTAGATGGGGGCGAGGGCGCGCCACACTTAGCATAGAGAAGGGAGCATAATAGGGAGGGAAGATATAATAACAAAGAAAATATCGTTAACGGCAAAATCAATACGCATACCGAAATCATACTGATGACCCGAATCCCCCTTGGTATTTATATAAATGATTCCCAAATTATCGAATTTTACATAATTACATATTTTGAAGTGAAGTGAATGGATTGGTGAATATTTAGGGATAATGGTTATCGTATCGAGAAACAACAGATTTATCAGTCAAAACTGACAACCTGAAATTAAATGAAATAAAGAGGACTATCTTGGAACAGAATCAATTTCTTTTCAAGATCTTTATGAATAATAAGAAGCCATTATTTCGCCATTTAACAAGATATATTTTGCACAGTTATGATTTCTACGTAAATAATTAAAAAACGAAAAACGGTGACAATTAATATTGATAATGTAGAAACTAAAACATTTGTGACGCGTTATAGTCAAATTATAACTGCAACATAAAACCTAAAATCAAAAGGAAGAGACTTGGCTTTAGGAAGATTAAACTGCTATGCCACTTTCTTAAAACCTCCAAAGTGAATATTTAAAATTTGAGCCTATCACGCGCAAGTAATTCGACTAATTAGAAACCTGAGCAATGTGTACGACAGGTAATTAATCCTAAGTACATTACGATGCTATGGCTGTAAACTGCTACTTCTTGCAGGATGGCAAAAACCAGAGTTTCCGGGAGAAACAAAAAGCCCTGCGACCTCTTGTATGAAACCGGCAAACTCGCCTTCACTTGGAAAATCCGATAAAGGATTTTCGCGTTCTACACAGGATTCGAACCAGGTCTTTCCGTCCATAAGGCACTGTCGATTATGTTACTGATATTGAGCTATGGACACTGTCCAATATACTAAATATTTAATAAAAATGAATGCAAGAAATCAGAGTTCTCTCCTTTCTCTACGAATCAACTTCGATTTTGATTTCCATATGGAGGAATTGGGCGATTCTGCCGAACACTGCATATTATTTAAAAAATATTTCTAGCTCTCAAAAAATAACGTTGCAATGTATGAACTAGATTAAAGTAGACAATTGTCTTAGAAACAATTTATTTCTTGGCAAGTGGTAAATAAAATGGGTATGTGTATATGTAAAAATAGAAGTATTACGCGAATCGAAGCTATTTTTACAACGACATCTTCGAATGGCCATCTCTGAAGGTTTTACAAGAGAAGTCATCTTCTTTGCGCAACCTGTGGGTCCCTCTTGTTTCCTTATTTTGAGAAGCGCGCTTCTGCGGTTGTTCATTATGCGCGAGGAACCTCATGAAGTCGTTTCTGTTGGTTGCTTTCTTATGTAAAATTTGTTTCTTATTAAGGCTTATTGATACAAGTAGCTTAACAACTGCGCTTGACCAATGATTTCATTTATCTATTCCCCTCCCTTTTAAGAGAGGAGATTTAATGAGATTTCCTTTTCTGCTAATCGATTCGATCGCATCGAGATATTGCGTGATCATTTGAAGTCTCAGCTCTATAGAATATCGTGCAAACGCAATGCCCATTTCATGTCTTCGTTTTTGACAAATGAGGGAATTAAAAATTAACTCAGAATCATTCACACCTTAGGACTGTAGAAGGAAGAGATGGTAGGGTGGGAAATCGGGATATGCCTTTGGCAACAATTGTAGATGATAGGAAAGGATATGTCACGCAAGTGATCTTGTCCTCACCTGGTGTGTATGCCATAGTCAATGGAAGAGTGCCGTATCGGTGTATTTCACAAGTAATCATTTTGACTGCACTCATAGCGTATAAGGTGTTACGTTCTTACTAGTTAGGCATATTTTGATATCCTATAAAACGGGGTGTGCTAATTACTACAACCCTTATTCCAAAATAAGACCCACAATTTGCATGACATAAAAACAGAAGGAATAGGGGATTTCTAGCTTTGTTTCTGTTAGCTAACCAAATTGAAATTAGGCCTATCATTGTGAAAACAAAAGGAAATAGTATAACTAGCACCGAAAAGGCATAAGTATTACAACTATATGGAAGGATGTTATCAGTTTTTTTTTTAGTAGATATTTTCTAGTTTAGTCACGGCATTTGCAACACATGAGTAGTCAGATTCTCGTATTCATATTTCTGTAATTGTTAGCAGCATTCATCTTTTCTAGAATGAATCTGAATATTTATAATCCCAGTTTCACCTAGTTTATTCGAGAGAAAAATGATTCGAATGCATTTTTAGATAAAGGATGGTTTCATTGCATGAAGTAACATAGAAAATTTGTAAATCACTTTAAAAAAAATTAAAAATAGAATTTCCATACGGTGGGTGGTCGTCCTTTAGACTTCTACGCTATTTAGAATGTTTGCACCTGTATGTTTTTTTTTCTTCTTACATCTATTCTGCCAACGTATAGATCAAATATGCGGAATATAAGAGCAGTAAATACATCTTTTTTTTTTTAGTTTAGAATTTGACTCTTTTTTTATGTCAGTAGCTGATACAGATGAGAAAGCGTTAAATTTTGAAATATTTTTATTAAAAATTTGAATTCTAGTAATTAAAAATGTTAAAAAAATTAAAACATCGTGTGTCCTCCAAAACTAGTTTGAATCCGCCTCTGTTTCCTGCTAATTCATTTTTTCCATCTAAGGTTATCATCGAGTCATTAATACTTTTATTGCTATAGTGCCCCCCCCCACTCCCCTGGCGATCTCTGCTATTTTGGATTTAATGAAGGTATTCAAGAAGTATGCTTGAAAGGTCGTGGGCGCGTAAGGGCCTGTTAGAATCCTTGATGATGATGATGAAGAAAGGATTAAAGATTTGTTTGCTCTTTAATATTGTCCACCTGCAAAGCAGAAATACTAAAAATCTTACCAGAGCATATTGATATAAGTGACGATTTTTGATTGCCTTACATCCGACAATGTCCTCATGAAAACAGAAGTACGTAAAGTAATGCTGCAGTCATTCCTAGTTCTAAAGGAGGAAGGATTACGCTAAAAATGACAGATCAGTCATTTCCGTGTCGGCTGCAATTCTCGACTTGGAGATTACTCGACGAATAATTTGTCCTCTTGTGGAGAGGATAAATATAGAATCAAGGGCAAATGCAACTGCAAAATAAACTGTTTCATACACAAAACAGCACTGTTTTTGAATGTCGAATGCATGAACGCTTTTTTTTCCCTTTCAGACATGATTCTATAGAAACTGAATCTTTAAGAAAATTAAATTTCTTACGATAATAAATCAGTTTTCATGGTTGTCCTTGATGATATTTTTACTCTGAAATACAACTTTATCTACAGTACATTTGGATAATTAAGTAGTTTGTAATTTGCCAGAAAATCAAGCACATGTAACGAAAGCTAAAATAAGAAATGGACATAAAAGCAAACATGAAAAGAAACGGCTTTGGTTTTTTTTTCTTAAAAAGTGACTGAGTTCCTGTACTCTACTAAAAATGAAATTGGGCTGTGACTTTTAGTTAGGTAATGAGACATTTGTTAGAGAGTTAACTTTAAAAAGTAAAACAAACAAAACCGGATATCGTATTCTTAAATGTCACAATTTATTTTTATTTTTCATGCTTTTGCAAATTTTGGCGAACTTTCCAGATATTTGTACAATTTACAGTTGAAATTTATGAGCGAAAATTATGCATAAAATTTATAGCTGTTCTGTAGATAAATAAAAATCATTTTAAGTTAAAGATTGTTATATTATATTTAGCTTTTATTTATTAATTTTATTATTATCTTCACTTTTTTAAATAAAAAATTTCAACAACTGCAAGAATTAAATTTAAGAAATAAACAAACTATATACAATGTATAACCTCAACGAAATAACGTTATTTTTTTATGATTTTAAAACAGAACGAGATGAAAATTTCATTACCGAAACCGTATTTTTTGATTGTTGAATACACTGACTAAGTGTTTGTAATGATTGACAAGTGCTTTGAGATTTCTAAGTACTTTCTACTGAACTTTTGAAATGATTAAAGGCTTAGGTGAATGTACTTCATGTCAGAGTGTTCAAGGACTTTCAAACTTTGTGTGTGTGTGATTTAATTGAGCGAAAACGGTTTAACGAACTTTTCGAAAAAAAAAAAAAATCCGTTGATCGATGAATAGCTTTTGCGACATCTTGAGATTCTAAGAATGGCAAGTTTGTTCATATTACTAGGAAAATGGAATAAATTTCTTAATGGGTATTTTTCTTATAGCTTTCTTATCACGAAAGCTATAAGAAATTACTCGCGATAAGCTTTCTTATCGCGAGTAATGTAAACGAGCATATTTTTTCTGCAACGTATGCTCCAATCTTTGCCGAGAAACAAGCGGTACATTCCTTCTCCTTCGTTCAGGGCAAATAGGCAAGCATATCTTAAATACTACTTACCGCCTAGCGTATGATTCTAAAAAAAAAAAAAAACATTACTATGACTGCTCAGCATTCATTTTTTATTTTATTTTATTTTATTTATTTATTTTTTTAATCTGGTGTAGTCACCTGATCTATGTGGATTTTCACATGGATATGCGAAACTTGACTTGTAAGCCAATGGTTCGGTGGTGGTCCAGTCTGGGACAGGATCTTTCCCCTCCGCAGTGAGACATGTGTTATGAGAGTGTAATGACCCAGTCAGCCGCCCCGCCTTGCTCAGAGCCACCCGTTTCCGCAAGTTTATATTGTGATCTCATACATTAAGGACACCTATTAGTGGAAAGTGACATCTTAAATCTGTTAAATGCAAATCTGTAAACAGTTTTAAATTTATTATTATAAATGTAAGATATTTCCAGAGTTAATAATGGGAAATGTAAATACATGAACAAAACAAACACAGCAATACATATACGTAAAGTTATGTCATTTCATCATCATCTAGATTTCAATGATGAAAATGGAAATGAGAAGTGCTTTCGCATTTGGAGCAAACTTTTGTTACTTTATTATAATAAACTGCAAAGTACCGATTCCATAATTTAAGGAAGTTTGGGATGAGCTTCTCTATTATAATGCATGCATCGATAGCACCATTTCTCCCACTAGAGAGTTTTTTTTTTGTCATTTGGCCTCTTAAGACTTGGGGGTTCCGTCATATTTTTTTTAAAAAAGAACATTAGGGATTCAATATATTTAGAAGGAATATTACAACTTCATCAATTACGGTAACTCAACCGCATGTGACGAATTTATATAAACCGTCCATCAGTTTCCGATGAATAGAAAACAGCTTCCGAAAGTTCGCATATATGATCTGATAGAAAAGTTCTCGGTGATTTTAAAATGCAATCCGGCATAATATCTTACTGGTCTGGCTGACCGAGTAGATAGCAGTGACGTTCTTCAACTAACAGGTCCTCGATTTGGATCCCACTGCAGGCATGAATGTCTGTGAAAATGCTTTAGATTTTATAGACTTTCAAGTTATCTTGTTGAATTATAATATATTATTGGCGTAATGTTTCTTTTTTTAAACATTTTCTTTTTCCGAAATGAAAAAAAATGATATTTTTCATCTACTTCAAATTATTTTGCACAGATCTTGTAAGTTAATATAGTATCCTTATAAAATTATAATGTGCATACGTTTAAATAATTAATATTATAATATAACATATACTTGGAAATGAAGTTCTTAGGAATGAGATAAATCTATTAATATCTTTTATTTCCCAAAGGAAGTAGTAGGCAAGGGCGTTTATTCCAGGCCGTGTGCCAGCTAACTTTTGAAGGTTGATGGGCAGACAGCCTTTATCATTATTTTCAAATGTCAGCTGGCACACGGATATTAGATTTTCATATGCATCTGGGAAGGAGAATATGGCAGAAAAATGCCTGCATTCGGTAATCCCCAACTCCAAAAGAATATATTATTGTCTGGCATAGGTTCTACGGTCGCTTTTCTTAAAATGGACGATTAAAAACTCGAGTTTTTGTGATATAAACCCTACCTGCCTGTTTTCCAAAGTTGAATTAACTCGGGAATTGGCAGTGAAAGGTACAGAAATCCTTTAGTCGACGACTAGTGGAACTTTCCCTTTTAAATTTTAAAACTTTTGAAATTTGAATATTTTAAAAATATTTCTTAAACTATAGTAGGAAATAATACCTATATTTTTTTCAATAAATAAATAAAGAGATGACATTGCCAACACTACGAAAGTGAAATTCGGACAATAAAATCAAAAAGATAAACAAAGATATGATATAATAAAATATGAGAAAAAAATTATAATTTTTTTAATCAGAAAAAAATAAAAATATTATAAAAATCATTTCATCATAAAATAAATGAAGAATTACGAAGGAATAATGATACTCATTAACAATGATGACAAAAATGTCTGAACAAGTATTTTAATGTAAAACTAATCTGGTAAAGAAGACCGCCATGTTTTTACAGAGGCTGGAAAAGGTCATAATGAATTTGAAACTCCTTAATTTTTTTTTTAACTTTAGTTTTGTATCGGAAGAGATTTAGAATGATAACATCAGTTCGCTTCGATCGTTGTGATAATAATTTTGTTCGGCATGAAGGGACTGCATTTTTAATACTATCTGTTTTGCAATTGTCTAAACCAGTGAATAAGGAAATAAATACGAAGGGAAAATTATAAATACATACTATTTCATATGTTTTTCTGTCTTTTTACAGTTTAAAGTTACTCTTATACATTTAGAAACGTTCGGAAGCAAGAAACAAATTTCACTTCAAAATTTTAATTGTTTCCTTTCTCCCACCTCCTTTAATTCCAGTCACGATCTCACGGCGATAAGAATCTTCGTTTCCTGCTAATAACTGAATAAGAGAACTTTGTACTACTGAATAATGCGGCCAATATTCTAACTCAGGAGTTTAAGCAATTACAGTAAGATGAATTTGTTCGCATCTAATCTTAGATTTCACTTCTGTCTTTTTCCCCCCTCGCTACACCATGGTATAAAGTTTCTGTTCCCTGTGTCCTTGAGTGAACTTACGTGCTCCGAGCTGGGTAGGCTCCTTGTCCCAGAAATGACACGTCCACTGTAATTAAAGAAGGACAAAATTCAGAATCTCTTCATGGCTTAACAGCTTTTCTTTCCTTCAATGTCTTCGCTAAAAGTTCTCAAGGCTACCAACCCTAACAGTTTTTCACCATGTGAGAACATTAGGACATTTCGTATATTAACACAATGCTATATTAGACAAACTTTTTTTACTAGAAAAAAAATGGAAAAGATATTTAAGAAGCACAAATAGGTCCTTTTCACATAACTTTCTACAAGTCATAGGTAGTAGGTGATTTTATCTTCCCCGTCTGAAAGCTTCCACTTAGTCCTCCAACTTACTGGAGGCATAAGATGACGTGTAAAAGTATACTGTGTTTGGTCTCTAGAGTAATGTTTCGGGGCTATCTAATCTTTGCCTAAACGTACTACAGGCTTCCAACTTTCTATGGTTAACATTCAAATTAAAAAAGAAAAGAAAGATTTAAAATGTTATCAACTAATAGAACAGCAATGTGACATTGCTGTTTCATCCGTCCGCAGTATTATCCGGAAAGGATTCGGCGGAATCTATTTCTTGTATTCACAACTTGATATTTAAATATAAGGCTAACTGTGGGTTGCAGCATCCCAAAATAAAATAAACAGGTAAAATGCATTTTGCAAGATACCTCCGAGCCAAATTGTTACGCATATATATTACGATCAAGTCATTTAATACGCAATGAATTCAAATGAAGTTAATTAAACAATTAACTTTTTTAATTAGAAATAGCAGCAGAATCCCCATCGGTTGATCGATTAATTTTACTTTCTAACAAATAAACTAAAAACGTTTTGCCACATGACACAGAGGAGCACCTTTTAACTCTGGAGGAAGAATGGGCTGTGAATAACAAGTTAATAATAAAGAAAATTGGATCTTATTCCGGGTACTATTGGTAAGGCGCGACTTTAACTACATTGCTCTGCAGCAAGGAAGAGAAGCCGCGCTAACTACATGTGTTTATAATTCCTTTGTGTCCACTTGGCAGACAGCTATTTATATCATCTGCAGCAACCCTATCATGAGAAGTTGGATTTACTACCAACAGAGCCGGAAGTGACTAATCCTTTGAAACTAATCTCTATTGATGGCAAATTTGTATTCAGGAAGAAGAAGGAGGTTCATATTTTCTTCTTTGGTGTGTTGGGTTAGGTCATGAACTAATTAATTGAAAACCGTCCAAATATAAACGAAGAGGTGAAAGAGAGAGAGAGAGAGAGAGAGAGAGAGAGAGAGAGAGAGAGAGAGAGAGAGAGAGAAGTAAAGCTGAGACTGCATGGCATGTTAAATAAATTATATTGTCTAATACAGCGTTAACAAGGGATGTAGTAAAAGTCCAGGCACGCACACTTTGAATACTTTGCCTAGCGATTTTGCAGATACTTTTTTGATACTTACATAAACAAGTGTAATCCGATCGGAAGAAGAAATGCTTTGACCATTACAGCTTATTAGGAATATAGAAGTCTGTTAAATGAAGTAATAGCATTTCACAGTTTAATAAAAGATCCTGTTGTTTATCTTCGCCATTACAGACAGTTAGAAACACATTTAAAAGGTATGTCTTTTTTATGTTCATTATATATGAGTATATTGCTGTTGCTGCTTATACCGGAATTTCAGGTGAGTATTTAAATTTCAACGGTTAAAACAATAATGCCAGCTAAGGAGCCGCTTCTAAACAACAGCTACCTTTCCTGCATTCTTAGAATTTTGCCCATTTTGTTTTTAAATTTGTGGTCTTTTAAGGAAGTGTGTAAACCAGTAAGCGACTGATCCAATTGTTATGAGATTATCAGTAGATCTTGAGTAGTGAGTATATTTCAGATGGGATCAAAATCATTTGAACTTTGGAAATGGTCTGCAAAGGAGAGGGAGAAGAAAGAGCTGCTTTTCTTTCATATTTTCAACGTGTGCTGGCTTTTTTCATTAATTGGATTAATTTCTGCAGGCTGTTTTTCCTGTAGGCTCTGTGAATAACATTGGCGAATTAATAACATTTAACCTAACACTGGAGTTGTAATCAGGTTTAGCTTATAATTCTTGTGTAATCGTGTAATTATAGCATATTTAATTAGAATCATTGTAGCCACTCCTGATAGCCAAATATGAAATCTAAACAGTGTACCAAGGCAGTTAGTTATAGAGCCTTCTCCGTAGTTCAGTCGTTAACGATGATGGCCTTTTGGTTGGAAATATCTGGATATAATTCCTGCCGCAGGACAAGAGGAACCTTTGCAAGGATTTTAAAGTAAAAGGCGAGTTAATTTTAATCACATACCAGAATGGATGTGTGTTTCTGACTGAAATTGGAGATTTTCTTGGAGCAAACAGGTCCCATGAACACATATCTATAGAAAAAATACACAGTACTTGATAATGTCTGCATGGCTAATACGTATGTGGATAGAATGATCACTCGTGCTAACAAAACAACAACAACAACAAAAAAAAAACACGTTTCTACAAACAAGAATTACCAAAAGGTGGAGTAAGTATTGTCGATTTGTTGGAACTTTGCCAGGCCATTCGGTACTGTCCAACTTTTGGCAACTTTGTATGCATAGGCTCTACATCTCATTCTGTCTCTTGTCTGTTGTGCAATTCTGTCGCCATATTCTTCTTCTCATTTTCATGCACTGAACGCTAACATAATTGCTTTTTCCAATTATTCATCTGTTTGCATAATATATGTTCAAAGTACATTAACCACTGCTTAGCATTCTGTCTTTATGTTCTCTAAACATTCGTGTCATTCTTAGTCATTCTCGGTGTCCAATGGATTGTTAAGTCTCCTCCACGTTTATAATTCAAATGAATCAATTCGCTTTCTGTCTTCCTCCTTAATGACCCATATATATCACCATCAGAAAAACCATTGCTTTGATAATTCTAACTTTCGTGGCCTAGTAACATCTCTTTCATTCTAAAGACAGCCACTTTCTCTCTCTGCATAGACATCCTCATAATTTCATCTTCATATTACCCATCATTTCTTATTCTCGACCCAAGTGAAACATTAATTTCAGCCACATCTATTTTATATCCTTCGATTATAAGTTCCTCTAAACTATCAGAAGCTATCAATTCTGTTTTAATGATATTTAAATTACCCCTGGCGCTTTAGTTTTCTCTCTTAACTTTCTTCCATGCGGGCTGTGCATATCTCAAATTATTTTTCTCTCTTAATTCCTGCTAAACCTTTATATAAATAAGCCATTCTCTTAGCAAATTCACAATATATTCCCTGCCTCATCCTTTTCTCCGTTCGGACATGGTCTTTTTTCTAAACACTGTTTTTTTCTGAAGCTTCTTGGCTGCAGTTCTCTGACTAAAAGAATTACATGCTCAGGTAATTATTTTAGTTCCCATTGCTTATATTCCACAGTCTATTATCAATGCAGTTATTTATTTATTCGTATGGAGTTTCCTTCCCCGTCCCTATTGGGGAGAGTCGAGCCCCCTCATGGGGGATTAAGTATTTATGGCTGTAGATCGGTGTGTGTGTTCACAGGGCCGGTTTGCGGGATGAAAAACGCCAGATAAACTGGCGGAAAAAACCCTACTACCCGCACCCAGGATCGGCTAACTTGGCTATGGCTGAAGAAGATCCTAAAATTCCTCACGTCTTCGACGGGAATCGAACCTGGGACACTCCTTCACCAGTCATATGGTTGCGAAGCGCACAGCCACTAGGCTAACCGCGCGGATATTAATGCAGTCAAATACTTTCTTATAACCGATGAAACATAGGAGTATTTCCTTTTGCTATTTTCTTGTTCTTTCCATAATGCATGGTTCTTCTACCTCTCTTAAAACCTGCTTGTTTTTCTAGCGTTCTCTTCTCACATATTCCAGCCTTTTTTCTGGTTACTTTCAACATTACTCGTGTTTTTCATATACAAGTAAAAATATAGTTCGTTCTTGGCTTTTAGACAACAGTGTACTTTAGAAACGGTAAATACAGAAATCAGTTGTTGGACTTGACTTTGTTATTGGGACTGTAATGACTACTGATGTTTTCAAATCCCTAGGTCAGCATATTTTCTTGAAACTCTGTTCACAGATTTCAGTTAATATGATATATTCACTGCTTCTTTGGGAAAGAAGCAGTGAATATATCATATGCACTTACTTTTTTGGGAAAGAAGCAGGGAATAATATCACTGGAACTAGGTCAGCTCCAGGAGATTTTCCTTTTGGCAGTTTTTCTCTTTGCTTATATCATTCACCTTATCTTTCATTATCATATGTACTTCAACGAATTTAATTTTCCTTCAATGCCAGTAATTTTCTTAAGCATTTTAATACTCTATCCATCTTTTTTGTCACTTCTTTTCCCATTAAACTTTCCACAAAATACTTCTTATTACTCCCAATTTTGGGATAAACTTTCCTATAACTTTTCTTTCTAAACATAACTCGTTCTTCCTGTGCAAGGAAACTGAAGGGAATTGTTCAGATGTTTATCTTTCCAAAGCTATCTTTCGAAAAATCAGCATTCGGCTGTTTAATCTTTTCTTTGTTTTTTTTCCCCCGAAGTTTCATATTTCTTCTTTCTTCTGATATTTGAATAGTCTCTTCTGAAAAACAATTTTAGGATGAATTATAAAATTCATAGTCTATATTTAAGTTGTCAGTCAGCAGTTATAATTGAAGGAAATACAGGAAGGTGGTTTGATGTAAAATCAGGGGTAAGACAAGGATGCACATTATCCGCACTCCTATTCAACATCTATATGGATTACATTATGAAAGAAAGTGGCATCAAGCCTGATATTAGAATTGGAGATATCAAACTTGGCATTTGGCTTTATGCCGATGATATTGCACTCCCAAACACATCTAGTGCAAGTCTCCAGAATTCACTAACTAAACTGAACAACAGCTGTAATAAATTTATCATGAGAATTAGCAATAAAAACAAAACCATGAAAACAGGAAGGAGCGTAGAAAACTTCAGCTGCATTCTGAATGAAGATCCTGTAGAACAAGTAAAATATTTCAGCTATTTAGTGAAGTGGTGGTGGGTAGCCAGCTGAATAAATTGATATGGAATAAGAGAGAAAATAACCAAAACACCAAACTCGCAGTATACAAAACATTGTTTAAACCAATTTTAAGTTAAGTTATGTATCTGAGAACGGATGGCATCAATAGAAGAATCATATGAAAAAAAAAAAATGAAGATATTATAAAATAAGTTAAGGGGATAATAAATCCCGTATTATTTTACAGCCGAATACGAAACTCGGAGATCGAAATCCATCAAAATCTACGAGTTTCATGGCGAAGAACTATCGGCGAGTCCAAGCGTAAGTCATCACTTGGGTAGTACAATACCACGGCAACTCGTGTCAAAGGTGGAGCAAGCTCCACTATACTTAATATTTTCTCATAATGTAAAATGCGGCTCCTAGGAGATATATTACTGCTTTACATTATGAGGAGAGGTCACTACCCAGACCAGTTTCGACCTTTATTGAGGTCTCATCATATTAAGGATAGTGACGGATCTTGCTCCACCTTTGACACGAGTTGCCATAGTGTGGTACTATCCAAGTGATGACTTGCCGATGGTTCTTCGGCATGAAACGCTTAGATTTCGATCTCCGAGTTTCGTATCCGGCTGTAAAATAATACGGGATTTATTATCCCCTTAACTTAATTTATGTCGCCGAAAAAAATAGCTTATTAGCATTCAAGAATATATATAGCCACTTAAATAGAATGGGTGGAGTAAGGTTAGCAAAACAGCTAACCTTACTCCACTTGATGCTAAGATGGCAGGAAAGAGATCCAGAGGAAGACAAAGGTCTAGGTGGAATGATTCGGTCAGAAATTCTTTAGAAGCACGAAACGTTAGATATGACAATATTGGAGTGATCACATGTAATAGACAAATTCGGAGGATTTTGTTGATAGGAGATTAATAATTATGTAAACTTAATCATGTGCTGTCCTAGTCACATGAACACCACTTCGGGTACATGTACGGAAATTGATGATAATAATTATATGATTTAAATCAAATCTGATGCAGTTTCTTTCTTTCTTCTTAGCCCTGAATTCCAAATTAATTTCAGAAATCAGTAATTCATTATCTATTCCACAGCCTGCACCGTGTAGGATCTTTAATGCTTTCACAGCACTTTTCCACTTTCTGCTGCCAAAAACATAATCTGATTTCTGTATTTACCGGTTCGTGAAGTACACTGGTGTCCAAAAGTTAAGCACGAACTACACTTTTACCTGTATATGAAAAAATCACCACGACTACAGCCAAATGTGGACATAAATTCATTGCTAGCATACTAATAAATTATCTTACACAAAAATGTGTCATACATTTCGTGAAAATTCAATTTCAATACGTTTTTGGCAAAAGTTACAAATTTAAGGAATGAATGTACAGTATTTACAGAAAACTATGTGGAGAGATATTTCAGTATGGAATATGCCCACCCCCGAATCGCGATGCAGATCTCACAACACGCTGAACAAAGTGGCCACTCCTCCTACTCCTACAAGGAGGAGGCCTTGTTTGCTTTCTAGATGGGAATTTCGAGCAGCAATGCATCTCCCTATTGAATACTAAACGTGTTCTATGGGGTAAAGATGTAGTGAGCGTGCTGGCCACTCCGCATAGTTTTCTGTAAATACTGTACATTCATTCCTTAAATTTGTAACTTTTGCCAAAAACGTGAAGTACACTGGTGTCCAAAAGTTAAGCACGAACTACACTTTTACCTGTATATGAAAAAATCACCACGACTACAGCCAAATGTGGACATAAATTCATTGCTAGCATACTAATAAATTATCTTACACAAAAATGTGTCATACATTTCGTGAAAATTCAATTTCAATACGTTTTTGGCAAAAGTTACAAATTTAAGGAATGAATGTACAGTATTTACAGAAAACTATGCGGAGATATATTTCAGTATGAAATATGCCCACCCCCGAATCGCGATGCAGATCTCACAACACGCTGAACAAAGTGGCCACTCCTCCTACTCCTACAAGGAGGAGGCCTTGTTTGCTTTCTAGATGGGAATCTCGAGCAGCAATGCATCTCCCTATTGAATACTATACGTGTTGTATGGGGTAAAGATGTAGTGAGCGTGCTGGCCACTCGATTAGATTAACATCCTCGGTCTCCAGAAGTATCTTTACTGCTCGTGTACGATGTGGAGTGACGCTGCCATCCATAAAAATGAATTGTTCATCTGCAGCACCACGGAACAACCAAACATTACGTTGAAGAACTTCGTTGCAATATTGTTCACCAGTCATTGTCCCTTTTTAAAGCACTTGTAGCTCGATGCGTCGATTAAGCATAATGCTTCCCCACATCATGATCCAGCACCGCCATATCCATTCCTGTCAAGAATATTTTCGCAATGGTAAGAAGTAACACTTTCAACCCAGATCAAATGTTGCCTAGAAAAACGACTCTCATCTGTAAAGCCCATTGGTCCGATTTTTATGAATTCAACACCACCGAAAACGTGCTCTACGATAAGCTATGAATGAAGGGACGCAGACTACAGAGCATATAGGCATACTTGTCAAAGACGTCTTGCCACAGTTTGCGATATATTCACGTACCTGTGCTTGAATGGAGCCGACTTGCAAGCTGACCTGCCGTAGCTCTTCGGTTACGTTTTGCTATTATACCAAAAATCTGTCTTCATGCGCCGTTGTACTGCGAGGCGACTTCTTAGCAAACGCTGGAACACATTCCATTGGTTCGGAATGCTGCCCGACGTTACACTTAACTCTCCTATTCTTTTAGTGAAATAGTGGTCAAAGGAATAACCTTTTGAAAGGTATTGTATGTTTAGGCACTTTGAATTTCAGAAGGCAGAGGACAGTTATCGGGAAGACATTCATTTAGTATAGTTGGTATCTGTTGTGGCAGGTACTTTAGATGCCGTGTGATGATCGTTCTGTGAGAGCCTCAGGACATGTTGTTTTAAGGATACTTGCGACATAAGACTGAATGATATAATCACGTAATCACAAGAAAGATATTTATTTAACCAAATATTTCGGTCTGGAAATAGCAGACCATCGTCGGTGGTATTACAAGAACAGTTTAAAAAATATACAAGCTAGAATACTAACAATAGATCGTTGAAATTAGAACATGCCGCGTGATGTTATATCACTAAGTATGAAACGAAATATTTTGAAGTAGAAACATGATTGAATTTGCTATTAAAAAAAAAAAAAAAAAAAAAAAAAAAAAAATTAATGAGTAATCTTGATTAGGCTTTCCCAGATTTTTGATATAGATATGCAGTCATTACGATTCAGGTTGGGATGATGGAGCAAGGCCTCCACGCTTTCCTTGAACAAACGTTCGAACCTATAACGGGATCTATGTAAGAGGCGCGTTTTGGACCAAAGGATGCTGTGGTCAGTTTCAATCCCGTGTTGAGCCAAACCAGACTTTTCAGGTTTATTGTGAAGAATGGATGATTGATGTTCTTGGATTCTTTTTTCAAGAGAACGTCCAGTCTGTCCAAAGTAAGAGAGATCACAGTTGCAAGGAATTTGATAAACTCCAGGAAGAGATAAAGTTGAGCGTTTGTCTTTAGGAGAAGGAAAATGAGAAGACAATTTGTTAATAGGAGAATACGTAGCTGTTAAATCATATTTCTTCAAAATTCTTGCGATAGGTTCTGAAATACCGGAGATATAAGGAATAGGTACTCGACGTATTGAATCTTTGTTGTTTTGTGGAGGATTATAAGATGTAAGAAGACGTTGAATACTTTTTTCAGAAAAGCCATTGAGTTTCATGTGTTGCTGGATAGTAGAAAGTTCTTTCTGTAGATAATCAAAAGTAGAACAATTAGTTTTGGCTCTTTTGATGAGACATTTTATAATTCCTGTTTTTTGACATGGATGATGGGCTGATTCTTTCAGAATATAACGACCTGTGAATGTTGGTTTCCTGTATACTGTAGTTGTAAGAATATTTGAAGATGATCGGATGAGGAGAACGTCTAAAAAAGATAACTGGTTGTTTTCTTCTAATTCCATAGTAAACTTTATGCGATGATGTAAGGAATTAATACTGTTTAAAAAGGAAGATGAGAAAGCTGGAGAAAGAGGACTTGGGAAGTCCTCTTTCTCCAGCTTTAGCCAACTTTTATTTAGAACATTTAGAAAAAGTCCTCTTCACATCTAGTTTCCCTCTACCATCTTTTTGGGTAAGATATATAGATGACATATTTGCTATTTGGCCTCACAGTAAAAACACTTTATCTTCCTTTTTAAACAGTATTAATTCCTTACATCATCGCATAAAGTTTACTATGGAATTAGAAGAAAACAACCAGTTATCTTTTTTAGACGTTCTCCTCATCCGATCATCTTCAAATATTCTTACAACTACAGTATACAGGAAACCAACATTCACAGGTCGTTATATTCTGAAAGAATCAGCCCATCATCCATGTCAAAAAACAGGAATTATAAAATGTCTCATCAAAAGAGCCAAAACTAATTGTTCTACTTTTGATTATCTACAGAAAGAACTTTCTACTATCCAGCAACACATGAAACTCAATGGCTTTTCTGAAAAAAGTATTCAACGTCTTCTTACATCTTATAATCCTCCACAAAACAACAAAGATTCAATACGTCGAGTACCTATTCCTTATATCTCCGGTATTTCAGAACCTATCGCAAGAATTTTGAAGAAATATGATTTAACAGCTACGTATTCTCCTATTAACAAATTGTCTTCTCATTTTCCTTCTCCTAAAGACAAACGCTCAACTTTATCTCTTCCTGGAGTTTATCAAATTCCTTGCAACTGTGATCTCTCTTACTTTGGACAGACTGGACGTTCTCTTGAAAAAAGAATCCAAGAACATCAATCATCCATTCTTCACAATAAACCTGAAAAGTCTGGTTTGGCTCAGCACGGGATTGAAACTGACCACAGCATCCTTTGGTCCAAAACGCGCCTCTTACATAGATCCCGTTATAGGTTCGAACGTTTGTTCAAGGAAAGCGTGGAGGCCTTGCTCCATCATCCCAACCTGAATCGTAATGACTGCATATCTATATCAAAAATCTGGGAAAGCCTAATCAAGATTACTCATTAATTTTTTTTTTTATTTTTTATTTTTTTAATAGCAAATTCAATCATGTTTCTACTTCAAAATATTTCGTTTCATACTTAGTGATATAACATCACGCGGCATGTTCTAATTTCAACGATCTATTGTTAGTATTCTAGCTTGTATATTTTTTAAACTGTTCTTGTAATACCACCGACGATGGTCTGCTATTTCCAGACCGAAATATTTGGTTAAATAAATATCTTTCTTGTGATTACGTGATTATATCATTCAGCCTCAGGACATTTTGCTCTTGATGCGATGACGTTGATTTTATATTTCTCTGCATCGAAATAAATGCTAACTATAGTTGCTTAAAATTAGAAAATTCACACAACTTATATTTCTTACTTGATAATCTCATTTCCAGTCACTGTAAATCAGTGTTTTGTAATGTTTTTTTGCTTCAGTATATTTTACTCCATCTGTCATCAGCGTCAGTTCAAATTCTTTAACAATTAAAGCAAATTTAATTAAAGCAAATATATTCGCTTTTATTATTAAAAAATGAACGCTATGTGTTATCTTATGAAATTTAAGGCTATTAAGCTGCCGTGATAATTTCGCTCTTCTTCTATTACTGGGTGTGTGTGTATTATCCGATTTGTGGAATTATACGATTAAATTTTAGAATTTCAGTTATCGAGTTATGCAATTTAACACCGCTTCTTCCGTTCTCCAAGAAGGCAATTATCATTATGGAAAAATATTAAACAGCGCATATCATTGCTTACTATATCTCATTTTACATTTCAGTAATATCATCAAGCATATTTGACAAAGTGACCTATTATCAGCTACTTAAAATGCTGTAAAGTTAATGATATGTATTATTTAAAATTTCTTTTTTTTATTTTTATTTTTAATCCTGAGCTATTTTGCTGTGGATTTTTAGATTATTCATTAATCAGAATATCCTTTTAAAATATGCACGAGTATACAACCAGCTTCACTTAAAATGAATTCCTTTTTATTGAATAAGGAAGTTATTTTAGATATAAAATTCTATACTACCATTTAGTATGTAGCAAATATACTAAAAACATATAAATATAAAAAAATTATTTTCTTTCTGTATCTAACCAGGTTTAGCGTATCCCGCGCAACATTAAACCCAACACATCTCGAGTACATTCTTCCATCTGGGGGTCACTAACACAGTTTCTCACTGCACATGCAACTGGAGAATAGAGATCATTCCACCCAGCTGCTTGTCTCAGTCGGAATGAAACTGAGCCCAAGAAAAGAGATAAAAAACTCCTACATGTTCCTTCCTCTGCTCTGTAAGGCATGATTAATTGAGCCAGCGTGGCCAGATGAGCAGGAATCACCGGCCACCTGTCATTCCCTCCACCAACTTCGCTGAAACTCGAGTTCAATCAAAAAAATAGTCTAAACTTTTTAAAATAAAAGGAGTGATAACATTTACATTACTAATGTTCGAAACTTACCAATGTGACTCCTCTTTCTCTTGATGGTGCAGTTTAAATAAATGAAATTTCACTTTCAAAATGTCAAAATGAATTCGTTTTTGATTTGATTTGAAAAAAAGTTGATTTTTTTCAAATAAGCTAACTAAAAACATGATAAAATAATTTAGAAAATTGCTGATTTCTAGCAGAATCCAGTTATTTATTTAACTTAATGATTTCTTTTAACTTTAATAACACATAAAAAATACGTTAAACCAATAAGTTAAACTTGTGAAAGGCATATGGTTGCCATATGCCTGTGAAAGGAGTGTCCTGGGTTCGATTCCCGTCGCCGACGTGAGGAGCTTAAGGATCTTTCTCAGACATAGAAACGTTAGACGGTCTTGGGCGTGGACAGTAAGGTTTTCTCCCCAGTTTATCTGGGGTTTTCCTACCGCAAGCAGACAAACCGGCCCTGTAACCACACACAGCTACAGTCATAGAATATACCGGAGGCATAGAGCTAGTCACCCTATCCTAGGGACGAGTACGCCTTATAAGGACTTAAGATAGCTCTGTAACAGGCCAGTAGGCCTAACACGTAGAAGGAAGAAGAAGAGGAATAAGTTAAAGGAAATCATAAGTTAAATCAATAACTAGATTCTGCTTGAAGTCATAAATTTTCTAAATTATTTTATCATGTTTTTAAGTTAGCTTCTTATTTGAAAAAAAATCAAATTTTAGGACTACTTTTTTCATTATCTTCCTCATCCCTAAATTTCTTTTCCTCTTTCACAATCTGACATTTGTGAGAGAGGAAAGAGATATAGCATTCAACCTCTTCATCTTTACTTGTCTGGTAGTATGCATGATATTATCAGATATATTTCCGGGATCGGATAGCAGAGTGGATAGTGTAACCTCTCTCTCTATCTCTCTCTCTCTCTCTCTCTCTCTCTCTCTCTCTCTCTCTCTCCAATGAACTGACTGCGGAAGAATCCCGTTATAGATATGAATGGTTGTGATTGTCCTTAGGTTTGGAATGAATTTCATCGTGGGTCAATGGTGAGATCGCTGACCCGCTTATTGAAGGCTCAAAGAGTGGCATAAAACGTTCCATATTTGGTATCTTAGGTAAAGACACATAAAATATTAACTAAAATAAAAAAAAAAATCCTTACCCCAATCATTGTACTAATGTACTATAGGCTATAACCTTCCGTGGTTGGAGTAACAAAAAATGTTTCTTTATGATATTCTTAAACTTACTTTTCTTAAAGTTTCAGCATGTACATTTTTAGATGGCATCTACTTTATCATCTTTATTGAAATAAAGGCAGTTTTTAATTCTTTGAGTAGTGCCTCCGCAGCACAGAAGGAGGGATATAGTGATATAAGTCATTTGGTAATAAACGGTCTGAGTTCGATTGTTTGTTCGAATGTCACATTAGTAATTATTTTAATTACTAATTATTTTAATCACTAGTTCGAATGTCACATTAGTAATTATTTTAATTACTAATGTTGTGACGCCAATTGAAATGTTGTTTTTTTTATTTTATTTACTTATTTCTTTTAACCCTAAAGTGAATTAGCATATTTTATATTAGAGTAATCTCAGTGATAAGAAACCTAGATCTCTGCAAAAGTTGCTAAGGTAATCCTAGAATAAGGGACTAGCATTTCGGAAATCTGGTCCAGGGGAGGGATGAAAAAATCGGACTCTAAATACAATAACGAACAAATCAAGTCTTTTTTTTTTTGAGAAGAAGAAGAACGCATTTAGAAACTATTTAATTCATATTTGTGGACATTTCTTAGTGTATACTGCGTTTTACAGAAAATAACCGAAAAAGATCTCCGTAAGGATATTCAAAACAGAATCTAAAAATCCTTGTATTTTATGTTGGTGTTGTCTGTTAATAGTTTACTTTAGATCAGTTCCGGGAGCCGTTTCTCTCTTCTTTTATCTTTCTTATGACCATCGAAACTGTTTGGAACTGTTTTATATAAAAAAAAGGAGCTATAAAACGCTACTACAAAATAGTTATTTTGTGCATTCTTCTAAGAACCAACATTAAATGGAAATTCGTTTTTCTAAATAAATATATATGCAATATCCCAAGTTAGCAATTTGCAAGGACAATAACACACAATAGATTCATGCACCAAACAACAATATATTCAACGCTTATGTATATTTCAATCTGTTTGATGATGGCGACCTCTACAGTCTGGGAGATTTTACTAACTGCTTTACTTAATGTATTACAGAATTACAAAAATCAGAGTCGAATTCTATCTAAATTTCTTTAAAATAGATTCGTTCATGAATTTTAATGCTTTCTATTGTTTCTAAATACACCTGAAGACCTTTTGGAAGTAATGGAAAATTCGTTCGCATGAGAGTAAATATGCTCGTGTAACATCATCTGTAATGTATTAGAAAACTTATTTAATATGAGGTATGCAAATGCTATTTTTGTTACTGTTTTATATTGCATAATAACAACATTATGAGAAGAAAAGACTGTACAAAGTGGGTGATATTTGCAAATTATTTTCTTATTTTAGAGTAAAAGAAATTACAGGAGAGTAAAATTTAGATAGAAATGCCAGCCGATTAACTTTCACAATGAATTCATAGCTCGGCAATTGATTTCTATTTTTAATAACGCTAAATGCCGTGATATAATGGTTATTGAGATAACTCTCGGTATCCATCACTCTGATATTTCTACCGGTATTCTTTCCTAAAATATTCCAGTATCTTATGATAAATCAGTCTATTTTATACAATCTGCGCAGTTTAATTGAAAAATGAGATGAAGGGAAACTATTTAGACTTTGTTTATTTTCTTGAAAGATTGAGAGACTGGGAATGAAAAAGAGCGCTCGTAAGCATGATACTGGAACGCGTCTACCACGCATTGCTTCAACCGATTCTTCCAAGAAGATGCATCTTTTATCTTACTTAAAAAAAAAAAAAAAAAAACGAAGAGCCTCTATTAACCGAGACATTTGTTATTTCTCTCTCTCTCTCTCTTATTTTCCCGACTTCAGGTGGGAAAAAAAAATCTAAGAATTAATTTTGACAAAACTAAAGCAAATATCATCACATCTACGTGACCCATTGGTTCCCGAATTTAAAGCATCAGTTGCATGATCCTCATAATTCATTAAAATTGTCCCGAAAGGTCCAATATTTTGACAGATCCTAAGTGAATAAATGAAGTCAGCAAACATTACTTTACATTACGATTTGAATGGAGAAGGATGTCGCTGCTTGGTGAGACACTCATCTTTTTAATGGGAGACTTGAAATAACTTGTTTTAAATATTTGGGCTCTAGAGTAGGGACAAGACTCACGGATCATCTAAACCTAACTGTCCACTGTAGCAATGTATAACAGGTTTCCGACTAGTGGTGGGAGGTAGGCACATAAGTGATTATGATGTGCCCTGCACGATTACTTGAAGGGGATGACGGTGGAGCTCAAACAGTTTTGTGCTGTCTATTCCCATATTTGGCTGCGGCAAACCGATAATGCATCTAATTTTTCCAAGAGATGCAGCAGCAACACTATTAAAAGTATTAATAAACAAAGTAAACAAAATAATAATTAACCATCTAGTCATAGTGTAACTTAAGTTTATGAAAAGTTATGATACTTGGATGTGAGGGATCACGGCTTAACATTTAATACAATAATTTATTAAGTACTTTTATGAAATCAAGTCCTAGTAACAAGTTTGCTGCGTTAAATTTGCTGTTATATAATTCCTTCATACAGTGCAGAAGTTATTTGAATAAATGTATTTAAGATGTTTAAAACGCTGCCACGCGAAGAACTTTAGACAGTAAAGCAAGCTCAACCATCCCAATAAATAGTAGTTTTATTTTTAAATTATATTTACATTTCATCATTTAAAGATTGCATTTTTAAATTATTTATAGTAACCTTAATAAGATTTAAACTTGATCCGAAATACGACAGCCTATAATTTTATGTAATTTTTGTGTCTTATTTATATACTGTATATCTTTATAAAACCATAGTCTTAAAATGTATTAGTTAATTAAATTTAGATAAATGAAATGCATGTTAAAGTAGTTCATTATTTGTCAAAAAAAATACTAAAAAATACTATGTCTAAAATATGGAACAGAGGGGGTGCCGCTACATAGACTTTGCGAATTACTTTGTTAATTTATGGAAGAGGAGATGATACAAATCTAAGGGCTGATGCTTGAATTAAATGTATTTCAATTTTTGTGCATTGATTCTGAATTCCATTACAGCGCATTCCCTACACCAGATATGCTAATACGGCCCAATGAAAAATCAGATACAGTTTATGTGCCATTATTTGGGTTGAGTTCATTCCGATACATCCCGGAAAGGTGTCATTCTTGTGTTTCCACCAGGCATACACACTTGCCTACCAGATCTGGAATACTATGCTTTATGGACCAGTCTAGATGTTTTTTAATTCACCTATAATCACGATTTCCTCGATATCTGGCTTATCTATGCCTCTCATAAAAGCCGAGGCCATACAGCTCTTTGCGTAGTGTCGTATTACTACGAATTTAAATCGCGTAGACTTGAAATTCGTACATGAGCGTTCCGACATTGGACTCAAAGATTTCCGTACCACTCTTTCGAGCACTTTGGTTCCTTGGTGTGAGCTCCCTGAGGTAGTAGCACCATCATATTACTACCTGTTGATGATGTTATCTACAGCTGTTTTGGGGTGAGCAGTGTTTTACTTCACAAAGGCAGGGCAGGACCCGGATATGGTGCTAGGCCTTTTTCAAAATTCGAAAGTTCTCTACACACCGCATAGAAATATACAATCGACTAAGGATATATTTGTTTGCCTAATTTAGCCCAATTAGAAGATACGGGATCAACACAGGAATATACAAGTTGCTATTCAAACAGAGGATGTACCAATACTTATTTCAAAAGAGTGTATAAATTCAAAAATTGATTTTCGGAAAGTCAGTAATAACTGATTTATATTGTTTAGAATTATCTTCATGGTGCTATGTTTGTCAACCCGTGTTCTCAGGCTTTTTTGTCTGATTAAACCTAATTTTATAAGAAAAATCGCTCAGCACCGGACGGATATCCCCGTCTTGGTTGAAAAGGCTTAGAGAAAGTGCGTCCTGTACTTCAATTCAAACCTTATCAACTGGTGGCTTTATGTAGTCTATCTGGTGGTGCACACCAGAAAGGTGTCATTCTTGTGAATACTTGTTTATTCATTTATCAAAAACATTTTGATTTATCTAACTCGTTTTCATCGTTTTCCTTTATTTTAGTTATATATACAGTATATAAAAACTATTAGTAAATACCATTTAACCGTATCTATAGAAACGAAATCACCTTCTATACAGTTCTCCTGCTACTGCAGAGTAAACAGATTCTAGTTATACTTTCCATAAAGGACTCCGCTAAAATATAATGTTGCCGAATTGAGCACAACGATAAAATTAAAAACAAACCTATATATCATTAACAACTCATAATAATCAGTGGTTTGAATATTTGATAAATGTTGTGAAGTTCTCAAATTTATGATTACGGGGGAAAGTGGGGGCGGAAAATTTAAATTGTCGACGATACAAATGAATTTTGTCCTAAATTTCCGGTGTTATTAATGAATCTAATTTCATTCACGAATTACAAAAAAAAAAAGATGTGGGTGTGCTCCCACGATTTAATAACCTGCCACAGTTAATAAGGGGCGTTCATTCCGTTTGGGGTTGACCAGCTTGATTTACAACTTATGTTTATTCATCACTGCACTGTTTTAATTCAAATAACGTATGCAAAAAGGATTTTCCTTTTGAATACTGATCATCACACATGTGTTTGCACAGATGGGTCAGGAGCCAGGCCAGACCTCCAGGGAAACGTATCCACGCACTCTTGTTCCCTCCCTCTTCAAGGGCGAAGGAACAGCAGCAGTGCATTGCACAGACAAGAAGCTAAGTGACACATGACAACAGAATTGCCGACTGTGCGAAGATAATACATTCATACCACGCTTTCGCTTTTTGTACTGAATAAATGAAAAAGATGAAACTGAAGAAGAGCAGAAAATTTGGAAAAGATCGAAACAGGACATGTCGTGTAAATTTCAGTAACTGTAATGCTTAATCGACTGCAGTATATTAAAAATTGCGTAGCAGTCGTTGTAGTTATATAATAGCGGATTTTTTCCAAAAGTCATTCGCTTCTTTTCATAAATCGTAACAATGTCGAGGTTGCGAGATAATGCACAAGCAGGACTATGTTGCCATCTTAACTAATGTATATTAGTTTGTCTTTAAAGCGGATGTTGAGGTAGACACATAATATTCAGAATATTACTAATATAAATAAATGAGTATTTATTCAACCACCGCCGGCGTGGTTAGCAGTGTGGTAACGTATCCACTGCTCAACTAATGGGCTCCGTGGGCCCATTAGTTGGGCAATGCTAAGGGAGTTTGCTACTTTACCACGTCTTCTTTTAGCAGAGACTCATTTTGCTTCCCCCCCCCCCCTTACAAGTGTGAATCTTGCCCACAAATATTTGTAAATCTCTCGTACATTAGTACTGTGGGCAGACTTGGGGCTAGATAATGCTGGAACATTGATATAGATGCTATGCATAAAGCTTTTTTCATATTTCAAGGTCTTCAATAAGCCTCACACGGCGAGATAGACTTTAAATAATGACATACCTATCTACTTAACCAACTAACGTTTCAAGCCTTTGAGTGTGGATAAATTGGTACATAGCGGTTTGATAAAGAGTGCTCTGTGGTCAT
This sequence comes from Typopeltis vanoorti, assembly GCF_054136105.1. Classification (NCBI taxonomy): domain Eukaryota; kingdom Metazoa; phylum Arthropoda; class Arachnida; order Uropygi; family Thelyphonidae; genus Typopeltis; species Typopeltis vanoorti. Next base: position 40,843,995 of record NC_143555.1, read on the forward strand.
TTAAGTCATTCCGTGTTTTGTGTGTGTTAGAATGCGATATACGTCGTCAGCACTAGGCATCAACGAGAAGTAAAGCATAGAGATGCAGTTAGAAACGCACTAGAATAACAATGAGTTTACATGTTACTAAAACAATGTGAATATAAACCATCACGTAGCGCTGTTAAGATATCCCTATAAGAAACATGTATTTTAGTTTACAATATTTTATTATGGATAAATCTATCTGATGTTAAAAATCAGCGACTGCATTTATATTAAAACCCGAAAAACCAAGGTGTTGTTTTCATTTTCTTATTAAAATAACTTAAAATTATATAAAAAAAATTTCGGGAGCACAGTCTCCACTAACACCTTACTTTACTCTTCATTGGATTTAAAAAAAAAAAATTTTTTTTAACAAAAATAAAGTTTAATGCGAAGGAAGATTGTCAAGGCTTCTGGCAGAAAAATACGTCGGCTCGCTCACTTATAATCATCATGCATTAGTGGAGTTGAAGAAATTTTATGTGGCAGGAGTCCTTCTGTTCTGTTCTGTTCCGGAAGTAATTAAACAGTATGCAGGGTCGTCTCAAGGCGTATTTAATATGCAAATGTTACAGAAAGAAGACCAGACTGGCAGTCATAAGGTCATCTTGCTGTCGATTTGTCAAGATCTAATTCCTCTTTTTTACTGGGAGTATATTTTTCCTGCTAAAGAAAAGCAAAAGAAAGGTTTCCAGAGGTCTCTCGAAGTGTTCAAATAAATTAAGAACAGGGTAAAAATTCCAAAGCGGTACTTCCCCAGAGATGGGAATAATGAGAATGACCACGTGACTTTCTTATACTGATGACATCATCGAGAGCTCTCAGAATCGAGTGACACAAATATTCTTATTATTGCGTGAAGGACTATTGCGGGAGGCACTCCCCACAGCAAACTATATACACCATTTAATTTTCTAAAAGTAATGAATCTATCTTAAATTACAAATTAAATCGAAGATAATTCTATTCGCGATTGAAATTCACAGAAAAACGTAACGAGAAAGCCTGAAATTATTTGCATATAAGCATTATTTCTATCTCCATTTAAGTGAAAAAGCTTTTAGAAGGGATAAAATCATTATTTTATTATTTCGTGACACCTCCAAGGAGTCCGAGGACTCGTCGAGGGAGACATCTACTTTACAACTCTCCATCTCCAAAATTCCATCGACATACTACACTGAAACTGTACTATTATCATCTACATCAACGCCATCTGCTGCCCACCACCACCACCACCACCACTGATTAACCACTGATTTTTACCAAGAGGATTATAAACTACACACTTTATTCTCTGCAACTAGAAAAAATCATCGTCATGATACAGAAACAAATATCCTCTAGAATAATTTTGTAGTAAGGTTTTCAGAGTTCTTTCATTAGACCCAATGAAAACTAACCACCTCTCGCATTGTTAGATTCCTAGACAGTAGCTATTGTCATCGCCACTATACAGTTATAGAAAACTAACATCACTCATTCTGTGCTCAGGAGCACCTGAGCACAAAAATTGGACACTTCTCAATTTTTTGCTGCAAAACAACACAAATGTGAAGACAGTACTGAACTTGAAATAAACTAAACCAAACCAATACCACTGCAGACAAATGCACACTATTTACATCCATAGTCAAAGTGGCTTTCTGTAAGCAGCTTGTCATCATTACGTATGCTTGAACTACACTCAACAGAAGCTTACCAATCTATTTTCAACATTGCACGATTCTTTGCATCACATCACAGCCGAACCACTACATGGTATTTATGTTTGTTTATTGAATAATGATTCCTGATCAATTCGCCTGCTTTATGAGACGAAAACGAAAAGTCCTGCTACCTCCGTATGAGATTGTCTTACTGAATCTTCAATCGAAAATACCCATATAATGATTTCTCTCATGCATTATGAAACAATAATATTATGGACTGTGAAATGGATTTTATTTTAAATTGTGAATTAGTAATGTGTTCAAATATTTGAATGTGTAAATAAGTCTTCCTTTCTCCCCTCTATTTCGTATATTATTTTAATAATGTATACGATTCAAGTTTGGATTTTGTGGTTTAAAGTTTTCGTTCAAACATACTAACAAGCCACAAACAGCGATAATTTTATTATTATTATTATTATTATTATTAAATTGCATTTAAAGTTTATTTAAATTAAGGATATATTAAATCCCACATTGTTTTAAAACCCGAATAAGAAACTCAAAGATTGGAATCAGAGAGTTTCATGCCGAATATAGTAAACTATAAAAGTATCGGCGACTACTAGCGTGAGCTAATGCAAGTAGTCCAAGTACGTAGTACAAACTCGAGCAACTCGCAGCAAAGGTGGTAAAGTTCTGATCGCTATTCTTAGTATTTTCCAATATCCCCTTAATTTAAATAATGTTTATGATTGAAGTCCGAAATGAAGCCTATTGGCTCTTTATATTTAAGTGCATTTAAAGTGTTTATTTTAATTAAAAATATTTAAGATTTTTAAAAAAAAATTTAATTAAAAAATTTTTTTAAATTAATATTTTTAATTTTTTAAAAATTAAAAATATTTAAGAATCTTAAATATTTAAGATTTCAGGTAAGGTAAAATTAATTCTTACTTACACGTGCGAAAATTTGTCATCCGACAACACTAAAATTTCATATTTTGTTTTATATTAATTTCGTATTTTATTACAGTTATAATACCAGATACACGCTGGTCGAACTGGCTCACTCTCACTTTTCGGAAACTACTTTAAAATGCATTTTTATTTTCTTTTTGGAAGAATTATATTTTGAATAATGAAACCGCAATTTTAACTAATAAGATCTGAAGGGGGGGGGGACTTTTTGCTGAGTGAGTGTGTCATGTATTAAATTTCTGCTCTGTAGGAAACATGAAAAGAGTTCAAGCTTAAAGAATTTGATGAGAGAGATACCGATCACGTGTAATATAATTCTTAAATTATTGGTATATATAGCTGAGGTCATGGTGACTTCGCACTACTACTATTACCACTAGGTCACAATGAGTGGTGAAATTCTTATATTTCTAAATGCATTATATCCTATCGTATCCATGAAATATTATATATATTTTTCCTTGATATATTAATCGTATCCTTGAAAATTCTGGTTCTAAAGCAACTTCTCCCTTTGTGTGCTGTCAACCTGACAGACTGGAGAATGGTCTGCTGTTTCTTCCCTTATAATTTCATTTATCAGCCGTGCAAGTCCACGTCACTCTCTGACCCGGAAGTGTTTTGATATTTACACGAAGAGTAGAAACAAACAAATGAAGGGAGAAAAAACAAATCAAAGAAATCTGAGAAATAAGAAAGTGAAGGATTGAAGAGGGCAAAACTTGCGAAAGAAGAAAAACTGCGATAAAAAAAAAATACTGATAAAGGAAAGTAAAAAATTCTTTCATTAACATAAGGTGCTGGTAAAATAAAATTTTATTATTTTGCATGTAAATATTATTACAGGATCGTAAGAGGAAAAACGAAGTATCGTTTTTTGTAAACACTGTCTGGGTATATGATTTCCGTATGTTTATCAACAACTGGATAGACAAAGGTGGTTCGTGATATTATTGGACATGATGTTAGCTGACACTTGCAATTCTACAAAAACCAGATGTTTACACAAGAGTCACGTGGTTTTCTTCGACATTAACGACACTTTAGCACGATTACTGCACACAAACAAGGCAGTCTGGTTATCACTGGTTATGTTTTTCAAAGAGTTGCTGTTGCGCCTTAGGTCAGTTGCCAACAAGGAGCAAATAGAGATTGCTGTCGACAGTTGCGATTAAACTCCTCATCCGACTGTTTTATGATAACCTGAGGAATATTATTTAAAGTTAGCTGCGAACATCCGTCTAAAATGATCCTGGAATCCACATATTCTCTGTAGATGCTCTGTTTGTACCTCAATTGCAAATCCTTATAATTTTATTACTTTATCTATGTCTTGAATTAATTGCATCTACTTTTGCCACCTGGTCTTGATCAACTGCTTAATTAAATATTTACCTATTTTTACATCAATTTTTATATACTAACTATGTTCCATACCAAGGAATCGAAGACTTAAATTAATCTCTGAAAAAATCCCACAAGCAAAGAACCAGAGGATGGTAAGGGAAGGGAAATATCTCTCCAACGCATCAAATTAAAAAGGAAAAATTCACTGATTCAAAAATAAAATTAATAAGAAAAAACGCCGAATTGTCTTTTAGTGCCATAAAGCTTCGCTCTAGCATTAAAGATCAAGTATGGAAATAATCTGAGACAACCCTGAAGATGTACGTTTGCCATTATTGTATAGCGACATCATTCATTACCACAAACTGAATCTAAAATCGGTTTTAGAAAAGTACTGTTAACAGTTTATTTACTAACATTCGTAAAAGACAATTATGTATCGTTTTGACTCCTTTTAATTAATTCTGAGTCCAAGCGAAACCCAAATTGAGGCGACCGACAAATTTAGTATAAAGACTAAGTAAATTTAAGTGAATTCCATCACGCCGTGATGGAGTCACATGATTACGGATACACAAAACAAATTTAGTACGTGCTTACAGATTTTTCGAAGCACATCTAATAAAAATACCAACAACAAAAATACCAAATATAAGCCGAAATTTTTAAAAGAATTACCTGCTGAATTACCCACTACAGAACATCATTACTAAAAAATTCAAATTTCCGTAGCTAAGATTTTCAGAGAGAACAAGCAAGGACAAAACCTGTAATTTGTACAGGATGAGAACAGAATTCAAACTCTAATTGAAGTTTACTGTCTCAGAGCCAGATAAAACTGCAACATTTCCCCTCAACTTTAATCGCCAGACTCGAAGAGATCATCTTAACCACACTCATTCTTTATGTACGCACTCATTGAGTACGATCCAGAAATTCGACTACTGCTTTTACTTATCGATTAGAAACTAACTCCATTTTCTGAATTTTACGACAATTGGCTCTACAAAAAAATCTCGTTCAGGCCGGAAGAAACACGAGAAATCTGACTACCTTCCCAAGTGGGTCCGATTCAGAATACAGTGGCAACTGATAAAAACACAATTTTATTTCGATGTTGTAGCATAAGTTAGGCACCGGTTAAGCCTTGTAAAATGAGAACGTTTTTTAAAATTTACATTTTCAAACAAAGGAAAAAAAAAGACAGAAAATGAAATATGAATTATATTTATACATCCTTGTGTATAGGAAAACCAATGCAGCATATACTAAGCAAACTTTATTTATTATTAAACGAAATAAAAGTAATTAAAACATTCCGTTTAAATAATATTTTAGTTGAGAGATCTGAATATTTATTTTTTCTACACAAAGTAAGAATATTTATAATCAATTGAATTAGTCACTGTATTCTTTATGGAGCCAATCAAACATGTGACTCGTTGATCCTATTATTTTTGAATTAATTATCTCGAATAATTAATTAGTTGGGAAGCTTATTCAAAGCTATCCAACTGGATATAAGATTATATTTGTATTTATTGAAACATCGGTAACTACGGGTAGAATGGACAGGTTCATGTTTAAAATATAACAGGTATATGATTCAAATATGAAAACACTTGTGCATATAATGATAATATTAACAATATAAATATCAATAAATTAATGATATTTCGAAATTATATTATATAACTTAATACTTTGTAAATGCCTGATTACACAAGATTGGTTGCTAAAATCAATTATAAAAGTGTAAAATAAACAATGAGAGGTGATGGGAAGTTCATTAAAATATGGTAGATGGTTAAAATATAATCGCAGTACTCGCATAAGAATGGCAACGCTCCTCAAAAGGAAGGAGTTTGTACGATGAGTACGACCGAACAGGCTAGCAAGAACATCTTTACTACTATCCCTGCGCACAATATTGTTATTATCTCTATTTCATGATGTTTGTTACTTGGATTTTTAGTTATTATCTTATGATCTACTTGTTCACCCCCCCCCCCCCCCAGCGGCAGACCAGGCGACAGGTCGGTTAGGAGTAGTACTAACAAGAAGTCGCATCTAAGTAACACGCGGACCCTGCATAGGGTCCGCGTGTTACTTATGATCTACTTGTAATTAGCGTAAGGGTTAGACAAATGACTATCTGTTTATCCTAATGGAATAAGTTGACTTACCTGCAGTATCTGTAGCCTCGTTTCCCTTGATCACAATATGGTTTGCAATCCACCATAGGCAAATATAGAACCGTGATTTGATGTAATGTATGTTGGATACGAAAGAACAGTGGATCTTAAGTGTCTCTATTAGTAACGATGATGCATTTGTGGTAACTTATCAATTTGTAGAGTTTAATGTAAGCTCTGTGGCATGTTCAGCAGAATGGTTCGCTACATTCTAAACGAATTAGATATTATGCTATCTCAGAACACAGCGCAGATCACACTTTTGATTTTGAATCACCTGCGTAAGAAAGTAGAAAATCAGAGTATTCTGCTCTGTGTGCATTCGAAAAAAGTGTAGATTGAGGGGGGGGGGATGTGTTTACTTAGACCGTACGATGGAATGTAGGTATGCTAGGGTGAAAAGGAGTTTTGAGCTGTGCGTGCAGTACTCTCAGGATTGAAGTAGGGGATGATTCCTCGATCTACATAGCAGTTGTTTGGACTGATTTTCGAATATTTGTTCGATCTTTGCTTGCTCAATGACCGACCGTTGTATACTTTTTAAAAGTAATCTCCGTCTTTTCTCTTTTATATAATATGCAATATTATATAATAATTGCCTTTTTTTCTCTTCGGTCATGACGTTGTCACTTATACTATAGTCTATTAACCACTGCGTCCTTTAAATGCTTATCTTTTCAGGCAAGTAGATAATAATTCTAAGACAATCCCACGCTTTACCTTTTTTACCTTCATTGATGCTGGATTGATCTTAAATTATAGAGGATGGAGGGTGGTTTTTCTAATAAACGATGTCTCTCTTTGCATTTTTAATAAGTTATAAAGTATTTTATTATTTCCTTCCTACTTCACTATATTAATGAATTCTCTGCTGCTTTTACATTTTAGATTCTGTATCCTGATCTTAAAATAAAGGGATTAAAGAGCACGAATATTTTGTCAATGTGAATGTCCTTAGGTTGAATATAATTTTCATCTCAGTCTAAGACCACCATCCTGCTTATTACAGGTATGAAGTGGCATTCTAGAGTAGTGTTTCCGGAAAAATGTAATTCTTAGCCCCCATAGTTGATATGCCATAAGATACACTCACAGAAGGCTGTCAAGAAGATTAATAACTACACATGATCATCTGTAGTAATCCCTAGTCTGCCTAATGGATGACATGCCCGCTTTCTAACAAACAGCCTGTAGGTTTGAATCCTACTGTGAGCACCCAAGTTTGTAAAACCAAGTCGATGGATGTTGATGTGCTTGCATAGCTCCGTTTGTATTTTTTTCACTTTTGTTATAGTCTAATTAACCAATGGCTCTTTTAAATACTTATCTTTTCATATGGATAATGAGTAAGAAAATTCTACGTTTTGCCTTTTTTTAAAGAGAGATATGTTTGCTATTGAGTTCGCTTCTAAATGTCCAGCTTCTCATCTCGATAAGGGTAACAAGCAGTTTGGGTTAGAGCCCCCTTTAGATAGCGTAACTCAACGCACATCTCCTAATATTTGTACTAGGTTATCAGATACCGAAGGCAATTTTAGCGAAGATAGCTAAAATTGAAGAAAGCTCCTGTCATTATTATTGATAGTTTTATTATAATCAGTATCTGGAAATACATCTTAGTTTTAAGATGTCGATGAAATCATTAATAAAAGGCCTTCATTTATCGTATTTTCCTTGAGAGTACTTTTAAGAATATTTTTGTAGCTCTTTGTAACCATGGGTTAAACCAATTTTTTATTTCATTTTCCCCTCCTCTCTTTGGGAACTTAACCCCCCTCACCACCCCATGCGTTTGGAATGCGTGTTCCTGGCATACTTAATAATTATTTGCCCTAATAAATGCGTTTAGGGTATCCCGTATCGGATCACTTGGTCACCAGCATTCTCTTTCGAACCGGACCCGAAAAAAATAAATAAAATAAAGGAAGAAAAATTGTTTTTCTCGTGGGAACCGGAATGCTCAACAAATTCCAAAGCTACATGTCATGATCGTGCGTCAACGTTTCTCTCCACACGTGCATGCAGTTGTTGGCATGGTGATACGAGAGTCCTTCGGGTAGCTGGGTCTAAGAAAAGACATATGCTTTGCCAAAAAGTTCAAGGATAGTGCGCGTAAGGACGAGCGAAAAGGTTGGCCGACGGTCGCGCGCACTATTTGTTTAAAAGAGATGCATAGGAAAGGGAGGGAGGGAGGGAAGAAAAAAGAACAGACAGTAAAGGCATGTGGTACGCCCATACAATGGAATTATTCTACATAGCAAATTTATCATATATTGTATGGTAAAGAGTACCTTTTGTAAATTATGCCTCGCACATGAAGCAAAGTTAGAGTTGAATTCAATCCCCTCTAGCTATTTTGCTAGCATCAAAAGACGCTTTCAAAATAGCTAGAAGATAAGATAAGTAAAGAAAAGTGATTGTATTTTAATATTAAGCACGATGGCTATTATTATGCATTACACTCAGTATTTCGTAATAAAGAAGAACAAAATAGATCTTTTCTATTATATGGCTGAAAACACCATAGCCTGGAGAGATCGACTCAATGCAGCCAGGGTGGAGGAGCGATCAGTGGTGCCTCCCAGTATTTTATTTACTTTTGAAGGGGCTTAGAATCTGATAATAAAATAATACAAATATTTGTTTAGAGCTGCATAGATTCACTCATTGCGTTGATATGCAGAAAATAAGGCATCGTGGATTAGGAGGTATGAACAAAGATCAGTCGGTATGCTGTCTTCGAAAGTGAATTGTAAGTTGCAGAGTAGAGTTCTCTCACTCGATGAGTCCTTGGAGGTGTTACGTAATAATAATAAATGGGTGATTACTTGTTGATCGTTTTGGCAGTTTTAGAAAAGAGTGGCGAAATTATAAATTAAAATTCAGTTAAACAGAAAAAAAGTATTTTACTCACCATAGTAAATTTCCCATTTTGAACCAGTAAAATCACACTGAGAGGAATTAATTGTTAACAAATCTTAAACCATGATAAACTGCGCATCATATCAGACGTTTCAGACAAAAAGGGTATCCTGGCTTGAGCTTTTTTTTTTTTTTTCCCTGTATAGTAATGTGCCAATAAAATATGAGAGGCATCACAAGAATATCGAATTTCTTTAGAAACATGTATAAGTGCTCTTTTTTTTTCATAAATTTTTTACGTAAATAACACAAGAAAGGTACCAAAATAAATACGAAACTGCAACATGCCATATACATTTTGTGGCAAAGAGACGAACTAAATTGCACAACGCACCGAAAAAAAAATGCTTTACTGGGTGCCATTTCGTTTAACTAAATAAAAAAATATATGGCTTTCATCGCATAGAGTGGAAACACCACCACTCTGCATATTGCAGAACTGAAGCGTTTTATATGGCTCCCACCCACGGAAGGTTGGGTTTCGCGCAACCCACAAATGTATGTATGTATGTATGGTACATTTGTAACGTGGAAAGGCTAAGTATTTTTTTTAATCTTAATTATAAAAAAAAAAAAAAAATCCGCTAACGCCTTTTTATTCCCGTATACGGGGAGTAGGCGAGGCCATTTAGCCCTATCTAACTTTTGGAGACTGAGTGGGCAGTTCAGTCTCCACTGGTACCAATCAGAGATAGATGGCCCAAGGCTATCACTAATTAAGCGGTACTCAGTGAAGAGAGACGGCTCAAATGTGCCGCCATCTCGTGGTCCCTAACCCTAACACAATATATTTAATGTCTGAAATAATGTGGGTTCTACGGTCGATTTTCTTGAGTTTACAGGACGAAAAACCCGAGTTTCCGGGAGGAAAAACCTGCTTGCCCGTGCCAGAGATCGACTAACTCGGGAACCGGTCGAAAAAAGGCTTAGAAAAATTTCCTCTAGTCGCCGACTAGACTCGAAACCAAGTCTTCCTTCGTGAGGCCAAGCGCCGTGGTTGGCAAACGCCACATCCACTGAGCTACACAGGCTCTACCTTAATTATATATATATATTTCTTTTTATATGGTCCGGAAACACCTACTCTAGACACCAAATGGAACTTTTTCAAGCCTCCAGTAAGCGAGGCGATGGTCTCACATTGTCTGATGAAATTCATCTCCCATCTAAAGACAATCGCAAGCATCCATGCCCACGGTGGGATTCGAGACCTCAGCCTGGAGGCTAGAGCTCGAATACGCTAACCACGGCCAAGTGACTTTCATGTTTGGTTTCTGGTGCAGTTTTAGATTATCAGCTCCTCAACACACCAGAGATACTAATGCGCTCTAGATTTTCACTTTACAATTTCAATAAAAATTAAGGTTTAATCATTTTTAAATAAATATTTATTTTCTTTAATATATCGTGTAGTGTATTGTGGTCACGAACTAGTCGCTGGACTCCATGGAGGTGTCGCATAATAATATGCTAATATTTCTTCTTCATTTTCGCAAATATTACACAAATACGAATTTTAATATTCAAAAGTTTAATTCATTCTACATAATGTTTAGAATCCATTAATTTGAACGTAATGTTTTGAAAGTCCACTTTATTATTATATTTATTTAAATGACTTTCATAGTGCTAATGCGAGTGGACTCACAAAAAAGCTCAATGAGTGTCTTCAAACACTTGTTTTAGGCTATAGCGCATGCGGGCCAATTTTCGTAAACTTTGATAGACATACGTCACTGCCATTCGACACCGTCGCACAGATATATGTATATGCTATATATGTATATATAGATGCACATAATATGGACTAACACGCGTCAACGATAATGGGTCTTCTTGAGCAATAGTGTTGTTTCTTCAGTCTGTAATTCCAATATTTTGTAGTTTTTATTGTAATGCTACTGACTTCACTCATGAAGTTCTGATTTGCCGAAATATTGACATTTTAGGGATATTTTGTTCGTTTATGAAAAGAGCATCTTTAAAAAGCAAATGCAAAAAAATATTAAGTAAACGATCCCGTGGGCTGGTTTTATCTCATCCAAGAATAGCTTCATAAATATCATTAGTGCTGAGTTAGCCAAATATGAAGAACGCATCAGTAATTACGAGAAAACTGGAACTACTTCCAGATTCTCATTCGCTAATAAAATTCATCCACACATTAGATTTCTGCTCTGACTTAATTTAGGCATGCGAAACAATACTTTCAGTCATAGGAAAAAGCTTTACCATATGTCGACGTAGGATTTATTGCCGACTGAATTACTCGGACCCAAATTCCGTATGGGTTGGAATTAAGGCCGAAACAACAGGCTGTGAGGTTGGTGAATAAGAATAAACTGACAAGCTCCAATAAGCTTGTCAGTTTTTTGCGAGATGCGGGAGAAAGAACCAAAGTTCCCCGGAAGACAAAATCATGACACTACCGCGTGAGATGAGACCGGCTAACTCTCATTTGAAAAGATTCTCAAATCTAAATGTAGACCATCTAGGAATATTTATATAATTTGATTTATAAGAAAGATCTCCCACTAATGACATCTGACGTCTATTGTTTTCAGTATTAAGAATAAATCTATACTTAACTCCTTAACGTACTAATTAAAAATCAGAAAGCGGTCGTTTTTCTGCAAATTGTTTGGGCGAGGGTGATTTGCTGGATCAAATTCATCATTATTTGAAAAATAATGATGAATTTGTGCAAACGCAAACGAAATAGCCGATACACACCGTTGGCAACTTTTCTCGGCTGAAAGGAAATAGGCACAAGATTGTCTAGCGTCTATATTCGGTTGTATTTATATGTGAAACCAAAATTCAAAATCATTTTTGGTGCAATAAACAAAAGACGTGTCACAGACGTCTTTGTATGTTAAGGGGTTAATCAACTATCCTTTAGAATTTTTTTATTTATAATTATTTATTTAATTTAATTTAGCGTTGTGAAAGGCAAACGCAAAGATGTTAGGCATTTGGAAATATAAAATATTAATCGCATTCTCTTGAACAATAAATCCCTTGCAAGAGACGAAGTTTTAAACATCTCAATATATCACTTAATTTTTTTTATTTTTTATTTTTTAAATTGTAAATTAAAATGTTCTGAAAAACTTTATTGAATACGTTAATCTTTAAATTCCACAAAAACATGATGTATGATGGCGATTATCAGGTGCTACTATGACAGCAGTGTATGCAGTAGAAACAGCTCGGTGGCAAGACAGCCTTGGATATTACGAATCAGAGAAAATGTTGAGTCATACGAAACTAATATCACAGCTAAATATTAGTTGTTGTTGTTTTTTTAAATCTTTTTTTTGTTCCTTTCTCGGTTATATATATAATTTTTTTTCATGCAAAAATAATGATTTTTAAAAATTTTACTGAGCGTGTATACTATTCTGTAGTATACACGCTCAGTAAAAATTTATATATTAATACCGCAACAATCCCGAGCATTATATACGCTCAGTAAAAACTGACCATCATTTGGGAATGTTTGCAAACTTGTTATACAGTAGTATCGCGGGTGGCCTCAAGTTTCTATAAGCTGAGTTCATCAATAAGAAGTGTAATAATCTCACACTGGGCGAAGATATTCATCTGATGAAATTCACAGGAATGTCTACAATGGATACGAACCCATTTGGAATTTATTGTTAATAACACAGGAGTATTTTCTCGGAGAGAAAATAACAATTATTTTTTCTTCATCAATGAATCAAACTTTTTTGATATATTATATTTACATTATACAGATATGTATATACCGTATTTACTGGAATAAAGTAAAGTAAAATCCCTGATTTTACTTTACTTTATTCGAGTAAAAGAAATGAAAAACTTTCGCTTATTGCCTCGCACAAAAAGTTTAAAACTTTAAGAAAAAGATAGTGAATGTTGTTATGGCAGTTTTAGATATTTTGGAATCGCTTGAAGAGAATCAGCATTTCAACTCAACAATCGTCGGCTTGCCTTTATCGTTGAGTAGCGCGAGTTTTTGTTAATACCGCACCAATCCTGTGCGATACCAGAAATACCGATAGTGAATAGTAGATTTTTGGTAAGTCATATCCATTTTCAGTTTTTTTTTAATCATGGTGATCTTATGATAATGAAACTGTTTGTTTTAATTACAGCAGCATTATCGCTACAGTTTCAAACATATCGAGTGATGAAAGCGAGCCACCGATCGTGTAAATGACGTTGATAATTAAAATTTAAATGCATTCATTTTATAAATAATGTGCGCAGTTGTCTACAAATGCCTCGGAGCAATTAATTATAAACGTCAATTTAATTTTTTCCCGAAACACTTTAGTTTCCGAAAATCCCCGCATATATCTCACATCACGATTTTTTACTTTAATTTTTTGGAAAAAAAGTGCGAGTTATATTCGAGTAAATACGGCACACGTCCAAGTTTTGTTGCCATTTGACAGTAGATCTCTTAAGTGCCACTGCTCTACACACACACACACACACACACACACACACACACACACACACACACACACACACACACACACACACACACACACACACACACACACACACACACACACACACACACACACACACACACACACACACACACACACACACACACACACACACACACACGTGTATGTGTGGCTCATCTCATTAGAGCCCATATTTTTTTGTCATAGTTGCCAAAAAAACGCTGTGTGACTCTTCCCTTATACAATTCTCATTGCACACACGCAGAACAAATACATAAATGCAATATCAAGACCGATTATCAACGAAGTTTACTTATATTGCTCAAGTAGAAATCCTTTACAAGTAAAACACTCAGAAATATTAATAATTGGTTCTCTCGTTAAGCGAAATTTAATTGAATACAACAGAAGACTAATTACTATAGAATTTAAATCAGATAACCAAGTATTTACTGTAATTGTTGCATATGGCCCAAGTGATAATGCTAATAAAGAAATTAAAGATGAATTCTTTGAACTCTTACAAAAAACAATTGAAGAAGTTCAAGGGCATATCATACTACAAGGAGACCTTAATGGCAGGGTTGGGAATCAAGTAGATGGAAACGAAACAAGTGTTGGGATTACAAGGAGAAATAACCCGGAATAATAATGGAGAAAGAATAATAAGTCTTTGCTTTACAAATAATTTAGTAATAGCGAATACTATGTTCAAGCATAAAGAAATCCATAAGTTTACCAGGGAAGAGCCCAGTAGAAATAAAAAATATATAATTGACTACGCGATCATAAGCAGATCGTAATGGAAGTATACAAAAAATGCAAGAATCTATAGAGGTCCTGAAATAGGCAGTGACCACTACTTATTAGTATTGGAAACAATCCATAAAATAAAAGTTGAAAAATGTAGAAAAAGTAGCAAGGAAATAATGGTTAAGATAAAGAACTACAAAATAAAGAAAGAAGAAACAGCTGTTGAGTATAAAAGTTAAATAAAAGAGAAGATGAAAGAAGTAGAAAAAGATATATATGAAGACCAAGATCTACATCTTGGGCTTCAAGATCTACATCACAGGTAGAAAGCCTATGGTACAGGTTCAAAACACTTATTTTATAAACAAGCAAAGAAATTTGTAATGTATCCTTAAATAATAAACAGAAGAAACATAAAACACCTTGGTGGACTGAAGAACTAACAGAAGAAATCAAAAAAAAAAAAAAGAAAAAAAAAGAAAAAAAAGCAATTGTGGAAGAGATATATAACATCAAAGCTGAAGGTTCATAGAGAACTATACAACAACCAAAGAAAAAAAGTTAAAACCTTAGTGAAAGAAGAGAAAAGAAAATGCTGGGAAGACTTCGGACGTACTTTAGAACAAAATTTTAAAGGAAACCAAAAACTCTTCTATAATGTTTAAAGAAGAATGAGGTCAGAGAAAGAATGTCCCATAAAGTTTATCAAAAATAAGGATGGAAAGTTACACACAAATTCTGAAGCCATCATGGAAAGATGGAAACAGTACCTCCAAGAATTATTGAAAGATGTAGGACATGGAAAAAATATAACCCTAAGAGCAAGACATGCAAGCAAAATAGAAGATCAAAGTGAGGAAATTCATGCAAATGAGCTGTTAGCAGCAATAAATAAAATAAAACTGGGCAAATCAGCAGGCCATGACCAAATAACACCAGATATGCCAAAGAATTCAGGAACGAAAGCCATAAAATTTCTTTTAGACCTATTCAATGTCGTATGGAAAAAGAAAATTATTCCAAAAGACTGGGAAGTAGCAACAATAATCCCTATGTTTAAGAAAGGAGACAACCGTTAATGTGAAAACTATAGAGAAATTTCGCTTTTAAGCCTTCTAAGGAAAATTGTATGCCCGTATTTTAGAAGAGAGGCTCAGGAACCAAATAGAGGATACACTGGACGAAATGCAATACGGCTTTCGAAATAATAGAAGCACGGAGGATCTTATCTTCAGTCTTAGACAAATATTAGAGAAAACATTGGAATATGGAAAAGAACTACATGCATGTTTTATAGAATTCGAAAAGGCCTTTCACCGAGTTCCCAGACATTTAACATGGCAAACATTAAAGAAAAACAAGGTGCAAGATAACTTAATAGCAGCCATACAAAGCCTCTACAAAAGTAACAGAAATTATGTAAGCACCTGTAATAATAGATCAAAAGAATTTGAAACAAATGTAGGAGTGAGGCAAGGCTGTATCCTCAGCCCTCTTCTATTCATTATAATAACGGATGAAATTTTAAAGGCATGCCAAACAAAATCAAAAAAGTTCCACCTAGGATACAGGAAACTGAACGAAACCAGGATTTCACACATGGCTTTTGCAGACGATGTAGTGATTCTAGCAAATACAGCTGAAGATTTGCAGTACAACATCAACATTTGGTGTGAAGAAACAAAGAAAAGGAATATGACCATAAATATAAATAAAACTAAAACAATGATCATATCTAGAAACCAACCAAAACACGTAATAAAAATAGAAAACCATTAACTGGAAGAAGTCCACTCTTTTAAATACTTAGGATCATATATACAAGAAAATGGTAGACCAGACACAGAAATTAACAACAGGATAACCTGGGGGAACAAAGCTATTATATGCAATGAAATTTTAAAGGCATGACAAACAAAATGGCAGTGTACGTTCAGTGTTTGTACTAACATTAACATACAGTTGCGAGTCTTGGTGTTTAACAACAAGAAAGAAACACAAATAAACTATAAACAATTGAAATGAAATATCTTAGGAAAGTGGCACAAAAAACAAGACTAGACCGAATAAGAAACCAACTATAAGAGACAGCCTTCAAGTTGCACCTCTGAACCAATTCATAACACAAGCCCAAATGAGATGGTTTGGACATCTCAATCGAATGGAAGAAGGAAGAATAGCAAAAACTGTATAGGAAAGCCAGAAAATAGGAAAAAGAAACATAGACAGACCCAGGAAAGGTTGGCAAAAGGAAATTTTAAAAAAATTGGAAAATAAGGGAATTAACTGGAAAGAAGCAAAAGAACAAGCCTTGGACAGGACGGCATGGAAATCTCTTTGGCAAAATCTCGACGCTTTAAAAGCACAAGAAATCATAATTTATGATTTCTTGTGCTTTTAATGAATTAGTCTTCTTATGAAGAAGACTAATTTATCCATAAATACAATACGATATCTGAAATGTGCAAGAGAACGCTTGTTAACGAAATATATTTTCGGATACTAATTGTATCTCTAGAATTATAGCTGAGGCTAGTGTATTGTGTCCGTTAGTTGCATATGTTCGCTAGCTGGTTTGCCAGTTTTGCCGACCGCAAAACCATGTCACTTCCGTATTTGGAAAGGTAAATGTTACGGTATGTATATAAAAAAAAACTCTACAATTAGATTTTACAAATATGAAGTGTTGAAATGTATGGCTCAGTATTTTCATTAAATAAATAACAGGCATTTGTAGCATCTTTTAATGCTTGAATACATCATTAGTCCTTGAAAGTCTGGATAAGGTAAAAAGGAAAAGAGGATAATAATTTATTCTCGACCGACTCCAATAGTTAGTGCTTACATCGGAGATGCATTCGTAGCTACAAATCAACTCTCGAAAGGCATATTTCCCAAGGAACGCCAGTATATTAGTCACGAGCACTCAGCATCTCCCTAACAGTGTCTGAGAGTTGTCAGATATTTCTGCCGGCGGAATCTCTCAGGTATGTTTGTTGCAAACCATGTCACGCTCAGAAGAAACCTTAGATTTCGTGTAACAAGGCGTGCTTTTAAGTAACTTGAGATATTCGTGGCATGTCCACCCACTCTCAATACCTTCATGTCTGTTAACGAAGGCGGCATTCTGAATGCATGTGTACACACATACTATGGGACACAACTACACCTCGTGTTTGGTTTCTTCGAAGTAAATAAAATAAATTCACTTTCCTGTTGTTCGGCAAAAAGAAATCTCATGTTCATTTCCGTGTTGTCGTTATTAATGTAACTTTTCCTTATATAATATTCACTATTTGCTTATTTAGATAAATATTAGATTAAGAAATTAAAGAGGAAAATTATTAAAAATTGCCACTGCTGCAAATAGTAAATCATTTTACTCATATTTTTTTTCAATATTTTTCTGACATACGAACCATACAACTTTTTCTTATAATCAGAAAAATAAGTATCTTAATATATTTAACGTTATTATCTCTCAGCAGAACATTTAATAAAATAAAAGCACGCGATTTCTTTTACATTATTGGTTTAGTTTGTTCAGATCCCTCCTTTAAATAATAATACTAATAAAAGAGGAGTATAAACTACCACTCTAAATTAGACATGCAGATTATACTTAACATTTTATGATAAGTACAGACTTCTGCCTAGTGATTATTCATTTAGGAGGTGATCAACAGTTTATCGAGAATGGTTGAATGTGCAAAAATTAAGTTTATGGGGAAGTTCAGGAAGTAATGATTATCTTGAAGGTGTTGAACAGGCTTTATTACATAGTTTCAGAAAATCGAATAAAATACTGCTCTGAAATATTTCAGGCAAACATTTGAGTTTAAGATCTTTCAAAAACATTAGTAGTGGTCATTGGAGCGATATTAAACAATTCAAGTTTTCCAGTGAGATATAACAGATTTTTTTTATTATTATTGAGAATCAGGCTAAAGGTTTATCCTGATTGGGAAACAGGAAAAAAAACCGTTTTCCGTGAGGAAAAACAGCGTTTCAGTCTTTTCAGAAAAGTGGATTGTAAGAACATCTATGTTTGAAGTGAAAAAATGCACACTGAACTCTAAAGCGAACCAACAATTTGTCAAAAAAAAAAATTTTTTTTTAGACAAACTAGCATTTATTTTGGATTAATTTTTATTCTCTGAACACGGTTTCAAGTTCCAATTTAATTCACAGCATGAACAGAGCAGTCAGCGTCAGATTGCTTACCCAGTAAGCAATCTGATGCAAGTAGCTGCTGTTGCATCACCAAATCACAAACAAATATTAACGGTCGAATTTTGTACGGATCGCGTCAGTGTAAATACAAAACGTCACCACTCCTCTTTGTTTGTTAGTAAAATTTCCTTAAACTAAGGTAGCGAAGCACGTACAAATGCAATAAACTAAAGATAAGCTAATCGGAAACAAAATTTACGATAATTTCTAGTCAGTTATGCAATATTAAGGTGTATTTTTTTAATGTATTCTTTCTTTAAACATTTTCATCGGTGCTTTTACTATGCATTCACTAATTTCCTGTCTTTTCTATCTTGCAGGGATGGCTCTGACAAAACAAGAAATGGTAGCGACACCAACGACGGAGATATTCCCACTCCTGAAAAATGCGACCGGAAATCATCGGATGCCGAGCAGAAAGTTTTCCCTTCTCCGTTGAAACAGACACCACCCCACGAGCCGGACTCCCAGCCAGCCAATGGAGGCACTGGGAGTCTCCTATTCACTGCGGATCTAAAAACAGCAACGGCGGCCGTCAACAGATCCACCATCTCTCCGATATCGTCGGCTACGATAGTTCCCGTCGTCTCGCGAGTTTCCGAGGTTTCCCCCGTGTCGGCAGTAACGGTGTCGCCCACTTTTCGAATGAACCATATGATAGAGATGCCAGCGGCGGCGGCTGCATTGGTTTCTCCGCACCTAACGGACATGGGACTTAGCTTAGTGACGGACTACCACAGCTTATGACATCACAAGAACCCTTCCCCATCGGAGAAATCTGTGGTCCCCGTCCTTTGGTGGCAGTGAGCCGGACTTTTGTACTTAATTGTAATTTATGAGTTTCGTATTTCTTGTAAATTAAGAGCTGGAGATGTTATTGCAGCACTTTTTTTTTTTTTTCTGTCGTGCCTCGCTGACGTGCCTAGAATTTTTGTGTGGTTCATGCGTGTTCTCAACATGAAGCCTAAAATCATCTTCTCCCACATATAAGATTTATTAACATAGTAGAAAGTCAGTCGCGCAGCACTGTGCGTGGCACCGAACAGTTGTCCTCACGCCTAACAACTGCCTGGCACGAGCAATCATGGCTTCAGTAATTGTGTGCAATTCATACCAATTTATCTGTTGTATGTGTTGTATGTATTGCTGTAACTCTATAGGTCAGATAATGTGTGTGTGTGGGGGGGGGTAACATTTAATGGTCTCTTTCTGGTATCATATAATGTTTTATACCTGAATTTACTATGATCATTATTAATGACATGTAATGTAGGGAAACTGGGTTTTAAAATAACACTAAAACACATTCTAGTCAAACAGTCGATTCTTTGATGTGAACGTCTACATCCTTTTCATTGCACTCTTCGCTCTTCACGAATGCAAGTTAAATAAAGTAGTTCTGCAGAGACGCTGAAGAATGCTTTCTCGCTCTTCGTAAACAACACGCGCACTCACACATTCGGATAGGGGGAAAAATATCAATCCCCAACACCACTTCCCGAAATAGCATCAGAAAGGCTCCCTATGACGGAGGATTTTGTATGATCAAGGTTATTACTCCAAGCAACGCAACAACACCACTGAAATGTTACAAATGCTGAGGATAGGAAAAGCAACAGTTTTCTTTGAATTTAAAGCTGACTTTTATTGGGATAACAAAAATTCAAAATGCAAAATAGAAGGTGTAATTATTAATGTTTATATAACAGAATATATCAATGCGCATGAGCAAAAGAATGCTCTGTGAAAACGTTACCAAAGAGGAATGTGTACACTTACCAAAGAATTGAATGTATCTTTTATTAACATTGATATTAGCCATAAGCTTTTATGCACACTGAAAGTTATCAAAAATGCATTGAACGTGAACTAAATATGAAAAGCTAATTAAGCAAACTGAAACTGCTGTTGTGATATTTATACCGAGGAGAAGTCGCCGTAAAGATAAACGCTTATTTACTACTTCAGGGTTGTTTTTACACAGTTATTTAATAGTCTACTTTATTCGTAAGTTGTTAATTCTTTTATAATCATTGGAATGATTTATACAAAGATGCTTCTGGTGTATACCGTAAGAAATTTTTTTTGAGAGTTAGTACCAACATTATCAAGTTTTTTGTACGATTTGTTCCGACATCCAGGGATAGTTCGATTGTCTGTACATACACAACATTGATCCATTAATTCTATTTGTCTTATAAGCTCAAATAGTATTATTATTTTTAAGCTATTTCTACAGCCTCTCCTAGTGTTACGATTCTTATGAACCCGGCAAAAATTTTCTCTAGTCATTTCACTCCATAGGCACCATTGGCGATTAATCCTGATGATAACAGCTCTATATAATTGTATTATGAGGATATTATGACTGTTCAGCAGTCGCGTCCTCAAAATAACTGATACTATTTCTTTCTAAGATATGATTATCCAAACTTAACGAATGTTTTTAGGGAAAAAAAAATACAGATAGACTGGAAAATATTTCTTTCTCTAAACGATTTTGTATAGTTCAGTTTAAAGTGAGGCAATCCCTGATGAAATTCTTAATATTAGGAAATATTATTAATGACCAAGAAACTTGTCTGAAAATTCCCTAGAAAAATTTCTTTTCCAAGAAATGAATAAAATGTTTATATAAAGACATATTTAGTTTAACTGTCCAAACAACATAGTAAATAACAAAATATATTATTATTATTATTCGTGACACCTCCAAGGAGTCCGAAGACTCATCCCGGGAGGACACCTACTGTACTACTCTCCGTCTCCACCACTGCGGGACATCTACTACCAATCAACTACATCAGCGCCACCACCATCACAACAAGTATTTTTATCTGGAAATTGCGTGTGTTCTGAAGGGCCAATTTCTCTGTATGCGGGGTGAAAACCCGAGTTTCCTGGAGAAAAAAACCCTGCATGCCTCCATATGAGATCGGCTAACTCACCTTCAATTGAAAAAGTCCATTTAAAGATTCCTCCCGTCACATTGAGAATCGAACTTGGCCTTTTCCAATCGAAGGGCAAAATGTAACGTCGTTCTTCCAATTGCTCTACGGAGGCGCTTATATGGACTTGAAATTACTTATGCATCAAATATTACCTAAAGGAGACTTCTTAGCACTGGTGCTTTGTAATGGTGGTAGCTTTGTTGTTCATCTGAAACGTTTGCCTGCATGCAGATTATTTAATGAATAAATTTGTAATTGAATGTCGTATTGCAGGAGCAATGATGGTCTTCACCAGGACTGTATTTCCTTGAGTGCATGCAATCAGTTACATAAAAGTTAAAGTATGGATTTGAGTTTTTATCCTAGTGAAGCCTCTTTCTCTACACTCACACAGTAATCTTTTTTCCTGTTATATTATATTATATACAATATACAATAATTATTTTATCACTCATTATCCTATTGTCACTAGTTGTGTAGACAAGGGATCGAGTTGCAGACTCACTGTAATCCCTAGAGTTTGGAAACTACCACCATTTTATGAAATTTATTTTAAATTTGATTTGGTGTTCGAAATAAATATATATTAATTCAATTAAAACAATTTTTAAAAAGCTATTGTTGAATACATTTAATCTAATATTAATTTAGCTATTAAATAATTAGTCTAAATGCATTAAAAAAAGAGAAAACAAAGCGTAATTTACAAAACAAGTGATGTAATTCTAATGTTACTCCAGTATTTTCTCCGATTAGCTGGTTAAAAACAGATGAATGAAATTGTTACTTTACAATTGTAATCTGCACAATTTTTTAAACCATAAGAGGTCCTTTCATTAATTTAAGTTACATCTGGCTGGGTGTCTATTCAACCAAAAGCTCATTTTCAAATTGTTTAAAGTAGATTTTGATGTATAATAATGTGCCGACTATAATAATAATAATAACGAAAGTGGTAAACTAGTCTGCCTATTAAATGGTATTATAATACAGTGAACAGACTCTGTATTATATTATTATTATCATTATTATTGTCATATCACCTGAAGTATGGTATGATTGTAGCTTTATGCACCATATGTGATATCCTTCTATCTATCTGTCTGTCACCACTCTTTGTTAAGTGCTGGCAATAAAATATATTGAAAACAAAACAGAATTGGTTGATTATTAGTTGGAATCAAAAAATGCGTGAAAAATAGTTCTCTCTCTCTCTCTGCTCTGCTTATTTGTCATCTGACGTTCATCTAAGTTCATGTCGATCTCTTATTTTTCTGTATCATTATTTCGTCACTTTTTAAGAGCAACATCCTAGGAAAAAGCAGACGCTGAGAATAGAGACATATGTTTTAACCGTGATTTTATTTTAAACAATTCTCACTGGAGTTGAAGAATATGTTAAAGTTTTCAAATAAATATATAAATATAAATACTTACAGAATTTTTAAATATGATTTTTATAAATCATATTTAAAAATTCTGTAAGTATGATTTAAAAATGGAGATTGGAAGTTCTTCTGAGAGAAAACTGCTGTGACTTTCATCTTTTAACTTAACTTTTTTTGTTAAATAATAAAAAATCACGTGATACAAACTGTTCTCTACCTGACTTCGTTCTCACTTCAGGATCCAACATCTAATTAAAATTAAATCTTAAAATAAGAAACCATCCACTTTCACATACAACGAGAGACTAGAAAGGGAACTAGAGATGAGAGAATGCAAAAGGAAGAAATGATCAGAGTTTTTGAGAGAACTTTGTGCTGTATTCAAATATCAAGAATATACCAATCGAAATTTCTCTACGATTTCCATAGAGTTTTTTCAAAGGCTGTTCATATGAGCCAGATCTCCCGAATCCCTAAACAAGCAGGAATTGCCGAGAACTTTTCAGCCCACCCTCGTATTAATGCCTATCATCGGTAATGTGTTTTGCAATTCCTGCTTGTTTAAGGAGGCATAGATGGCAACCCTACGGTACAATTTTTTTTTAAAGTTGGTACATTTGTCATAAACATCCATATGAAATTGCAAGTCATTATATCAAGTAGTTTGCTTTATGCAGCTGTCTGAAGCAAAAGTGTTCTCTGAAAGGGATAAAATTGAGTATCGTGCGGTTATAAAATTCTTTAAAAAAAACGCCAAAAGAAATTCATTCGAAGTTCATAAACGTTTATTGGTACTTTTCTCCTTCGTTTTCGACAATTAAGAAATGGGCTGTCGAGTTTAAACGTGGCTGTACCAGCCTTGAAGATGATCCACGTCCCTCACATGCATGAACGACGTGGATCAACATATTTTACATGAAGAATTGCAAATGAAAAAGCTTTGCGCAAGATGGGTGCCGCGCTTGCTCAAAGCAGGTCAGGTCAAAAACGCATTCGCATGAAAATCTCTGAATCTGAACAGTGCTTGGAGCGTTTTAACAAGAATAAAATTGATTTTCTGCGTCGATTTATTACTATGGATGAGACTTGGATTGACCATTACACACCAGAATGCAAACAGCAGTCAAAACAGTGGACAGAAGCCGGTTGTTCAGCTCCAAAGAAGACAGAGTAAGTTTCCATCAGCAGGAAAGGTAGGTCATGGCATAGGTGTTTTGCGATTCTAAAGGCATTTTGTTTATTAATTATCTTGAAAAGGGTAAAACAATAACTGGGGAATATTATCCCGATCTTTTAACCAGACTAGGCGAAAAACTTCGTGAGAAAAGACCCGGTTTGCAGAAGAAAAAAATTATCTTTCATCAGGACAATGTACCTGCTCACAAAGAAGTTTTGGCAATGGGAAAATTAAAGGATCTGCATTATGAATTGTTGGAACATTCAGCCTATTCCCCAGATTTGGCTCCCTCTGACTTCTGTTATCTTCCCAAAACTAAAACTCTTCCTCGCTGGTCAGCGTTTTTTTTTCGAATCAAGAGGTGATTGTAGTTGTAGATGGCTATTTTGCAGGTCTTACTGAGAACCACTACAGTGACAGGATAATGGCGCTGGAGCATTGCCTGAATAAACGTATTAGTCCTAAGGGAGATTATGTTGAAAAATAAAAATAATTTTGAAATCATATATTCGTTTTTAGTTGTTAGGCCGAGAACTTTTCAGACTACCTTCGTATGTTTTTCATTATTTAGGAAAGGACAAATAAATGCGATAAGTCTGTAAGCACGTTTTGAGAGCAACAAGAGGGATACTGTAGGAACTAGAGTTTTTTTTTTTTTTTTTGTCCCAGTTGTTTAAAATATGTTTCTTAATTTCTTGCTGGTGTGACTTTATGGAAGGCAATGTGCGAATTACTGGATATAAGGAGAGATTTTGTGTGTGTGTGTGGCGGGGGGAGGGTTCATCTATATATGGATTCCTGAGATCATTGTATCTGAATACAATGATCTCAGGAAATCAGTTTTGTCTTTTGGCAATGTCGGGATGTAGATGGAAGAATAAATAAATAAATGTTCCGATCAATAGCCACGATGAAAGAAAAGTCACAGTCACCGTTTTGGAATAAAGCAAAATTTTCAAGTTTGGCTTTTCAAAGTGTGATTTTGTGTTTGTGTGTGTGTGTCTCCCACCCACGAAAAATTGTAAACCTATAGTCCCTTGATACTAAAGTACAATAGTAATACTAATACAGTACACTACGCACGGTAATGATTTTTTTTTATTATTATTTTCATTTTTTTCGTGTTTTTTAATTTATTTTTACACAGATGGCAAGCCCTGTTCCTGAGACTAAACATGGAACTTTGTCAACCCACTTCTGTTCTGACTCCAATAAATATAAGCAGAGCGGTGGTGTCACACCGAATGAAATTCACCGATCACGTAATGATAATCACAAGCATCCACGCCCTGTTGGCTGGGGACAATAAGATGCCACCCGTCTAGTAGCATCTTATTGAGAGAGTCACTTTCAATGTTATATAATTGGTTTAAATTGATTGGAATTATCTCTCAAGCAACTAAGACTATGAGGCCAGTATAATTTGCTTGTTAATTAGTTGAGTTATTCTGCCAATTTCCCTCTTTAGAAGCATATGAAAATTGGTGAAAACATGGAAACCTCTTCACATACGTATGAAACCAGCGAATCACATGCATATTTTCTGTTGAAAAGCTCTAATAAAGAGTCGTATTCGAACTAGGTTTGAAGAGCAAATCTCGCATGTTGGGGGAGATAGACTCTCCAACATGTGGAGTCTTTGTGTTGCGTCTATCTTATGCGGTACTAACAGTTTCTCGAGGGTGGTTAGTTATGATAATATACTGTTGTTTTTCTGTCAAAGGAATGAGTCCTATATTCTGTTTATAGCCTGCACAGAAACCCCCCCCCCATATACTGTTCTTTTTGATGTACTCAATTAGTAGTTACACGGTCGTTGGTTTTAAGTCCAAGTTGGTAAAATTAGAAAGTTTGTTCTGTATATCAGGATTATTATAAAAAATAAAAATAAAAATAAAATCCTGGGTTTTATATTCACATCACGCATCTGCAACAAAAAAAAAAATAAAAAATAAAATAAATTAAAAAAAAATCGCTAAATTCAAAACTTGCCAATGAAAACAAAGGAAGGCATTCTTTGTCACTACATGTTGGTCCTTCACGGTGGGGTATAACAGCTTTACTCGCCTCTGGCATGCCATGAGTGCGTCTACCCAATTCATCTTATGAAATAGATAAGCATATCCTTCGAAGGTCACAGGTCATCTACGAGTGCATAATGCTAACTGGTTCTTGAGACGTCGCTGTACGATGTTCTAAAATGGTTGAGGTGAGCAAAATTGCCATTCTGCAGTTGAAATTTTCTCTTCATCCAAATTCATCGAGAGTATTCTAGATGGTACGATGCCTAATATTATCTTTCATAAATCAGAAATTTCCGGATTGTATGAATCGCTAAATAATCAGGCAACAGCAACAGCAGAACGTTCTTATTTATTGCAAGATTCTACTGTTGACGTGGTGCCATTGAAAATTTTCTTTCTAGGAGAGTTCAGTTTAAGGAATATAATATAATATAATATAATATAATATAATATAATATAATAGTTTACTTCTGTCATTTTTTATATTAACTCACTGCTACATTTGAATTACAGCAACTTAGCGGCTTCCAATGCATTCAAATGCCATTTTTTGAAAAGTAATAACTATTCTATTTTCAGTTTTCTATATTAAAAAATACACAACCAGATACAACTGGCAAAATATTGAAAGATAAGACAAAAATCTTCATAGCAAAACAAACGGCAGGTTGCATTATATTTAAGTAAAATGGAATTCAGGTTTCATTTGACAGGAAAAATTTCCGGCCAAGAGGGAGAAAAGACATACAACATTTAAATAAATAAATAAATAAATATATATATATATATATATATATATATATATATACTTTTTTTTTATTTGGAAAAGATTCTAAGCTTGGAAAACTAAACTAAGGCAAGACATTATCTTCGCATTTTTGAGCTCAATTAAGAACAGTAAATGAAATCCATTTTGATATAAAATTAATGTGATTTTTTTGCTTTTTTTTAGACACAATTTAACCTAATTTAAAATTAGGTTAAATTGTGCCACAATTTAAATTTCCTGTATTTAAATGTAATCACATGATTACAATGAATATGAGACAAGAGTACATAAAATGGAATGCATTTGTAGAAGTGTATAAATAATAATAATAATAATAATAATGTTTTCTATTACAGTGATAATAAAAATCCTTTATCTTCTGGAAATTACCCAGAAGATAAAGTATTATATCTCTAAGGTAGTTCCTAATCTCTCCTATTGATAAATGCAGCTGTTTCCATCATTAAAATGCATTTTAGTGACTTCAGTGGTCAGTGAGAGATTTTAAATTACTGAATACTTCGACAAGTTTTTGATTGAATGAAGTAGCTCAAGTTTGAACTACTTAATTCTAGTTTGAATTAGGTAGTTCAAACTTCCGTTTCACTGCACACATGTTTTTCTATAGGAATTTTAAAATAATGTTCCTTTACAATATTTCAATTAGTAAAGTTCTCCATGTTTCTAGTCGGTAAATTTTGAAACCAGAATTTACCGACTAGAAATTTGAAAATAAGAAATACTGTTTTGGTAACTAAAATATTGAAACCCTTAAGAACTCTAGAGAGGAATAATACATGTTTTGCATGTTATCTATTAAAAACTTCTATATCTAATTCAATCATATAGAAGTTACCAGAACTCTATGTGCTGGAATCCTTGATAAGTGTGATTATTTCCATGAGAATCTCTTTCTGAGGAATACCTGTAACAAGGGACATCCCTACCGAACTTACGTTTTCATAGAAAAGCGGTTAACTCTTTCAAAAATCTTTTATATTCGATTTTCCAAGAAGACAATTGGCGGAAGTTAAGAACTGGCCTTCAAGAATACATTAATCACATTGCATTCAAGGTGGGTTTTATTCTAGCACAAAAATCATAGTTAAATGGATTGTCTTCAATGTAAATGAAATAATATTCAAGGATATGTACAGCATTCTGCACTAACAAGGACTGACCTTTCCTCAGCAAGAAGAGAAATGTCGGCTGATCATATTTTCAACTCCGAACACAGTTTGTGCAGGCAAGCAAACAAATCTTTAATGAACCAGATAAATGTAAGAGAGGTCAAGTGCTAATTCAATGCAGATCTTGACGTGCATAAATCACACATGTTTTTATAATAAACATTTTAAATAATTACTCTTTCTTATGTGCACTTGTTGTACAACTCACAAAATCACCAGATTGCGGATGTGTCTGTGAATTTTATATTATTTTTAATTTTATTTTAGGATAAATGGGGACACTGATTTTATTCATTAAAACAAAAACAAAATGCAGAAATACAGCACTTATAGGATCATTTTTAGCAAAATCAAATAAATTATCACTAGCTATAACGATGTAATGCAAATGAGTAATAATATTTCGGCAAAATAAAGTTATATATATATAATTTTAATCAATGTAGATATCAGTAAAAATGCCCGTATAAAAAATAACAGTTCTCCGTTATATTTTGCAGAAAGTCCATTTACGAAAGTTCCAAATGGGCATATGTCCATGAATTAATGACTTAACATCTCGATAAAACGTGACCCGTTTCGTTCAGCATTTCTTTCGTGCCATTAACCATTTCTCATTTCTTTCTAGCAGGAAGGGTCATTTATTTAATTGCTCTAAATGCAGAAGTCAGATCTTTCGAAAACGTTCCACTTTCTCCCATGAATTATAATAATGAGACTTCTTACTTCAGAGCAAGGATTTCAACACTGCATATTGAAAGTGACGGGGGTCCTTCTTTGCCTCCTAATCTTAATATGAATAATGGATATCAAGTAATTGTGATGGTTTCTATGTTCTCCCACAGCATCTAATCTAATAATGGAAGGCCATCACCGAGTGGAGCCAACGCTGAGATGGACGGTCTTTCGCCCACAATTGAGTGGCCTAGGGATCGTCCGAATTTTTAGAGACGGATTTACTTATTCATAAGGCTGAAACCGGTCTGGGTAGTGACCTCCCACCATAATGTAATAACAGCATACATTTCCTAGGAAATGTGTTTTTACATTATGGAAAATACCAAGAATAGCTATCAGAACTTGACCACCTTTGCTGCGAGTTGCCCGAGATTGTACTACGTACTAGGACTACTTGCACTAGCTCACGCTAGTAATCGCCAATACTTTTATAGTTTATTATACTGTATTCGGCATGAAACTCTCTGATTCCAATCTTTGAGTTTCTTATTCGGTTTTAAAACAATGTGGGATTTAATATCCCCTTAATTTAAATAAGGAAAAATCTGTTTTATGGAGAAACCAGAGTGTCTGGGAAGAGTCAGTTTCAGAAACAAAAATAAACTTATTCATCTTCCAGTCCTTTCACGACAGATGTTTGTCCAATAGATAACAATTTTCCATATATCGGACATATACAAATCTCTCTCTCTCTCTCTCTCTGTGAACAGCTGCATTGCAGCATAAAGAAGACTATCTTCATTTAGTCGTCCATAAAACAAAATTTTAAAAAAAATGATCCGCATATCAATTAAACACACGACATTCTTTAGCTAAATTCTATTGTTACTTAAATAAGAACATAATTTAGCAAAATTTATGTTTACATATAGACACGATGATTATCTGAATTTCATATAAACACTGTAGTTTTAAAGCGTTTGGCAGAATTTGAATTTACAGAAAAAAATTGATATTTTTAAATTTATTACAAATTTATAATTTAAAAGTAGTATAAACTTAACATGAAATGAAATAATTTATCGAATACTAACTCTAAATAATGTATTTATAAACCAAAAAACGTAGCATGGAACAACCTAGTGAGCATTTATTTGTCTTTATGCGTCATTAGCTAGACAATCATCTGAACTTAATTTAGGATTGAACTACTATCAAGCCCCGATCTCTTACTATAATTATAGAATATAGCACTGGAGTACATAGCGATTAAGATCCTTAACAGAGTTAGTGATTCTAGGCGTTACAATGAACAATGGCATTTTTAAGGTAATTTAATATGTTGCATATCTCATGCAGTGGAAATAAATATCAATAGAAAGATGTAGTATAATAAAATATAATTTAAGCAATAGCAATAATATAACAATACAAAAATTTTTGCTGATCACAAGCTATATGAGGTTGACCTAATTTGAAGATATTAAAAAAAAACTCATTGCATAATTATGGATGATTTGGTATTATTCTCTGGCGTGATACCGAATAAATTCAGAAAATACAGAATATACTGAATATATATTCATAAGACAAATGAAATCCTTCTGGATTTTCAACTCAAGGCGATAAGGCAATCAGTCTCCAGTTGAATCTCTTTATTATCTATAGTTCTAAGGAATGGACATGCAAGAAACTCGAATTGTTCAATGACTTCACTACTTTATTCAAGCAATCCACTACAAGTTTCCAAGGAAATATTGTAGTCTTGTATTTAAAGAGTCGTTGGAAATTTTTAGAATAATATCACTATCGTGGAATGGCTAAGGGTTAGATTTTTTTTTAATATCACCTACACACAACAGGTGAAACTTACTGCACATTAGTACCATGCCCGGGTAAAATAATCTGGTCGTGATCTATATAACCAAGCGTGATATTTTTTTCAGGCTATTTCAGGCCTCTCTGATAAACAGAGCAAGTAGCCTCACACTGAGCGATGAAAATGTAACCCTTAATTAAAGCCTTTAATAAATCCATGTGATAGCGGGATTTTAATTCCAGCCAGTCAGTAGGAGAAGCTTTCGGTCATCTTGGAAGTCAAGTAAGCTGATGTGTGTTATTGTCTGTCTGTCTATTTGTCAGTTCAAGTGTTCAAGATTTTTTTCCCTGTTTTTAGGTCCACGCATCCTTTTGATTATAAAATGAAAGAAATGCTCAGAAGTTCGAACTAAAGCGAATGAAATATTTTCCTGTAATTAGTATTTTTGTGAAAGCTTCAATTTAAAGAAATAAATGTTTACGTCTCTCACTTCGTTTTGTAATTCAGCCATTGGAAGTTTGTCACCTGATCAATCGCTAATCCACTAATGGAATAACGGGGCAGATATGGAGACAGTTGGTGCCAGTACACAGAACCAGTTTGTTCCGAAGTTTCCCGAGACATTCGAACTACATTTCAAACTAATTGAGTACTTCATCTTTGCTGACAAGTTGAATAATTTATAGTTTATTAATTCGCTGGTTAGAAAGATTTATTAATGGCCTGTCTTGGGGGTCATCAGTTAATAAACAAGTCAATTAGAATATGTAACTAACTCACCTTTCTACATATCATAGTTTGACCTTGTTTCTGGCATTGCGGTCTCTCACAAAGGCTAGATGTCCTTTAGCATATTTTGCTATTGTTTACTTCTCTGAATGCTGATTAGAGAATGGCAAAAAAAAAAAAAAAAAAAAAAAGATCGCTACGAAGCATTTGTCACTTCCGGAACTAGATTATGCTGATTAGCATTTAGGTGAGACAGAGAAGTAGATTAAACTGAAGATTAGCGGAGTGTTATGTAGCCTCCCTTCTTGTGTATAAAAGAGAGAGGCAACATACAATAATGTACAATACAGTAATTTTTTTAATTACTGTATTACTTACAGTACATTATTACCGCGAGAGACTAAAGTTTTTAAAAATAATTTTTATTTATTTTACATAGCCCAGAAACAAATTGGAATTTTTTAAGCCACTGCAGGCCAACAGGAAGCGTAGGCCTCACAGTGATCAAATAAATTCACGCCACCTATGACAATCACAAGCATCCATGCTCGCAGCGAGGTTCGAACTTGTAGCCTGTAGGAGAATAGGGACGCAGACCACTCTGCAAATGCATGCAATTTAGGCTGATAATTTGCAAATAGACACTTGCATATATTATTAAAAATGGATAAATGCTTTAATATGGATAAATACCTTGATATTTCACTGACTGATTTGCAAAGAACTTAGCCAAGCTTCGCAATCAGCTTTTCTGATGTTTTTTTTTTTTTAATGCATATTTTATTATGAATATTTACTGGTTTTTTGGTATTATAAACTGCTGGAATGTAGATATCCGAACCATTTGGTATACTGCTCGTTTAGATATTGTCTCACACATTAAGTTGCTGAGAAGGAC
Source organism: Typopeltis vanoorti (assembly GCF_054136105.1). Classification (NCBI taxonomy): domain Eukaryota; kingdom Metazoa; phylum Arthropoda; class Arachnida; order Uropygi; family Thelyphonidae; genus Typopeltis; species Typopeltis vanoorti. The sequence continues at coordinate 40,876,194 of NC_143555.1, forward strand.
CTTCTTCTTCTTCTTCTTCTTCTTCTTCTTCTCTCTTCCATCATCTATATGGATGATGATGAGACAGAATGAACTTTTTCCACTTCTGTCTGTCCCGGGAGAGTCCGAACAATTCTGTCCAGTTTCTTGTCGCTTGTTGTGATTTGGTTTTCAGGTTCTCTTTTGTTTTGTCTATCCATCTAATTCTCGGCCGTCCTTTGGATCTTTTACCTTCCATCGTTGTATTCAGGGCTTTACATGGTAGTCTTTCTGTTCCCATTCTGGTCACATGGCCAAACCATCGCAGTCTTCTTTCTTGGATTTTGTCTATTATTGTTATTTCTTGTTTTAGTTGTTTCCTTATATAAGACTTAGGGCCTTATACAAGAGAGGAAATATATTACTAAACGAAAGATCTATTCAAAATTTTTGTAATACTTAAAATTACACAATAGCGACAATTCTCTGGCATACTCTCGTCATCTCAAAGGAGACTGGTTGCCTATCGATTTTCAAAAATTTATAGCTAATGGATAAATGCCTTTTGATAAATGGTAAATGATAAATTTCCACACACTCCTAAGATGAAAAAGCGATAGTGGATTTATATTTAGTTCTTTTTAATATTTTTTTATTAAAAGTTGTCGAAATAGAATTATTTTTATTTTTATATTATTTTCTTAATATTATACTTAGACTTGTTTATTCCATTTTATTAAATTCTATTTATATTTATTCTAGTTTTAGTTTTATTTAGTTTATTATATATTTCCATTTATTTATTTCAGTTAAATAATGAAATAAAAATAACAAACGTTTTGCTCAAACCGTCATGTAAATTTAAAAAATAATGCCATTTATTAATTTGCAGTTTTTGGAGGATAACGCAGTAAATAAAGAAATCTAACAGGAATTACTTTCGGCCGCTAGTATACTGCTCAAAGCAATTAGGGGATATTTTAGTTCTGTCGGATAATTATAAATTTCTGCAAATAATTATAACTGTTGGGTACTTTATACATGAATAAATATTTCTTCCTTATGGATAGGGTGTAATTGGTGAGATATTGTTTAAATAATCGATATTTATTACAAATTTAACAAATTATACATTTTAGAGTGAAATAATTTTAACAAGAATATCTCTTAATTGTTTTGAGCAGTATACAAAAGCAGCTTCTGGGTGATTTGCTATCATTGGTTCTGACATTTATTTATTTATATATTTATTATTTATTTATTGAATATTTAACTATTCAATAAATAAATATTCATTAACATTTCTCCAATACTCAGATCATTACCACATATAACTTATATAATTAGGGATCATTTCTTTCTCACAGCGGTAGTAGTAGTAGCGGTAGTCCGAGTGCTTTGCAGTTAAGGAAGTATTAAAAAAAATCATCTATTTATTAGCTGTGCTCATACAGTTTTGTATGTGACATGTCTAACTTCCCAATATCTGCATTGCTAATGTGATTCTACCACTGATACAAACCTGCATTTTTTACTCTCGACTCGGATCGACTCTGATTCTATTCTCAGATCCCTAAGGTAAAATTGATTTAAATGTATTGTTTACTGCTAATTCAGTGTGTTGTGTATTTAGCTGGCTTTCTACTATATAGGGTTTATACTGCTCGATTTGCGACGCTTCTATTAATTTTGCTTCGGAATATTATCAGTTATAGAAAAAATTAAAGAGAGAATTTTAATTATAAAAATAAAAATCTATTTTTTACGAAAAAAAAAGCATTTTTTTAACGAATTAAAAGGATTTTTAACTTGTTTCGTTGTCCCATTTACCTAGTTCTTATTCGATGTGAATCATGAACCCAAACTTTATTTGGGTTCATGATTTGAAATTTTATGAGGATAATGCATCTTAAAATAATGGAATTCTAAAAGGAACTGTTATTATTCAATAAATTGTCTCTTCTTCGTTATAATTCAAGAAAATGTATTTTCTTTGAATAAAAGAACTTTAAAGAAATGAATATAATAAAGAATATCAGAATTTAGAATATCATCAACTGCTTATAAGTGGTGATATTCTGAATATCAACTGCTGTGCCCATTATAAAACGAGCACGAAGTCACTGCCTGTGTTGACGAGTTGACATCAGAAAAGCTTAGTCCAGTCAAAACTTCACTTATTCTTATTAAGAAATCTTTCTTTATTTACAAAAGCTGATTCATAGCATATTCAATTCATGTGTAAGTTTTTTCAAGAATTTGGGTTCAGCAGAGAGAGAGAGAGAGAGAGAGAGAGAAATGCGTGGCTCTAGGTTTGGTTAGTACTAGATTGAAAATTACGTTCATGCCAACACCTGTATTGGCATGAAATGAATGAGTACATTCTCTGCAAACATTACAGATAAGATATGAATTCTCTTCGATCGAAAATGCACTTTGTTGTGTGGATTTGTTACCTCTCGTGGCTGATTTTCTTGGATTTTAGATATCAAGCTAGTAAAATAAAGCGAAGGTTAGGAAATGTTCAACCGAATTTGGCAAACACTTTTTTTGAGAATTTAGTATAAATAGAATCATTTATTTTTTGCTGTGAAATGAAAGAAGAAGAAGAAGGTTCGTTTGAAGTTGGACCGTAATATTACAATGGGCGATTACTTCTCGTTCTTTATTTATTATTATGCGAATACAACAACCTATAAACATAAACATATTTAAGAGGTTTCAGTAATTATTATTTATAGTGGTATATTTATTACGATGTGCAATAATATACCAATATGAATAATAATTTATACTGGTATATTACAACAACCCGTTCACCTGTACTTTTCCGTATAATATACCAATATAAACAATAATTTATATTGGTATATAAAAAATAAGTATATTCGTATAAATCTTCGTACAAAGATTTATTTGTCCCCAACTTCAAATCCAAGCAGAATATAATATTTTCAAGTTTAAGAATCTATTAACACTACTTCAGTTGTAACTGATCCATCTATCTTCAAAACTGGTGTCCAGTCTCACTAATTAATACAGACTGCAAAATCATTTCCAAAGGTAATGCAATTCGATTAAAGCCCACACAGCCTGAAATTATTGGCCAATACCAAACTTACTCTGCTCTTCTAAGAAGATTGCTACACGATGTCCTACATCTAATAAGAGATGTCATCCACATCGCAAACAGTCATAACAAACACCCAGCACTCATCAGCCATGATGAGTTCAAGGTTTGCCTTTGGGAGAGTAGACCATGAGTATCTTTACGAAGTGTCAAGGGTATTTGGACATTATTGACAGTCAAGCTACTACTTTTCTGTTTAAAAATAAACAACCAGTTCACTTGACCTTTCCCGTACTCTCGAGGGAGCAAGGATGTCCACTCTCTGGACAATCATAATCATTAGCAATTGAACCTTTCTCAAAAATTACACAGCACCATGATCTCCAAACGAACAGCAGGTCAAGTGGACAACAATTTCTCTCATCTTTTCATATCATCTTTCACCGCATTATATTATAATATAACGACGAAAAAACGATAGTAATCGATGCAGTACACCGACCATATGCCGAAACTTCAGGGGCCAAATTAAACTCTGCAAAAATCACTTGTTTGTGATCAGAGAAATGGATGTCGGAACTGATTTGCCCCTTGAATGTACTTGATCAAATGAAGGACAAAATTACTTATGCATACACTTTGGCAACAGCCAAATACATAATGCGCTAAACTGGGCACAACTGCACAACCATTTCAAACAGGTGCTAGGAAAATGGAATACCAGGAAAAGTCTTATTAATTGTTGTCCGTTTTAATAGTGTAAACAAGTTGACATGCGTAGTGTTTTATTCATTTTGTATAGCTATAAAATGGATACATCTCCACGAAAGCGTTCAAAAATATGTACTCTTTCTCACCACACATCTGTGACTCAAAGACTAACTGCCAATGAGTGCAGTGTTGGCTTCGGTACTGTTAATGCGATTTTAAAGAGGTTTAATCAGACAGGTACCTTTTCTCCTGACAGAAAAGGAAAATGCGTACGAAAAGGAAAACTACATTTACTCAAGATCGTTTACTAGTTAGGAAAAGCAAAATGAATCCAACATTGTCTGCTGTAGACTTAAATAGAGACTTGGCAGCTAGTGAGATTAATGTTTCTGATATGACAGTCCGTCGAAGATTGTTGGAAGCAGGAAGAACTGGTAATAGACCAAAAACAGAAACAACTGTTGACGCCGAAAAAAGAGGCTCCAGTGGGCAAAAGGTTACAAAGATAGGAGTGTTGAGAAGTGAAAGAAGATCATATTCTCATATGAGAGCCATTTCTTTGCCCAAGGAGAGCGTACCCTATCTTCGCAAATCAGCGGCTGAGAAGACTTCTCCCGCCCACCTTCAACAAGATCCTAAACACTAAAAAGATATTTTGGGGTTGTTTCACACAAAGACGGTCCAAGATCTCCTATGCCGGTATGATGAAAAGTGACCAATACATAAAAATCCCGGAGAAAAGAGTGTTCCCACAAATCCAGAAAGACAAAGAACTCATCTTCCAACAGGGTCTCGCTCCGTGCCGCAGTTCAAAAAAGTGAAAGAGTTCCTCAAAAATCACAACATCCAGTTGCTTCAGCTGACATTAACCCAGTAGAAAATTTGTGTGAATAGTGAATAAGTAGAAAATTAAATTGTGATACAAATTATAACTTACTACAATCCATTATAAAAGTATAGTTTAAAGATGCAGAAATAAGAAAAAATGTGTTTTACGTGGGTAGAGTCCATGCCTAAGTGGATTAATGAACTTATTAGGAACAGATAAGCCCATATAAATTATTAGGTCATGTTGGAATTTAATTTTGATATTTATTTTCTTGCAAAATTAAATTTTTTCTTTAAAATATGAGTGTTCAGATTAATTTGTTTTCTACTGTACGTTAAAAATTGAACATTATTTATTTATCCACATAAGATTAGATCTATGTAGATGGATGCAATGCAGTAGGAAACAATCAAACGGTTTCGCATTATTCTCTCTGTATCTCCGAAACCTATTAACATTACATTTATTTACAGCATTTTATCAAGTTTGATTGTTTATTTACATAAACAATTCCATTCTTTTCTTTTTTTAAAAAAAAGATAGATCAATGTAAATTAAAAAATGTTTTAAAACTTATGAAATAAGTTACCTTAATTAATTCATATATTTCAAACGTGTAGTAACATGATTATTAATTGCTTAATAAGCGAAGTAGAATAAGGTATTAGATAAATGAATTTCTATTTTTGATATCGCTATTACTTCTTTTAATTCTTCAAATCTAATCTGTACTGATATAGAACAGTTTGTTTGGGTCATTCGCATTTCCTTAAACGGTTAATAAAGAAGTGAATGGGGTTGCTTTAAGGGTTAAAGTGAAATAACTGGGAGGAGACCTCCACACCGCCTTTCAGGAATGCGAACAACCGACTGGGGCTTTTGACCTAATGTCCAATCCTCACCTTCACGTCGTGCACCCGCATTAGTAGGTATTTACTGAGTACTGAATGAACGAGGATGGACTGGCAATTTGGTACTTAGCCGACCAAATTATACTCTCTATTTGGCTTAACCACAAATGCATGTGATGGTAGAATATGACGAGATTTCATGCTGGCTGAGACGTCGGTGGGTTAAAAAGTAAAAAAGCCCCCCCCCGCTGTTTTCGTCTGGGAACAAGGGCGAACAGTGAAAAAAGTCATCTTTTCAACTGGAATAAGCTCCAACTCGAGAAAAATAAACCCAACGTAAGAGGAACTGAAGATAGGAACTATCAATATAAGAAGTATTAACGGCAAGGAAATCGAACTTGTAGAAGAATTGGAAAAGTACCACGTGGACATAATTGGCATTATTGAGACAAAAATTCTCCATGCTTGTTCTATTTCTTGGTTCTCTTTTTATTTATCTTTCTCCATTTATTTAGTATTTCTATTTTAGAAAGTAATAAATAATGATCTGAAAAGATTTCATTTCCTACATAAACACATACAGTCTCTCTTAGTTAAGATAGTTCATGATTTGTAATGATATAGCCGATTATACATCTTCCCATTCCAAGTATATTTATTTATATCTTTTATTCGAACAAAAACAAGGTATTAGTTACTTTTAAATAAATGAAAATTCAAAAATCGAATAGTTGCAAATTTCTCCCTATAATATCTGAGATTAGGTTAATTATAGTAAAGGAAAGCATAAACTTTTTTCCCTCCTCCCGTGTGTTTTATTTGTCCTATATTCCATCAATCAGGAAACTGAATTTTTGCCTCATTATTTTTATGTATGCAGTTGGGGAAAATCATAAAATGTATATATTTTAGATAAAAAATTTTTACAATAATTTTGAATAAATAAATATTTTAAATATTTATTCATTTTGCAAAGAAATAGATTAACGCATACGAATGGATATATATTTTTCTAATAAGCAAACATAAGGAATACACAGAATTCGCGTACTCACTTCACTTCATTTTACTCCCTAATTTGAAATTTATAAGTAAAATCGAAATCATGATTCTCTCGCTTACTGTTGTAATGAAGCTGGGGCGGGTTAAAATTTCCAGTTTATAACATTTCGTTTATTATTGAATTACTATTCTTAACTGAAATATCATAGCCCTTCGCAATTAAGAATTTTAGGTTATATTTTTCAATTAAATTTCAGCTAGGATGGAATTCGGGAATCAGCAAAAGAAGCTTATGACTGCTTTTTGTCCACTTTACGTGCACTAGAAATGTATTTATATAAGTTGAAGCAGGTTTTATATATAGCCTGCCATAAAATTATCTCGATAAATTTATGCGTAGCGTTAAATATTTAATATAAAAATGAATCACGTTATTAACATTATCTCATACTAAGTTAACTGTTATGAAATATATTTAATTTTTTTTTAAAATCAGCTACTGTGTAATCTCGTTTCTTGAGAGTTCCAGTGGAGCTTTGAAATGAAGAGAACTAAAATGCCTTTTTAGTTTCCCACGTATGACGTTCTGTATACTGGAAAAACCAAGCCGTCTGTTTCTAGACAAGTTGCGATGGAAACAGCACGTTATGGACGCAGTTTGTCAGGTGCGATCCTCAACTTCCGTGCCTGTTGTGGACCGTAACAGCGAGATTTATTGATGCTAAAGTGTGAAGAGGCGAAATCCGATCCTCCACTCCTCCCTGTTTCTGTACCCAGAGAATGATAATTTATTTGCTGTTGCCCATATTAATTAACTTAATTGGCATCACATCCTCTCCTGTTGACTATCGAGCCAACTGCTTTTATTAGGATGCTTTTATTAAGTTGAGCTCCGCGGATGAGAAACGGGGGAAACTAAGGACGAAGGTGACTCGGAAGTATTGATGAACGGGAGGGAGAATGGAGTGGGTGGAAAGTGGAAAGATAATAGAGCCACTTTAATGGCATTTGAGCTTGTAATATTAATACTTGCGAGATATACGAGTTTCTCTAAAGACTGCAATCTTTTAAGAGTTTCTGTTACTGGAAAACGAATTGAGAAAGGGATCTAGAGTTAAATCGCTTTTCCCGATAATCTGGGTCTTGATAATATGAATAATATGCAGTGACTTCGATGCCTGATTTTGAGATTATGGGAAATTGATTCCTCAATGCAGATGCGTTACTAAAGTTATCTTAATGAATTAAATACACCGTGTACGATTTTTCCCACTTTTGTTTTCGTTTTTTTTTTTTTTTTACTTCGTACTTAGAGGAAATTTTTATTTTCTGACTTTTCCATGATCTATGGGAATAAAACATAAGGAAATAACCAAAATTAATCGCATTGCTGGAATAATTACGTAACTGTGAACATCTTTAAAATTCATTTTGACAGATGTTCACTTTAATTACAGAAATATTTTTTGACTTTAAAAAGCGGATGAATCTTATAGAATGAATCTAATAGCGACTTATGCATTAAAAAATAACAAATGGAATAATTAATTAAAATTAATGAAATTTAGAAGTACAAAAACTGTTTAAATACCCATTACAAATATTTTTTAAATCTTTTAGTTCTTGCAGAAATAAACTGAATTTCTCCTTTTATTAAAGAAGGTTGTTATCCTGTTCTTTTGTTATCTTGTCTTGTTACATGTCTTTTGTTATACTGTTCATATACATGTATATATATTTTTAATTTTATTTTCCCCCTATCCCTTCCTCTGAGCTTCATTCGCTTAGGAGAAAAACGTTAACTAGGTTATTTTGAGACATTAAAGTAACTATGGTGGTATCGGTAAAGGGATCATCAAATCTGACAGACCAATAAAAAAAAATCGGAATTGCTTGAGGACAATCAGGAGGATTAAATTATCCACGTTAGGAAGAGCGGAAGCATACATTTGACTACTAATTCAATACAAAGATATTCACAAGGAAAAGGATTTATCTTTTCTAAGCTTGAAGACAGGCAATTTGCTTGATTAAAACGAGCTATGAGGTACCCACCTTCACTTTTCTACTGATCATCGGTAAATATGATTAGTAGAAAAGTTGAAAGGATAACAGCACTGCAAGTTCTGTTATTATTTCGACTTTTTCAAATTACGATAGTACATTAACTTTCCGAAGTGAAATGCAATTACCATTTCAGCGAAGACAAGACAGACAGTTTCGTGACTAGGAAATCTACTTGCTGTCAGCTATAGTCGAAACATGGCTTCACTGAAAAGATCTGCCATCCTCTGTTTGGCAAAGAGATAATGCCCGCTACATGGCAAATTAGCAATGAAGAGAAGACAATAATAGGAAAATATAAATAGCGGAAAGAAATATATCCCAGATCACAGCGAACTCTATTCTGTCGTACAATTGTTAACTCATAGAGAACCCTCCTGAACCAGAAAGAGGAGTGTAGAAAGGGAAGGCGTTTTGTGTATTTTGTGACTGTTTCTGAAAGCGGTTTGTTGGAACAGTCACTGGGTACCCTGAGCAGGTGTCAAGCTATCAACATCCCTGAATGGTTGACAAACTGGCAAAAGGCTCGCAGACTCGAATACCATTGACGCCCGGGAGTAATCTATCACAGAGGAAGTCGCTCATCTATCACTTGTGGTGTACACCTGCGATAATGTCATATCGAGTTCGCCTTTGAACAGCCATCCTCACGTGGGCTGTCTAGCATTCTATAAACGCATTGTGTGTTTGTGTGTGTGTGTGAAAACAGAGAGCTAGCTTACGCCTCCATCACGCAATGCTGTCAAGTATAAAGAAATCATGAAGAGGAAGAGAATAAAATGCGTAAATTATATTCCTCTGTTATGTTCCTGTTGCTATGGATATCGTATGACGCAGGTGAAGAGTGCAAAGAGGAGAAAATGAAACAAGATATTGCAAATTCCGTTCATCTTCAGCGATCTTCTTGTTCGAGGTGTACCTTAAGGAAAGCCATCCATATTGTAGAGCTTCTAACGATTCCGGTCAAGCATAAATATCAGTTTGCTTCTTCTCTTCTTTCATCTCCACCCATTCCTTTCGAGTCTCTTCTTCTTCTTTCTTCTTTCCCAGTTACTTATATTCATAAGTTTTCCACTCACTCCTCCTTTTCCACTATAATAATAATGTTTTGAATAAGGGAAAAGAATTTATAGATGCTCTTAATGATGCCTTTTCCCTGTGTTTAGAAGGAAATATTTTTGTGGGGAAGCTCAAAGTCTTTGCGTTTTCTGAATCATACTGTTATTTCGTTTGCTTGCAGTATTCCTTGAATCAGCAAAATACCCTAATACTAACGATAACAGATCAGGGTTCTTAGATAGCTATACTGATTAATAATAAAAACCCATGAAATCTAGCTTAATTTTATAATTTTATATATAGAATAATAAAAAAACTCATAAAAAGTAAAAAAAAAAATTCGGAATTTACTATATTTTTAGAAAAACTTCAAATATTTAATAAAATTTATAAAACACAATTTATTTATTATTATCATTGAAAATATAAAATCTTTACAAAAAATAGTATTCTTCCAACCCACGTGCCTTATAAAGGCGTACTGTAACATTTTTGGCAAGTTTTTAAAATAAAATTTTATTTCATCTATATAAGAATATTATATTAAATACTATAATTTCATAACATGTATAATAATTTTAGCATATTATATTATATCATATAATGAATTCGCAGCAAATATTTAGTATATATTTAATGTTATCCAATATTATATTAGTTAACAGAAGTCCGAAATGATATAGCTCGTTTCTGAAATGCTTTCATTAATATGACTGTCGCAAGTACTGATGGAAATACTGAATGTAGTATCTGTTGTCAGAGCTTGACAATACATGGAGATGAGCCAATGATCTTTGACCAGCTAGTAGTCGAAGACCCAATTTCGTAAAAAATTGTATATAAACGTAAAAACAAAGAAAAAAAAATCTTGCACTCGCAAATCCAAGATTTTTTCATAAGGATATTCTGATTCTGTGACTGGTGAAGAATTCTTGTTAACCTGGTGGTCACTTTCGTGCATAATCGTAACGCAAACAGGGAAATTCCTAGAGGCGAAGCAGAGTTCCCCCCCCCCCCCCCCGAAAAATAAAGACAGCAGACAGTTCCAACAACATTTTAAAGCAGATTTTAGAGAGGAACTAAATCGCATAGCATTCATTCGGATGTACGAGGGGAAAGGGAGGGAGGGAGGGAGGGAGGAATAAGCAAGCACTTCTGTTAAAAAATACATGTCAGAAAGGTGAGTCAAAAGAATCTGGACAAACACCTAGGGGAGAGCAGTAGCTCGAGGTAATAGTTACTCTTAAATGCGGTTTGCACAGTTTATTTAATACGCCAGGCGTAAAAGTAGTCAACAAAGTACCTCCTCGAAGATTTTTTTCTTCCTTTCTAAATACAAGTCGCTTTCCCAGCACCACCCCTGGGGAGAAAAGCATGGTTCTCCTTGGCATTCGGGAGGCCTTGCCCGTTCACTCACACGTCCCTCGTCACTAAGATTTATGAGGGTGCAAAATGCAATCAGACTGGTCCTTCTGTGGACGTCTTCAGACACAAAAACAGAACGTTCGCCTTCGCTTAAGAAAATCCCGTTAATTACCAAACGTCATCGTGAAGGTTAGGGAATCGCGTACAACTGTCGGCGACGCTAACAAACTTACCTGCCCTGTAGTAAGGGTAGGGAGGCAGAGGGAGGGGGGGATGCAAGGAGGAGTCAAAAGGTACAGAAGTAATTGTTCGCTTGTCTTGTGGAGTTTTCAGAACCACCTTTCTATTACGATTCTTCGGCTACTTGTCAGATGGAGGTAATTACTCCGTACTTGTGTTTCTCTACCTGGGAAGTCCTTGCTTGGATTCCCATTTATTGCATCTTCTCTCTCTCTGTTAATTACTTTTTTCTTACCTTTTCTCCTCGGTCTTCTTTAGGCTATGGTGAACCGATATACACACACAGTGGCATGAGAAAACCACTTAAAGGCGTTTTCTTCATCCACAGATGTTGTGTTACTGGTACAATCCAATTCTATTTTGTTTACTTGATTAGGGATAATTTTAGAACGATGAATATCTTGAATCCGCCTTCTCTGACAATTTCTAAACGCCTGTGTGTTTGTATATATGGGTGTCAAAGCATCGAGCTTCATTATTGTTGATGACGTTTTACTTAGGAGAACAAGCACGATATCTTATTTTATCCATACAGCGAAATTCTGAAAAAAGTATCAAATATGCATTGCAATACTGTATAAAACAGAAGAAATTATGTTGACATTGTGAATATCTGTTGCAACAGGTCTTACTTGTGATGAAATAATTTCGTTACACGTCGCTTTCATAGGAATAATTTTTAATTACATGCCTCGAGAGTGTATTTCAGTACGATGACTTTTCATTTGCACTGACAAAAGCAAACGTACTGGTCTGGGAATACATTCAACTAACAGACGATAAGTCGGCAGTCTTAGCCCCCCTAAGCAATTAAGCAATAATTTTAAATAGTTCAACACAGAAACCATCCAATTTCCTTGCAAATATTTGCTAGAACCGCAGCTAACGAGAGATTGGCTTTAGTTCTAGTGCAACCAGTAATCGTGTTCCTACCCATCGGGATTGTAAACCTTACGTTAAACCCATAAATGATGTGTGTGTGTGTGTGTGCGTGTATGTGTGTGCGCGCGCGCTGTTTTTAGTTTATAATTAGCAATTCAGAACAATTCTTTCGTTTAAGAATTCTCAATTTAATAAGGGATATAATATCCCTTAACTTAAATAAGTTCATGTCGCCGAATCGAAGCCTTTGGCTATTCATCATAATTAGCAAACTCAATTTAATAATTTGAGTGAGCAATGCATTACTAATCTAGATTTTATGCACACACATTAAATAAGTGACTTGTTTATGCTCGTTCAGTTTCTGGTCCAGAACGACTTTCATTTTATTTGAGAGCCCAACTCAAATTAGGGGCTCAAATCGTAACATCTCGAGACTTAGATATCGCTGCTTAATTAAACTGATAGTGTAATACATTTTATTAATATAAAATGAATTTAATGAATTAATAATAGTCTCTAAGTGCAGAAAAGTCACATTGGAACATAATCTAGATGCGAATAAAGCGCGATGAAAGAGGTCAATTAAACTGCCATGAAAGTTTTAGATTAGGGAAAGTCTCAAGAAAGTATATATTGTGAAATCACAGGTCTTATTCACTGCATAACAAAAACTCGAAGTAAAAATGAATATGAGGCGCTTATAAAATAGCGAGACTGATTTTGAGTGACGCAGTATATGTCTTGAGTAGAAGTGTTGCATGCTTAGACGGATTTCACTTTCCTGAAGATAGCGCTGAGTATTAATTGGACTAGTCTGCTGCTAACAGCGGAAAGAATATCCAATATTGTATCCTGCTTTAAATCCTGTGTGAAGTAACGGTCAATGGATATAATGACTGGTTATTTACATAGAAGCTTAATTATACGATTGATAGAGAGTTAAATTAAAAATAAAGACTTGATAAAAAAAAATGAAAACGTGTCGGTTGCCGTGTGTTGTTTGAGATGATTCTGGACCCAAAATTCTCCAGACGGATCAACCACTTTATTCTTCCGAATAGAATTCAATTGCCTTCTGGAAATGGCTAGAAATATTCCTTGATTTGATAAAGGGCATTTAAAAGAAAGTCTCAAGATACTTTGAAGCAAATTACAAAAGATAAATAAAGAATGAGTCTTGAACATTGGGAAGCTGTTAGTCAGCGAAGTACAGTTTCGAAAGTCAGTCAAAGTGCTTCACTACTTAGTCCCACGCAATATTAAGTTAGAGTTAACAATCGTGAATACATAAACTCTATTTGAATTGTCCTATATGATTTAAAACACGTATGAGTAAACTTTATATTGGATAATTACAACAATGAATATTCAAATATGAAATCATGACTAAGCTAATACGTATCTAAAAATGACTAGACTGCAAAGCAATTTCATCCAACAACGTATTTGAATAATACCAGCATCAGTTGTTGGAAAGGCAACAACACATGGATAAGTAATTGTTACACTTTGCAATTTACTCATTAGGTCGGACCAAGAACCCGACAGGAGTACGTTGTATCCTGTCATAAAGTGACACGGGAACACCCTACTGGGATGTGCTTAACTTCTTTAAGGGCTGGAGAAATTACATAGAATATTGGGGGTTGGATCAATACATGCAGAACAAGCCAATAACGGACGGCTGGCTACATCATGAGGACTTCGTGACTGCAATTACCGCCCCGAGACGTGCAGTGTAATGAAAGGTGAGTGTTCTCACGACTGCCTCCGTGACTAAGTCTTTCTAGCACCATTAATTATTCTCCGCATCAGCTTAATAGGCGTGTCTGTGATGGAGTTGATAGATCTTTCTGCTTGGCGTTTGGAAATTTCTAAATGTTTGTGAAAAACTCCGATGACAACTGCTGTTGGTAACTTTTCTCATCTTAATTTTCTCGCTTCCCACAGTCTTCTTTTTCTCGCAATTTGATTTGATAAAATGGGCGATTGGGCTGTTTGCCGCTGCCTCTTATAATAACTTAGAAAAATCTGAATTATCGTACTTGATATTAATAAGAAAATTAATCGAAGAATATTTGTGATGGTAAGTAGATGTTTATTAAGTCACATTTTAAAGGCTTTGCAAAGCTCTGAAAAAAAATTAGCATTTCCCTGAAGCAGAAGTGTAAACACTTTATATATGCGTTAGGGAAGATGCCAGTTGTTTAAAAAGTGGAACCGATTTGAATACATATGCTTAAAGTTCATGGTGGGAAGGTAGGGATATTTGCGACTTCCTGACGTCTGTTTCGCCTTACTGCGTCTCGTCATCAAAAAGCGGCTTCTGAAAAAGCGCTGTCCATTCAAGAATAGCAGACATTGAGACATCCGGGCCTTTTAAGAAGGAAAAGGTGTCTATTAGTTTTGTACTTTGCATCTCTTTACGTTTATATGGCTGCATTGACGTATCCGCATTGTCTGCTACTCTTGACTGGATAAGACTTCAAAGAAAAACGATGGTGGTACATCAAAGGATTTATTATAATGGATTTTGTTCGCTATTATTAATCATTCCCTTAACAATGGATTAAACGAGCATTGTTTGCTCAAGGTCACTTTAAACAATTATATGATACATTATTGTTTATATATATTATATATATATCACCTATGTGACTGTTCGTATAAAACATTTTTATAAGCAACAATACTATCATACATTGTTAAAGATGCCAAGCTATTTTAAACTTGGTTTTACTTCCATTTCCCAAGTAAGCAAACAGACAAATAAGTCAAGTTTTCGCCTACATGTATTGCAAGTCTAGGGTGACCCCTATACATGCAGGCGCAAACTTGACTTATTTGTCTGTTTGCTTACTTGGGAAATGGAGTAAAACCAGGTTTAAAATAGCTTGGGGCATCTTTAACCATATATTATACCCAAGGTAAAAAACTTTCTACTATCATACATTGTTATACTACTCAGTGGTTTATTACATATGTACTCATTCAATCCTCCATACAGTAGAATTTAGTCTACAATCCAGATTTAAAATTAATATGCATACAAAAATTGATTAATGCAGACATAAGACTTAATCCACACTCAATAAATTGCTTTTCACTGTTGATTATTCGTGCATCTTGCCCTTAAGAGGATTTATTGCAGGATGAAAACTCTGCGATTTGTGAGAGTTAATTAACTCACAGCAGCTAAAGAAACCCTTATAAATATTTCTAAAATGGATTAGCATAAGTGTAATATCCGGATATTTCATTTTACAAAATGAAATGCCCGACAATGGCTTGAAGGTATCGAGCCGGCTTGTGCTGTTTTTATAAACCTGGCACTTAAGTGGATCGAATGAAGGTAAATAACCCCTTTACATAATTATAATTGCCATTGCCTTATAACTCATTTCTCTCGAGTGTTCCTGATGGCTACGTTAACAAGATGCATACCTTTATTAAGGGCAAATTTTTAGCTGAAAAGAAATTGTCTTTGTAAGAGAAACGTAATTACTAATGTTGCATGCTGATGACGTTGCCGCATTTCATTTCGATTCCCTCCCTAGATGTTACAGTGCGCGCGCGCGTGTGTGTGTGTGTGTTGCTAATGGAATCTGAAATGTCAATTTCTTCAGAAACCCCTTTTGGTAGCCCCCGCACTTTATCCGACTATGAATACTCTGCCCACTATTCTGAGTTGAAAAATTACCGGAAGCCTCGGCATCATTTCTTTTAAAAGGTTTAAAAATGAATTCAGCCAAAGAATGGCTTTTTCCAGCTTAGATGATTGATGCATGTCTGCGTGGCGAAACCGTGTGGTTTTTTCCCCTGTCTCGTGGTAGGTATGTAAAACACCTGAACACGGCTTAGTCTACGAGCATGGCTACGGAGACAAGTTTTCCCACGAAAAGGCCGAATCGTTTCGATAAAATCCGAGCATCGGCTCAACGTGCATACGTTTTGATCCTCGTGCACTGATTCATGCGTTGTTATTCGAACCAGCTGTTGTTTTTCCCCCTCTCTAACTCATCCCCCCTCCGCTTAACGCCGAGGATGGGTAAGGAAATAACGACGGGTCTTATTTGCAAAACTCTCTTCGCCCGGTGTTCACCTGCTAGGTCACGCACTAAGCTGTTTCAACAAGATGAAATTCTTTCTAAAAAAAAATGATGTTAACCATTTGCGAAGAATCTAACCTTACCAGCATCGTTTGATTCTCATCTGCGAGTACCATCGTCGATACTTGGACATTTGTGGCGTTAAAGTGTTTCCCAGAAAAAGTACTTGGAAGAGGACATTATTCGGCTCTTTTATTTTATTGATAGACGTGCTTTATATTCTCGTTCCCAAACATTTGCAACACGCTGTATACATCTTAACTGAAAGGCATACAACAATGAAAATCTCCAGGGAAAATTTTTCCAGCACTCTTTTACCGGAACCATTTGGATTTTTATTCAGAAAAATAATACAAGTGCATATAACTCTATGGCATTTGTCGGTTATGGCTTTTTATTTTATTATTTTGTTGTGTCTGAAAATGAATGTGCTCTATTACTGTAATGAACCGTTTGGGAGTCGATTTATTTTTTGTTCACAATATCCTAATAATTACTCGGAGCACGTCTGCAAGTTTCCGGTTTTATTTTTATGGACGCCCGTATTTGTATTTGTATCCATTTTTCCATGTAGAAGTCGTACAACCACAAAAATTCTTACAGTTCAACAGTGGCACTTGCTATAGGAGTTCTGTTCTCTCTCTATGCAGTATTAACTCACTTAGTGAAAGTGCAAAAGATAAAGCTGTAGTGCTCATGTTAAAAATGTGCACTTCATGAATGGAAGAGCATTTTCAAAATGAATGCACGTACGCCTAACCATCGAGGGAGAGCCACTCAAATTTCGAGTGACTTGGAAATATCCATCATTGTCAAAAACACACACTAATTTAGTACTACCGACCATTTGTTTCTAAGGCTCGAAAATTTGCTAGAACGTAATAACGAAACAGAAGTTACTATATAGAAAAAAAAAAACAAAAAAAAACGGCAACTTCTTTTAATTTTACACATAAAAATGCTCTTGACACTGTAGCACAACTAATAACAATATTATTGTTAACTCAACTGTTTTAATGATACACAGCGATGATAATAACAGTTATTTAAATATAACCAGGAACAGCTTTAGAACACAGACAGTTTAACTGAATCGAACGAATTCTTGGTAAGTGAAAACGATGGTTGTTAGGCCTACTGCTCTCTCTCTCTCTCTTCCCCCCCCCCCCCTCTCTCTCTCTCTATATATATATATATTTTTTTTTTGTTTGTTTTTTCTTTAAGAAACAAACCTTACCAGCTATAATTTCTTATTCTTTTATGACATTTATTAAATTTATTTGTCAGTTAAGCCATTTAGTGAATAAACCATCAGTGATTCACGCTGTGCTGTGATAGAAATACTATACATATATAAAAATCATTATCGCAAAACAAAGATCGTAAGCTCACGCTGTACGAAATCTTAAAAACTTATTCATATACAAGTTATTACTTAATATACGTATAGGAACGTACGAAATGATAATTAATAAATAACAGAAAACGCATTTACCTTACGTATATATATTGTAACTAGTATATACTTTTCGCCATAATATCAAGGGCATCTTCAGTATTACTTCCAAATTAAACAACAAGAAGAGAAATCGGTATATTTAACAGAATGATACGCGTGAACTGCACGCACATGATGTAAGGATCATCGTCAAATTATATTATGGCTCTGGTAAAATTTATTTTGAAAAGATTTTTAATAAAATAATCTTAATAAATAAATAAAATAATAAAAATAAAAAAAATAACTTAATATATATATATATATATATATATATATATATATAAATTAAAGTTAATTCTGGAATTTGTGAAGAACTATTTCCCTTAAGAGGGATGATTTAAATTTAATGTTTATTTAGATTCGGTGAATGTAGCATGGGCGCACAACTCACTTTGTTTAAACGTTCCAAGATTATTACTTTTATGAAGAACCTAAATTTTCTTCTAAAGAACTTGGTATCTGGTGGTGATTAGCATGCTCCACAAGTCCCGATAATCAAATAACTACCATCCAGGACACTAACGTAATTTTTTGTGCGGTTATAAGTAGCTCACAAGAAATTTGTGGATTAGTTTTCGCTTAATGCAAAGTAATTAGCTGTGTGGATTGCTATCTTCACAAAGAAGAAAATATTTATTAAAATATTTAAAATGAACCAGATGGTAAATGCAAAAATTGTATGCTCAATTCATTCGTCTTATTAAAGGATGACATTCCGGAGTTCCTCCCCTCTACACGCCATTGAATTGTTTAAGTTTTATGTAATTTTTTCTCCTTTTAATCAAAGATTTTTCTTGTATGATCCTGTGCTATGAAAACTAAATTTTGGCAATCCACACTGAGTTAAATATATCTATTCTTCCCGAGAGATTTCCCTTTATCTCTCGCTTCTGTTATGGATTGAGAGATGCAAAACCTCTCTTCATTAACGTCCCGATGCAGGGCTCAATGAGAGAAGATATCACATAGCTGCAGGTAATCAATAACTGTGGAAAAATTTCTACACTTTGCTGATGATCATTTGCCTTGACGAGCTACGTAATGAGCAATACCCCTTCCCTCACCCGAGCGGTACGAGGCTGAATGACTAATGGCCGTGTAGAGTGCTAGCCGTGATTACTCCCTGAGTGGTGACGATGAGAAATAAAGGAATATGTGTGACGATGTGGATAATTTATGAGGTTTAGAGATTCAAAAATTATGAATGTGGTGCTTCGAGTATGAACAGTGAAGATTTTCGAAATAGCCAAAAAAAAAAAAAAAAAAAGCCTTTTCAACGCCCTTCTTTTCAACTTAATCTCTTCTCATATTTACTTTTATAGCAAATTCCAATCTGAAATGAGATTTTCTTTATCATCGCCTGTTCTTATTGTCACAGGGGATTTACAACGTTGTCTTTATGGGGTGTAACTGAAATAGAGTTTAACGCTTATATCCCCACCAGATATTGATTTATAGGTTGACGCCATTTTCAATAGATGCTCGTGTACCACTCAGCGGCAGTAAGTCTACGAGCTTCCTCCAGAACGGTGTCGCAGCGCGTGACACGAAACAGACCAGGCGGAGCTCCTATTTAGCGCCATTCATATTTCATTTGCTGTTCGGTAAAGAGCCGTTGGTCTCCGAAGAGAGAATCGATAAAATATTTACTCACTTGTCCAGTAAATGGTTCTCCAGGGAGCAGATTAGCCACGCATTTAGCTCTCTGTACAAAAGAACGCATTCATCAACTGGACGACGAAGAAACGTATCTCGTATTATGATCGGTTCGGAGAAGAAGAGTAGGGGGTGGGGAGGAGGAATTCTATTTAGGCTTTCATGTTGGAACATTATTAAAAGTACTCGGGCAGGTAAAATGGTTAAAAGAAAATGCTTATATATTATCCTGAATTCAGTTGAAAATAAAACAGAGCGCATGAGCAGGACCGGTGACAGGGTCAGCAAATGGACCATATCTCCAGATTTCAAATTAAAATGCTCAAATTCTCAACACTAAAAGAAAATCAAAACAAATTTCCGCTTTGCGCGAGGACATTAAAATATCAGTATCACTTAGATCCACTTTCTTTATCTTAAGAATGGAACGTAAAAAAAAGTTCATCTAAAAGATAAATTTCTCTGTTTGTTAACCTATAATGGGATTTTTTAAAATGTTCTTGTTATTTAAAAATTCACTGGTAATCCTCATGTTAAAAAAAATAAGAAAAACAGGATAATTATCCGCAATGTCTACCTTAAATGACTGTTGATTCTTTGACAAAAGCAATTTAGATAACAACAGTTTCTGAATTGTTATAAACGCATTATGCAGTTTATAGACAACCCCTAAAGCGAAACAAATACTAATCACTCATCTTTCTTTAAAATACTGAAAATTCGTACATTTGTTTTTCAATTACAGGCAATAAACACAACTGCAAGAAACAATAGCCAACTTGATTTATGAATAGAATAAAGCTTTCTCTTTTTTTTAAGTTTGCATTATTAGAAAACCATTTATGTAATAATTACAAAGTATCTGCATGCATTTTTCTGGATTGAAAAAAAAATACATATTGGGCAAGGGGGGGTCAGCATAATCACTCTTTAAATAATGGGCTGTGGGTTCGAATCGGAATCGGAATCGGATCTGGTTGTTTGTATATGTCTTTAGGTGGGAAATAAATTTCAACTGGTGACAGAGCTCCGCTTATTGGAAGCTTTAAAAAAAGTCCCCTGATAGGTCTCCAGAGTAGGATGTCGGGATTATATAAAAAATAAAATAAATTACGTATTTACCGGCGTATAAGACGCACTCTTTTTCTTTGAAAATAGGTTTGAAAAACAGGGTGCGTCTTATACGCCAATACTCAGTTTTTTAATACTTTGATTTCCGGAATTTTTCTCTGTTCTGAGTTACGCGATTTCTTTCTTACTTCCTTGCGGTGTGTGAGAGCATTCCAGTTACGTTAGTTATGTATTTGAATTACTGGAATACATTCTAATATTCCAGTTATGGATAGATAACATTTGGTCTAGGCGCTCTGGCGGACTGTTGAAGAAGCATGCCCTGCTAGTATGGGATCAGTTTCGTTCTCACAGAACAAAAAATGTTAAAAATAAACTCAGGGAATTGAAAACTCAGTTAGCTATAATTCCAGGAGGTCTAAATAGTCAGCTTCAACCTTTAGATGTCTGTATTAATAAACCATTTAAGGGATTTGTGAAGGAGAAGTGGAACACTGCATCGAGAAGACTGCTGGATGCAGTCTTCAGATTTTGAGATTACGCCATCAGGAAGAACGAAGAGGCCTAGCATTTCGCAAGTTTGTGAGTGGGTCAACGCTTCATGGGATGCTGTGAAAACCGAGACAGTGGTTAAACCATTTAAAAAGTGTGGCATTAGTAATGCACTGGATGGTACAGAGGACAATTTGTTGCATGAGGATTCAGATTCTGATTTAGAAGCGGTTTCAAGTGTCTCTTCATTTAGCTCTGGAGATGAATTTTTGGGTTTTGACGAAGAAGATTAAAAGGTGGATACTCTTTCCTAGTTTGATTAGGTATTTATTGAAAGTAGACCTACTTATTAATTTATATTTGAAATAGTGTAAATCCATTATAATATTCAGTGATAAAGTTTCTTTTCCTAAAAAATGTGTACAAAAAAGAGGGGGGTGCTCTTATATGGTGATATTTTGGCTGAAAGAATAGGAATATTTTAGAAGCTCATATAAATGACTGCAAAAATGATTTGCCACTATTCCTTCATTAACATGAGTGAATCCTCACCACTGCATAAAACGCCTGGCAAATACGGTAATTTAAAAAAATCTGTATCCAACTAAAATATCAAAACGTTAACAACCTATAAATACATTATTGTGCACTAAGGTCTTTATAAATTTGACAGACGTTTTATGCAGTGATGACGATTCACTCATGTTAATGATGGAATAGTGGCAAATCATTTTTGCAGTCATTTATATGAGCTTCTAAAATATTCCTATTCTTTCAGCCAAAATATCACCGTATTGTGACTTCATAATACATTACGAATTGTTTCCAGCCACGGGAACTGAATGCACTTAAATGCAGATTTAATTCTCCAAAGTAACCAGCACACACTGTGTGTGTGTGTGTGTGTGTGTGTGTGTGTGTGTGTGTGTGTGTGTGTGTGTGTGTGTGTGTGTGTGTGTGTGTGTGTGTGTTTGGTTGGGTAGTAATGCTACTTTAGTAGTACATTATTGTAAAACAAGGTGGTTACTCCTTGCCTTCCTTGTCCAATATTAGATATGTCTGTAGAACTTTTACCATATGACTCGAATGGTAAAAGCTTCTGGTAGAAGTCACTGGTACCAGAAGCTTTTACCATATGAGCCATAAAAAAGCTTTTACTAGAACTAAAAGCTACAAGTATCTTCAACATTGGCTTGTAAAGTATACGAAAACAACCAAGAACATAAAAAAAGAAAATAATAACAAAAGTAAACCTAAAGGAGCAAGTATGACTTCTGGCAAAGGTGTGCGCAGACACATTATTTCGTTCTGCATAGAATAATAAAATAGAATGGAATATTTCGTCGTTCTACTGTAGAATAAGCTATTAAAATATAATAATTTACAGTACTGGAACCAGAAATCTACAAGAAGCAGCACAAGAAACTTCACAAAACCGAAAGCAGAAAACTTCAAAAAGGGTCCGATGAAAGTTCGGAGGAACTTGATGAAAAACGCCTCATGGGCCACATCTATGAAGACTATTGCTGCCTGGAAAATGAAAGGAAAGAGGGAATATATTCGTAGTTTCACCGCTGATTACTAAAGACTAGAGAAGTATTAAATAGATCCGTTAAACCAAGAGTGTGGAAAATTTTATTAAATAAATAGATATTGTGGTAAAAGTCTATGATGAATATCCTGGTTCTATCTTCTTCCTTTAAAATTAATTTTTTTTATGCTTTTGGCAAATAATTAATTTAAGAATAGAAAATAGCCTCCACCACATTGAAAAGCAAATGATTTCTCGTAGATATCTTGTGAAATGTGAAGAAACATTATTAGAATGAACGTGTGCAGTGAGGAGCAAATAACACAACATCATGGAGAGCATTTAGAAAAAAAATATATAAATCGAAGCTACGGTGAACAGACTCTTTTTAAGAATTTTTTTAAAGAGATCAGAAAGGGAAAAAAATCTGAATTAAGACTAGAACCAACAAGTAATGTGTGACATTGATTCCGCCATCGATTCTTCCTGGTTCGGTTAAGCCATACCTTGAAACAAGAAAAGAAAGGAATTCTGAGAATTATTCAGAATTACAACCAAATCAAGTTTCGAAATGCCATTCTTGCTCAGCGACGTTATTCACTATGACAGCAATCGATTTTTGTTTTATTTTTATTTATTTTTATTTATTTATTATTTTATTTTAAATGATAATCTCATCTACGAAAGATTTTCAATGTTATTACTACTGGTTGGCTTTTAGATTTGGATTATCTAAAAATCCTGTTCAGAGACGAAACATTGCATTACTTTTTAAGTTACTTCACGCCTCTAATAATGACCACAGTACGCTCAGTAACCAAGACGGCAGAATCTAATATTTTTTTGGCTCATCTACTGGTTGTTTTGATACACACTAATAGATAAAATGGTAATTTAAACCAAACTGCTGAAGATCTATTTCGATCAAGAGCCGAGAACACCCCCGAATTTTTCTTCTCTCATTTATTTATATTTATATATTAACAAAGGAAGTATGTTAAATAAGAAATCGTTTAAGGTAAAAAATAAAAAATGGCCAGGAGATATTCAAAGTAAGTTACAATGAGGTGTTACAAAACTGAACAAAATAAGTCGTAATACAACGATTTCTAACAGTGTCATATAACAAACACGAAATCCGGTAGATCGAGAGAGAGAGAGAGAGAGAGAGAGAGAGAGAGAGAGAGAGAGAGAGAGAGAGAAATTATAAAAATATTTATAATTCTTATTTCTTATAATATTTCTATTTCTCATTATAAAAATAAGAATTAAAAATTTCTCGGCAAGTACATCCTCATTTGAATATTTGGGTTGTGTAATATCCACGAAACTTAACCCTGTACTTATGCAAATCTAGAGAAAAATAGCGGATTTATAAAGCATCGATATGATCGATATATGAAGTAAACTGGATTAAAATATTTTCGCCTGTTCAGTGGTACATACAGATGAAAATACTAGAAGTTCTTGTGTTGGTTCCACAAAGTCAAGGAGAAAATGGTGTTATCCTTAAATTGCAAGTGTTGCTGGTTTGACTGTTTGTTCTGTGGGAAGAACTTTTTTTAAAAAAAACTTCCATCTGAGATTGACTAAACCCACTTCAGCTGAAGAGGTCGTAAAGTACTGTCTGTATCCTTGACGAAATTCTTTCCCAACCATTTTTCAGAATGAGCTACAGAGGTGTCTGTGGTTATGAACGGGAAGAGAGAGAGAGAGAGAGAGAACAATATAGAATGATATTCGAGCATCAAATATTCCTATAAAAATAACGTGTTGACGTTAATAAGAAAAAGTAAAGAAAAACAGACGCGTGTCCAATTTGGCGACAAGAATAATTTTCGCTTCATCGTCCTTAATTTTTATCTTTTCCTATTGCTGCACAACCACTACTAGGATCCTAAATTTTAATCTTTGCTTTTTAAAGTGCACGGATGAGAAGAAAGTATTGCTGACTAAACTGGGTCAATAAATTTTTAAGTTAATCCTTTCACATTCAATTCGTTAGTTTAAATAAAGTTTAAATACACACACTTTTCAGAGAACTAGTTTAACCAACTTGTCGACTTTCTATAGCACCGTTTGCATGGAAATTTCATGGAATAAAGAATTAATTAAAAAAAAACCAATTCGCTGGTAATTTTCTGAAAAATGAAAATTCATTTTCATTGTTCATCAGAACGGTTATTTTTGTGAGAAATATTGCACACATAAATAACGCCAGAAATCATCAAAAACACTCAAGTGTTTTTAATGATTTCTGGCGTATCGTCTAAGGAATTATGTATTTTTATGCAAGTTTTGAGTAAGAGTATAACAATCTAAATGCTCGACAGGCAGCAGTCCAGAATGATGGATATCCCAACAATGAAATGCAAAACAGAAAAACTTGAATATTCGATGCATCGTAATGAAATAGCAACAAATCAAATAACTGCATTGTTGTGGAGAATTTGCGTTGGAAGATTCTTTAGAGTGGATCAAAAATTTTACTGCTCATCTTTTTTTTTTTTTTAATTCATTGTGCGTGTGATTACATTGCTTTAAAACAAAATGCAAACGTAAATTATTCATTTATTTATTTATTTTGCTTTTTCCTTTTCCTTTTTTTTAATATTCTTTTTTACTACTAGCTGTTTGCGTCACAGTTAGCGTAAGATGAAAAATCGTTTAGACTAAAGTTAATACATTTCATATATTTTATGAAATGTTTGTAGAAAGAGAGAGTCACTTTTTGAGATAAAATATGTTGGATCATCAGCGTAAGGGTTGGTCTTATAAACCAAAAAAAATTTTATTTTTCGTCACTGGTGGTGACTTAAATTAACTACGTCGGTTGGCCTTTTCCGGAAGACTAAGCACCGTGGCTTCTGAATTTACTAGCCAGACAGGAAGGATAATCTTTATTATTATTATTTTTAAATAAGAGATTTCACGAGATTTCTGACATTTTGACTGTTACGAAATCCGGTCTTTTCAGCTAAGTTAGGATGTCATGACTTTCAACGAAACAAAGAATGAGATCATTTTAACTTTCAGTTGTAGTAAATAAGCAGATCACAATCTGCTTGAGTCACCTATATTCGTATATACAAACTTTATACGTAAACCAAAGTTTTGATGTTATGTTAGCTTTTGACCTGGATACATCCGACTTTGATATAACTGTGTGTAAAACAAATCACAGATTATGATATTGGATACAACATCACAATGGTTATTTTTTCGGTAAATCTTCTTGGCACCTGTTTTAGTTTTTAGAATGTCAACCCCGATCTTAACGTATGAAATATTTCGTTGAAATATTAGCCCTGCCGCTAACCGCCAAATAATATTCCCTGTAACGCATACAGGATTTGACAGATTTTTTTTTTTTTTAACCATCAACATTGCAATAAAATAAACAGAACTGTCTTAAAACCGGAGAAGTATTTCATACAATTCGCTTTTCTGAACAAATCTTACCATAAGAATTATAAACGTGATCCATTCAGGATCGAACCAATTCAGTTTATTATTAGATGATAGACGATTTTTCCCTCGTTCTCAGGGTTATACCACGATTGAAGGTTTTGAGTGGCTCAAAAAGTATCTATGAAGCAAGACTACCGGACTTTCTAACCATCAGGCCACCTAGAGAAATAATGTACTGCGGATCGCCCATAAATTACGTAACCTTTTTTTACTACGGGATATTGTGACACACAGGCAATTTTTTTTTTTTTTTTTTTTGCTAATGCACTCTACGAACATGAGATGAATATTGATTTCTTAGTCATTGATTCATTTGATAACATTAACTGGAGTTTAAATTAGCATCAAGGAAAGACGAAGCTTCAAATCTTTATCTGATTGACTCCGTGAAAAGGCTGCATGTTAGCCAGCGGTTACCTAAGAGGCCTGAAACAGTGTTGTACAGGGACACTAAATTATATATATATATATATATATATATATATATATATCACAAGAATACAACACAAGACAGGAGGATATGTATATATTTATAATATGCCTTTAAAATAACTCAGAAGCTCGTTCAGAGCGCAAGCATTTACAAACATCCATGTTTTTACGTAGGATTCTAATCATAGTATTTGCTGTAAAAAAGCAGTGGTGTTTATCTACTTGAAATAAACCACGAAACTTCAAAGGAAAAAGGAATAACTGGTGGCATCCATTTAAACACCGAAATAAAGGGTACCGTTTACTAAATGCTTCAAAAACGAACTGTGAAACATTCAGTAAATGGAGGAAAGATGTAGAGAACATATTCACTTTATTAGCATTGCTCAAAAGCCACACGATTTGCTTAAAATTAGTCAAAATTAAAAGTCAACTTCAAAAATTAGCCCACAAATAGTGTTTCAAGGAGAATTGAAGGATGATGCTTATTTTCACGAGGAGAAGAATGTAGAATATCATCACCAAAATTTCACGAAATACGTTATAATAAATTGAAAGATACTAATCATCATGAAGGTTATTTTCTTGATCATAAATTAGTAAATAATAATATTTTTGGTTTACCGATCAAGTGTTGATCAATTTTATTAACTGAACCAACTAGTTTCGCCACACTTATCTGTTGGCATCTTCAGGGCTTACATAGAGGTTTAAACAATCTCACAATTATGCGTAACTGCAAACTGACAAGAATAACTGTAAAAAACTGACTAGAATAATTACAAATAAAATAGTATCGAACGTGAGTGAAACACGTATTGCGTGTACAAGATCAACTAGCTGTTGCTGAGGAACTTTCTGTAGTTTGTATTAAAGTTCATTTCTTCCGTTTTTAAGGTTCTGATTAGGGTTTTCCATATCTCTGGAAGTATTAGGCTTGATTTCTGTTGAGGTTGACAGTAGAACGGGCGACTGTGGCTGCCTCTTTGAAAATTCTTGAATGGTAATCTTCCTCTATGTAACGGGAACAGCTTTTGTCCCACTCGATGACATGGTTAGTTGTAGAGAAATGAGACGATAGGCCAGAAATGTCCTGTCTGTTGTTTTTGACATAGCCAATGTGCTCCTTTTTCCTGATTTCGAGGCTTCTCGAAGTCTGTCCGATGTAACTTGAGCCACATGAGCATGGAATATTATAAACTCCAGCATATTTGTAGAAAGGATGGTTGTCTTTTGGAGATCTTAGTAGTTTACTAATAGATTCTATTGGTTTGAATGTTACTCTTATTTTATGTTCTTTGAAGAGATTGGCGAGCTTGTTGGAGATGCCACTTACAAACGGAATTGCAATCGTTTTTATATATTGAATATCTTCTTGTTCTCTTTGTGGTGGTTCAGAGAAAAGGATTTTATTGACTAGTCTTCTTGGATATCCGTTCAAGTACAAATTGTTGGAAATAAATTTTAACTCATCTTGAAGGGTCTTGTTGTCCGTTGTGATGCGAATCGCTCTTTTCTTTAACATGTGTACAATGCTGAGTTTATGTGAGATGTGGTAGGAGGAGTTGAAATGTAGGTAGCGACCTGTATTGGTCGGTTTTCTGTACACAGATAGATTTATACTGCCGTCAATTTGTTTTTTGATTAAGATGTCTAAAAACGGTAGTTGTTTTTCTCTTTCAAGTTCCAGGGTGAATTTAATAGAATGATGGAAGGCATTGATCTTTATGAGAAAATCATCTTTGTTATTGTTCCATACGATGAAGATATCGTCCACATATCTAAACCAAATTTTAGGTTTAGGAAAAATTTGCGATAAGATTTTGTTTTGTAAGTCTTCCATAAAGTGGTCAGCACATGAAGGTGAGAGTGGGCTCCCCATTGCCAAGCCTGTAATCGTTGATAGATCTTATTTTTCCAAGAAAAGTAGTTGGAGTTTAGGCAGTGAGCAAACAATGAGGTTATATCTTGTGGTTATATCTTAAAACAAATTGACGGCAGTATAAATCTATCGGTGTACAGAAAACCGACCAATACAGGTCGCTAACCTACATTTCAACTCCTCCCACCACATCTCACATAAACTCAGCATTGTACATATGTTAAAGAAAAGAGCGATTCGCATCACAACGGACAACAAGACCCTTCAAGATGAGTTAAAATTTATTTCCAACAATTTGTACTTGAACGGATATCCAAGAAGACTAGTCAATAAAATCCTTTTCTCTGAACCACCACAAAGAGAACAAGAAGATATTCAATATATAAAAACGATTGCAATTCCGTTTGTAAGTGACATCTCCAACAAGCTCGCCAATCTCTTCAAAGAACATAAAATAAGAGTAACATTCAAACCAATAGAATCTATTAGTAAACTACTAAGATCTCCAAAAGACAACAATCCTTTCTACAAATATGCTGGAGTTTATAATATTCCATGCTCATGTGGCTCTAGTTACATCGGACAGACTTCGAGAAGCCTCGAAATCAGGAAAAAGGAGCACATTGGCTATGTCAAAAACAACAGACAGGACATTTCTGGCCTATCGTCTCATTTCTCTACAACTAACCATGTCATCGAGTGGGACAAAAGCTGTTCCCCTTACATAGAGGAAGATTACCATTCAAAAATTTTCAAAGAGGCAGCCACAGTCGCCAGTTCTACTGTCAACCTCAACAGAAATCAAGGCCTAGTACTTCCAGAGATATGGAAAACCTAATCAGAACCTTAAAAATGGAAGAAATGAACTTTAATACAAACTACAGAAAGTTCCTCAGCAACAGCTAGCTGATCTTGTACACGCGATACGTGTTTCACTCACGTTCGATACTATTTTATTTGTAATTATTCTAGTCAGTTTTTTACAGTTATTCTTGTCAGTTTGCAGTTACGCATAATTGTGAGATTGTTTAAACCTCTATGTAAGCCCTGAAGATGCCAACAGATAAGTGTGGCGAAACTAGTTGGTTCAGTTAATAAAATTGATCAACACTTGATCGGTAAACCAAAAAATATTATTATTTGAAAGATACTAAATAATTGTTACAATTATTATACAATTTTTGAAATTTTAAATTATTGCTAAATAAGATCTCATCATCATCATGTATTGTCTCCGTTCCGGGTAGTTTTCTACCATGATGTGACTCATGGTTGACTACAGGCGTAAGAATAATGTGATGAAGACCCTATCTCTTTCACATTATTAAGCATTCATGGGTGTAGATCGGTGTGTGTTCACAGGGCCAGTTTGCCTGTTCTGAGGGACAAAACCCTAGTATCTGGGAGAAAAACCTTCTCCTTCCGTATGAGACGGGCTAAGTCCTCTCGTCGAAAGAGACTAAATAAAGGTTGTTTCTTACGCCATAGACGGGAATCGAACCCAGGTTTTTTCGACCACAGGGCTATGTCAATACCGACTGAACTATCGAGTCTCAAATAAGATGCACTTTACTCATTTGTTTGTTAAGAAAATGAAGTCAGAGAAAGGTATAAATTTGCTTTTTCAAAGAGAAACTTAAGAGAGTTGCATATTTGTTCCGTACGAATGTTTTTGAGGTGAGTTTATTAATGTTTTAGAAAGGAGTAAGACCTTAGAAAATTACCTTATGTAAATTTATTGACAAGTCCTTAAAGCCATATTACTTTCCTAACGTAAGCCTTTACATACAGCAAGAAGAGGCAAAGTTATAAAACTACTTGTTGCTTGTGAGCGAAATAATGCGATTGCTAAGGTGAATTATGGTATATGAAAGAATCTGATACTTGCGTTATAATTAGTGGTGGAATGATACTGCTTTATGGACAGATACCAGATAATAACCTATACTAAAATAAAGAATTTTGAAAAGTAAAGACCTGCGTAACTTACTAAGAATGAGCTAATAGACTCGATACGGGTTACTAATGGAGGAATGTTTTCTACTAGGCCTTTTTCGATTTCAGGGTTATTTAATTTGAGATTTTTATTAAAAAAGTGGGACACAACACACACACACACACACATGAATAAATATTAGTTAAGAGAAAATATTTCCTAATCACATCCAACATGCCGTGGGAATGCACTCACACTAGTCTATGGCGAGGAGTAGAGGTAGCCACTACCGACAAAGTTAGAGAATTCATTTTTACTTAAAATAACTGATATATCAGAATACCACATCTAATATGTATGAAACTTGTTGTTTGTAGTGATATTACAAAGACAGACATCGATTATATGTTTGAAATAGACCGAGGTTTATAAATTATGAAAGAGGGATCAACTGGAGAAATGTTGCATACTTTACAGATGATTCCTTTAGGTTTCTAAACATTCCCCGAGTGGATTATCATTCAAAACATTTCCAGAGATAAACGTATTTACATTTTTAGCCTGAAATGTAAAATGTATGTAGTTTTAAACCGATACTCGTTAAAATAAACCCATACTGGAGGAAACGAGGCACTAAAAATATTAATTTTTTTAAAACAAATTATCATAATCGCAGATTAAGAAACAAAAATGGTTTGTATTGGACACGAAACAGTCTGCAGGCGCCAACAAACGAATAATATCATGCAAAGTACACATAGGTGTAAAACTTTCCAGATTCTCCGATTTGAGCACTCGGAAGTAACGGTTCAGGTTATCAGTCGTCAGTTCCTCGGACAAATGAATTCTAGTAGTCATCAATAGAAATTGTTACCTAAGGAACATTGACCAGGTGACGCTTTTATCTTCCCTTAAAGTTGACTCATTTAGAGGAAAATAAATCAAGGGTTCAGTGAAAGCTTTAAAGGCTTCTCCTCCCCCGTATGTTCTCCCGCCCCCGTGTAGCCGGTGCGGTTTGCGAGATCCAACCTTGCCGTGTTGGTGTATTAGCATAGCAGACAAACCTTGTTAACCAGAAAGCGAACAGCAGGTACATACACCCTTCGGGAAATTCGGCCCTCGCTCCCTAGAGGCAGTTCGTTGCAGCTGGACTTCGCCACTGCTCACGTTCAGCACGTTAGTCTGTTTGCCGCTGCGGGGAGTTGTCTCTTGGGGTGTGAAAGACATTCAAACAAACGACACGGGATCTGTACACTCAAGACAGCGGGTCTTCTTGTGCCTCCAGTTCGCTGAGGCCCCCAACCAGGTAAGAGGTCAAAATAGTAACACGTGGAATGCACCCTATTCTTTCACCTCCCCCTACCCCGATAGAATTTGCTCAAATCTGGGTTGACACGTTTAAGATGGAACTAGAGTGGTAGAGTGCCTAGACTTCTTGCACCTCATTCCATGTAAATGGCTTTAGTGAACAAATATTTACTGAAGAAACGTTCTGTGAAGTGTGGCTTGATTAGGTTATGGTTTTGGCGTTTTGTATCTGCCTTTAGCACCCATATTCGGAGTATCCTTAGAATGAACAGAATGGCTAAATACATCTTTAAAAAAAGAAATGCTTGCTGATTATCACTTGGAGCAGTTAAGGATGCTCAATAGGCAGTTTGGTGATATTTAATTGGTTGAAGTTCAAAATTCTGTTACCATAATTTAGATCCACGTACCAGGAGAGGGAGAGCAACTAGTCCGGAATATCCTCTTCCTGGTACTACTGACCAGTGAATGGTCACTTGATTATCGAAGGTATATATATCAAACTCAAGGATTATTCTTGGCATCTACAAGACACTAATTGGGATGAGAAAGTGCTAAAACATAGTTTTATGATTTTCTTTGTGAAACTTTTGGCCAGTTTCTTTTTTGGCCACTCACTACTTTGCTTTCCTCCAGTCGACTAATGAGGGATATCTTCGTCCAATGCTTTCGCCCGCTTATTGTTTTGCATAACAAAACTCTTGTTTTGCTGACGTGATTGTAGGCCAACGTGGGCTGACTAAGAATTCTGGAATATACACCATCGAATGTAAACCGTATTTTAAACAGAAGTCTGTTTATATCTTTGGCATTTAATTGTAGATAACATGGTTAACTTCCGCGTTATAAAAATGCCACTTGTTTCTATGAAACTATTCTTCAATTCATTACCAATAAACCGTTTCTTTCCCAGTGTCATATCTCTTTTTCGAATAGCATTCTCTTTTAGCTATTCTTTGCATAAGCAAATTGCATCAATCACTGTCCCCACATTTCGAATGTTAGGTTTTATTTTTGCTTCAGGCATTACAAGCTAGACTGTTAAAAGAAGTTTCTAAAAAGTACATGTAGCAGGAAATAAAAGTGATTTGTTAGTATTACTGCTGACACAACTGAGGATACCAGGCCAGTATATTTGTTAATTGTTTATTTCCTATCTGGATTGTCTTTTGTGGCACGAATAACTCTGTCACTTCCACAAGGAGATCGGTTAACTCGCCTTCAGTTGACAAAATTCACGTGCTCTATTGTTGTTAGATAAAATGTAATGGCTACTGACGGTTAATTTTATAGGGTGACAATAAAATCTCGAAAGGATTCCTTCCCTTAGTTTACGTTTACAGCAGTGTCCCAGCTTCTTCAACAGACTAACCATATTTTCAGATGAAAATTACCCACTAATAATGACACTAAGAAATGAGTGCGAAGGCCCGGAGGTGGCATGTTGAGGCAACAACAAATGCTCTGAAAGATGGGATGGATCTAGTATATGTTTGGGAGAGGAGGGGGGGGGGGAAGAGGAACTGGGGCACTTGTCCCGGACAGCAACTTAATTGGGAAAGGAAACAAAACAAGAATCAAAATTATATGTCGAACGTGAACAAAACCAGAAACAAAACCAGGAAAACAACAGTTATAATTGCTTCGCATTGTAAGAAATGAATGGCTTCAGTTTAGTTGCAGGCTCTCGCCAAATATAAAATTAAGCGTTGGCTTCTATCACCTGATGCGGCCTCAGCTGGTTTGAACTTTGTTGTATCAAAATACCTTATAAAGGAGAAAATAGGTTCGAATGATTTTTATTATAAGATAAAATGCGCGTGGAATTTTGAAAATTT
The DNA here is from genome assembly GCF_054136105.1 of Typopeltis vanoorti. Taxonomy (NCBI): domain Eukaryota; kingdom Metazoa; phylum Arthropoda; class Arachnida; order Uropygi; family Thelyphonidae; genus Typopeltis; species Typopeltis vanoorti. The sequence continues at coordinate 40,909,455 of NC_143555.1, forward strand.
CTAGAATAAACGTATGAGTGGGTGTGGTTATCTAAAGTTCAGTTTTTATTTTTATTATAGGCTAATAAGACAGAAAAACTCCAGAATATTAACGAAGGTTCTAACTGAATATTATGTATGCAAGCATTCATACTATTCATACGGCAAAAATTGGTCTCGTCTCTCTCCTGAGATTTTTTGTAGATCTGATTGTTGCAGAGCAAATGTACAAGTGTGTGTGTGTGGGTGGGTGGGTGGGTGTGCTCTAGGCTGTTTGTTTTGCTTTAAGGGAAATCTTGCTACTTATGTAAAACTGGCCAACTCACCTTCAACTGAAAAAGCTTATAAAGAAAAACCTTCGCCTCACGACGACATTCGAACCTGCAGTCAGTTTTTCATATTTTTATGCCTTACTTCATTCTATCCAGCGTTCTACATAGTCCTACAATAATTGCGAAGTTGATACTTGGATTAAAGAGAAATCAGTGACTTTTTTATGTCTGATGGTCTACTGCATGTTTTTTTTTGGTTCCCAGAAAAGAATTCGTCCCATTTATGAAATCAGATGATTAAGTTTTAGTTCAAAAAGCCAAAATAAAGTAGCAGAACGTAACTAATACCATCGTGAATAATGAGAGTACCATGACGGCCTAAAAGTAACAATTTAGACTCAATGCAGTTGAACACTTTGAAACGTGCCCGTTTTTCTCAAAGTGCATCATTACTTAGACGTCCATCAATTAATCACTGACCACCAATATGGATTCCATTACTCTGAACTGCGGTAATTCTTCCACCCTATATCTACCATACTCTGTGGATAAATTCCCAGAACATTCGATCAAGAATAACTTCGAGTCATGTTCAGAAAAGTGTCATTCTCTGGTTCACTTTCCACCCTATGCAAACTGGTTGGCTAGTTTTCTTTCTGATCGATCACTGAGTATCATGTTCAACATCTTCCTCTTTGTAATCTTCTTCACTAATGGAGGAGTGCATTGATCGTGAAGGCCACACCAATTCAGTAATGCCAGTGGTGTAGCTAGAGCTTTGCTGCCCGTGGCGATCCCTGAGTTTGCCGCCCCTCTCAATACACACCAAAAATACTACAAAAAGTCAAAACGACGTATAGGGAAATAAATTAAAACACTATGTTTGGTGTGTATTGAGAGGGGCGGCAAACTCAGGTGTCGCCCAGGGCGGGCCCCCATCTTTACCCCCCCCCCCTAGCTACACTTCTGAGTAATGCTCTGTATCTGTTCTATTTGACAACCCTTGCAGAAGAAGCATCAAAATCGTCTACAACCATTGCAACTTCCACCAGGTGACATTCAAGAAGAATGTCAGTAACGTGAACACACACACACACACACTTTGTGTGTGTGTGTTCACGTTACAGATAATGAAACTGCTTGTACGGGACTAATATATGTCAATTGGTAACACCGGAATAAAGGAGAGACTCCTTAGATAAAATTCTGTTTTTCCAAAGAAACTGATTACTTTAAATCAAGTAATTAGTCTGAAAGCAATCCCAAAAGAGATACTTAAGATGGAGTATCGTAAGCAATTCTGATAAGACGATCTCTATTTATATCGAAAAAAAAAAGTCAAAATGAATAAGTCACATTTCGATATGGTAAGATATATTTTGATAGCAGAGGAAGAAAATTCAACGCGAGGATTAATTTAATAAAATGCTTATTAATTTTAAAACGGAGAGATAGGAAGACGTTTATGGAGTACTTCGGTTTGTTTGTTGGTTTTAGATTGATATGACGTAGTGTTGCCAGTAAATATGAAATTATATTGTCAGGAGTGAAACAGGGAGAATCGTCCGTAGCGCAGTGATAAGATGATTCCTATTGTTCAGAGCGTTCTAAATTCATATTTAGTTATGTCAAACATGCGAATTTGTGTGATCGACTGACAGACGATATTATAAGAGTTACTTTGAGAACGTAACTTTTTTTTTATGTTGTAATGCAATCACGTACTGGTGTGAAACAATTCTTATTTGCTTTATAAAAATCTGAATCATGCACTGCTTTTGTTCACACTTATCAATGTCTTTAAACTTCATCGCTTCTGTTCTAAACATTCGCTAATTCTTTAGCTCAATGATTCAAGCCCACTCTGTCCCTCAGACATCCAATGACAAACACAAGCAGCCAATAACGGCTGTCTCAATCCACAGGCAAAATTTAGTCGAATTATATTAACTTTTTCCTTCTTTTTATTCATCGCTTTTGTGTTTGGTTGTATTCCAACATCGTTTGAATATTGCAATTTACAATTGTCTAAGTGTAATGTTATTGTTAAAACGTTTTTTCACTTTTTTTTCAAAGTACTGTACTAGCATATAAGTTGAATCTTTTGTTACGACCCCAACTGCTACACACACCACACACACACACACGACCGAAATTTATTTAATAAAAATGGAAAACCCTCGTGTGGGGACACCTGTCATCCCCATCGGGCGCGTCCCCTGGTGGCGAATCGGGGAATGCTCGTCATAGTTTACTATGAAGGGTAGGAGGGAAATAAAATACCTCCCGTGGACTAACAGGATAGCACTTTTCTCATATGCCGGTCTGGGGGCCTCGAAGGTGGCAGCCCCACCACCAGACTCGGGTGCTGAAGGTAAATCCCCCCCCCTCTACACACCTTAAAATTTCACCCATTAAAAGAAATAACAAAGAGATAGCGTAACTGCCTAAATGGTTAACGAGAAAGCGAGGAAAAAGATACATGAGATACGGAACATGGAACATTAAAAAACTCTACATGGAAAAGAAAACGAATTAATAGATGAATTTAAAAAATCGAGATTGGATATACTAGCAGTCACAGAAACAAAAAAGAAAGGTCAAGGTTGCCAAAAAATGAAAGATGGATATATATATATACTTTTCTATTCAGCGGCAAACCCAAGAGAATGGGGAAAAAAAGAGGTAGCTTGCATAATTAAAGAAGATCTCAAAGAACAGATTACCAAATGGCAAGTAATAAATGAACGGTTGTTGACAATCACTATAGATTTTAAATCAGATAACCAAGTATTCGCTATAATTGTTGCATATGGCCTAAATGATAATGCTAATAAAGAAATTAAAGATGAATTCTTCGAACTCTTAAAAAAACAATTGAATAGTTCAAGGGCATATCATACTACTAGAAGACCTTAATAGCCGGGTAGGGAATCAAGCAGATGAGGAAACGAAACACGTGTTGGGATCACAAGGATTAATAACTCAGAATAATAATGGAGAAAGAATAACAAATCTTTGGCTTACAAATAATTTAGTAATAGCGAATACTATGTTCAAGCATAAAGAAATCCATAAGTTTACCAGGGAAGAGCCCAGTAGAAAAAAAATCTATAATTGACTACTCCATCATAAGCAGATCGTACTGGAAGTATACAAAAAATGCAAGAGTCTATAGAGGTCCTGAAATAGGCGGTGACCACTACTTATTAGTATTGGAAACACTCCGTAAATAAAAGTTGAAAAATGTAGAAAAAGTAGCAAGGAAATAAATGTTAAGATAAAGAACTACAAAATAAAGAAAGAAGAAACAGCTGTTGAGTATAAAAGTAAAATAGAAGAGAAGATGAAAGAAGTAGAAAAGAGATATATGAAGACCAAGATGTAGAAAGCATATGGTACAGGTTCAAAACACTTCTTCTTGAAACAAGCAAAGAAATTTGCGGTGTATCATTAAATAATAAACAGAAGAAACATAAAACACCCTGTGGACTGAAGAACTAAAAGAAGAAATTAAAAAGAAAACGCAACTGTGGAAGAAATATATAACATCAAAACTGCAGGTTGATAGAGAACTACACAACAATCAAAGAAATAAAGTTAAAACCTTAGTGAAAGAAGAGAAAAGAAAATGCTGGGAAGACTTCGGACATATTTTAGAACAAAATTTTAAAGGAAACCAAAAACTCTTCTATAATGTTTTAAGAAGAATGAGGTCAGAGAAAAAATGTCCCATAAATTTTATCAAAAATAAGGATAGAAATTCACTCACAAATTCCAAAGACATCATGGAAAGATTGGAACAGTACCTCCAAGAATTATTGGAATATGCAGGACATGGAAAAATAGAACCTAAGAGCAAGACATGCACGCAAAATAGAAGATCAAAGTGAGGAAATTCATGCAAACGAACTGTTAGCAGCAATAAATAAAATAAAACTGGGCAAATTAGCAGGCCATTAGCAAATTAGCACACCAGAAATGGTAAAGAATTTAGGAACGATTGCCATAAAATTTCTTTTAGACCTATTCAATGTCGTATGGAACAAGAAAATTATTCCAAAAGACTGGGAAGTAGCAACAATAATCCCTATATTTAAGAAAGGAGACAACCTTAAATCTGAAAACCATACAGGAATTTCGCTTTTAAGCCTTCTAGGAAAATTGTATGCCCGTGTTTTAGAAGAGAGGCTCAGGAACCAAATAGAGGATACACTGGACGAAATGCAATACGGCTTTCGAAAAAATAGAAGCACGCAGGATCTTATCTTCAGTCTTAGACAAATATTAGAGAAAACATTGGAATATGGAAAAGAACTACATGCATGTTTTATAGATTTCGAAAAGGCCTTTCACCGAGTTCCCAGACACTTAATATGGCAAACATTAAAGAAAAACAAGGTACAAGATAACTTAATAGCAGCCATACAAAGCCTCTACAAAAGTAACAGAAATTATGTAAGCACCTGTAATAATAGATCAAAAGAATTTGAAACAAATGTAGGAGTGAGGCAAGGCTGTATCTTCAGCCCTCTCTAATTCATTATAATAATGGATGAAATTTTAAAGGCATGCGAAACAAAATCAAAAAAGTTCCACCTAGGATACAGGAAACCAAAAGAAACCAGGATTTGGCTTTTGCAGATGATGTAGGATTCTAGCAAATACAGCTGAAGATTTGCAGAACATCAATATTTGGTATGAAGAAACAAAGAAAAGGAATATGATCATAAATATAAATAAAACTAAAACAATGATCATATCTAGAAACCAACCAAAACACGTAATAAAAATTGAGAACCATCAACTGGAACAGGTCCACTCCTTTAAATACTTGGGATCATATATACAAGAAGATGGTAGACCAGACACAGAAATTAACAACAGGATAACCGGGGGAACATAGCTATTCTATGCAATGAAAGGCCCACTCCTAGATAAGAAAGAAGTCACCCAGAATACGAAAACGGTAGTGTACGTTCAGTGTTTCTACCAACATTAACATACAGTTGCGAGTCTTGGTGTTTAACAACAGGAAACACAAATAAACTGCAAACAATTGAAATGAAATATCTTAGAAAAGTAGCACAAAAAACAATAATACTAGACCGAATAAGAAACCAACTATAAGAGACAGCCTTCAAGTTGCACCTCTGAACCAATTCATAACACAAGCCTAAATGAGGTGGTTTGGACATCCTAATCAACTGGAAGAAGGAAGAATAGCAAAAACTGTATACGAAAGCCAGAAAATAGGAAAAAGAAACATAGGCAGACCCAGGAAAGGTTGGCAAAAGCAAATTAAAGAAAAATGGAAAATTAGGGAATTAACTGGAAAGAAGCAAAAGAACAAGCCTTGGACCGGCATGGAAATATCTTTGGCAAAATCTCGATGCTTAAAAGCACATGAGATCTTAGACAAAGAAGAAGAAGAAGAAGAAAAATGGAAAATCAAACTGTTTTTATCGCATAAAACAATGAAACATTTTATTATACATTTTGAAACTCAAGTCGATATTTAAATAAGGAAAAAAATTCAATGAAAATAGAGAAAAAAAAAAAAAAACTACTGAACATAGCGACATTTATGAGCAGCACTATGAATCTCTTCGCCTGAAGTTCTCTTGAACTGTGATTTAAATTGAATATTCAAATTCGGGCTCACGTAAGGGTACTTCAGTTGAATTTGACTCCCCCCCCCATGCCCTGAGAATATGCAATTTAGAAAATCACGCAACATTTCGTAGAAACAATTCCTTGAAATATCTGTTTCCGCAGTGCTAGTAAATCGTCTCTCTCCTAGGTTGTTACTTTTCAGTCTCCAGATAATCCTGTCAGTAATGACTTAACCCCATAACGAGACTGCGACTTTATCTAATTCTGTCATCCCAGTACCCTCGTCCTGCTACCTAAACATAAATCGCCTTGTCAAGAATACACATTCGACCAGCCTACGTGAAATCTTATACTAAGAGCATTCAACTTCCTTCATTGCCTCTCTTTATCGTAACTTCTCGGTTCTGATAATTTATTTTAAAAAAGGTTAAATGTCATCGTAGTTGCAAAATTATGATGCATTTCATTATTATTATTTTTCCATTCCGATGTACTACTCACCGCTGGGGTCGAGCTAATATCGAGCTAATCACATTCTTGACAAATTAAGTTTATGCAAAAATTTTACTATACATTCGTATTTGATCAAACCGTTTTATGTGTAAGTATATTTCAGTAAACAGTGCTCTTTCCTCCACAAAAAATCAGATTTCTTGCGCGGAGGCAAAAACTATGTATGAATGTTAATTATAGTGAAACTGTTATTATAACGAATGACCTGTTTGTTAGACGTTTTAGAAAAATCTAGCACAGGCAGAAGTTTAGCAACAGCGTTGCCAAATAATTCTCATTGTTTCATAATGGTATAAGCATTAAAAAAAAATGTCGTGGCCAAGAATTTGTTAATTGAAATCTCCTAATTGGTAAAGTCAATCAAATCTATTGTTAAAGCACGAAGTTAAAATACTTCCACGTGTTTTAAATAGAAAAAAAAGCATCGTTATTCTACAAGACATGTCGCAAAATCGAGCCTTTTTTCTAAATACATTTTCATTTCCCATAAGACACTCTTTTAATCCTGCCTTTTTTAAAAGTCATTATGTGCTCTAGAGTGCGTACATTTTTAAAAGAAATTTAACGCAATAATAACAAAATAAATAAATAAATAAATTCCGTGTGATGATACACGGAATTTACAGCGTTCCCCCTTTATCCAGTACCATATAAAGTTCACGGTACCATCTATTCCCCCCCCCCCCCCAAATTTTATCCGGGTTCCGGAACAACGAATCAGACCTATGGCTGGGTCAGTATTCCTGACTGTAATCCGTGTGTGTTCACTGGACCGGTTTGCCTACTTGCGGGATGAAAAACACCAGATAAACTGGCGGAAAAAAACCTGCTGTCCACGCCCAAGACCGGGTAACTTGGCTATGGAAGATCCTTGAGCTCCTCACGTCGTTGACGGGAATCGAACTTAGAACACCCCTTCCCCATGTATGTGGTTGCGAAGCGCAAAGCCATTAGGCTAACCGCGCGGACAATAACAAAATGATATGTAATTAAATTTACAGTAAAAGTATCCAAAATATGTTCAGCATCTGGATCTTCGGAACTGCTTCGTTGGCGCTGCATACACCGGTAAAATAACCTGAAATTGCTCGAAGATGTTCAATTTTGAAATCGTTTGGATCCATTTACGATTTCCTATTACCACTAAATTTTGTATTTCGCAAAATATAGCGATAATATTCCCAACAGCGCATATTCATATATAGTGGATAAAGCTAACATTGCTTATGTATTATATGGCGTACAGAATAAAGACCAAATTATTTATATTCCCCAATTTCTTAGTATTTAGATTCCCCAAATTCTCTTTAAAGGCATATACCACTCTGCCAAAATGCGAATGAATACTTTATCACTGACATTTTTGAATTTTGTTATCACAAGTTAATAGCGTAACAGCAAAAACATTCATTTAGTGTAAGTTAAAAACGTCATTTGTTAGTACTTTCCTTCATAGGTAATGGATATACTAAGATTACCACCACAAGAATCGGATTTTTTTTTTTAATGTCTTTATCCAACAGCAAGAAAATATTTTACAAAAGCTAACCAAAGTTATGCTATCTTTGGTTTGCTGTGGTAGAAATAATACCAAAAAAAAAAGGAAGAAGTTATTCATACCAGAGCGGTTAGTTCTGTTACTTCTTCTTCTTCATCTCATAATCCACAAAGGACCGTCGAGTGGATATCCGTAAATATTCATCATATAAATCTTCCACTCACTCCTTGATTGACACTTTTCTTTTAGTAACTGAAGCACTTCGCTTTTTCGAGTTCCTGGAATAAGTCCTTCAGGAACTTGCATTGGTAGACCATTTGATCTGATGACATGACCAAGCCTCAGAAGTTGTTTCTTCGAACCGCAGTTATGATGTTATCTATTGAACCTGAAAGAACTGATTCTTCGCCTTACTTCAAAATTTGTTATGTGACCAGTGTACTGTATCTTTAGGAGTCGTCTATAGCACTTCATTTCAAATGCCATCAACCTATTTTCACCTTCTTTAGATGTCTAAAGAAGTCTAAAGCAGAGTCTAAGTTTCAGTTTCACTTCGGTATAGAAGTATTGAATTAACTAGCGTGTCAATTAGGCTTAATCTGTTTGTAATTATAAGCGGTTTCAGTTTTTAGAGTGCTATTGTTGCTTTTGTAATTTTTGTTCAAATATCTTGTCTTGACCTTTCATCTTTATTAAGGATATTGCCAGGTATTTAAACTGATCAACTTCTTCTTTGAGTATATTCTTAAGCAGGATTTTTTCAGTTTCTGCCAAAGCACTCCTTCTTAGTCAGACGCACAGATGTTTGTCGTTTTTTGAGCATTATGGTTAAGCCATGTTTTTTTTTTTGAAGAGTATAAGCTAATTTTGTGGTGATTTCCCGAAGATCTGATTTGTTTTCCGCTAGAAGTTCGATATCGTCAGCAAAGTTTAGATAATTTATTCTTCTTCGGTTCTTTTCCTTAAGAAAAGGAATGTTGGATGTAGGCATTAAGATGAAGTATTAAAATAAGGTAAGCTGTCACCAGATCAGCCGTGCATGTGTTTATATACACATTAAAAATGAACTCAAAAATCTTTAGTATTCGCTGGTTATGTTTTCGTCCTTGCAAAAGATTTCAATTCTTGTTAGTTTGCTTTCCGTAAGAATTTTTAAAAGTGTTCACAGAGAAAAGCTTAAAATGTATTCAGATACGTTTCACAAATTAAACACCACATTTGTAAAAGCAATCCCCTCTGAGAAATATAAATTATTGGAACTGTTAAGCAAGGCAGTAGTAAAGAATGAAAAGAAGGAAAAAAGAGAGCAAAACATAAATAAATAAATAAATAAAATAAAAACTCTTGGTAAATACCGTACAGAGAGGCGTCAGCGAAAAGGATGTTTTCCAGGCGCCAAATTAGTTTTCGTCAGAAGCGTCAGAAAGTTTATCATTGGCTCCGATATCATATTAAGATTAGTTTTTTCAGTTAATTAGTTGATATTAGTCATACTAAACACGCTACATTATTATTATTATTATTATTATTGGTGACACCTCCAAGGAGTCCGAAGACTCATCCCGGGAGGACACCTACTGTACAACTCTCCGTCTCCACTACTACACCGAACCCCTACTACCAATCACCTATATCAACTGCCCACAACCATCACCACAGCTAGTATTTTTGTCTGTAAATTGCGTGTGTTCTGAAGGGCCGATTTGTCTGTATGCGGGAAAAAATCCGAGTTTCCGGGAGAAAAAAACCCTGCTACCTCCGTATGAAATCGGCTAACTCACCTTCAATTGAAAAAGTCCATATAAAGATTCCTCCTGTCATGACGAGAATCGAACTTAGGCCTTTTCTAAAGGAAGGGCGCAACGTACCGTCGTTCTTCCAATTGCGCTACGGAAAGGAGGGATTTCATCTCTCCCTCCCGAAATGTTTGCATTTTTTTTCTTAAATAGAAGCATCCTGATATGGATTTTATATATATATATATATATTTTTTTTTTTTTTTTGATATATATATATATATCAAAATAAGATCTCGGGATCTTTTTATTATGATAAATTTTATCCGGTATGAGATTTTTAATATTTTCAATTAGGTTTAAAACCCAAGGGGTCCTGTACACCCCTTGAGAGTACATGGCAGGAATTTGATGATGATGATGATGATGTTTAAAACCCAACTGAAAATATACACTGAATAGCTAGTTTACTAGGAACACGTGTCACAGCGACTCATCCCTTTAGGGTAATGAACTCCACGAGTGCTGAAAGTATGCCACAGAAATTCTGAGCCACAGGTTCCATCAGATTAGACTGAGTCCGATTCTTGTCACGAACAGCCTGCTACACTCAGTCGGGTTGAGTTGGGTGACTGAACAGGTCAACGAAGTATAATGAAGTTAACCTCGTTCTCTTGGAACTGAACGTTGTGTCTTCCGACATGGCGTATTATCCTGGTGGAAGTCAGCAGATCAGTTGGATAAGCTGTGAGCATGAAGGGAAGTGACTGGCAGGCCGTAGCATTTATACGTCATTCCACTGCTATCAGGTGCCCTAGCATGTGATAAGGAAACATTCCTATTGCAGCATCACCTGACAGGAAGGAACCCTTGATTTATGCTGGCAGCTCCACTGGCAGAAGTGTCTCGTGTGGAACAAGTGGAACCGGGATTCTTCGTGCCAGGTGATCTTTTCCATGGCTATTTTGGTTTTGACCAGAATGGACCACATCGGGGCAAGGGGGGGGGAGGTCGTTCACTGCTGTACTTCATCCGTGATCGGGATGTCTTCCGATATGCTCCTTGCAAAGCACTGTGGAATTCCTCTTGCCATTTGGCCGATGTGCCTCGTCAGCCAGCACGGTTCTTGAAATCCTCCGTCAGCTTCTGATAGAAAGAAGCAGTTTCCGTCTCAGAGACGTTTGGATTTTTTTTTCAGGATTTTTGAACCATATTCGGTACACTTAAGAAGTTCTTGTCCATGAACATTCCCACAACACAGCGGCAGTTTCTGACCAGCCTGACTCCGACTGTACCACGCTCAAAGTCACTTAGGTACTTTTGGTCCATTTTAATATCTTAATATTAAATTTACTGTTACTCAAATAATCTCTTGTTATTTGTCTTTATTTTTTGCATTTCGAAAGACATCACGTCGTCGAAAAAGTGGATTCCATGGAAGTTGAGAATACCTAATAAACTAGCCACACAGTTTTTATACGTATATATTACGGAATCTACAATAGTTTTCTATTGTAGCAAAGTGGCTCTTTTAGAATGAGTATCATTGGATTACTGTTGCTCATCCAACTACGTTTGGTGCTACACCAACAATTGTTAAAGTAATCCAATGAAACTCTACCTAAAAAAAAGAAAAAGAAAAAAAAAACATCTCTCGGCATGACAACAATGATATTGTGTTTGACATTCAGAATGCTATCATGAAATTTATCAAATGCATTTAGTCGGTTTTTCTTTTCTTTCTTTCTTTTTAAAAAAATAAGAACCGTATGTGTGTGTGTAGAATTCTTTCTTTTCTTCTTTTTTTTTTCACGTTGAAAGTAATGTAATCTGATGGAGTCAAGCTATTCGGAGCTGCACTCACATTAAAAAGAAGAAAGTTATTTATTTTCAGCGTAATGCTCAAATACTGTATATCATTAAGAATGTTTCGAATATTCTTAACTGAATATTATTAATAAATGCCGATTTTCAATCTGGCTATCATCCACATTGAAACTTCGCATATTCCTTTAGTTAAACATGGACATTTACAGTCTCAGTCATCCTATTTTGAAACTAGAGTGTAAATGTTTTCACCCTGACCAACGAAGCACTTATAGTTGTCAGGTATACACTGAGGCCTCATGACGATAATCTCAGAGTCTTCTTAATAAATTTGGCTAATGTGTCCCTTGTGATATTTTCTTTCTAACACGGTTTTCTTCCATTTACTTTCACAAAAACAAATAAAATATTCTATTGTAATTCAATAGGGTTCCTCTTTAAAAAGAACCGTACGTCTGAAAATGCCATCCAACCGCAGTAATTTACGAATCGGCATTTCAGCTTCTTTAAGAAGCTCTCTCTCTTTAAAAATCCCTAACAAAGGGGGGAGGCGGAGGGAAAAACTACTTCTTTTGATGACTTCTAAATATGTCTCCGTACTTTCAGGTTCAATCTATCTTCAGAGTCCAAAAGGGGTGTCGTTATTTGTAACATAGTCTTTCGTCAAATGGAAGTTGAGCTGAACATTTATCGTTCGGCCAAGTGACATGACAGAGATTAATAGTTCGGAGACAGAGGAGAGAGTGAGGTGCTGAAGAAGCAAAAATGTTATTTTTCAAGAGGACACTAAGAATGACTGCGATTACTCACGCATCGGAAAGACGAGTTTAAAAAGAAAGGAATGAAAGAAAGGTATGCGCATAGTATTTCCGTGTTTATATAAATTACTTGATATTTTTGAGTATCTTTGGTTGCCTCGTATAATAATGTAGTGAATTCCTGAAGCGAAAAAAAGGAGACTTCTTTCTCCTCTTGGGGTGTGTGTGTGGGGGGGGGGGGGGGATTTGGAGTACTTCAAAAAATGTAAAGTTTTTAGAAAAAATAGTTTTCAACTAATATAAATTATGTCTAATTTGGAGTAAAATATTTTTATGAATAGAAAATACAATTGGAACATCTATTTTGAAAAAAAAAAAAAAAAGGTTTGAACCCTACTTATGATTACAAAGACAGGTTCTTTCGTTGCGATTGTGGATCTACAAGATAACAACAGCAAACTTCGAGGCCAAGATATGTATATAGATACAATATATCGATCTCATATTCTAGCAGATCAAAATAAAAAGTTTTATTTAGAAAAAAAAAGTCGAAACAGTAAAACTTATGATTATGTAAAGAATTCTGTCTTTACCTTCTCTATTTCGATTAGTTTCCTAAACCATCTCTTATATTTTCATGCAATATGAGATGGTTTTTTCTTTAGATTCCTGAATCATCCTGCTTATAAGCATGCATATAAATTCACCTTCATAATCATCAGTGCCCATGGGTCCAATGCTTGTTTCTCCATTCTTTGTCATCTCTCTCTCTCTCTCTCTCCGTTGTTGCCATATGCAAATTACTTGTAAATTATCCCGACTGAAAACATTCATCTGAGATATTATAGAAGTAACATATAAAGTTAATAATAATATTATTTAGATTATCCTTTCCGACCAAAAAGCAAACGAGTCATTCTGCTGATTGAGAACCTACTCATCCTCCAAACTCGAAGAATTCATGTATATTTAACATTATATCTGGAGTTACATATAGACTAGTTTAACTTGAATATGGAGGTAGAGGGTTTTTTCACCTGGAAACTCGGGTTTTTCGTCACTCATAACAGGCAAGCCAGCCAGTGAACACACGTACAGTCATAAAATACATATTTAATCCTTCATTAGGAGGGTCAATCAGTCCAAAGGGACGGGGGACGAAATAAATAAATACTATCATAGTTGGTTATTATAAAACTGTGCGTTGTCCAACAAACACAACGCACTCTGGTTTCACTTATGTTATCCTTCCATAAGAGAATCAATATGTAATTCTAACAAGCCGATTGTATTCGAATTGTTGTACGTGTAAAGCGAGTTATAAATCGATCCATCATATTTCTGACTTAGAGCTATTCATCATTCATTCTATTTTTGCAGCTTCCAAAGTGAGCTATCATTTAACATCCTAAGTTTTATTACGCTGGCATTGTATAAGTGTAAAGATAGATATGCTGCATGTTATTTTAAGCCTTAAAACATCATTCTTTGAGCGTGGACAAGAATTGAAATTAGTCCAGCGGTCCAGTTTTTCGATACGATCCCTTTCTGTCTGTCATTTTCACTATGCACGTCTTAGTTACTTGATATTTAATTTTCGTTTAAATTGCTGCGAACTATTGTGATGATACGTTTGTTGTCATGGAAACGTGAGCTTAGCTTTAACTACAAAAGTTATGGAACAATTGAAATGGTCCTCATTCACTCACAGACACGTGTTATGATGTAGTGCGCACGTATTTCTACAATTAAGTATGACATGGACGCGTAAATTGTTGTTTCATATTTGAAGTGGGCCAACTGAAAAATGAAATATTGCTTATAATTAACTGGAAAAGTTAGTTTGACAACTGAAATGGCGAGCCTGCATACTTACACATACACATGTCAGCTTGACTTGAGTTTCAACAGTTAACTACGTTACTTGGCTTACAAATGAATGCAATATATTTGAAATGGGTCAGCTAAGAAGGGAATACACTGACAAATTAGACGTAGAATTAGGGACTGCAGGTAACTGAACCAGCACAGTTAGCTAATTATTGAAATTAACTATGAACGGAAGACATGTCGGCAGTTTTGGTTTATTTGCCGTGAATAAATTTACTATTATTCACTGGTGGCCTGTAACCAGATGGAAAAGAATCAAGTGGACTTTGGTTCATTTGCTAAAGTCCATTTAATTAATATGATAATACTCTGCTTTGTGAATTTATGACATATATAGACTTAGGATACCGATGATATTGACATATAAGTAGTACAATGCTCGCGCTGTTCTCAAACGTCATTAGCAAAGATAGCTTTAAACAATCTGTTTACATTTACCAACGGTGAACTGATCGGATAGTTTTTTCTCTATTTCTGGAGTTTGATTTGCATACAGAAGCCATTGTAGTTCATAAACACTAGTTATTTCCTGACTTGCTTCCTTCTCTTTTTCTTTTTCACAGTTACATATGAATGTTATTACGAACAAAACTACAAATACTAAACATAATATAGTTCATATACATTTGCAGTGTTTATTTATGCAAAAATTTATTCTGGTATTGAATCTGAATAATCATTTCTGTTTACTCGAATACAGATGCATCAACTAACATGTCAATGCATCTGTTCAATAATATCTGGAATAATAATACTGATATAAAGAATACTTACGTAAATTAATAAACAGCATTAATACACAAAGAGCACAGAGATAAAACCAGGGTACATAACAAATTCGTACAAGAAAAAGTGGGGAAAGAAGGTATGACGGAACGCGTAACCTCAAAACGCATCAAGCCTTAGTAATAAACTGCTCATGTTTTATCGGTGAGATGAACATTCTTATGTTATTGCATTGTTATTTTACCTCCTCTAAAATTCATAATTTTTTTACTGTTTAACATTCGTATTCTTACACAGTGTAGTGCAGATCGGTATGTTAATTACAGTAAAACTACACATGCATTTATATTTACAAGATCACTACTGGAACATGGCGCCATCTGATGTGAATAATAAGAACCTTTCTTATTTCTTCGATAGTGATACAAATATTACGTACATAGTTTAAAATACGTACTCTAATTTTTACATGTGGAAGATGAACAAAATATTAAACTTTGAATTGTGGATTAAATCTTTGAGTTGGTGATTTGAACAGAGGCGTAACTACCACCCATGAAAGTCATTAATGGATGAGTGGATTCGAGCATAACAAGTCCAACAAAAATTCTCCAAGTCTCAAGGAACCTTTCGAAAGCCTTTTGAGGTTAGGCGCCCAGAAATCCTAGCACTGCATACTAACAGTTAATTTTTGCATGTTTACTTTGGTCAAATTACAGCTCAATTGCGAAGTTTTATATGAATGATAGTAGTAGACCAGCCACTAGTGACAAGATCAAGATAAGATAAGGAATCGTGACGTGATTGGTTGTTGAGATGATGACGTCATTGTGTGGGTGACGTCATGATTTTGGAATGTTTGGTATTTTTCTGGGGACCATCTGTGTGTGACATCACGTTGTTTGTTTTGTTCGCTTATGGAATTATGGGTGATAATTAGAGATAAGATTCGTGTCGTGATTTTGAACAAGATCAAGATAAGATAAGGAATCATGTCGTGGGTGTGTGTTGCTTTCAGATGTAGATAAGTGACATAATTTGTTAGTTGTAAATAAGTGACGTTATTGTTTTGAATGGAAAAAGGAGATATAGTAGTGGATAAGCATTCGTGTCATGATTGGTGGGATACTATGAACCAAATAGGAGTAGAGTGAAAGGGGAAGCAATGTCAGTGTCCTGGATGTGTGTTGTTATGAGTTGTAGATAAGTAAATGGTTTGCGTATGTGATGGATAGTGATAAGATAAAGTTTGGAAATGTTTGGAATTTCCCTGGGGGGCCCTCATCTATCAGGGACATCACGTGGTGTGTTTGGTTCACTTATTGCATTGTGTGTGATGTTTAGAGATAAGGAATTGTGACATTTTGTGTTTGGAAATTTCTGGGGAACATGTGTCTCTCTGTGATATCACATGGTGTTTTGGTTTGCCTATGGAATTGTGGGCAATGTTTTTGAGATAAGATATTTTGGCATTTTCCCAGGGTGACACACATCCATCATTGTCATCATGTTTTGTCTTTGGTTGTCTATAGATGGCTGCACTAATTTTCCAACACATTTTGAGGTATTTCTTTACTGTTAAAGAGTGGGGATTCTTAGAGTAGAGTCGTGATGGTGGCATTGATTAGGCTTTTCTGAATAATTTAATTATATGCTGGTGTTCCTCAAACACACACACATCAGACATGAAAAGTCGCTAATGTATCCATGTTGATACTCTAATATGTACCCTATGATTATTCTTATAAAAAAAAACTATTCAGTATTAGAATTATGCTTACCAAAACATACGAGCAGTGATTATTGAAATTACAATTATTAATTGTTATGTTTAAGTTAAAAAAAATTAACTTACATTTCTTTCCAGAATGGAAACATCTTGGTACTATCTAGGTTTTCTGAATATTCCAAATTGTTGATTTTTAACATATACTCACAACACAGAACACAAACACAAGTCTGAAAATGCAGTTGACTTTTTCTTTATAGGTTACTGGGGCTAACATATATTCACAGCACAAAAACACAGAAAACATAGAAGTTGAAAAATATTTCTGTAAATAACCAGAAAAGCTAGTTGACTACTTAATTTAGATTACTATCCGATTGGTTGTCTGTATTAATTCTTTCCCACAATTGCTCATGCTATGTTTTCCCAAACTTGGTGGGAAAGTCTATGCACTGTTTTGTTTTGGGAAAGTGTTATTTCCGGTTTCGAATTCCGAATGGTGTTAGAGTAGGAAATTCTAACAAGTGAAATGATTTTTTTTTCAAATTCATTGGTTATTTTCTATATTTTATTTTTAAAATTCAGTTTAACTACATATTCCAACAGAATAACTGAGACAAATAAATTAATAAATAAAATGTATGTGAATTTATTTTCCAACTTTGTAAATTTCTCATTAAGTCTTATCTTAAAGATATCTCTCTTATCTGGTCACCAAATTGTTGTACGTAGGCGAGAAATCGTGTGTTTAGGTTGGAACTCTTGGTTCCCGTGGGAAATTATTGCTGTAGTAAATTAATGCTTACATTTATTTTTTTTAACCAATATGACTATTAATTTTACCTTCGATTTCTTTGTGCTCATAACCTATTTCTGTAACAGGAATTTATTTATTTTATTTATATTTTCTTTAGCATTAATAGTTTTAAGTAACGGATATGAGACAAACAAGGTTTTGAACTCGCTGTAGCTTTTTCTTTTAGAAACGTCTTTTGGCAGCACAACAAATAAATAGTTATCTCTTATTATTTCAAATGAATATTAGCTCTGTAATATATTCTTTGTTAATTTCTATGTTACCTTTTATTTGCCTGTAATATTATTAACAAGTTGTATTTACTGAATCCAACACACAAATTAAATAAAGTGAAAAAGACAGTTTTTTTTTCTTATTCTTCCACTTTAACATTTGCACTGATGTTCATAGTGTATGATTTGCCACTGGTGCTTATGTGTAATTCATGTAATTTTTCTCCATGTGGCATTTCAAAACAAGTTGAACTATGGTTTTTACATAGTTCAACTATGTAAAACTCATTTGCATTAGTCACAATTGACTGTTGTCCTCTCAGCCTGACATTTATTTCACAATAGGGATATTTATATATATATATATTTTAACAATTATTATATTAGATATTCTTTCCAATACAAATAAATAATTATTTATTCTTATTTCAAATGAAAATTAGCTCATAAAGAAATAAAGAAAAATTGTAAAGAAAAAAAATTTACCCTCGAATAAATATTTATGATCATAGCAAACAAGAAATTCATCAGCTTTTTCCAAGTTTTGAAATTCTTGCACATATTGTTTTCATCATTTGGTATCATTTAAATGAAGAACGGATCTGGCTATTCAGTTCGTTAATGTTTTTTGATTTTTCTCTTCCAATGGCCAGTATTTTTTGATATATGCGTGTTGGTTCACTTGTTATCTGCATGCTACGATCACTTATTATTTTTTTGTCACTTTTCAGGTGAAATATTCTCCACTAAAATTCTGCCAATTAATTTAATATCCATTTCCTTTTGCTTCCAAGAGTTGACACAGTTTCACTAAGTCGATTTAAAAAAAAAGTCTCTGGTTAGTTTGTTGCATGAAATTTCACTTCCCTCCCCATTCCTGGCATTAATTTCACAATAGTGATTTTTTTAAAATAATTAAACAGAATTGCATTGAGGTTGTGGATTTAAATATCAAGTTCTAATCAGAATAACCGAGTAAAAAATTCATTGTGGAAAAACACAACAACAAAAGCACACACATCTTTGTTCATTTAAATTTACAAATGCATATTTTATTTTGCTGAAATACTATTTACAAGTATATTTCACTGAGAAAAATTCGAAACATGTAATTACCTAAAATATTTCACAATATTTAGTTTACACTCTTAACATTTTCCAACGAGTTCAATGAATAAGATTTTTGTTACTCACTGTTTCTTGGTTACATTACATCAAAATAGCTGGTCATGCAAAAGAGTTTTTAAACCAGTTGCCATGGTAAGCACACCTCCATACATTTGATATTGTGTCAGTCTGGAAATGACACCATGCCTCCCTAATCATTCTGAGTATTCTTTTGTCATCAAATATACACAAACAGTTTTCGTAAATAGTTCGTAAATGTCCTAAAATAAAGAATCTTTATCGAATTGGATAAAATCTTGAAAGTCTAATTTTACCATTGATGAATTTAAATGATTAGCGATAATTTTCCACATGATAAGAGTAGCTGGTAATTCAGTTTCCAAAAATAGTAAATGATTATCAATGTCGTACATTTTTGGTGAAAATCTCTCAGCTTCTTCACAACTAATAGAAAAAACTTTACTTCCATCAGCTCCTGTATCATCAAGTATTAGTTCCCCATCTTGGCATTTCAGAATATAACGCTCACCGAGGTCTATTTTGTAGTCAACTCTTCTTTGCAAGTAGCCGAGGATATCAGACCACTTCCTGCATAACATTTCCCAAGTGGTTCTGGATAAATACATCAAAATGAAAAAAAAAACGCGTTTTTCCCCCTCCAAAGTTATCAGTATCAGTTGGAAGTGATAACACTAAAAGATATCCACAAACGATGAACCGCAAAAGATATCCGCAAAACATGTCCGTGAATCATCTGCGCGAAAGTTTCATTTTGGAAGGAACGGTCAGGGTTAAGGGTCAGGTAAATAGTACTATAAGGAAAAACAAACGAGTCAAGTGTCTTTGCAGTTATGGCAATTTGTTCATCCAGTGCAGCTATCATATTGTGTTGTGGTGTTTTGTATCCAGGAAAGTAAAGTACAATAATGGGTGAGCTACAAAAGTCATTGAAATTTTCTTTCTTCAGGAAAATAGCACGAGACAAAATTAAACTAATAACACATGCTAATCATTTAAATTCATCAATGGTAAAATTAGACTTTCAAGATTTTATCCAATTCGATAGAGATTCTTTATTTTGGAACATTTACGAACATTTTATGAAAACGGTTAAGGATGCAGCTTATAGCGATGTCTCAGGCATTTTACTTAATTCTCTCAACTCTACTTAACCCTCCATTTTGATCCGATTGTGTTAAAACTGTGAACGATCTCAAACAACAAAACGGTTGGCCGATGCAACCCAGAGATTCCTTACAGGCTTTCATTTTTCCCGAATAGACTGAATTTCTCAGATGGCTTTCGATCATTTATTAAGGTATCTATATTCCAAATTTGGTCGAAATCGATTTAAAATCGTGATTTATATGTTTGCCGAAATAGTTGAAGAAAAAAGAAGTTATATATAAGTGTAGATTATATAAAATACATAAAAACCAGCGGTAAATATAAATACGATATTCCCAGTGGTAATATAAACTTAAGTAATAAGCAAATAAAATAAAACTATGCCAGTGTGTGTGTGTGTGTGTGTGTGTGTGTGTGTGTGTGTATATTAAAGATACCAAGCAATTTTAAATAAAACTTGGTATATATATATATATATATATATATATATACCAAGTTTAAATATATACACATTTAGATGTAGGAAAACGAGCAAAAAAGTAGTGTGCGTGTAAATAAAAAAGTGAAAAAAAAAATAAACGAAGTTATAACCCAATTTTTATTACACTTTCTACATTTTTCATATTTGACGAAAAAGGTGCTGATACATCTCATCATTCGGTACGGTTATAAAGGCGTTACTTTTACTTGTGCCAATGTAGTATTTTTTGTTGAAGTAGCCACTGTATTATAGATATATAAACGTGCGTGTGTGTGTGTGAGCAGGACCACTTTACAGCAGTTTGTGGAATTTTTTTTTATTTTTTTATTTCGTATAGATAGTTAACTACATGATTACAGTGAAAGTAACTAAATATTCCATGTAATGACTAGCTTCCGGGAATCAGGAACCCTAAGGGAAAAAAAAAACATATAACATAGCTATGCATGTTTCTATTTAAGCAGAATGGTTTCTGATGAGTGGCTTGGATTTATTTATTTATGTTAAAGGGAGATGCTAAAATAAAAACGTATCCCGGATTAAGTATTAGAGAAAAGCAGAAGACTGTTTTCTAATAATTTTGATATTAATTTTAATATTAGTTTTTTCTCTTGAATATTCTGCAAATAAAACTGTAATAGTGTAATATTTAGAACTTTTTTAAATAGGTGCTGTCGTACCAAGTACCTCATGAAGGATCGATATATGGGGCAGAGAGAGAGAGAGAGAGAGAGAGAGATGAATAAAAGCAGCAATGTCAATACTTAAGCAGGAGACTATTAAGTTTTTTAATCAGGATATTTGTATATAATATTAATAGCTTTTGGCTGGTAAACATGTTTTCAATGTTATGTATCTGTCAGTCGCATTATAATATAGCTGTATTACATTTATCTCGACGTCGATGAGTCATTTTTTTTATATCTGGTTTTGCTTCTCGGAGACACACCTGTCTGTTTTCCTTCACTAGGTGAATTAACGAGACAGAAATTCAGTCCCACGATGTAATATTGTGCTCTGCATTAAAAGCCAGAAGAAGAGAAAGACAGAAAAACATAGAATATTTGGATATTTAAAACGAAAACCAAACAAAAATTTTGACTAAAAACTCGCATATATAAAGATACAATGTATATTACATTTTCGTACTATACACAAAGCATAGGGAAAATATCTTATGTAATATAATTTAGCTTTTTGTGCTTCATTTATGTCCTTCAGTCTGATTGGTTAAAAATAATAGTTTGTAATAAAGCAAATATTCGGAAAATAAATTTTAAAAGCTCTCGGACTATTGATTGTTAACGATCAAGGTGTGGCTTGCTCGATTCCCATGAATCTTCATCTGTATCTGTTTCTCGAATCCGCTTTAAACCATTTCCTCATCACTAAGCGAGTCTCCGTAGCTCATTCGGTATAGACGATGCCCTTTGGTTGAAACAGGGAGGTTAGAATTTCGTCTAGGAAGCGAGAATCCTTTGTAAGGCATTTTGAACTGAAGATCAGTTAAAATAGCTCTTTTATTCTTCTTAGAAACTCGTGTTTTTCATCCGAAAAACAGCCAAATGGGCCAGAAGAAAACACTCAATTGCAGCCATAATGCATTGACCTCATTAGCATATAGTTGCTTTGATCGCAATTCAAACCACTCAACACCACACGAATGTTTAAACCTGATATACAGAGAATCTTTTAGTACAGAAATAACTAAAAGTACTCGATCGTTATAAATTTCTCTATAAAAGAAACTACAATATTTGTTGTACTGCACCGTATTAATTTCTGCAAATCACTTTTCTACAATATGGAAGAATAAATCGAAAACGTCGTTACAGTGAAAAGTTCAAATGATCAAGTAAAGCAAAAAAAAAAAAAAGGCCACACTTTCACAGAAAAAAAAGAAGCAATTCATCTTATTCTATGGAAATCAGGCGTCAGCCATTCTATGCTGGCCACTTATGAAGTTTAAAAAAAGGCGAAGTGTATATGATCTAGAAAGCTAGCTAAGAACAAAAATTTTCGATGTTAGTATTGCACATTTTTGCGATTCTTTCGGAGGGGGAGGGTAGCGGGATGAACAATTGCTATCCACTCAAGCTATCAATAAATTTTTTCAGAGCTGGAAAGTATAGCCTTCAAACCAGTCTGGGTATATCAGGATAACTTATAGAGGCAAAAGCAGTTCAATATTTGAGGCTTGCGGAAACGAGAACTTTGGCCAAGCACGTGCGCGGAAGTTATCAGCATTTCACTACCCACAGACTCATATTATTATCTATGCATATGTGTCTTTTCACATAACAGACTGTAAATAATATTCGAAATAAAAACAATTTTGTCGAAATTTAGTCGACAAAATTGTTGTTGTATAATTTCTTTGTGGCGAATGCTTAATAAAGAGTATTCCGGACAGAAGAATGGACTCTTGCTGGATAATATAAGACATTGTACGAGTTTACTCGAAGAGAGCAGTTGCAAATTCATTTTTCTGGACCTTTTAACAATAAAGAAACATAAGCACGATTATAAAGATATATTGTGCTAAGCAACCCTAGTTTTGAAACCTGAAGTTGAATTAATAGCTATACTATCTTAAAATGTTATTTACTTACCTGTTCACACACACTCTGACATTCTTCCAAAGTTCGAAATTTGTTTTCATTTTTTCCACATTCTCCGTAAGTGAATTCCTTGCATTTTTGTTCCTTCGGATTGTAATAAAATGATGGAACTGAATCTAAGCAAATTGCACTGTCGTAATCCAGTAGACAAGAAGGATCTAATTGTTTGTCTGGAAGAATAAATTGCAATAAATTAGAACAACAATAATTCAAATACAATCATAATTGACTAAACAAATAAGTCAAATACAAACTTATTTATTAATTACTGACCATTTACGAAAAACAAAACTACATTAGAGCCTAATGTAGTTTTGTTTTTCGTAAATGGTCAGTAATTAATAAATAAGTTTGTATTTGAATTATATAAACGACCAAATATGTTTAGTTTAAACAAATAAGTATTTATTTTGTCAATTATGATTTTAAAACAATGTAATTCCCGTTTCATTGTTGCAATTAACGAGTTTACTCTGAATATAATCAACACACGTGCACATGTTTGTGCATTCAATTAGCACTGTTTATCAAGGTACCAGTATATTTAGCAATTCGCGTTAAGTTTATCTAGAACCTGAAACCTTAGTATACATGAGCTGCGAATATTGAGCTACTACATAACTTCTCTGTGGTCCTTGCTAGTACTGCATTCGGATTGTCTATAATATCATAAACATACAGAAAGATCGACAGAAGAGTTCTTGAATTTATTTTTCTGACAAATATAAAGAATTCTATTATAGAAATTCCGACAGCATCTAAAGACAAGCACTCTACACCACTTGTCCGGTAAGTACAAAAGAGATAGGTGTGTTCGAGATTACAAAGAGTTCACTAACTTTCATTTTTAAATGCGACATAAACCACACAATGCTGAGTATAATCTTAGACATTGGGTGATCATTTTTACTTCCGTGTTAGTTAATTAACATTTTAGCAAAATGATATATAACGTGTATATTATTATATTGCAGTTTTAAGTATATTATGAATATCACTTTACTTTCGCTTGTTCATCTTATTTGGTTACAAATAAAAGTTTTTTTTTTATAAAACTAATTCTTTAGGTGTTATTTGAAATATATAAGGATACTACTATACATTTTTCATACAAATTTAAAAAATAATTGCAAAAAATTCATATTTTTCCTAAAATAAAGAGCCAACAGGCTTCACTTCGGCGATGCAAAATTATCGAAATTAAGTGGATATTACATGCAACATCATTTCAAAGCCGAATACAGAAACTATAAAAGTTTCGTGCGGAGATTGACCAGAGAGCTAACGGAAATACACCGTCGCCATACTACATATTCATGTTTTTTAAATTTTTTATTCTTGTGTACTTCAATTCAGTTGTCTGGTAATGACAGAAGATACATTCTCACACACCATACTGTCTCCTGTCCACTTCTTACAGTTATTGTTTCCTTCCGTAGATAGCAGTATGCATTTATTTTGACTATTTACATAAATTAGATTTATATCTACAAAGATGCCTTGTAGAAAGAAGCAACTTTCTGCAAAATGACGTGGCTGAACACTTCTATAATACAAACCTAATGAAAGTGATGTCTTTATTTTCTCTGTTCCGTTTTTTATGTGATCAGTTTTCTTCATACGAACCATTGGAAAAGTATGCACTGTGTTCTTGTTGAATTCCTTTTTATGATTATTAGATTGAGAAATTGCCATCAATTTGTATTTGTTTCATTTGCTGTGCAATCTTGCAAAGGATGATTAAAGTTTAGCTTAAATTGTCCAACATAATTTTTCCAATAACATGTTTCATTTTTAGGTTGTGTGTTCTTCTCTTTATAACAATCTATATATAAATTATACATTTTTGATATATATACAAGGCAGACCTTTATAGGATCGAATTCTTTAGAAGATAGAATGGGATCTCCAGTACTGGCTTTTATATACAGGAAATTGGGCAATGTGAATATTAATGTTATTAACTGTAATACCTAATTCTCGTGGAAAGGCTTAGACGTTGGTTATGCATTTTTTACTAAATGATTTAAGGATATTACAACGTAAACTAGGAGATACATTAAAATAAATTTTAACATACTTCAGTATTTCGGGAACGTCATGTTGCCATTTTCAAGAAACTTAAGAACAAGACACGTGAAAATGGCAACGTGACGTTTCCGAAATATTGAAGTATATTAAAATTTATTTTAATGTATATCCTAGTTGACGTTGTAATTTCCTTAAATCATTTAGTAAAAAATGCATAACCAACGTCTAAGCCTTTCCACGAGAATTACGATAATCCACGGAGATGATATCGCACGTAAATCACGCCATTACGGTAAAATGAAGTTGAAGCTATCAAGACAACTGAATCGTCTCGCCTTCCTAAAACACTGCCGGGATAACCAGGTAATTCCTAACTGTGTGAAATTCAAGCACCGTTTCTCTTCGCAAAAGGCTCTTCGTATTTATAACCTTGCCAGCTAAGCCTTACTCAGAGAACAAATTGCTACCACTCGCCGGTTCCTGAATGATGCTAACTTAGCTATACACGCACTCGAAGATGAACTTTCAAGCACCTTAAGCGACGAAATTTGGTCTATTTTATACGACATCTCGTGCACTGCAGCGGAGAAAGAATTTAAAAAAGTACGAGATCGACACATCAAAAAATTTGAAAATTTGAAAGAGAACTCGATCTCGAAACCACAACTTCCTACCGAAACGGTAGTCAACCTTTCGTCATTTAGTGTAAAACCTGAAGCACTCGACGCCCTCGCACGTGTCCACAACTCCGCCATTGCGTCCAGAAGAATACCTGCTGAAGATATTATGATAAGAATTGAACGCGGGACACGACACCTTCCAAACCACGTCGCCAACGATATTCGACTGGATGTAGCTTGTGTTCTGACCAAAGCTAAACCACAAAAGCCAACATGCCCAGTAAGGAAATTAAATCTCTACTGGAATTAAAGAAAAACAAGAAAATAATAATCACCAAAGCTGATAAAGGGAACGCCACAGTATTGCTTACCCAAAAGGATTACACAGGTAAGCTGAAAGCTCTATTGTTAGATCGAGCTACTTCCCTCTCTATCGAGTACAATCCCACTAACTCACAAATTAGAAAACTCCACAGGCTCCTTAAGAAGGTCACTTCTTAGCCTGTAGAAATCACTAACAAATTAAAGCCATTTAACTCCATACCCCCCCCCGTATTTATGGACTCCCAAAAATACATAAGGAAAATGTGCCATTACGTCCCATAGTGGATGGCATTGATTCCCCCACATACAAACTAGCTAAACATTTGGCCAAAGCTCTCTCACACTATACTGGCAACACACCTTCACACATAAAAAACTCAGCCCACTTCAAAGCCAGCATAGAAAACCTTACACTCAAACGCACTGACATAATGGTCAGTTTTGATGTCTCCTCCTTATTTACAAATGTCCCACTCAAAGAATCCTTAGAGCTAATCCAAGCTAAATTTCCTCCTGATATTACAGCCCGATTTCAGTTCACAATGAACTCAGGCTATTTTGTTTGGCAAGGAAAATTCTACAAACAAATAGAGGGGACAGCCATGGGTTCTCCACTCTCCCGCCCTTGGCCAACTTTATATATGGAGACTTTTGAAGAGAAAGCCTTAAACTCTGCCCCCACAAAAACCAACCATTTGGCTTGATGATGTTGATGATGTGTTCGCTATTTGGCCACATGGCTCCGATGCACTCCTCTCCTTCCTAACACACTTAAACAACCAACACCCCAGAATCAAATTCACCCTGGAAGAAGAAAAAAACAACTGCCTTCCTTTCTTAGACACACGTCACCCGTCAGCCTGATGAAACCTTGGTTTTCTCAGTCTATAGAAAACCCACCCATACAGGCAGATACATTCACCAACAATCCCACCACCCCTCCTCGCAACAATATGGAGTCATTAAGACACTACACAACAGGGCCAACCTTATCTGTTCAAATGACAATGCCCTAACGGCAGAACTAAACTACATTGTCAACACTTTCTCAGCCAATGGCTACCTCAGAAAAAATTACAAAAATCCTAAAAAAAAAAACATGACTTGACTTCTTATTACAGACCATATAAAAAATTGGCATCTCTTATCCGCTCTACTAAAGACCAACCTCCCCCCCCCCCCCTAGACCTACCTGGTGTATTACTATTATTACTATTATTACGGGCAACTCCAGGGAGTCATTAGACTCATCGAGGGAGGCCCCAAATCATATTCATCACAATTATCTGACATTCATACTGTATCTATCATACCTCGCCTTAAACTCATTCACTGTCACAGCATCCACTACAGACTCAGGGAGCGCATTCCACTCATTCACTACTCTAAAAGTAAAGAACCCAGCTCTAACACCTTTACTAACCACACTTTTGCCCAGTTTCCATGGATGTCCCCTAGTCCTCCCACAACCAGCCCTGTTCTCAAAAATATCTTCTGAATTAATTTTATAGAAACCCTTCAGTAATTTGAATGTCTCAATCATATCTCCCCTCCTCCGCCTATCAACCAATTTTTGCAACCCACAAATCCTCAACCTGTTCTCATACGGTTCATTCCACAGACCTGCTATCATCTTGGTCACTCGCCTCTGGATCCTCTCCACATCCTCCCCATCAAGAAGAAACCTAGGTGACCAAATCTGAGCACAGTAGTCTAGATGGGGTCTTATCAAGGCTCGATAGAGAGGAACAATAACCTGCTTGTCTCTGCTTGTCAACGTATTCTTCAGCAACCAAGTGATTTGATGAGCTGTTTTGGTCACTTTTGCAATGTGTCCCCTAAATTTCAATTCCCTATCCACCAACACTCCTAAATCTCGTGCCTCATCAATTTCCTGGAGCAGGGTTCCACCAATGCAGTAAACTGCCTCCAATCTTTTCACCCCAAAATGCATAACCTTACATTTTGCCACATTAAACTGACATCCATTCTCCTTAG
Organism: Typopeltis vanoorti; assembly: GCF_054136105.1. Classification (NCBI taxonomy): domain Eukaryota; kingdom Metazoa; phylum Arthropoda; class Arachnida; order Uropygi; family Thelyphonidae; genus Typopeltis; species Typopeltis vanoorti. Next base: position 40,937,359 of record NC_143555.1, read on the forward strand.
CCCAGACCTCCAATCTATCCAAATTATCCTGCAAAATTTTGACGTCATCTGCATTCACTATTGCCCTACCCAACTTCGCATCATCCGCAAACAAATGAACTGTTCCTCTCAGATCATTTCCTATATCATTTATGAACAAATTAAACAGCAGTGGTCCAAGAACAGATCCTTGTGGCACACCACTAGTCACAGGCCGTCTTGTGGACTCTACTCCCGAGTAAACCACTCTCTGATATCTCTCCGTCAACCACCCTCCTATCCATCTCACCAACCCTATGTCCATTCCCATATGCTGCAATTTACTGATTAGAATTCCATGTGGAATCCTGTCAAAGGCCTTGGCAAGGTCCAGTAGAATCACCGTAAACCCATTACCCTTATCCAGTTCAGCCGTCACTGTGTTATAATACGTGAGAAAGTTACTGAGGCATGACCTACCCTTCACAAAACCATGCTGTCCCCGATACAGTATCCCATTTTCTTCAATCCAATCTTGTATTTTCCTTTTGACTATTTTCTCTAAGACCTTTACAATGATTCCTGATATGCTAATCGGTCGGTAATTTACAACAGCAGTCTTGGAACCACCTTTATGCAGTGGAACTATTTTCCCCTCTTTCCACCCGCTCGGGACTAACCCAGACCCGAGACTCAAATTAAACAAAATGGTCAAGGGTACTGACAATTCTTTAGCTGCTTCTCGTACAACACGAGCTGGTATACCATCCAATCCCACAGATGTATTGACATTGAGGTTATGCAATAGACTACTCACCTCCACTTCATTAACCACAATTCCCGTATAATCTACTGGTTTATTCGTTTCTGCAATGTCACCACCTTGATGATATACTTTTGCAAAGTGCTCACTCAGTAACTCAACTATCTCAACTGATTCAGTTACCTCCCTACCATCGGCATTCTTTAAAATCAATCTGCCATGTACATTTTTCCTTTTACTTGCTACATATCTAAAAAACTGTTTAGGATTCTCTTTAGCCTGCATGGCCAATGTTCTTTCGTAATCCTTTTTTGCTTTTCTTACCACACTCGTCACCCTTCTGGCCTGCGCTTTATACCGTTCATGTGCCTGCCGGTCACCCTTCTCCTTAAATTCCCTCCATAGTTGTTTCTTTTTTTGCAACTCAATCTTAATGGTGTTATTCATCCATTTAACCCCTACTTGATTTATTATTCGGACTCTAGGTATACAGTCAGCCATTGCTTCATGCAAGCACTTCTTAACTACCTCCCATGCACTATCAACTTCTAGTCCTTGCAGTTGTACATGCCATGGCACTGAACCAATCAAACTCCTAAGCTTGTCATACTTTCCCGCCCGATAATTCCACATGTACCCTGTCTTAATTGAAAATTCTACACCTTTAGCCACCTCCCAAGTTAAGACCCTATGATCACTCTCACCGATTGGTGGCAATGTGGTCATATTTGTTACAGCCAAATCCTCAGATGTAATTACTAGGTCAAGCACTCTCTGACCCCTAGTATTTTCCATTACATGCTGTCGCAGATAGTTATCCCTTAATAACCGCATAAAATCCAGTTCCTTCCTCCCATGTGTCCTCTCCTCACTCCAATCAATGCGACCATAGTTGAAATCTCCCATAATAATCACCCTCCTTCCACCCATTTCTTCTATTTGCTTGTGCATACTGTCACCACCATCTTTTCTATCACCTGGTCTATAGCAGCACCCAATTGTATATTTAGTTCTGCTAGCCACAATCTCACACCAAATGGCCTCAAATGTGCTCTTTTCTCTATCCTGCAATTCAACTTCTATTCTCCTTGGCTGGAGCTCATCAGCTATCATCAACAATACTCCTCCCCCATTTTATTCTCTCTGTCATTCCTGAACACAATATACCCATCACATTCAATCCCACTAGTTATATCATCTACAGTCAGCCATGTTTCACTAATACCTATAACCTGTGGTCTGGAAGTGCCAACCATGGCCAAAAACTCTTCCTTCTTGTTCCTAATACTCCTAGTATTAGTGTACATGAATTTAAGACCCCCATTAGCCCCAACCCTACCTTGATGCCTTATATTAACTATCCCACTCTGATTTGTTGTCCTTATTTGCTCTGGCATATTATATTCATTCTTACATTCAACTGCCTCCATAAGGACTGTATCTCTACCCACGCCCCTAACAAATCTAGTTTCCCTGAATTTGCACATCCACTACATTCAGCAACACTTTCTCAAGTCTTCTTACACCGTAACCATTCAAATGCAAGCCATCCATCTTATATAGATCCTTTCGCCCATCAAACTCACTCCACACATCCACAAATTCCACACCACTCGTCATACATAACCCACGCATAAAGTCATTTGCAATTATAGCCCTCCTTTTAAACATTTCACTGTCATACCGTGGCAAAAGACTAATCATTCTAACTCTCTCACTCTTTTCTTTTGCTACCTCAAACAATTCATTCAGGTCTTCTATCATTTCCATTTTATCTCCTTTCAAATCATTCGTACCTGCCACAACAATCATTTCTTTCACCCTTTCCTTTTGCTCTCTAATAGACGCAGTTACGTCCTTTATGGTCGCACCAGGTTGGTACGATTTTGTCAAATCCTCTACTAACACACCTCGTACTAACGAGTCTCCATACAGCACTCTATCCTTCATTTTGTTCATGTTCACATTCATACGTCTATTTTTCCTGTCATACCTTTTATTATTGGTTGGTTCATTCAGTCTACTTTTGTTCATGCACTCTAGCTGCTGTTTTGCTCTTTCTATCGCACTATTCAACAACGCGATCTCACTCAATGTATCTATCTCATCTTTTTTGTTCTACCTACCTGGTGTATACCAGGTCCCTTGCAGCTGTAAGCTGTCCTACTTTGGCCAAACAGGCAGGACAGCCAATATCAGAATCTCAGAACACAAGGACTACATCCGGTTTCACCAATACAGCCACTCTGGTCTTGCTGACCACTCGCTGGATACCTGCTATAGAATACGGTGGAAGAAAGCCAAGATAATACACCGTAGTAAATACAAATATGAAAGGCTTTTCATGGAATCAGTTTCAGCCCTAAGAAACAATCCAAACCTCAACAAATTTGGCTGCATGAGACTGCCTCAAATTTTGGGAAACCTACATCAGAAGACCTTCAGCCCAATCGCCCAAGAATACCAACATTGCCCGCTAGGGGCCACCATTAGGACTTTAGGAGAAATAATAGCTTCTCGCTTCTTCCTCACTTACTGTTGGAGAGCAAAAACAGCAGCCCACCGCTCGGTCAGTTTTGGAATTGTGGTGCTTTTATTATATTATGTGTCTTAAATATCATGCAATTTTTGATTCAGTGCTCTTGCCAAAACAGTACAGAGTCCTGTAACAGTGCCGGTAAGACTACAACTGCACAGTAAGCGTTTTTTTTTTTCCTTTTCTCTTCTTCTTCTTAAGATAGATACTTCACATTGATAGTCATGGAAAAACAGCTAAATGAGACAATATTCGAGAAGGTATATAAAGAATTTATAAGACTAGGTGAACTACTTAACAACAATTGGCCGGGAAAAGTGAAACTGTACGACACGTTTCTCCCAGTAAATGTCACAGACGTTATCGCAGAAGGTCAGTCAGATTCAGTGCCTTCTACTCCTTCAGACTTTGTAGAAGTGCGAGGACTCAAAAAAGCGAAGAACAACAGAAGAACCACACAATGACAATAATGAAATGCAACAGGATTCTCAGGGTTCGGACGCCGCTATTTCTCCCAAAGAAAAGGTACCTCCGATCATCCTTAGAGAAAAGCAGAAGTGGGCAGCTTTAAGATCCACAATGTCTAATCTGCACATTGGCTTCATTATGGCCAAAAACATGGATCAAGGCATAAAGATCCAGCTCCAGCAACAGTGACAGATTATAGAAGGTTGACCAAAGAACTGAATTATCAGGATCTGCCTCCAGTCAAGGTCAGCAGAATGTACCAAAGACCCGAATTATCAGGATCTGCCTCCAGTCAAGGTCAGCAGAATGTACAAAGCAGACAAGACTCCCATGCCATTAGTCCTAGTTGAGATTCATAAAATATACAAGGATATCTATAACTTAAAAACAGTTTGTGGTCTCATCGTCACACCAGAACCACTCCGGAAAAGATCATCTTATGGGCAGTGCCACAGGTGCCAGAAGTTTGGCCATGCCCAGAATCTTTTTAGAGCAGAATATAGATGTTTGAAATGTGGGGACAGCCACCCAACCAATACTTGCACAAAGCCGAGGACTACCTCGGCCAAATGTGCCAACTGCGGTGGCCCTCATCCTGCGAAATACAAAGGATGTACTCAACACCCAAAGAACAGACGGATGGAGGCAGTCAATCAGCCCTCCTCCTACAGTATAAGAACACACCAGAGGCCCAGTCATCAAAACCGGAGACTCAGCGGCCACAGTCGGAGACCTCCAAAAATAGAGACACCCGAAAGCAAACAAGAAGTTATGCCAATGCAAATAAACCAATACCGGAACAAAATCAACCAACAGCACCTAAAAATCTAACAGCTGTTATTATGGCCTCACTAGCAAACATGCTACAAATATCAGCCTATCAAACCCTACTGAAACCTCCACTAAAAGATTTCTTCGTGAAACGCAGGTCATCCTCACAGCTCTCATAAATGAATAGTAACAAACTCATTCCAGCATCTCTTCAGATAGTTGCTTGGAACGCAAATGGCCTCAAAAACAAAATTCTGGAACTCCGAGATTTCACATATAGGTATCAACCAGATGTTATTTTAATCAGTGAAACTCATTTAAGACCCTCAGACAATCCTACAATAAGGAGCTATCACCTATACAGAAATGACACACTACTCTACAGAGGCGGCGGCACTGCCAACTTCATTAAAAACTACATTAAGCACCACTCTGTGAGCAATCCTTCAACCACTAACCTTGAGATCACAGGCGTGGAAGTAGTCACCAGCCCCACTGGCAAACTGAAAATCTACTCAGCTTACAACCCACCCCAAAAATCTTCACTTCACTCTGATCTAAATGCCATCTTATGCATCAGAGAGCCCACCATTATTGCCGGGGATCTGAATTCCAAGCATCCTGCGTGGAATTGTACAACCACAAACAAGAATGGTTGCATCCTTTCCAACTACTTAGGATCAAGCAACGCTGTTGTGCCAGGCCCCACCGAACCAACTCATCTCAGTACGTTCGGCACTGATGACATCCTGGATATAGCTATCCTGCAGGATATTAAACTTCAATATAGCATCATATCTATGGATGAACTATCATCCGATCACAATCCAATTCTACAAAAGCTAGTATAATAAATGCAATCTTAAGATTTCACTATTTTTCTTCCACCTAGAAACTGGCTGATGTAATTCCTATTCATAAGCCAGGCAAAGACCCACAACGCAAAATTATCGTCCAATCAGTCTTATCTCTAATCTGGGTAAGGTTGCAGAGAAGGTCATCCACTCACGACTCCAAACCTCAGTAAATGACCTAAACATTCTCCCTAAAGAACAGTTTGGTTTTCGTCAACACCATAGTACTACTTAAGCAAATCTGCAGAATTGTCGAATACATCACCACCAGCTACAGCTGGCGCCAGTGTGCGGGAGCTGTTTTCCTAGACCTATCCAAAGCATTTGACAAAATCTGGCATTTTGGTCTCCTGCACAAACTTATCTCAGCCGGTTCATCACTAAAAATGGTTCATATAATCCATTCATATCTTCAGAACAGATCAATGCAAATGAAAATCAACGGTTCTACATCGTCCCAGCGCCATATCTTTGCTGGAGTGCCACAGGGATCTCTACTGGTTCCATTGCTGTTTTCTGTATACATGTCAGACATCCCGCATAATCCGATGACTTCCATTTTGGCCCTGTATGCGGACGATACGGCAATACTAACCAGATCTCTCAGACCCCATTTCATTAACAGAAAGCTTCAAGAAAACCTTCTAAAGCTGGAGGGCTGGTTCTCCAAGTGGAGACTGGAAGTCAACCCCCCTGTAAAGCTCAGCCGTTCTTTTCTCAAAAAGGCCAATGCCTCCTGTAGGAGATGTGTTACTATTCAATACTAAAATTCCCTGGCAGACAGAAACAAATTACCTGGGTGTAATTCTCGACAAAAAGCTATCTTTCAACCAACACATCTAGTCTGCGTGCGCAAAGGCATCTAAAGCCATAGCTCAGATCTATCTGCTAATTAATAGAAATAGCAAGCTCAGCAACAGAATGAAATTGCAACTATACCAGATGACGATTAGTCCTATAATCACCTATGCCTCTCTGGCCTGCAGCCACACCTCTAATGCTAACATTATCAAAATACAGAGAGTGCAGAACAAGTGCTTGAGAATGATTCTGAACCCCCCGTGGTATGTTAGAAACAATCAACTCCACAGAGACACAAATATTCCCTATATTTTCTCTTTTCTACAATCCTTAGCATCCAGGTTTTTCCTCAAGACGCCCACACATCCCAACGATTTGGTTCAGCAAGCTGCAGCATACGATCCACCGGACATATTCAAATGTAGACGACCGAAAGCTATATTAGCCTCCTATAGCGATGCATAATCTCCATGCCCATTCAGGGCGAGCAAATTGTTCATAAATTTTACCCTCACTGTAACCACACCAGATAGCGGGGAATATGAAAAGCATCTTGCTTCACCCCTAAAGACATAAATATCAATTGTCAATTGTCACTTACTGTTTGTTGTGCCTGCGTGCATGTGTTTTGTTCTTAAGTTTCTTGAAAATGGCAACGTGACGTTGCCGAAATATTGAAGTATATTAAAATTTATTTTAATGTATATCCTTGTTGACGTTGTAATTTCCTCAAACCATTCAGTAAAAAAGAACTGTAATACCATTAAGTTATTAATACCATTAATAACTTAAAAGGACAAAATTCATTACTCGGAATCTTTGGTTGTTAATTCTGACCCCTCGATTTGTCGTTTTCTTTCTTTCTTTCTTTCTTTCTTTCTTCAAAGTTTATATAAAATGTATTTAAGAACATTACCCGACAAATGTATACTCTCTTGCCGACACCATCAATCAAAAAATATTTTTTTATATTAAAATTACGCTAACTTTGGACTTCTGACTTTTTGTACTTGTTTATCGACTTCTTTAGTTCCATTAGCTATAAACTGATCCTGAAAGTTAGCTGATAGCGAATAGAAGTCCTTAAAACAATATTTCGTTATGCCTTACTTAACGTATAGCACTGGCATTTACACAGCAAGGTGGCTTAACTGATTTGTCTGGCATGTAATTACTTGAAGTTTTGATATATTCTTGCCTTTTAACTAACTTTTGCAGATCGCCGAGCATTCCTTTCCCATTATTACTGTCGTTCTTTCATGCGAATTACATCAGCTTCACTCTCTTCTTTAACATTATAACAATAATAACGGTAAACAGTATATAAACTAAGAAATCCAGTCACACAACTGAATTTTTCTGCAATAACTGAATTATACTTAATTAGCGTTGCGAAGAAGGAATGCTGAAGTTAAAATCTCACTCGCAACGAAATAAATGACACTGCTGTGTGCCAATAATAGTGTTTTAAAGAACACTTTTTGTGCAAGGAATGCCAATATTAGCATTGGTCGTTCTTTCACAAAGTATTTTTAATGATTCTCATCAATATTAAGATTGCCACTTTTTGTACAATACTGGCATTGGCACATAACGACATTATTTATTTCGATGTCAGTTATATTTTGAAATTGCATTTGTAGTGCTGAAAATGTAGGTACTAAACTTGATACAACTGTAAGTCAGTTTGGTCAGAAATTGACATTGACACTTCTTGCATCAAGCCACAGATTCGTAACTCGAAATTAATATAAAGAGGAATCTAATTTACGGGAATCATCGGTACTTGAAAACATTTGGCTGCAGTGAAGGTTTCAATGCCAGTTGATTTTCACTGATATCAGTCGTATTGTTAAGGGTGGGTATTTTTTAATATATTTTTTTTATAGAGAACCCATCCGCAAGTTGACCTCTTGCGGATGGGTTCAACTTATAGTGCGTAGCCAAGAATTACTCTGTACTATGTTTAATCAATCATTTTAATCATTTTACATAACTTTCTTTCATGTTCTAATGCCGGTATGGGAGGCTGGCGGAGATCGTCAAATAATCGAAATCTGATATTTCCGTGTGAATGATTTTCATCATCCGGTTCACCTTATGTATTGGAAAGAAGCAGTAATTTGAAAAGAGCATGCCGATTTCTAAAATAAGGTTCGTGAATTAGTTAATCTTTAACTCACCTGTGATACTAAAATGTATTAGAGATTTCCGAACTTTTGTGCTAAGATTGCCATAAAAATGGCTTAAACAAATGTTTTGCAGTAATTGGTGGAAAACATGTTTATTTGGGAGTTTAGATTTGCTTAAAACAATCAGTAAGTCAATAAAATCAGGTTTTTTTCCTTAAATTTCCGTAATATAATTTTGCTCTTAAACTAGCAGCTTTTCTTTTCTATTATACAGTTGGCATTTCATCTAAAATACATTTTTATTGTACACTAACCACAGGTAATTGACGAAATGAAATGGATATGCTTACAACTGACAGCTTAAGTAGATCCGCTATTTAGAGATCATATATCATATTGCTATAAAATTATATGTTCATTTTAATGTTTTGAGTTTTTAGATGATCTCAGTTCAGAAACAGGACTTTCATTGCTCACTAAATAAATAACTTTATCTCAAATTTAGCATAACTGTAATCATATTAACAATATTTTAATATGATTATAGTTATGCTATGATTTCATATGGTTATATTGAAAAATCACTTTATACTTGGATGCAAAAATGCACTTAGTTCATGTTAGTTTTTCTTCAACAATGAGCACTTAGCTGCTGAAACTATTAAGAGATCATAAAATTATGTTATGAATTCTTTCTTTTAATTTTTCCTTTCTTTTTTTCGATTCCTCATTTCCTCCACCTCCTCAAAAAGGTGTCACACTTTGAAAAAGATGGAAGCTTTTATGTAATACAGTAGGACCTCATTAATCGCTGTTTTGATGATTCGTAAATAATGTTATGAAACTACCTTTCTTTTCTAATCGGGAGGGGGGGGGGGGTATGAAAGGAGGAGCTGCTTTTGCTGTTCGCCGATCCATGCACGAGAATATATTCTGAATTAAAGCGGAGTAACTAAGCACGACACAGTTTTTTTTTTTGTTGTTGTTATTGTTGCTATTATTACTATATCTTCTTGGTGTATATGAGGTGCTGTCCAAAACTGTGGGCAATTAAAATAGCACGCGCGAAATGGTTGTAGTAGTAACGATCTTCAGCAGCTATAAGAGGCGATCAGTGCCCTTTGTGAAACAGTATGTCAGCAACGGGCAATCTGCGTTCTTGGGTTGCGTGCATTTTTGTAATGTCGTATTTTAGTGGTTTCCTTCTCCAACTTAAATGGCGGATATTGAGGAGCAAAGAATCTACATTAGAGTTTGCTACAGCCTCAAAAAAGTTGCTGCTGAAACTTACGGAATGCTTACGGAAGCGTTTGAAATTCGTTAAATTCACCGCAGCCGAAAGAAGACGGTCAACTTCGCAGCAATGTTAAGTCAATCGTTTTTTTTTTTTTTTTTTTGACATCCAAGGCGTTGTCCACAAGAAAGTGTTTCCTCCCCCTCCCCCGCTCAAACCGTAAACTGCCAGTTTTACTGTGAACTTTTGAAACGGCTAAGGGAGAGCATTCAGCGTAAACGCTCAGACAAGTGAAAGAACAAAGACTTGGTTTTCCACCATTACTCGCTTTTCGACAGTTCCTTGCTTCCAAAAACAGGACAGTCATTCTTCCCCCATTCACGTGCCCTCTCCCCCCCCCTTGGTTTCATCTGTACCTTACCCTTTCCATTTAATTTAAAATTTTCCATTTCTGGTAACCTAAATATAATCGCAACATATGAAATATCTTGTTACTTTGTGCGTGTATTGCAAAGGATTGTTTCTCTGTGCGTGTATTGCAAAGGATTGTTAAGTATACATGGAAGCATGTCTATACGTAAATTAATTAACAATCCTTTGCAGTACACGCACAAAGAAAGAAAGAAAGAAAAAACACAAGATATTTCATATGTTGCGATTATATTTAGGTTGCACATTATGCATAGAGGTGTACTTTAAACTGTTTGCAATTTGAATTCACTGTTTGCAATTTGAGTCAACATTCAGGAATAATGCAAAATTAGCAGAACATAACATTTAAATATTAAATTTTTATTCGAATATTGCCTACGAATTAATATTAAATAATCCGAAAACTCTTCGAAAGTGCAATGCCATAGGGCCGCTATGGCATTGCACTGTTTAAGGTAAAACAACTCAACAAGTAAAGCATGCTGAGGCAAGGTAGGACGCATATTGAGCACAATTCGTCAGTCATTCGAATAACTGCCTGAATGTTCCCAATCCCTTTTTAAGTGGAATTGGTGGCCCTGCTGTCACGTACGCAGAGTAAAATTTGCATAATCTTTTTTACCTGCGTTTACTGCAAATATTTGACTGCTTTCCGCCGGCACCAAAATTTACCCTATCGGCGACTTTTGGTATTAAATATTTTTTTCGCGGAATTCATCTCCCCCATGCCTTCGAAAGTATCAATATAAAATGTGGTCTCATTCTTTCTAATAGTTTTAGCTACAGAAGGAAAGTTAATTTATGGCCACCCTGGAACCTTACTGATTTTCACACCGGATGATGAAAATTGTCTTCTACCTAAAGATATTAGCAAACATCCATGTCAGCCACAGTGGGATTCGAACCCAAGGATATAATAAAATACAAAAATTATATTCAAGTACATTACTGGCCCAATTAATGATGACAAAACACGCGTCATGTTTTGTGCCAAGAATGTGCCAGTCTCAATCCACTCCTAAGGACTGCTTCATCTTTCTCATCTCTGAGCCTTACATTAGGAGAATATCCGTGTGGTTAGCTTAGTGGCTATGCGCTTCGCAACCATATGCCTGGGGAAGGAATGTCCTTGGGTCGATTCTCGTGGACGACGTGAGGAGCTTAAGGATTTTCCTCAGCCATAGCCAAGTTAGCCGGTCTTGGGCGTGCACAGCAAGGTTTTTCCTCCAGTTTATCCTGGGGTTTTTCATCCCGGAAGCAGGCAAACCGGTCCAGTGAACACACACGGATACAGTCAGGAATACTTAAGACAATCCCTTCAGCCATAGATCTGAATTGTCAGCTATGCCGGTCCCGAGCCCGGATAAAAATAGGGCGATTTGAAGTGGTGCCGTACCTCCCCATAAAAAGGGGCTGGCTCACGGCAGTTGAATCACCATGCGAAATGAATGATATTAGGAGAGTTAAAGATTCTTTGTCTGAAATGTAAACAGCGCTTTAAAATCTGTTTTCTACAGGATTTAGTTATTAATTTAATTTAATTTTTCTTCTGATCGGGATTAAGCCGAAAGGGCCCATTCGGGCCAGGCACTAAGCGTTGACGCGATATGAAACAAGTTGAAATGAAACTTGTTTCATTTTTGAAGATTTTGTTAAAAAAGGTAAGAAAAATATCTCTTTTTTTGTTTGTAAAAGTATAAGAAAGCAATAAATATATTAATTTTAATACTGTTTAATAATATATATTTCCGATACCTAATTATGTGAAATTAGAAACCCGCCCAAATGATTTCAACTGAACCGCACATTTGTTATGCCATTACTGTTGCCACAGGTTATGGTACTGATAGCTGAAAATAATTCAATGTTTATTTTCTCATACACGGTGCTAACTTACTATTGGTGTATGGTTTGGCCATACACCAAGTTATGGTGTACGGGCCGAACATAAATAATAATACGAGTAATAACGGGAAAAAAAAAGAAGTACGCCATAAAAGTATGCTACCTGACATTAAGAAAGATTAAATTGTAGTTATTAATTGTATAATTAAAACGAATATTTTTCTTTAAGTTGTTGTTCTGTAATTCACCAAATATTTTGTGAGCTGCAAATTCCATAAGCATTATAAATTGTCTCATATTTTTCTTTTATGTAAAATTTATGACGCTACGTTTTTATTCTGTAAAGCATAATAACGATTCAAGTATAAACCAAACCAAAGACCAATTGCGATTTGGTCTTTGATTTACGCCCGAAGCAACTCAGGCTGTGAGGCCAGTGTATTACTATGTTAATTGCATGCGTTCTAATGACGAGTTACCTGTTCTGAGGAACAAAAATCCGAGTTTCCAGGAGGGGAAAAAACCTCTATATGAGACCTTAATTTGAAAAGCTCTGTTAAAGGTTCGAACACAGGTCTTTCCAACATGGGCATTGTCGAAACTGACTAAACTACAGAGGATCTTTGAATTACACGGGAAAGCAAAGCTTCGGGAAAAAGTTAAACTAGATCATCCCCCCCCCTTCTCTTTCTTTCTCACGATAATTGAATATTCTCTGTGAATGGGTGTACTTCATTTCATAATTCGTAACTGTGCTGATTTAGTACGTGAACATCAGGAGGAATCACAGGCCCGGTATGCCAACATACACCTCAAAGATGCTATGGAAAAAATGCTGGCAAAAGTTGGGAAACCTAAACCTTATTTTATAGAATATTTTATTTGAACCATAAGGTGTTTTTAAGATTTCGGTTCCAGCAAATGGCGAAGCCTTTTATTAAGAATTAAATTTCATATGAAATTTAATTCTTAATAAAAGTTAATTTTTCACTAACTTTTATTTCAGACAATTAAATATGTTAAATATGTATTAAATATAAACATATGTAATACAACAGAAGATGTTTTTGGTGGAAAGTTTTTTTTTTGAAAATATAATATTATCTATGTTACATTTTCAATTAAGGGCAACAATCATTGTAGCGCCAATTCTGGCTAAAGAGATGTACAGCAAGTATTTCTCCATAATCAACAGTTATTCAGAACTTAAATATTTGTCATTACTCCCCACTCCTCCACAACTCAACATTTCGTTACTTTGATGCAAAATGTAAGTAATACAATCAATAATTCTACTTATTGGTTAGTTACATTGTTTATCTTACTTTGACATTTTTTGAATCTCTCGAACACTTCCAGAAACCATCCACCGATGGTTTTAGCCTTTACAATATCCGACTTCTTGAGCACTCCTTGAACAGCGTTTATCGCTCCCAGCAGCAAAATAGCAATAAAACCTCTCATGTTGATCACCAAACAAATATAAATACTTCGATCATCTTCCGAGTTATTTGTTTTCAAGTTTTAATATGCGCATTAACTTTATTTCACGTTTCAAGGCTACAGACGCATATCGTATTCGAAACTGTTGTTGATCAACCTGTTTACATTGTGATAAATAAAAAAAGTATGCACAATCAGAAGTAAATATAAATATTTCGTTAATAAATGCACGAAAATGCGTATAGCTTTAACAGATGTTTCAATAAAACAATGTTAATTATTATTATTTATCTGTGAAGAGTATTCTATTCAATAGCTTCTGTAGAGGGTAATGTAATCCACAACACTATTATTAATGCAATTATCGATACACGTTTATTCTATTTATTGAATAAACACGTAAACCGTGAGTGATTATGTATAATCACTCACGGTTTACAAGACGATGCCCTCCCTCTTCCCTGCACCCCCCAAATCTATCTTAAACTTCAAACACAAGGCGAAGAAAGAAGTATTATAAATCTGCTTGAAACTTCATTGCCTCATAATTCTTTTCGAATGAAAAGTATTATTATTATTATTATTATTATTATTATTATTATTTACCTGGTAACGTAACTTTAATGTAAAACGTGAGGAATGGAAGTGTCTACTGCAGGGAGAACAAAGAAACGCTGCCACCTACGGCGCAGCTGATTATACCGGAGGTAAAATCAGATGACGAACTGAACAGGCAAAAAAATACAGTGAGTCCTATAATTTGAATTCTTTAAATATACTACTAGAAAACGGTTTAGAGACTATAAAAGTCAGCTTAGTAGATCTCATACAAGAACTCTTTGATAAGCAGAACAAACAAATAACAACAAAAAAAAACCTAGTGCTTGTGAGAATTTTTTAAATATAATAATTTAGTAGTGGAAGAAGTCTTGCAAAGGGTAAAATACATCAAAATTAGCGTTAACGTACTAACTGACAGGTAACATAATTTGATGAAAGAGACCTCCGAACTCCGTCGAGAACTACAGCAGGAGTCAACCTTTCAGACAGTGTGGACCGCATTAAAAATTTCAATGAAGTCCGCAGGCCACTAAGCTATACTTCGGTATTTAGAATTGTAAGATGCTTTCCAGATTCACAAGGAACGCTGTGCATTTGATACTTTACATAAAATCCTATAAAAATAAACAAACTCAGCTTTAAGAGCGTAGGTAGGAGTCGAGTTCTCATGATAAGTAAATACAATCAATACTTGAAAAAAAGATAATTTAATGAAGAAAGCATTCATTTTTTACAATGTCAATGGGTAACTTGGCAATGTTTTTCCTTCACCAGCTTGTCAAGAATGTGCTACCTAACAAAGTGCACATCTTCAAAGCATGCCAGCAAAGTTTAGGGAATGCATCCTCAGAAATGTGGTCTTCGTAAAATGTAAGCAAGGGCACATTGAATAATTTTTCTCTCAAAGAAGAGTTTGTTTTGGAGTTCAACCAGCTTCATTTGTACTGAGCCTGGCATTTCGCAGCTTTGACACTGAATGGCATTGAAAATAAATCTAAAGAAGATTGTTAGTTACGAAAATCACTAAATCTCTCTTTGAACTCACTTCGCAACACGGCTAATTTTGTAGCGTATTCATCAAGAGACGAACAGTTGGACTCAGCGAGAAGCTGAAAATGAGGTAAGTCTTTTTTTGCAGGTTGTGTCTCCGAAAGTTTGAGCTTGGCCACAAAAGCTTTGATGTGATCAAACAGTGTGTGCACCAGTTCATCTTTGAATTGTAACTGCATATTTAGGTCATTCATATGCAACGAGATGTCGGTCACAAAGGCAAAGTCTGTCATCCACTTCGGATCGTTAAATTCCGCAATCGAATTCCCCTTGGTTTGCATGAACTGCTGTATTTCGCTCCTTAAGTCAAAGACTCTTTTAAGAACCTTCCCTCTGCTCAACCAACGCACATCACTATAATAAACCACATTGCCGTGATCTGCTTCGCACTCTTGGGTCAAAAACTCTTGGAATTGACGATGATTCAATCCTCTAGCCCTAATAATGTTGACGACAGTCACAATAACTCAAGAAATTCTCAAATCCAATAGTTATCGCTCACAAATTCTCCTTGTGGATTGAACAGTGGTAATGGATGAAACCTTTCCTTCTAATTCTAGTTCTTTCCGTAGTACCGCAATAAAACCATTCATTCATTCTTTCCCACAATAGCAGGGGCACCATCAGTTACCACATCCTTGAGGTTGATTAAGCTAAGGTTGAAACGCAGGACCGTTTTCTTGGTGGCTTCAAGAATATCAGTGATTTTTCCTCATTCCCTTCATAGTTACGAGTGCTAGCAGATCTTCTGTCACACTGAATTGTTGATCAATGCCACGGACAAAGATAACCAGTTGTGCTGTATCCTTCATATCTGTGCTCTCATCTAAAGCAAGTGAATATGACGTAAATTTGGGCGACCGTTTTTTTAAAATTCCTTCAATGTACAGGGTGGCCATAAAATAACTTTCCCTCTTTGGAGGCATCTGTAACTAAAACCAATAAACGGAATGAGACCAAATTTTATATTGAGACTTTTGAAGGCATGGTGAGATGATTTCCGCTAAAAAATGTTTAGTGTCAAAAGTCGCCGATAGGGGAAATATCGGCGCTGGCGGAGCAGAAAACAAACGGATAATTACTTTAAAGGCAGATAAAATGGATAAAATAAAACGGCGTAAATGACAGCCATGTCATTCCAGCTGGATATGTGGTGCGTTACAATGATAATAATAATAATAATAATAATTAAACTAAAATAACAACTTGCGAGAGACACAGAAATTAATGTAGTGATTGAAATCACAGGAAATAATGTTTATTCATCAGAATCAGGGTCCCTTGGACCACATACACGATTTTCAATGTGTTGACCTTTCTTGTGTACGACAAATTGCATCCGGTGTGCGACATGCTCTACAGCTGATCGTAAGGAGTCGGATTGGATGTTCATAACAGCCAGTTTTATGTTCTCTTTCGAGACATGCAAGTTGGGAACGCCACCAACATACACAACGGATTTCAAATACCACCACAGCCAAAAAATCACATGTAGTGACGTCCGGAGATCGAGGCGGCCATGCCGTCGGAAAGAACTGACTGATAACCCTCTCATTACTGAAATGCTGGCGTAAAAGGCACTGTACTGAACGTTCAATGTGTGACCGTGCTCCATCCTGCATAAAAATTATGAAGTACAAACATTGTTTTTGCTGCAATGCAGGAATGACAAAATTTTCAAGCATTCATCGATAAATCTCTCCAGTAATGGAGCAGGTTGCAGGACCTTTAGGGGTAATAGGCTCAAAACGTATGGTCCTATCATGAAATCGGCTGTGAAACCACACCACACGGTTACTTTTGGAGAATGCAGTGGTACTTGCTGGATCGCTTGGGAATGCTCAGATGCCCAAATTCTGCATTTGTGAGTGTTGATCGACCCATTCAGATAAAAACGAGCCTCATCACCCCAGAATATTCGCCAACGCCAGTTATTATCGACCTCCATTCGGGCAAGAAACGTTAGCGCGAAGGTCATGCGCTTATCATAATCTGCGGTAGTTAGTGCTTGCACACGACTGAACTTATATAGAAGTGAAGCATTTTCCGTAAGATTTTCCAGAGTGTACTATAATCCATATCAAGTTTGCGAGCTATGGCACGAGCGCTTGGACCAGTACTGGTCCCTGTCGTCGAACACCGCAGTAGCAACGTCTGTTACTGTGTCTTCTTGCACTGCTTTCCATCCTCTGCCAGGTCTAACTCCTAGTCATCCAGTTTCTTTAAACTTCTTAATCATAGCTCTTAGTGCTACAGCTGACATAGGACCTGTACGCAGGTTATGAAGTCTTCTAAATTCCCGAAGGGCCGCTATGGAATTGCACTGTTTAAGGTAAAACAACTCAACAAGTAAAGCATGCTGAGGCAAGGTAGGACGCATATTGAGCAAAATTCGTCAGTCATTCGAATAACTGCCTGAACGTTCCCAATTCCTTTTTAAGTGGAATTGGTGGCCCTGCTGTCACGTACGCAGAGTAAAATTTGCGTAATCTTTTTTACCTACGTTTACTGCAAATATTTGACTGCTTTCCGTCGGCGCCAAAATTTACCCTATCGGCGACTTTTGGTATTAAATATTTTTTTCGCGGAATTCATCTCCCCCATGCCTTCGAAAGTATCAATATAAAATGTGGTCTCATTCCTTCTAATAGTTTTAGCTACAGAAGGAAAGTTAATTTATGGCCACCCTGTACTTAAACTAGTAGTTAAGTATCACTTGTTGCTAGTAGATGACTAAATATGTCTATTTAATATTTATAGGATTTTATGTAAAGTATCAAATGAACAGCGTTCCTTGTGAATCGAAAGAATCTTACAATTCTAAATACCTCAGTATAGTTTAGTGGCCTCCTGGCTTCATTAAAATTATTTTTTTATTTAATTGAGTTTTAATGTTAAGTAGTTATTTTTTCAAAATGGCCGGCGGACCACGGCAAAGAGCTCCGCTTGCCACAGGTGGCCCGCGGGCCATGTGTTGAAGTCCCCTGCTCAGCATGACGATATTCAAACCGTAAATCGGATTCCCAGGAAGAGCAAAAAACAAGGCTTGTCACGACCCGCACCAGTCATAATTGGTTTTAAAAGCAAGTCCACAAGAGACAATCTCCTAAAAGCAACCAGTCTGAGAAAAACAATTGCCAAGGACTCGAAGGCTTCGCAAGGAAATACACCAAACTTCCTCTCAGAGTATTTAATACCATTCAATCAGAATCTGTTGTACCAAGCAAGAAAGGCAAAAACAGAAAAAAAAAATACCAATTTTTGTGGATCAGTTATGCCAAGATATTCTTGAGGAAGTCACAAACATCAAAGTCGATACAAATCAAAAACTCGGAAGACATAGGCTGCCACAGTGAAACAAAAGTATCCTAATTAGAGCAAAAAGAAGACCTCACCACAACAAAAAATGAATGTGAACCGTCAGACAGATGTAATAACATCCGAATATATCAACAATTGTACTTTTGACTCCCTCGATGTATGGAAACAACGTAGTTCAAACAAGAGGGACTCTCCATCCTGCATATCAGAAGCATTCGAAAACATTGATTAATGTTACAGGCTTATCTGAAGAATTACATCGGTGATATTGATATATTCGTCCTAACAGAAGTATCCGTTACTAAGGATGAAGCAACTGCCTTCCAAATTCCAGACTTTCGACAACATAGATCCTGTAGCCAAACAAAAAGAGGGGTGGAATATTAATATTTATCGAAAGTAAATTAATAGCAAAAGAAACTGTTTATCAGTATGAGCATGCTGAAATCCTTTGCATCGAAATCATTAATACCGTTAGTCTACAGCACTCCTTAATACTAAATGCTATTTACAAGCCACGAAACTTGAACGTGATAAAATTCTTGCACGAACTCAATTGCTGGCTTTCACGCCCAGAATTATGCTAAACTGAATACTTAATGATAATCAGTGATATCACATAAATATTGCAAAAGAAAACCATAGATAGCGTATCTAGGTATGAGGATGGTCTGAAAAAGTTCTCGGCCTAACAATCTAAAAACGAATTTATAATTTCAAAATTAGTTTTATTTTTCAACATAATGTCCCTTTAGACATTTATTCCAGCGATGCTCCAGCACCATCCCGTCCCTGTACTGATTCTCAGTAAGATCTGCAAAATATCTCTCTACAACTGCAATCCCCTCTTAATTCGAAGAAAAACTCTCACCAGCGAGGAAGAGTTTTAGTTTCGGGAAGAGAGGGAAGTCAGAGGGAGCAATCTGCGAAATAGGCTGGATGTTCCAACAATTCATAGTGCAGATCCACATATAACACTCATAAAGTGCAAAGTAGCAGACCATTA
This sequence comes from Typopeltis vanoorti, assembly GCF_054136105.1. Taxonomy (NCBI): domain Eukaryota; kingdom Metazoa; phylum Arthropoda; class Arachnida; order Uropygi; family Thelyphonidae; genus Typopeltis; species Typopeltis vanoorti. The sequence continues at coordinate 40,956,534 of NC_143555.1, forward strand.
CTTCACGGCTCTAAACCTGCACACTAAGACACCATCCGTGCAATGCTTCTCATATGAATAGCAACACAAAACAATAATAGACGAAGAAGTAGTTAACCACAAAATAAGAAAAATCGACTGGAAACACATGGCGTCACCAGATTCAATAGATACTTTATACAACAACATTAAACTCTTACTGGATGAAATATATAAGAAAGTTGCAAAGAAAGTCAAAACTCGTTCAAAAACAAGCCAGAATCCTTGGATAACGTAAAACATAATCCTAAAACATGACGCCATGTGGAAACACATGGCGTCACCAGATTCAATAGATACTTTATACAACAACATTAAACTCTTACTGGATGAAATATATAAGAAAGTTGCAAAGAAAGTCAAAACTCGTTCAAAAACAAGCCAGAATCCTTGGATAACGTAAAACATAATCCTAGATATACATAGAAAGGACATCCTATGGAAACAATTAAAGCGATATCCAAATAATGCAGCTTTAAAAATAGACTATAAAATAACAAGGAATCACCTTACACAACGCAAATAAGAAATGCAAAAAGAAACTACTGTAGAGACAAATTAACCTCCTTAGAAAATGACATGAAACATTTAAGTATAAAGAGCTAATAAGCTTCATTTCAGCAATGAAAACATTACTTAAATTTAGGGGATATTAAATCCCACATAGTTTTAAAACCGAATAAGAAACTCAAAGATTGGAATCATAGAGTTTCTTGCCGAATATTGTAAACTATAAAGTATCGGGGAACACTTAGCGTGAGCTAATGCAAGTGATCCTAGTACAATACCGGACGACTCGTTGCAAGGTGGGAAAAGTTCAGATCGCTATTCATAGGTATTTTCCATAATGCAAAAACACATTTCCTAGGAAATGTATGCTGTTATTACATTATGGAGGGAGGTCACTACCCAGACCGGTTTCAGCCTTATGAGTAAGTAAAGCAGTCTCTAAAAATTCGGACGATCCCTAGGCCACTCAATCGTGGGCGAAAGACCGTCATTCTCAGCGTTGGCTCTACTCAGTGATGGCCTTCCACCCACACGCCACCACCGAGCAGAACCGATCAAATTCCGAAGAAAAGCATTCACCAACAAAACCCCTCAGCGGGCCGTGCCGGAGACTCAAATTGCTTCCTTAAGGCAAAAATCCTAAGGGAGCAAACTCATAATAGCCCCCACCGGTTTCAGCCTTTTTTGAGGCTTCATCAGTGAGTAGCTAGACCTAATACCAAAGTGTATAGGCGAAAAGAACTTATATACTCTGCGATACGAGTTTCCAAACAGGTGCAACCATTAAGTTACTTAAGTATAAAGAGCTAATAAACTTCATTTCAGCAATGAAAACATTACTTAAATTTAGGGAATATTAAATCCCACATAGTTTTAAAACCGAATAAGAAACTCAAAGATTGGAATCAGAGAATTTCTTGCGGAATATAGTAAACTATAAAGTATCGGCGAACACTTAGCGTGAGCTAATGTAAGTGATCCTAGTACGTAGTACAATACCGGACGACTCGTTGCAAGTTGCAAGGACGACTCGATGCAAGTGATCCTAGTACTACGTACTAGGATCACTTGCATTAGCTCACGCTAAGTGTTCGCCGATACTTTATAGTTTACAATATTCGGCAAGAAACTCTCTGATTTCAATCTTTGAGTTTCTTATTCGGTTTTAAAACTATGTGGGATTTAATATCCCCTAAATTTAAGTAATGTTTTCATTGCTGAAATGAAGCTTATTAGCTCTTTATACTTAAGTAACTTAATGGTTGCACCTGTTTGGAAACTCATATCACAGAGTATATAAGTTCTTTTCGCTATACACTTTGGTATTTGGTACTAGCTACTCACTGATGAAGCCTCAAAAAAGGCTGAAACCGGTGGCGGCTATTATGAGTTCGCTCTCTTAAGGTTTTTGCCTTAAGGGAGCAATTTGAGTCTCCGAGGAAAGTGTTCTCCGACACGGCCCGCTGAGGGGTTTTGTTGGTGAATGCTTTTCTTCGGAATTTGATCGGTTCTGCTCGGTGGTGGCGTGTGGGTGGAAGGACATCACTGAGTAGAGCCAACGCTGAGATGGACGGTCTTTCGCCCACGATTGAGTGGCCTAGGGATCGTCCGAATTTTTAGAGACGGCTTTACTTATTCATAAGGCTGAAACCGGTCTGGGCAGTGACCTCCCTCCATAATGTAATAACAGCATACATTTCCTAGGAAATGTGTTTTTGCATTATGGAAAATACCTATGAATAGCGACCTGAACTTTCCCCACCTTTGCAACGAATCGTTCGGTATTGTACTACGTAGTAGGATCACTTGCATTAGCTCACGCTAAGTGTTCGCGGATACTTTATAGTTTACTATATTCGGTAAGAAACCCTCTGATTCCAATCTTTGAGTTTCTTATTCGGTTTTAAAACTATGTGGGATTTAATATCCCCTAAATTTAAGACATGAAACACACTTGTCTTCTGATCAACGAGATGCTAGGTCGTGATCCCAATACTACCGCCTCTGAAACCATAAAACAAAACATAGCTTCATGAAGGATGCTAAATCTGTCCATCAACTAGTAAATGACTTTAATCTTTACTTTGTAGACTCCATCCAAGGACTAGAGCAATTTCCCCCAATCTCAAAACGTGATCCTCCACTTGGATCCCAAGAAACAGACGTTATGGTTCTCAACCATGAAAGAAGCAGAACTTATCTCTGTAATACGACAAATTAAACCAAACAAAGGCCCAGGAATCGATGGTATACGAGACCTAAGGATATCAATCAACACGCAACCAGACTAGTTCCTATCCTACTAAAATTAATAAATAAAATTATTTAAATTAAGTGGATATTGAATCCAACATTAGTTCAAAGCCGAATAGAGAAACTACAAGAGTTTCGTGCCGAATATAGAAACTATAAAAGTTTTGGAGGATTCAAGAGTAAGCAAGCCTTTCTTGACAGGGGCAAGTCGTGTTAAAGGTGGAGTAAGCTCTGGTCACTATCCTTAGTATTTCCCATAATGTAAATACATCTCCTAGCGGACATGTACGATGTTATACATTATGGTGGGGGGGGGGGGTCACTACCCAGACCGGTTTCGACCTTTTGAGGACTCGTCAGTGGGAGCCAGACCCAGATGTACATCAGGTTGAAGTGATGCAGAACTTATACTTTACCATACGAGTTGCTAAGAAAGGTGTCACATCATTTCAAAAGGCACCAAGAATTACTGAAAAAAAGAAAAATCAAAAGGCTTCACTTCGGCGATGCAAAATTATTCAAATTAAGTGGATATTGAATCCAGCATTGTTTCAAAGTCGAATAGAGAAACTACAAGAGTTTCATAACCTCACAATAGAAACTCTTGTAGTTTCTCTATTCGGCTTTGAAACGCTTTGAAAATGTTGAATTCGATATCCACTTAATTTGAATAATTTTGCATCGCCGAAGCGAAGCCTTTTGGTTCTTATTTTCAGTAATAAATAAAATATTTAAAACCGGACAAATAGCAAGTATGTTGAAGATGGTGCATATAAAAATCTGGAAAAATAAATTTAAGCAATAATTACAGACCCATAGCAACACTAAAAATCATCAATCCTCGTAATAAGGAAACTCGCAAGAGAACAGAGAACTTCCATATTATTCCCAAAGCACAATACGGTTTTCAGAAAAATAAGGAAATAACATCGCTCTCTCTTGGAAGATTTTACGGACGTAATTAATACTGCCTTAGATAAAAACAAAATTGCTATGTTGTCTTTATCGATTTGACTAAAGTATTTGACACACCCACGCATCAAACCTTATTAGAAAAGCTAAGACATGGAATAGATGGGCCTCTCCACAGGTGGTTTAGAAACTACCTTCAAAATAGAAAACAGATCACTTATCAGGTCAAACCGAAGTAGAGCGAGCTACCCGTAACCTGTGGCGTGCTACAGGCAGCTGTTCTCTCCCTAACTCTATTCAACATTTATATGCAAGATATTAACCAGCTATCTCTCAAAGGCAAGATCTTCCAATACGCAGATGATACAGCTATAATATAATATCCATCCATAATAATGCAAGCATAGCCCAAATAAATATGCAGCATGACATAAATCTCCTCATTGACTGGCTCACCAAAAACTCCGTACACCTAAACTCTGACAAAACAAAATTGATGATATTCAGAAATCCACTGACTCAAACAGTTGATAATATACATATATAACCATCCAACATCCATTCTCCAACATAAAAACGCGCAGAACATTAAAACGACTACCATCACTTAATACGATACCTTGAAATTTACTTCGATGCAGATATGAAGCGGAGTAGCCACTGGAAATGAACTGGAAATGTTTTATAGATTAAACAATCTATAAAACAAACTTAGAACAATAACTGGCAAACTCTACAGGTTAAAAGATACAGTTCCCACACGCATGAAAACACTAATATACAAACACTATGCCAAAATATACCACGATACGCCATATGCGTTATGTGCACACTACAAACTAAATGGATTATCATTACAGTACAAAATGATAAAACGAATCTTTTGGGAACAAAGAGGCAATCCTGCCTATATACACACCGCAATGTCAGAACACAAAGTACTAATAGCAAAACACTTATGTCACTATGCATCTATGCTAAAATAATATTTCGATGCCAACTACAGGAAAGCCAGAAATACATATAGTACGTAACAAGACCTCAGACAACTAATTATATCACATATAAATATAATAATCACTATGGAAAGGCTATACGAAGTTTCTACATCCCAGACATGTTAAATAAAGTACCTTTTGAATACAGTAACCTTACAAACTAAAATAGCCTGAAAAGAATCTTAAGAACATAGTATGGACCAGAAATACGCACCCTACGACACCCTACAAACTTAACGAAACACAATATATTAGTTCTGGTTTTCCAGTTCAGTGACGCGTCATGACATTCCAAATTATCGTGTGTGTGTGTGTTTGAGTGTGTGTGTGTGTGTGTGTGTGTGTGTGTGTGTGTGTGTGTGTGTGTGTGTGTGCGTGCGCGCGCACGTCCCTGCGTATGCGTGTGAATGAATTTCTCATCCTATGGCAGTAGTGAATTCCAGACCTATCAAATATCAGCCTACGTCCATCACAGCAATCAAACCATAAACAATTAATGACCAGTGATATCCTCAGATGAGCGTACTAAAAAGCTCCGAGGATGCAAGCTGAGACATTGCATTTCAACCGAGATCAACACAAAAAAAAATCTATTTATTACATTTAAGCATTTAGCAAAAATTGTAAATATATATAATTTATTGTTATTGTATAAATACTATAAAAGTATAATCTTATTCAACCACAACTATGAATTACCAAATACAGTAACAATTATTACTATATTATACAAAAAAAAGAGGAAAATTTGTATGAATTTCATTTGTTAAAAAACAAGACCAATATGTTTTGTAAACACATAATATATAATTGTAATTTTAATAATAAAAATTATCGAATTTTTTAAAATAGAAATCTAATGTGGAAAATGAACCATAATCTGCACACTTAGTTGCAGTACTTGGTAAAATAGCATGTTGGAATGTCACTTAAGACGATTATTGCATATATGTAAATATTTTGAGATCAATAAAACTATTATTATTATTATTATTAAAAGAGCCCTCCAGGGAGTCAATAAACTGATAGATGGAGGCTATGCTATTCTCACCAGCTCATACCTGTTCTTGAATTCATTCACACTGCTTGCACACATACAACATCCAGTGGCAATCCATTCCAATCACGCATTATCCTATGAGAGAGAAATCTAGCCCTCACCGCTTTCTTGACAGCATTCATTCTCAACTTTCATGGATGCCCTCGCGTCCTTTCCTCACCCTCCATAAAATGAAAAATTCCATCTACTGAAATTTTTTATAACCCTTTCAGAGGTTTCAAAGTCTCAATCATGTTTGCAGCCTCCAAATTCTCAATCTGTCTTCATAATCAGTATCCCACAATTCTGATATCATTTTTGACACTCTCCTTTTGCGCTCTCTCTCTCTCTCTCTCTCTCTCTCTCTCTCTCTCTCTCTCTCTCTCTCTCTCTCTCTCTCTCTCTCCTGTATCAGAATCACCACGGAGACCAGACCTGCACGCAACAGTCCAAGTGAGGTCTTATCAAGAACTTGTAAAGAGACAAAATCACATCCTTATCTTTACATGTGAATGTTAGTTTCAGCATTGCAATTATTATCCCTGTCGAACAATTTTTGCTATATGACCGCTGAACTTCAATTTCTTGTATACTAAAACTCCAAGATCCCTAGTGTCATCAGATTCTTCTAGCCTAATTCCACCAATATAATACGACATTGGATATCTAATCACACCAAAGTGCATAACCTTACATTTATTAACATTGAAATGATTCGCGCATTCTTAAGATAGATGCAATGATTAGAGTTACGCAGTATACAGTTAATGAATGAGAAATATCGAACAATTATTAATGTGGTCTGAATTGTTGTGAATCGCTTGATTTCAGTTGCATCATGAACTGAAATAAAACTGGTTCGAGTCTTATTCCTACCACTACTGCTTGGGTACCTTCAACGAGTTTCGTAATTCAAGTTCCATTTTTTAGCTCAGCTACATGAGTACACAGCGCACCCCACTTGAGATTTTCCCAGTCTCTTTCATCAGCGTGATTGCGAAAATATGCTTGGCCGGTGTCCGAATATATCGTTAGACGGATTTGATATGGTTTAAAAGCCATCATAATCATTTCCATCGATATAATAGCTATTTTTACGTAAGCTCTGAAGAGGAAGTGTCTGTAAAGTTGACGACCGGCCGTCAAGTTACGAATTGTGCCTATGAATATTAGAACAACAATTTTTTTCTCGTATTTTTTGGACTCACTTTTTTTCAAAGGAAGTTATTGTACAATGAACGGATTAAACCAGACTCCCCACTTATTCTGATTTCATTTGAACCATTACAATTAGAATTCTCAATTGATTCACAGCAAAAATTCCAGACTCTTGTCGTCTTCCAACATTTTTGCGGCCTGAGTGCATTTTATTCTAGTCTAGTGTGGGAAATTGAAACTTCATTTCCTGATGAACATACAGATCAACGTTCGGAATCACGTAGATGAGATAAAATATATGAGATCATGTTGAAAAAAATTCAAGTAGTCTCGATGTTCAAGAGTCACTCACAGCATCCACAGAGATAATTTTCAAGGGATTTTGAAAAGCACAGGAGATTGCTTACCCTTGACGCAGATATTAAAAGCAGAAAATAATTCATTCAGAGATTTGCATCAGAAAAGGAAAAAACGTGCATTTATTTCATACCTATCACAATTTTTATGTGATTTCTATTTTCTAATTAAAATTCTTTGTGTGTTGTAGGATGCTTTACATGTTTATCCCTGAATTTCTTCGAAAGTCTAGATTAGTGATGAAAAAGACAAACAACTTACAATATTTTCTAAATATTTATTTTTATTTCAGCAGAAGCAACGGTGTTTCCCTTAAATACAAGGACAGCCATCAAGCATCTGCAAGAAAAAAAAATCTTTCTATTTAAAATGTTATTTACTATAAAATTGGCAAATGCATAACTTTATTGCTATCAAGAAATCATTATAATTACATAAGTTGTCATTAAAATAATTAAAAAAAATTAAAAATATCAGCATATAAAATTGACAGATAATCACACTAAAATTATTAATCTGTTTTATCAGATTACTGTAATAATTTATATTAGATTAATAAGAATAATTAACAGGCAGCTATTTATTTAATAAATCTAACATTATTTAATATTAGATTAATTTAATAATATTTATTAAATATTATTAAATATTATTAAATAATATTAAATGTTTTTTAATATTACACTTTTTAGCTTCCACGAATGGCAATTCAGAGAAAGTGACGATTTAGTTTAAGAGTGGATGGTCCGAGTGTAAGTTATTATTAGATCGTAAATTTTCAAGAAAGAGATTAATGTTTTTTTAAAAAAAATGTTTAAAGATAAGCTATGAATATACTCTTGGTAACAGACTAACACGTTTTTTGAGTATGTTAACTTCGATTCAGTTTTTTAATATTATTTACGAAAGGAGTTGCAAACCTATCGAACACTGGCACGCACGAGTTAATGGTTTTAAGGTAGTCTTGGAACTCTACTTTAGACTCGTTCCCTAAACCATTATTCAGTAGGGTTCTGATAGCATTACTGATTTCAATACTAGAGAAACATAATGCTGTTTTATTTCTCGCAAAAATAAACCTTCACTTCCTGTTTATTTTCAACAATACCCACATCTCTAGACATACATAACAATCTTAGTGATTACTCTGACTTCAAATGTCTCTTTACATACACATATTATAAATATCTGCTCTTCATCATCCCGAAAATAAAGTTTTCTCTTTCGATATAGGAAGAGTTTTTTTTTTTAAACCGCTTTAGGCCTCCAATAAACAGGATGATAATAACCTTATACTGGGAGATAAAATCCGTCCATCACATCCGAGAAATCACTAACATACATACTATACTGGCATTTGTGCTTTCCTATCTACAGGATTTTCAGGTACATTGGTTAGTGAGTACGAATATCCACTTGGCCAACTCTGCTCCTAATTAGGGCTAAGCTAAACTAAATTACATATTACAGATAGTGGCGTCACCTAGAAGCGAAGTCAGAAATTAGGGATAAAATATACCAGGTTGTTTTAATTTCACCAGTCAAATCAATCCAATAGACAATTAAAAAAAATCATCGCCTCCTATGAATGCCAAGACTCTAAACATTGTTTCTAATATCTGTTAATATCGTCAGCCTGATTGTTGCATCAAATTGTGTTACTTATAATTAAAATTTGTGACCATGAATATATGTTAGCAAATGTATATATATTTACTTTTTTAACTTAAACACTTCATTTCGCAATCTTCCTTCTTTAGGAAGTTGTTCTTGTTTCCTCCACATCCTCCATAAATGAACAGTGTGAGCTGTTCATTTATGGAGGATGTGTTTTTATATTATAATATATTCTATTATAATATTATAATCTATTATTATATTATAATCTATATTATAGATTCTATTATAATCCCAAGACAACATTGTCTTGGGATTATAATAGAATCGTGGCATAGCAGCTTTGCACAGACCCTGCTCCGGTTCCAAGTAGCAGTCATTGACATCTGATCTTCTGGCTGTAGATAACGAAGGCATATAACTCAGTCAGCACCAATGTGTTTTGATTAATTTAATCAGTATGCTTTAGGAGCAATGAGAGCATTCTGTCTTGTTCACAGAGCCATTACAAAAGATGATTATCCTGCCACACGAGCGCAAGATAACTAAAGCCTGATAATTACCAGGCAACATTGTTTCCCTAGCCACCAACCTCAATTGTTTGTGGCATTGAATTAATATCGCTTCCCTCCATCCTCTTGAAGGACTCGTGTCAGAATGCCACACGCTCCTTGCATGTATAATACGCTCACTAATTATTAAGAGCAAAATCGTTTCATCTGCTTTCCGAAACCAAACAAACATTTAGGACCAGTTGAAAAGTTGACAAACAAAACAGAATGCAAATGTCAAATCTAATTCGTGAAATAGTAATAAAATGTGATTAAGAAAATTAAAATTGAAAATGCAAATAATTTGCATTTTCTCCTTTATACAGAACTTTATAAAATTAAAATGATTTTAAATTAAGCTTAAATAAAAATAAACATAAAATAAATCAATTTGGTCAACAGATATGCTTAGTTAAAGTAAATTAAACCAAACTTATACTTGTGTATTTTTGAGTCAGTTCATAATGTGAGTACCAAGGAAAGACTGCTATAGGTTTAATTCTAATCGCTGACTAGACGAACTTTTTTTTTATTTCAGGCCATTCTTTAGTAATTCCCGAGTTAGTCGAGCTTTGGCGAATAAAATAGAGCTTATTTTGTTTTATTTATTTTTTTACACGCTGAAATTAACTTTGTTAACTTCGCAACTCAAGGAAATAAAGCACTTAACTTGATGTTCAGCGCATACTATTTAAGACAATAATGTTCGTTATGTTTAGAATCCCAAGGTAGAGGCATTTGTCTGCCGTACTCTCTTCCCAATGTCTTTAAAAGGATCATGATTATAGGCTCAGGAATCGGGTGGTAGACATTGACTATTCACCGATTTACAAACGACAGGCAAAATCCTGATTTAACTTTTTATTCCTTTCCTTGGGGAAAAGGCAAATTGTTTGAGACTTGGACTGAACTGTGCAAAGTTAATTGCCATTTATTTCTAGATTAAAATTTTCTAAATTTTAATCTAGAAATATATATCGGCATTTTTCGGAAAATTTTCAACTTAGATAATAAAACTGTTTGATGTTCTTTTTTTATCGCTATGTTCTATAATACTTACATTCTCAAATAATAATTTGAGAATTATATAATAATAATAATAATAATAATAATAATAATAATAATAATAATAATAATAATAATAATTTTTTTTATAATAATAATAATAATTTTTGTTAACAATTTTCTTGACTACAAACCTCTGGAATGACTTTTAATGGGATTATATTGATCAAGTGCATATAATAAGAACTGTAATTCAGTTCTGGTGATTTGAAAGATCTAATAAGGGTCTTCCAGATAACGGGCAAGATTAGCCCTTGGTTCCTGTTAAGGTTTTGTGTACAGCGGGCAACTTCTATGGCCTCTTTAAAAATTCGGGAGCGGAAGTCCTCCTCCATGTAATGAATTGTGCTTCTATCCCACTCTATAATATGGTTCGTTCTTGAGAAATGAAAAGCTAACCCCGATTTTTCTTCTGTGTTGTTAGTGACGTCACCTATGTGTTCTGTTTGCCTAATTTCAAGGCTACTTGAAGTTTGGCCGATGTAATTCAAGCCACACGAGCAGGGTATGTTGTAAACACCAGCATATTTGGAGAAAGGATGGCTATCTTTTGGAGATCTTAAACATTGCCTAATAGTTTCTGTCGGTTTAATGGACACTCTTATTTTATGTGGTCTAAGGAGTCTTGCAATCTTATTGGAAACTGTCCCTAAGTAAGGAATGACGATGGTAGAAATATAACGTATATCATCTCGTTGTCTTTGTCGGGGTTCAGAGAGAGAGAGAGTTGTTGTGGGTCGTGTTATACGATATATGTTTCTGCTGTTTCGATAGGTGATGTTGAAGTAATTCCTTAGTAGTAGTATTTTGTAGTGTTTCAGAATTTTAATGCTCAGGATTATGTGTATCGCCATGTGCTGGTCGGATATTGGCTGTTGTGTATTAGGTGTCTAAATCACTGTTGACACAATTTTCTGATGTAATAATTCTAATTTTGTTAGGTGGCTGTTTGATGTATTTGCATAGAGTGTTATACCGTATCTGAGTAGAGATTCGCAGATACCGTGATATAGGAGTTTTTTTTTTTTTATATTTAGATGGAATAATGTGTTTTACTTGGAAGAGTTTCGGTGAGATGATGCGGAGTTTGGTATGTAGGTATTCTATATATTTTGTCCATTTAAGGTGGCAATCTATGTAAAGACCAAGGTATTTTGTATGTGTTACAGGTTTGATTTCGGGACATTGGCAGATTTTTTGTTGTCTTCTATCAGCCCTCTGAACTGGAAGAGAAACATTTTAAGCAAGGAAATTTCACTTTTCGTTGAGAACAAACAAGCAATGATCAGTTGCAATTCATTATTCAGTTAAATTTCGCATAATGTCTAAATCGAGCGAACTAGTTCAACAGAACCGAGCATTATTGTTAACTTACCTGCACATCTTGCCTCACACTCTTCTAGAGTTCTAAAGTTATTCTGATTTCCTCCACAACCTCCGTAGACGAATTTCTCACAGACTCCGGTTTCAGAATTGAAGAAATATCGGGGCATGTAAGCATCACACAGTCCAGGTTCAGCTTTTTGAGTACAGACATCAGCTGTAGAAGAATGGCAATTAAACAAAATCAGGAATTGAATACAGTTCCCTTAACTAATGAGATATTGCCGTGAAAATGCATTCGTTAATAAAAGTATCGAATTATTTGAAAACATAAAGAGAATATACGAAAACTGATCACAGATCTAACCGGGAAAAACCTGTTCAACAGAACTGAGTCGTTATCATTAACCTGTGTTAGTGATAAAACACACACAAAGAGCCAAATTTCACTTTTCGTTGAGAACAAGCAATGATCAGTTGCAATTCATTATTCATTTAAATTTCGCATAATTTCTAAATCGGGCGAACTAGTTCAACAGAACCGAGCATTATTGTTGAACTTACCTGCACATCTTGCCTCACACTCTTCTAGAGTTCTAAAGTTATTCTGATTTCCTCCACAGCCTCCGTAAACAAATTTTTCACAGACTCCGGTTTCAGAATTGAAGAAATATCGGGGCATGTAAGCATCACACAGTCCAGGTTCAGCTTTTTGAGTACAGACATCAGCTGTAGAAGAATGGCAATTAAACAAAATCAGGAATTGAATACAGTTCCCTTAACTAATGAGATATTGCCGTGAAAATGCATTCGTTAATAAAAGTATCGAATTATTTGAAAACATAAACAGAATATACGAAATCTGATCGCAGATCTAACTGGGAAAAACTTGTTCAACAGAACTGACTCATTATCATTAACCTGTGCTAATGGTAACTACTACAGTTATCTTTTATAGTTATAATCCAGGATCAGCTTTTTTGGAACAAATGTCGGCTATAGGAGAATAGCAACGTTAGACAAAATCAGGAACTAGTCATGCTTAGCTAATTAGTATTGCACGTGAAGTGGTATTTGTTAACAAAGCACACACACACACACACACACAAAACTCGGACGCGAACGGACGTGCCTGAAATCGCTCTTGCTTTTACCTTGAATTAGTGCGGTATCGAACAGAAACAGTGAATGTATCTAGCATCGACTGATAGCTCGTACAGTGCTCTATCTAACAGTGAGTAATTTACTCTATAGTTTCATAGTTCTAAGCGCGTAGGAGGTAAATTTTATTCTATCTTTATGAAATGAATACTGCTGGTCAGACTATATATTGTTCGGATTGTTCAGCTACCTGAAGGACAACGTCCCGGTCATAATAGGATTAGAATTAGAAGAAACACACGTATAAACCATAGTGAAAATTATTTAATTGTAAATATTTCATCCTAAGTATCTTAGGACATCATCAGTACAATATTTAAACAAAAATTAGGAATAACATACAGTTAGGGCGCATGATTACAATAGAATCTCATGAAAACGTGCATAACGTGCTAAAGTAGTACAAAAAAAAAAAAAAAAAAACATTAATTATTTAACACAGTTTTGTATGATAATTTCCCATACTTTAGGAATAGTAAGAACATCGTTGCGGTTTAGGTTTGGTCTGTGTAGTAGGGCTAAAGTAGTACAACTTTGTACTACTTTAGCACGTTATGCACGTTTTCATGAGATTCTATTGTAATCATGCGCCCTAACTGTATGTCATTCCTAATTTTTGTTTAAATATTGTACTGATGATGTCCTAAGATACTTAGGATGAAATATTTACAATAAATAATTTTCACTGTGGTTTATACGTGTGTTTCTTCTAATTATGAACGCACCACAGGTTTCGTTATAAAAAAAATAATAGGATTAGCTGCTACAGCAAGGTCGAACCCCCCCCCCCCACCTACCAACTGCTGCCACTGAAGCCTATTCAATGGAATCGTCACTTCTAGGAACAAGCAGAACTGTAAGTACACTATCATAAACTCTGTATCTTAGAAAGCGTAGCAGTACAATAGGAAGGCTATAACACATAACTTTAAATAACATTAAGATGGCGGCATGGGACGAATTAAAATTCGAAAAAGCCCTAGATTTGCTGCGTAACGTTGCCAAAGTAAGCGGTAATTTAAGAAACGATTTAAAAAAAGACACACTAACCGCAGTTAGCGAACTAACGGAGGTTTTCAATAAAATGAAAAACGAAAGTAAAGTAGCAATAGAACTACAGGAAGCTAGAAGCAACCAGGAACATGTTAACTTAGCTCAGCCTGCTCAGCTATACTCGCAAGTCGTTAAAAACAATGATAAAAACAAAGACAAATTTGAAAACAATCCATGCTATAAACTAATAGTGAAACCGATAGCTCAACTAAACAGCGAGAAAAATAAAAATATCATCAAAGGAAAAATAGACCCAAGGAAAATCAAAATGGGAATAATAAAAATTTTAAATATTAATAAAGGAGGAGTCTTAATTGAATCCAAAAAAAAAAACTGACATAGGCTTGCTACGTAATGAAATCACGAAGGAATGCAAAGACACGTTAGTAGCAAATCCCAGCAAGAAATATCCTCCAAGACTAATTATATATGATATTCCCAGTGAAATTGATAAGAACAATGCAATCGACTCAATCCGCATGCAGAATGAAGAACTCTTCACAACTGATACAAAGCTGACACAGAAATTTATCATGACAAATAAAAAAAAAACGAACAAGAGAAACTTAATTAATGAAGTCGATCCAACAGCGCGGACCAAATTGCTAAAAACTGGTGTCAAAATGCTGTGGAGAATTTGCCATTGTGTAGACTATGTAAACGTTCTGAGGTGCTTTAACTGCAATAAATTCCACCATCACACACGAGACTGCAGGAGGAAATCCACCTGTCCATTCTGTTCTAAAGAACATAAGTTCAGCGAGTGACCACGAAATAAGTCCGACATGAACTGCATAAATTGCCAAAATCACAACAAGTATGCCAAAACCAAAAACGACTGCAAACACATGGCAATAAGCAAAGACTGCCCGACATACAACTACTACAGACAGCGCAAAATTCAAAACAAAGATTAGAAAGCGATAATGAAGCTAGCAGAAACAGCACTATTTCCCTGGCATGCCTTCAAATAAATCTTAAACGCTCTGTAAAGGCTGTAAATAACTTAACAGAACTCATAAATAGAAAAAATATAGGACTAGCATTAATACAAGAACCCTACAACATCAACAACAAAATATGCGGCTTTCCAAGTAATTATAAAATGTTTTCAAAGGGATCAGAAAGAAAGAGAGCTGCAATACTAGTGATCAACCCTGAAGTCGAGGAAATACAGTATTAATTTCTCAGCACAGCAACGAGGACTCGGTACTTATCGAAATTACATACAGAGGAATTAAAACGTTTGCTGTAAGTATGTCTCTAAACTACATAAAATACGCTGACATAAAACACGACCTAGAAAAAAGGGCAACATCATGGATTTTACCATCAACCACGGCCTAATTCTAATTCCTAATAGATAGCAACGCCCATTCGGCATTATGGTTTAACGAAAACACAAACAATAGAGGAAAAAAATTGGAAGAGTTCATAGCATCCCTACACATACTAAACGACGATTGTAACAGTCCATCACTTGAAAATACCAGAGGAAGCAGCTTCATTGATCTGACAATAGCAAACAACGCTATTTTACCCCGGGTTTCTGAATGGAAATGCTAAGAAGAGGAAAGCTGTTCTGACTATCGCATATTAAGTTTAATTATTAGTAACAAAAATTTAAACGGAATACACAACACAAATTATCGAATTAATACCAAGTACTTCAATAAAACCAACTTAGAGAAATTTATAAAAGCATTAAAAAGAGAATTTTCACTCCTAATCTCAGAAGATCACTATAATGCGAACAAAGAACAACAGCCCAACTGAGACAAAAACTTAGACCTAGTAATCTGGACATCAGTACAAACCGATACAAACTTCCTTGCTTCTGCGCTTTCATCAAGTCTGATAAAATCCAGCGACCAAACACTCAGAAAAACCAATAAGCTAAACATTGATGGAAGAAAATCAATACTTTTCTAGAACGACGAAATAACAGTCCTAAGAAAACGTGTTAACGTACTCCGACGACTATACCAAAGAACATACAATAACCAAGATTCGAGGGAGAGTAGAATACAGAACTACCATAAAGCCAAATACAGCTATCACTCCAAAATTACAAACTTGAAAACAGAATCATGGAAAAAATTCTGTACAGTTTCAACCGTATCGAATCCTTGGAATTGTATATATAAATCAGCAGCAAGCAAGAATAAGACAACACCTATATTATCAACTATCAAGAAAACAGACGACATGCTATTATGATAAAGAAGTTCATTCCCGATGACGATGAATCAACAGATGAACAAATCCACAAAACTTACAGACAAAGAATGAAAACAGACATAGAGACTCCTGACGACAACTTATTTACATCTAATGAAATCGAGTCACTATTAAGATCAATGGATCAAAAAAATAAAAAAAAAACTCTTGGAGAAGACGGAATAACCAGTGATATACACCTAAGAGCGTTTCTCGAATTTCCCGAATTCATAACAAAGTTTACAATGAATGCCTAAAAAGAGGTCGATTTCCTTCAATATGGAAACGCTCAAAAATTATACCCATAATCAAACCAGGAAAAGAAACAACCGACGAAATTAGCAAATACAGACCAATCAGTCTCATAAACGTTGTTAGTAAGGTACTAGAAAACTCCTAATAAACCCTATGTCTACTCAAGAAACCTATTAACCAGCAATCAATATGCATTTAGACCTCAGTCCAGCACAGTAGACGCAATTATGGAGGTTCAAGAGTTCACAGAAAACAGTCTACAGCAAAAAAAAAAAAAAAAAAAAGACGTACTACTGATCTCACTCGATGTGCAAGGAGCCTTCGATGCTGCGTGGTGGCCAGCCATAATCAATCAGTTAATATATTTACAAAAACTTACAAAAATTATTTTACAGACAGAATAGCAACTATGAGATGAAAAAACCACAACTGCAGTGAAAGAAGTCAAACGAGGCTGCCCGCAAAGTCCCTGCTGTGGGCCAGGTTTCTGGAATATCCAGTACGACTCTCTTTTAAGACTTATTTTCACTACTGAAACAAAAGTCATAGCTTTCGCCGATGATGCAGGGATAAAGATTCGGGGACGCGACGGCTCAGAGTTAGAAGTAACGGCCAACGAAGGACTCTTTAAAACTGCAGAGTGGGCACGCGAGAAATAAGTTATCTTCAATAGCACCAAGTCTAAAGTGCTCCACATCTCAGGCAAAAAACAAAACAACCCGTAACGGTCTTCCTAAACGGAGAAGTTCTCGAGGTGGCCAGTGAGTTAAAATACCTAGGAGTGATAATAGATTAAAAATTTACCTTTAATAAGCACATCTCATATGTTGCCGAAAAAAAGCTTACAAGTAGTAGCAAACTTCCTAGCTAAGTCGGCATGGATTAAGTGGGGATTAAGCCAACGAGCGCTGGAAACAATATATACCGGTGCTATACTACCACTGATATCTTATGCTGCACCTGCCTGGAAACATACACTAAAATCAAAGATAAACCGACAAAAAATAAATAGAATTCAACGTCTTATATATTATAGCCATACGTATAATTAAAGGACACAGGACAATATCGTTCGAGGCAGCTTGCGTCATTGCAGCTCTAAAACCGATCTGCCTGAAAAAACAAGAATTATCTCTTGTATATGACGCGTATCACTCCGGAAGATATAATGGAAGTTACAACATCGAACCATATTATTGCGAATGCCCGCTTCACTACAGTAGGTGGCCTCACCCAGTAAAGAGAACATATATTAAGGAGAATGAAAGCTCCGAAAGCGACGATTTACAAATAAACACTGACGGAAGCAAAACCGAAGGGAAAGTCGGTTGTTCTTTCATTGCATACAACAGAACAGTCCATTATACAAGAATGCTACTCTAGGCTGCATCCTCTCTGTTCCAACAACAAAGCAGAACAACTTGCTATAGTTAACTCACTTACATATCTCTGGGAATTAGAACTCAACACCTCTCAACAAAAGAAAGCAACACTTTACAGTGATAGTAAAAGCACTATAGACAGCATAAAAAAACCAAAACAACCACATAGCATTAATAGCACAGACATGAAATCTGATTGGAATCTCACTCTAGAGGGATGGAAAATCAGGTTCAGCTGGGTGAAGGTGCATACTGGGGTAGCAGGAAACGAGAGAGCTGATGAGCTGGCTAAAGAATCAGCTAGAAATAAGTTACCAAAAGTACTCAAAATCTGCTATAAAAATACTTGAAGAAGAGAAAAGCCTAGACTCGTGGGAAGAAGAATGGAAAACATCAAAAAACGGATCAACAACAAAAGAATTCTTGCCAAGTATCAGAAGCAGATTCCGGCTGAAAAGACGCCATAATCTTCAGGTTTAACTGCGCTACCAAGGGGACATGGAAAACTAAGACACTACTTACATTCCATATCCTGGAATCGCCATCATGCAGTTGTATTCCACACCTTCAACAGACTGTTGACCACATACTCTACGACTATCAGTTACTCGACTCCATCCGGATTATTAGGGATGCCCCTAATACAACATGTCAAACCATTCCGGAGACATCAAAAAAGAGACTTACCAAAAAGTATTACTCAGAATTAATTAAATTTACCAATAAGATCAACTTCCAGTGTTTGTAATCTGACATAAATTACTGATATTGTGTGAATTATGTGATATTAATATATGATATATAAAAAGATAAATGTAAATATGAATATTGATACAAAAATATAAACATAAATGTTAATCAGTACTTGTAAGCTATATGTAACATAAGCATTGCATGCAATGGAGCATGTAGAATAAATTACCTCCTGGTAGGGTTACTATTGGGAGAAAAATGCAACACACAGTATGTTGCATTTTCCTTATGTTACACACACACACACACACACACACACACACACACACACACACACACACACACACACACACACACACACACACACACACACACACACACACACACACACACACACACACACACACACACACACACACACACACACACACACACACACACACACACACACACACACACACACACACACACACACACACACACACACACACACACACACACACACACACACACAAATAAGGAGAGCTGATTAAAATTATCAGGAACATTTTCTTTGTAGAAAGCTGAAGGGCATACAAGTTAATTTGAGTGATCGCATGTATGCAGCAATTCAAACGATTTTTTCACTCATAAATGCATTTCTGGTGGACCTGTTTGGGAATGTCCTGCAGTTACTGTCGTATTCAGTTATATATCTTGAAACTGTTTCCCTTCAGGAAGCTTTTAAGCTACCGAGAGGAAGGATCGCAGAGTAGCTAATCTGATAAGTTAGATGACTATTTCATGCTTCTCAAGAACCACAGGAATGTGTTTACTTAAGAATTTATGGATGGTCAGGTCACATACAGAATACATTGACAAGATGAAGAAACCATGTCCCACTTATGAGACCGTTTTTGACAAAGTACAATTCGAAGTCATTGAACAAGGGATCTGTAGAATTTGATTCATCCTGGTTTCGAGAAGACATTCCCGACGGTAAAATCCTTCGTGTCAAAGAAAACGATCACCATTGTCTTAATATGTGATTAAACAGGAATGTTTTGGATCTACTGAATGACGTTTCTCCTAAATTATATTTCTGACATTTCGTCTTTGTATGTTGTCTTTTATCAGGTTTACGCATAACTTGAGGAACTGATTGGCATCTCTCTACTGGTTAGAAGATTTGAATGAATCAAAAAGAAATTCTCGAATCTTCTGGAACATTTATGATCAGGCATTTTAGTATATATTGTATAATACATTGTGAAATTAAAAAAATCTGCAATAGCAACATCTTTTAAAAATTTTTATTAGTGATAAAATTTTACGATCCTGCGCTAAGCAACTGAGAGAAAACTTCCACATAATTTCCAATGTCAGATCCTTACCTTTTTTGTGGTGCTTTCCGATATTAAGTGCCCGCTTAGATAGTCAACAAAATTGGCAATTTGAAAAATCTGTATTCTGTATTCTTAAACCACAAATAAACACGCTCGTAGAACTTGATGTACTAATCATCATGTCTTTGTTAATGACAAAACCATGTTATTGTTTAGAACACTATCTTTAAGCTGCTTCAGGACAGTAGAGCTTTTATGGATTGGACCTAGGAAATAATCGCAATTTAATTTTGAACAGAATGAAAATGAACTTCATATTGAAAAGAAAATGTTTTTTTAATTTTTATAAAGAATAAAAGTGGAGCAGCTTTTAGAGATGAACTGTAGACTCAGATATACGAATGTTATTCCATAGCAAATGAAAGTTTAAAAACAAGAAGCAAATTTTGGAGACTCAGTGGCAAAACGTGAAAAAAAAGATTGATTCATCAAAAAAGAATCGTGCAATTATTAAAATTAAAGAAGCATTTCAGGAAAAAATATATTGAAAGTTCTTGGAGAATAAGTCAGAAGATAGTATCTTGAGAATACAGAAAAAAACAAAAACAAATGAGACATCTAAGCAGTGTGTTTGCTGTGGAGTACCTAAACAAAAGTCATAGAAAGACACATTGGTAAGAATATAGAAAATAAATATAATGCAGTTGGCAAAATATTTTGGAGGCTATTGAAAAAGCTGAGAAAGCCAGGAAAGAATAGTACTCGTAACATTTTTAGCATTAAAGAATGTGTAAGCCAAAATAATCACATATGGTAAGGTCACTTAACCGCAGCTGTAGCAGAAAACGATGTTTGGTGACAGGATGGCAGGAAAAAATATCCAGCAGATGATCGAAATCTAGGTTGATTGATGCAGTTGAAACACCTTGGATATTGAAATAATTGACGTGACCATATTGGAGACTTGGGAAATAAAATTAATTGTTCCATCCCCCCCCCCCTTTAGGATGGGTATCAGGAATTTGATGATGATGATGAAACTTTATTTTCAAGTAGAATCGTAAGAAAATAAATTACCATCAGTTTTTAAATCTTAGTTATTTAAAATATCCACGATGTATTTGATCATAGCTATTCACTTACGGTTGCATTTCTGCTGGCATTCTTCTATGGTTTCGAAGTTATTAGCGTTCCCATGGCAACCTCCGTAAATGAACTGCTCACAAACACCTGTTTCCGAGTTATAAAAATAGCGTGGAATGTGACCATAGCACGGTCCAGAATCAGCTTCTTGGGAACAGACATCATCGCAAGCTGCAAGAAATATGGCTTTTTTTTTTTAAATAAAATTAAAAGGAACTGATTATGGTTGGAGTGTTTTGAATTACGGCAGAAGCATCTAAGGCACAACGTCTATTAACTGAATGTGTTCTTCTACAGATTTTTCTGGTTTGCGGAATGAAAAATCCATTGGGCTCCCTATTAGATCCGTTAATTCACTTTTAGTTGAAAGATTTAGTGAAAGGTTTTTCGCGTCTAAGACGGAATTCGAGAAGATTTTCTCAGCGGAAGAGCATTGTCATTATGGAGTGAGCTAAGAAGGCTTCTTGTTCAAGTGATGAGAAAAATTGAGTAGTGCTCACTTAAATAAATTAGCTTTAGATTGAATGAAATGAACGAAACCATATTTTTTATTCGTTTCTTTTCTTCTTCCATTCATGAGGAATTTTTTTCATATTTAAATACAAGTTTTAGACTATATTAAGTTGCTTGCATTAAAATTTTATCAAATTAATATAGAACGCAAATTATGATTAAGGAGTATTGCTTTTCATGTGTTTATCCTTTATGAACGGAAGGGCTAGTTTAAAATAATGAAAGAACAGCTAGAACTTTAGCCAAAAAAAAAAAAAAAAACTTTCTTCACATTGTGGTGCAGGTTGGATTTAGCCTCGAAATATTTTAAAATACTGCAGAATATCATACTACATGGCGATCGCCCTTTCTTAAAGATAAAATATCACATGCAGACTGCCTTGAAACCAGTTCAAAATGGTCTTAGTCAAGTGAACACATTGACTTATTTTATTTTATGGTAATAAAACACTATTCTGTTCTGAAGTATAAGAATGAACAGCATAATACTTTTCACAAGAAGGTAGTTTTGTGTCTGCTTCATTAATGAGAAGACAAACAATTTATTCAACTCGCTCCATGAAATAAATGCAAACAGGAACAAGAAAAGCGCCAATTCTGCAAGAACGTTGGTTTTATATAAAATCTAAATTGAGATAACGTGATAGTTTAGTAGAGATTCCAGATCTCAAATTTAGTTAAAATCCATCTAACCCGAATGAAATTGTTAGCTATGGATAATAATTGTGATTCAGAATTTTGCAAAATGCATAACCACAATTGACAAAATTGCCATCTGGTTACGCTGCAAAACAGACAAGCCTTCCGAAGAACATTATTTCATGTGATATTTGCTTCAACATTTGAATGAAATTAAAAAAAAATACATAATTCTCACTAATGTCTTTGTAGTGAATCTAATCTCTCTTTCGCTTGCTCAACTTTCAAACAATAAATATATAAAAAAGTATTAACAAATTTTCTTACCATATGCCACTGCGAAAAATATGCTAAGAGCCACGAGCAACTTCATTATTGCTGGCTTATCTCTTTTCAGATGAAAGGCAAGCAAAAAAAATTCGCACGCATTTAATCAGTTTTATATGTTAACAGGATCTTTATGAGACTTAACCAGGTGTTTTGTTACTATTACTACAATTATGTGGGAAAGAAAATATGGTTTTGCAATAATAATCATCTTCAAGTATGTCTGTGTACGATAACAATTCAATTACTTAAGATGCAGAAAGAAATAAAGCGAAATACGTTTTGTAGTTCTGAAATACACATCACCATTATATTTCTAATATTGGATGGCTGCAATCTCGCCACTTAAATTTACAATACGATGTTCTTGTAGTCCTTATAAGGACTAGTTAAAAGGGCGAAGCAAGAATGCTTTTCATCTTTTCCGTTATCTGTAGAGGACAGTGTAGGGATAAGGTGTTATTGAGCTATTAAAGCGCTGATCATGGCAAGAGGGTAACAGCAATAGCCGAGCCTCAGTTAGAACTACATTTGCAGAAATAGCCGAGCCTCAGTTACAACTCAATTAGAACTTCATTAAAACAAGGGTATTAATCACCGCATCTCACGGTCGATCGATTTTCGATGCGAGAGTTAAATCAAATTTAATATTGAGGTATACAAAAAATTTTGTGGTATATTTGTATAATAAATTTCTTTCTAGAAATTTACCTGCCTTGATTTCATCAATTACATTTTAATTTCACTTAGTTATATCTCAATTACGAAATATTAATTAAGCCTTAATTCAAGTACATCATAATATAATAGTGAATGAAAGAAAATTGGATATTTTCAGTTCTTAGAGAGGCAAATAACACCACCAAAGTGATTATGAATATTCTCATATTCTCTGAACTGGAGTTATTCATAGGCGTGTGAAATGATGACAAACCACTGGGAAAAGTGGTGCTACGTTTGCAAGTTTAATTCAGCTTTAAAGTGACCGAGAAAAAGTGATGGCTTTGTAGAAATTTAAATCTGGATCTTTCGAACAGAAATAGAGAGAGAGAGAGAGAGAGAGAGAGAGAGAGAGAGAGAGAGAGAGAGAGAGAGAAATTCGCGTTCTCCCATCCACGTGACTGTCATCTTAATGTGAAATGGACAGATGGTATAGTATGAAGTAATATGATAACTATATTACTTCATACATATCCTTTAAATAAACTGATAATTTGTGTGGGGAACCTCATTATCTGACATTGTGCAACTGAAGTACTTGAGGTGATAAAACACAAATTAAGTTGGTTTACTTACGACTGTTTCAAATTTAAGCGTTTATGAATTGCGTATATTTAGGAAAATAATATCCTGAAGTACGGATATTATTTCAGGGCAGTGGTTTTCAAACTTTCACTAACCGTGTGTCCCTTTAAAGATTTTAATAATTTCGGAGAAACTCCTCCCCCCCGTAGGCAAGACAATTTGGGAGAAGTTATAATAAAATTTTATATATTAAATACAATGGTCTCAAACGGATATAGAAAAACCCACAGATCATTAAAATAATAATAATAATAAATAATAATAAAAAAAAATAATAAATAAATAACTAAAATAATAATGATCTGCGTTTCATGATCACCCAACAATGTAGGTTGTTGTATTGTTGGCTGAAACAACCAAGGTCATGAAGTCAGTATACTCTGACTGTTAATGGCAAGTAATCTTCATGCCGGTTTGACTGTTTTGAAGGTTAACGCATCTGATTTGCCAAAATAAAACCAAAGTTAATTCCTCTTCAGTTGAAAAGCCATAATAAAGATTCTTGTTCTCGTCGAAAGGATTAAGCTCATCTCTTTTAAACGAAAGGATATCGCTAATACTGAGTTATGGATTCTGAAAAATTAAGGGATGTCTATCACCTAACACGTACACCTATAACCCTTGATAACAAATTTGACAGCATGACGATGCTTGAAAAACGTATGGAAATACGATTTTCTTAAATGTATCATGATATATATTTTTTAATGTTGTAAGTTTGAATTTTACATGAGCACATACAAAAGTTCAGGCTAGCAGTCGTAACTGGACGACGACTGTCACTTTTTAGTAACCTCCTGAATTCTAAAAATATGCTTTACCACTATACCGCTTTATGTGTGTTTACCGCTCTAGTATTTCAATCTGATGAGTTCTTTCCCATTTCTAATATATCTTATTTCTTCAAAATTGCTTCAGCTTAAATCGCAAATAAAACAACAGCATAATTGTAGATGGCGGATTAGGTTGAAACTTAAGTTTCTGCATTTGGATTCCAACGTTGTTGTATACTATTGTTGCAAGCGCCCTTTCATAGCGATTCTCTAAACTAAATGATAAAATACTTTGTGATTGCTGTCTCTTTGAGAGATCTTATTTTCATTAATATTATTCAGACTTTTTGACACAGAAATACATAAACTGATTCATTACCATATATATATATATATATATTATGTTAAAGATACCGAGTTATTTTAAATATAAACCTGGTTTTTTACTCCATTTCCCAAGTAAGCAAACAGACAAGTCAGTCAAGTTTGCGCCTGCAAGTGTTGCAAGTCTAGCTGACCCTGTACGTAGTGCAAGTCCAAGGCAACTCGTGGTAAAGGTAGAATAAGCTGTGATCACTATTCTTAATATTTACACTTAATGCAAAGCACATCTCCTGGAGGAGATGTATGATGCTATGTATTAAAGGGAAGGGGCCACTACCCAGACCAGTTTCGACCTTTATTGAGGTCTCATTAGTGGGGACCAGGCTAAGAAATACTAAGTTTTAAGTAATACAGAGCTTATAAATATTTTACCAACACAAGTTACCATAAGGTGCTCTGACCTTATTAACCATATGACCTTATTAACCAAATTAATATTATACCCAAGGTAAAAAACTTTCTACATCTATCTCTCATCCTGAGATTTTTATTTAATAAGGTCAGAGCACCTTATGGTAACTGTAATTTGTGTTGGTAAAATATTTATAAGCTCTGTATTACTTAAAACTTAGTTTTTATTAGCCTGGCTCCCACTGATGAGACCTCAATAAAAGTCGAAATCGGTCTGGGTATTGGCCCCTTGTCTTTAATACATAGCATCATACATCTCCTCAAGGAGATGTGCTTTGCATTAAGGGTAAATATTAAGAATGGTGATCAGAGCTTATTCTACCTTTACCACGAGTTGCCTTGGACTTCGACTTTATCTTGGACTTGCACTACGTGCAGGGTCAGCTAGACTTGCAGGCGCAAACTTGACTGACTTGTCTGTTTGCTTACTTGGGAAATGGAGTAAAAAACCAGGTTTATATTTAAAATAACTTGGTATCTTTAACATATATTATACCCAAGTTAAAAAACTTTCTACACACACATATATATATATATATATATATACATATACACACACATATTCATTTGTAAAATAGATAAAAATGGGGTAAAATTCTTCACCCATCCATGGTACAAATGTGCTATAAGTTGCAAATATCCTTTCGTTGCTATTTAGATTTCTTAGTTATTAAAAATTAATTATAGAAGAGATCTTCACTTATCTGCAACAATACGGTGGCAAAAATATAAGTGTAAAACAAAGTAATCAAAATTTAAAATAGCGCATCGTATTCCTTATAAAGCTTTAGCGTATCCCCAGGGGTACGCGTGGCACATGAGTGAGACGGCGAAATCTGAAATAAGAAAGCATATGAAGGAAAACTGAGAATTCTTCGTAGTATTTTCTTTAAATTATTTGAATTAGAAACTTAAAGAGCACTCAGCATCAAACAGTCCGTCTTACTACTCAATCTACCACCCTACAACGAACCGAAATCCACACACACACACACTCACTACGCCACCTAATAGGCATACATATTTTTCCAAAACTGTGAATGTATCAGAAGCTTATTTCCAGTTCCATAAAATTTACAGATGTTTTCCCGTTTCCAGTGTATCTTGAAAATAAAATATCGAAATAATATTTTTTTTCTTGTGAACTCTCAATACTTGTTTATTTGTTTGCATAGCGTATCACTAGCTGTATTATAACTCGCAAGTCCGCGTAAACATTTAACAAACAACAAAGTATAAACAACACTTATATTGTTTTGTTTATAAAATAAAAATGCAAAAATTTATAATCATACTATGAATGCATGAATCGGTAATGTTTCTAAATGAAATTATAATTCATATATTGAAATAAAAATTAAAAATACAATTATTTATATTTGATGTCAGGATGATGGGGTGTCTTGTACACTTCGAGAGAGGGTACAAGACACCCTGTTTGATAAATCAGTAAAATTAAAGTCTGCTAATTAGAGAAATGAAGGAAGTTTGTAAAATCATTACTGATGGGTAACACAGAACACATGGGTCATACATGGGCAAATTATCGAACCCTCAGTACCAAGGAGTGTATAATTAATCTGGTATAGTTTGTTCTCATTCCATGATGCCTGCCCGATATTAGTTTTACTCTTATGATTGACTGTAAACATAGACAGATGATGATTGTAAAGGAAAAGCTGACTTAGATGTAATGTCATACTGCGTTTCCCTTGATCTCAAGCCTCGGAATCCAACATTGCTAACGTCCACGTGAAGCATTCTTATGTAATGTGACTGATGTTTGATCCAGAGAGCATTGTAATGGTTGGATGGAATACCGTACTGGCCGAAGAAAACTAAGGAAATCCGTATGGAACATGCACCTTTAGTAATATTTCAGTTTTATATGATTTAATGCAAGCTCTCCGGCATACAGTTTAGTAGTATAGTTATGAACGTACAAATTGAATAAATCAACATAGGACTGTGCGAGTAGAAAATCAAAGTATTTCACTTTGTATGTTTTAAAGGCCTAACGTTTTTTTAGACTGCACAAAGGAAACCTGCTTTGTGAAATTCGGCTGTCTCACGTATTTAGAGGTAGTTCGTACAGTATTGTCTACAAATGATTCTGAGTGATACGCAAGACAACGTTTTGTTCACGTTTTCCCAAAGTGGATTAAAAATACATTTTCCACTTAGAATGATCTGTCTGTGATCATTCCAAGCTGATTTTATTTTGATACCATATTGCAAATACATGCTGATGTCGAGAGGACTGCAATGGTTTATTTGCAACGACGTAAAGATAACGAATTGGCCATGTTCGAAATGCACCAGTTTCAATTCAAATTACTGTAAGGATAAATCCAGAAATTCATTCTCACAAAAGATTCTGTTGTAGGAACGGAGCAGATGATTCACAGATAACGGCGATAGTTGTTCGAATGCCATATAATGGCAGCTGATTTTACAGCATTTGCTCGACGTTGAAATAAGGCGATTCTCCATTGAACGAGCTATTGTACAATTACAGATAGTTCAAAAAAAAAAGGAAAAATTAAACGTCCTTCTGCTTTGCATTTTTGTGTCAGAAATCCATGTCATTAAGAAGAGGGTACCAATATTTACGCAAAGTTCTTCTCAGGAATATCTGCAATTTTTTTTTTTTTGTTGTTGTTAGCAATTTATCCCAGACAACTTAGGTTGATCTGGTTATATAAACTATAAATTGGGTTGCGGATATCCTTGTAAATTGCAAAATAAAATCCCAAAATTTAAATTGGCATCCAGACATCCTTTTGACCGTGAAGGATGTTTATTGATCGAACACCAATACATATGGAAGCAATTAAGTTTATGTGGTGTGGCATGTGTAGATTCCCCTACCTTTAAGTTTTCTTGACTGCTGTACATTCTTCGTTCAGCCATTATTTGAAAAAAAAAAAAAGTGCTGATGAAGGTTCGACTATTGCTCTGTTTGACTATTTGACTCGTACACTCTGAAACATGAATCACTGCTTGAGTGATATGCAGTAATCCGAGAATCACATTTTACTAGGAATGAGAAATCATTCCGGTCAGCTTGTTCTTTTTGTCATTCTGATACCCATAGTGAAGCAGATGGATATCACAAGATATCCATCTGTACTTGTAAGAGACTGGATATCATGGAAGAAAATGCTCACTTTCTTAGATGCTGTTCTGTTCTTCCCACTTTAACTGTAAGAAGATGCATGACGAACAGATGGTTAAATCGAGATAGCAGAGAATGTTTGGTTAAGCATATTACTTTACTTTTGTTGAGTATGCGTTCGAAAATTTCCCCATAACATTAGTGGTTTCACTACGCTAAGAATGGGAAAACCGAGTGAAATGAAATAAATATGCAGTTAAACCAAGAGTAGTGAAATATATATATATATATATATATATATTTCATTTGTTTTGGGATTTAATATCCCCTTAATTTAAATAATATATATATATATATTATTTAAATTAAGGGGATATTAAATCCCACATAGTTTTAAAACCGAATAAGAAACTCAAAGATTGGAATCAGAGAGTTTCTTGCCGAATATAGTAAACTATAAAGTATCGGCGACCACTGGCGTGAGCAAATGCAAGTGACCCTAGCACGTAGTGCAATACCGGAAGTTTCGCAGCAAAGTCGGTAAATTCTGATCGCTATTCTTAGGTATTTTCCATAATGTAAAAACACATTTCCTAGGAAATGTATGCTGTTATTACATTATGGTAGAGGTCACTACCCAGACCGGTTTCAGCCTTTTTTGAGACTTCATCAGTGAGTAGCTAGACCTAATACCGAAGTGTATAGCGAAAAGAACTTATATACTCTGCGATGCGAGTTTCCAAACAGGTGCAACCATTAAGTTACTTAAGTATAAAGAGCTAATAAGCTTCTTTCGGCAATGAAAACATTATTTAAATTAAGGGGATATTAAATCCCACATAGTTTTAAAACCGAATAAGAAACTCAAAGATTGGAATCAGAGAGTTTCTTGCTATATACAGGGTGTTCGGGATAAATTTGACAGTTTCGTAAGGAAAAAGAAAATCTTCTTTGTATCTATTAAATTTAATGAATTGACAAAAAAACATTACAGGCAGAGTTAATTACAATACTATCAACAAGATTTACTCAAAATAACCACCATTAGCATCGATCACAGCTTCAATTCTGCTTCGGAACCTCGAACAAGCTGATGCTACAGTCTCCCTGGGAAGGGCCGCAAAAACTGTTTTAATTTTATCCATTAACTGGGCTTTTGTATTACTGGAAGTGCGATTGGTGTCTTTTTCAACTGCGCCGCATACAAAATAATCCATGGGGTTAAGGTCTGGGGAGTTTGGAGGCCAAACATTTGGACTGGTGAAGTCGTAGAAAT
The DNA here is from genome assembly GCF_054136105.1 of Typopeltis vanoorti. NCBI lineage: Eukaryota > Metazoa > Arthropoda > Arachnida > Uropygi > Thelyphonidae > Typopeltis > Typopeltis vanoorti. Next base: position 40,986,313 of record NC_143555.1, read on the forward strand.
TTTCAGACAACCATTTTTGACTTTTCCCAGAGGTGTGGCAAGGGGTCGAATCCTGCTGCCATACATACGGCCTACCATTGGCTACCCTTGTTATCCAGGGCTTGACTACAGTTAGCAACTCCACGAACAAAGCCCGAATTCCAATGCCAGGGTTCTTCAACACCTGTTCCTGCAGATTTGCGAGGAATTCTGCTGTACGAACGCAATCAGATCGTCTGCTAGGGATCTTTCTTCTTGCTACATCCTCGTAGTTACCATTGCAAATCTCTAGTTCATGCCTGATTGTTTTTACTGTATTCAGGTGGGTTCCAGCTATCCATCCTTTCTGACATCTTGTATATGAATGAAGAAGGATCCAAACTTTTAAATGAAGAGAAGTGTGTGTTAATACATGTAACTTACGGAAAAATATAATTAATTATAAATATGTCAAATTTATCCCGAACACCCTGTATATATATATATATATTCCGTCGTTTCTTTTCTTTATATGACATTGTATTTTGACACCTGACGAAGTTGGCTTACCAACGAAATTAGTTGCGTCCGTATTAAACTTTTATTCTTAATTATCTTGGGGATTAACCGAATCAATCTGCATACAAATAATATAATATCTATTTTGCAAATTATTGACAAATGGGGCCATCCCAGGTCAACAATCAGTGATACCATATGGAAGTGCATGGAGTCAACTGCAAGTGCTAACTGCAGCGGACGACCCACGACGCTCAACCAACGTGACCGTACAGTGCTACGAAGGATAATATGTAAAAACAGCCATTCGAAAGTCGACACGTTGAACCCGGAGTTCCGGGCATCGGCTGGAACATGAATCTACACAAAAACCATTCAGAACCGAGGCTCACGACATGGATTTCCATGGCGGGACTGCAATATGCAAGACCACATTACCATTACCCAAACCAACATGCAGCGTCGTCTTCAATGGTGCATAGAGAGTATACGGTGATACATTGAAGCTTGGCAAACTATATTACCCGTCTATCTGCTCTACCGAACAGATGGACGGGTGTGGGTTGTGGCTGATGCCCGGTGAACGTCTCTTACCAGGGTGCGTACCCCCCCCCCCCCAACTATGATATTCGGAGGTAGGGGTGTGATGGTATGGTCCTGGTTTTTCTGTTTTGGTCTCGGACCTCTGTTCCTGGTGCCACGAACATAAATGCGAAACTCGAAGACGTATCTAAACATTCTGGGCAATGCAATACTTCCTACTTTGTGGTATTTCTACGGAACTGACAATTGTCTCTTTCAGCAAGACAATGCACTGTGTTATAATGTTGCTGCTGTAACTGTGTAGTTTGTGGACAAAAACGTCACTACACTTGACTGGCCTTCACAGACGTTTGATCTAAACCCTATTGAATATCTGTGGGATAAACTGCAGCTTCGGGTGAGGTCAAGGGACGTCCGCCCCACAACAGCTCAGGACCTGATTACATGACTACAGGATGGTCTAAAAATTCTCATTGACTGCTATCATACGCTAGCAGAAAGTATGCCCCGTAGGATTGCTGCAGTCATCGCAGAGAAAGGTGGTTCTATATCTTATTAAAGTGGGTGCCATGGCTGTTTGTTCCTCGTTCTATGGTGTCAGTTGATTTCTTTCCAAGCAATGTATTGCAAGGCATTTGAGACAGCTTGCTTTGAGTGAAACTGCAAGATGAAGGTTTCGGACGTAAGGGTGATGTTCCTTTTTTGAGACATGATTACTGTAGGTAGGAATATATTTCTTATGACTGCCACTCCTTGATCCTTCATTCCTGAGCAAATCTCATCTGGAATATCCAGAAAATTTCACTTTAATATCATTCTTTTTAATTAGTTTAACTTTAATTTTTTTGTGGAGTAACCGTAATTGTTATCCCTCGAAAAGAGATGGCAAGGAGTTTCTAAATTTTTCGATGCCCTTTTCACAATAATATCTCCTGTTCGTGTGAAAAGATGGATGTAAATGAAGGTTATTTACAGACTGGGGAATTCAACCAACACTTTCTGATAAAGAAGGGACATCTATTCCACTTCGGTGTTTGCGTATTGCGTGTATTATTAAACATTTCTGTTGGCAAACATAATGCGAAGCAGAAACGAAATTCGAAACATATACATCTATCGAATTTCGTTTCTTCTTCACATTATTTTTGTCATTTCTCATTTTGCTCTCTACTTGGAAAGAGCCCTTGTAAATTTGAGAATGAAAGTTTTATTCTTAAAAGAGTGAAGATTTCAGCACAAAGCTCTCGATCCATGACACAAGACTGCCTAATTTTGGCAAGCAGTAAATGCACTCAGAAGCAAGATGCTTGTGTCTAAACCAGCGCCACCACGTATTTTTATCACAGAAACCCACACAATGGGATAGGATATTTATTATGCTATCATTAACCTCGGAGGGAAGCGCACAGTGAGCCGATTGATTCCGTAATCCAAAACGACTCATCTTGCCAATGCAGCATATGCTTTCTGTCAGGATCTTGCTTACTAGATGACCATGGATCACATCAAAGAAAACATGGCGGTGGGATGGATGGATCTCAGCTAGATGGAGAATAGCGAAAAAAAAAAGCAGATCCAAAAATACGGGAACAAAAGTATAAAAAAATGTCGGTACCATCACAATGAGATTTCCTTTACCACGATCAGATGCTCCGCTTGGGTGGGGAATATTCAGTGCGTGAAAGAATAAAACACCTTGGAAATAGAACGGTTAAATCTAGTTTTGTTATTAATTCATTATGATATGGACGTAATTGATATGTATGAATATTTCAAAAACAAAACAATGAACTTTTGAAGAAGCCAATACAAGCGAAAAATATGAAAATTCAAGTACGTTATTAGTGTTTATTTTTACTTAATTGTTTTAAAGAAATCACTATAGTATACTACTCGCATATTTTAAACTCCTAACTTTGACCTAGCGGATAAGGCTCTGTTCTTCGACCAGTCAATCATGGATCAACTCTTCTGTAGGTCTAGATGTTCGCGAATATCTTTGGATGGTAGATTAATTTCATTGTCCTGTGCTTGTAATCACCAGTCTGATTATTGGAGGTTTGAAGGTGCTCTAAAAAGTTCTATATTTTGTCTCTAGAGAAGTTAACCTAATTATTTAACTTTTACAAACTTACTGAGCTAAGGTGTTACCATGTTTAATGGATGGGATTCGCATAAAAAAGAACACATGCACGAGACCAACGTAATATGGCAGTCCTAAAATACACCAGATTAGAATATGCTGTGTTTTAGTCAATCGTAGTTCAAGTATCGTTTTAGTATTTAAACAACAACTCTACGATGCTGTTGTTAGGCCTAACTTGACACTCTCTCAACCATGGAAAAAGCCATTAAACTTAAGCATTGCTTTCGAAAGGATTGTCCAATTAGTAGTTCCCTATTTTTTTGTTTTTTTTAATGACGATTCCACTCACGAAATAGTGTAAACTTATAGCTCACCTCCCCCTCCCCGCGACGAAAATCATTTATCACCTAAAGACATTCACAAACACCATAAACATATGGATTTAATCATGGTTTGTATGTTTGAGAGTATGTGCGTAATCACCTCTAATAGCTAAGGTAGAAGAGTAGATTCCTTTTGTGCATTTTCGTATGACCCCCCCCCCCCATACACACACACACACTCAAAAAAAAAAAAAAAAAAAATCGAAAATTTACAACTCAAAACATAAACATTTACTTTGCCAAAAAAAAAAAAAAAAAATCCATATTTATAGTGACTTATGGCAAAAAATAAACCGAATAATAGGTGTTTAGCAGCAACTTTGCGTATTATGAACGTCATCCTCTTAGTATACTGTACTGAAGACATGCAGAATGAGTCGTTGAAACAAAAAATGATCATATGAAATTACTATCAGATTTCAATACCGATTTTAAATTTATTTCATTGTAATAGTGTTCCAAACTCACCCTAGAATATTTTGATTCCTAAATATTACATACCTAAGCAATCTTAAATGATTGTTTAGGTATGTTGTACTTCGTTGAAGCGTATCATTTATTTTATGTAATGCAAGCATTTCAATTATTATGTTCTACTATGATAAGACTAGACATCCAAATGAACTTATTTACGCAAATTTTATAAAAGTTAAAGTGATAATTCTGCAGACTCCATCTCTTCACTAATGAAATTTGTCCGTTGTAAATATCTCATTTGAAATTACCCACAGAATTCAGAATTTATATTTCTTGTAAATTTATGGAGTTAATTCATTGTTTTAATTAGATTCAAATTAGAATCTAAAAATGTCATATGAATTTGATAAAATTCTTAGTTGTCTTGACAGATATTTCAAAAGAATATGAACAAGAACAAGCAGTTCTTGTTCATATTCATGGGGGTCTTAACTACTTGCAGTCACCTTATAAGGACTGGCTTAAAGGGGCGAAGCAAGAATGCTTTTCATCTTCCCCGTTATCTGTAGGGATAAGGTGTTTTTGAGCTATTAAAGCTCTGATCATGGCAGGAGGGTAACAGCAATAACCGAGCCTCAATTAGAACTTCACTGGCGATGTGTAAGTAAAGCCAATCTCTAAAAATTCGAATGATCCCTAGGCCACTCAATCGTGGGGTAAAGACCGTCCATCTCAGCGTTGGCTCCACTCAGTGATGGCCTTCCACCCACACCACCACCGAGCAGAACCGCTCAAATTCCGAAGAAAATCATTCACCAACAAAGCCCCTCAGCGGGCCGTGTCAGAGAACACTTTCTCCGGAGACTCAAATTGCTCCCTTAAGGCAAAAACTTTAAGAGAGCGTACTCATAACTCTCGAATCTCAGCACCCCAGGGGGTAACAGCAACAGCTGAACCTCAGTTAAAACTTCATTGGCTACAGCATTGCCATCCATTACCCTCCAAGGGTATTAATCACTGCATCTCACGGTCGATCAATCAAGGTTCACCACGCATTTCCTTTTTATTTATTTCAAATTTATACTGCTAATATTTAGGTGTGAGAATCAAACTATTAAAACTGTAATTATATAAGATATAATTTAAAATATTAATTTACAATTAAAATAAAACAAAATGCTCATAAAACGAGCATTTTGGTTTTTAGGTTTTATTAATTATAACGATTTTTTTTTGGGGGGGGAGGAAAGAAATTGAATTTTACCTCTCAAATGCAGTTATAATTGATATATTATTATTATATTAGCACTTACGATGTGATTATTTCATTTCTCGGGAAAGAGGCTAAAGGAAACTACATGCCGATATTTTAAAATTAACATGCAACGTCAACTTCCATTTAAACCACCACCGTACGAACTACACCTTCATTCGTTAGTTGTTGGGAAGGAAGTAAGGTGCATTGTAGTGTATTATTATAGTCTTTGAAATATAAAATATTCTTTAAGATGTTCTATTTTGTAGAATAATATTTTCGGTAGCAATATTTATACGCCAAATACAAAAGAAAGTACCGGTGATTTTGGAAATTAAGATGTTATAATTTCGAGATTTTAACTTCCTTTCATAGAATACTAAAAATTCCATTTTTTTTTTTTTTTTTTTTTTTTGGTGGGGTGGAATGGAAGATTGGTATAGAATTGCATTGCTCGACAGCATTTAATCCAGTGATATTAGCAAAATTTTTAAGTACCTGAGAAGTCAGTCCGGTTCATTTTAGTACGAGATGCACATTAATATAAATTAATACGACACAACCCAGGAAGCAATGGCTGATTATGTGGAAAAATCAATTAATATAGAGATATTTTCATTTGTTAACAATATAAAGATATTAAATGGTTTATTTAATGTAAACCTCTTTTTGGGAAATATGCGGTTTATATTTAATAACCATATAATTATCGAAGCAGAGGACAGGCGTGTCAAGCGATGATAATTTCGTAGCTTAATTAATATACAAAAAATTTGACTTATGAAAATGAGACAACAAGTCTACATGCTGAACTTTTCAACGGATATGTGTAGGAAAGAATGAATTTGGAGAAAAAAATATTTCAAAAGCATTTCACGAGAATCAGGAAAAGGATTGGTGTATTGATTTTTGGATTAGACGATTATAATCGCTATTTTTCCGCTTATCTGAACTAGAAACTATCCTTTATCATTATGCAGAGATAAAGACTGGTGAGCTTTCATCGTGTTGCACGTAATCAGTGTCGAATTTGACATAACCGAAATGTCAATGCGGAAGTAAGATAAAGTGGATTCATTCTTTATTCCATCCGAATTATAAGAATAACCAATTTATGGTTTTGTTCAAGAGACTATTTGCTTGTAATTGAATGACGTATTCGAGAGGTCATTTCCGATGGCTGGCTGTCCTGGTAGCTAGAACGGAGCTGATTCTAAACATATCGTCAGAGTTCTTTATCTTTTAAAGATAAAAAATAAGTGATTGCATCTGTTTACAAAAGGTAACTTCTCACATTCGAGTTTCGTTATCTTGGGTACACCGCACCTGTGTGCACCACATGTTGTTGAATACGCCACCTGTTGCTGAAAGCCGCACTTTATAAACTCATCAGCCCGTTACCCTCTTTCTCTGTCTTCCAGTAAGCAAGAAATCGCTTAGCAATGAACTTCTTTGGAGCTCTCTGCGTTGTAGTCTTGTCTGTGGCCGTCCACGGTAAGTTATTCGTAGTGGCTTTCTTCTCTTGCTTTGCCCCTGCGTTTATTTTTATCCATCACAGCATTCTTAGAGGAGAGAGGGAGATATGTGTTTAGTTGAGTATTTAAACTAAAAAAGTACTGAGAGTATGATATGAGATGTCCATTGTAGAACATTAAAAAACAAATTTGGAATAAAATACCCAAATAGCTGTTGCTGTTCCATTATTTATGTTCACAGAATGTGAGAATGATGATGACTTCTAAGGCCGGAACAGGCCATGCTAGGCCTAAATCCTTGATAGGCATGATGATGACAGAATGTGAGAAGGAATAGAATATTCTGTATCTACACCAAATGATGGTATTCTTTATGGGCATAATGATTTACAGAAATAATTTCAGGAATTCCCAAAAGAAATTATGCAAATCGTTAAGGAAAATTAATTATTGGAAAAAAATGAAAAGGAAATCCCCCCCCCCCTTAAAGTTATTATTGTTAGATTCCTGTATACCACTCCAGTAGTCTACCGCTCCCCCATTCTATTAAAGAGACATATTTTTCTGTTGAAAGATCACGATTCTCATAGCATATGCGTTACTGTGAGGATTTTTTAATCAGTTATCAAATGATACTGGTGGATCACAATAAATAAATTAACTTAGAATTTTCTTAGAAGGATGTAACTTATTTTATGTTCAGTGATGCGTTTTAACATTTTCTTTGATCAGGAAGTGTCCGGAAGAAAAGAGACTTATCTATGAATTGCGTAATTCTGTTTTCTGAATTATGTTCTCCCCTACTTCCGGCTAAAAATCCCATAAGTTTAGTCATCAGATTATGGGGAGGGGAGAAGAATTAATACTTGATTGGTGGCATGAAGTAGAGTGTCTGGCTAAACTGCAAATAAATGTGTTAGATGTGTGTGTAGTGCCTCTGTGAAGGAGGAGAAAAAGTAGGGTACTAAGCAACTGCCAGATCTTATATATTGACAACATTGCATCTGATTTTAAGGGAGCCATTCAACTGTCTTCCGATGATGCAGTGTTGAGAGACCTATGAAAACACTGTTCACTGTCGCCAACTGTATTGATGGAAATACACTGCCAAAGGTGAAGGTAGCAAGGGAGTTGCTGGTAATGATGCATAAGGAATGAAGTTAAAGGGACATAAAGGAAGTGAAGATGACACAGGGGATTGCTCGAATAATTGAAAAATGTCACTAACACTTCGCCACAGAAAAGTGGATTTGCCATTTTATATAATATGCTGATTAGTTCGCATTGGTCTTCGACTGTGCGGATTTAGTCCCTTGGGTGTATGGAAAATTAATAAACACTAGCACGAGTTCAAGGGCGAATAGTTACGATGATTTCAGGACTGTGAAATGTTGACTATGGCGACAAATTAAAGGACAATGTAGGGTTATGGAATGTTAAACTGAAGGGGGGGGGATAAATGCAAGTTGGTGAGATGATTTTATAGGGATCGATGAAGGGAACACTTTGCAGCATCACAGGAGATAGAAAACAAGCGAAGATCTGTATGGAAGATAAATAAGAGTTCGGTCAGCAACAGAGACAGGTATTTTTAGCTAGTGGGTCATCGGATAAAGTTATTTTAGTTAAATTTATATGATCTATATAAATTAAAGAGTGGGTCGCTCTCGTTAAGGAAGAGACTTCAGAAAGGCAAATATAATCATAATACAAAACTTGTTGTGAACGAAGTGACCATATTACTAATTAATTAATTAAAATTAGAAATGCATGAAAAAGCATACTTAAATAAATAGGGTTGAACTAACTTACCTAAATTAATACTCGTGATAATATATTAATTGGTTTAAGACCAACTCTATTCTTGGTCTCCTAGTTTAAGTGAGAGTAATTTTTATTTTTACTCCATTTCCAGCTTACTTTTCTCATTGGTGACTTAGTTATTGTTTTTGGGTTAGCAATGATCAACAAGTCAACATGATGAACTTTCGCACTGTGATGTCTCATGACACTTAATTTGAAGTACTACTAGTAGTAGTTTCTTGACTAACACTATATGAATATAGTTTTGTCGTATGTTCAATTTATAAAGAAGCACAATATGGAATTATAGATTAAATATTCTTTCACAAAACTTCTTGCAAGTGTTTTTTAGGATTAAATTTTGAAAAAAGAATGGAATAGAATAGTCGGAATAATTTCTTAAATAAATAAAAATTGGTACTTATAATATGCTGTGAAGTGTATGAATTTTTAAACACACTAATACTGGAAAGGAATATGTTGGAATATGAATTTTTGAGCTCTGCCATGTCTTTAGCAAGCATAATAATGAGAGAGTATTTATATCCAAACACGTTTGTTTATAACAATAATAGAGCACTGGTTATTGCAGAGGCGATTATAAGTTCAATGACATTTCGGAATGACAATTATCTCAGGCATTTCCTCGCTCAATTTTTTATTTTTTTATTACTGTATTTCCAGCTTACTTTTCTCATTGGTGACTTGATTATTGGTTTTGGGCCAGCAGCGATCAACAAGTCAACATGATGAACTTTCGTACTGTGATGTTTTATAACACTTAATTTGAAGTCCAATAAGGGACAGCACACAAGGCAGGCAACCACTCTAGTCTCCCGATCGGTATTGCATAGATCCTAAAAGTTTGCTCTTTTGACTTTAAGAATCAAATAATATGTAAATTTCTTTCGCCCAAATGAAGCCTTTTAGGCTCTTTATTTTAGTGATTTATGATCGCACCTATTGAGAATTCTCATATTAAAAAAATAACTTTTTTGACATTAGATGATTGCTACGGTTAGACTGAAGAATTTTAGTTTTTAGTCTGATGAGAACCAAAGAGTTCGAAACTGCTGTAAGGCCAGTGAAACCTAAAGGCGAATATATGGTTTCATATCATTTAAGTAGTGCAAACCAACCGACTTCCATGCCGAAGGTTACATTCTCATAAGTTCTCAGGAAAATTTTAAATTCTGGCCAAGAAATTTAAAATGATATATCCTTTACGACAATAAAGTATTTATTTTATTTTCAAGAATGATCTTTTTTAAATTGAAAACCAGGAGCAATTTGAATCACACACACACCTGTTCAGACTAAGGTTTGTATTTGTGAATTCCAGGAATTTCACTTCGAATAGTTATAGATACGTATTTCAATAAACTATTTATTTATTTATTTTCTTGAACTGTCTTGGAGCTGCTTCCTGGAAAGCATTCGCATCTCCTAAACACTCGTTTTGAAGCATATAATGTTGAATACTAAGTTCTTTTAATTAAGAATTTTATGAGGCAATTACATTAGTGATCGTGTTTCCATCGGTGTGATTTTCAATTTTACTTGCTAATATCCTTTTCTTATTCGCGTTGTTTAATTTATATTAAGATGTTTTAAAATTAAAAAATGTTTTTAAGTACTAAATTATTTTAAAATCATTATTAATGAAATCCTATGATTTTTATATTCATTGCATGCTTTTAATATAATGCTGCCTCAAGTGGGCAGCGGGTTCGAATCCGCCATGGGAATGGATGTTTGTAGTTGCTCTTACTAACTCGGCGTGGAAAGAGTGTCTGCAGCCCTATTAATTGTTACCACATGTTAGCAATATTCTCTTGTCAGCAGTGTTGAGAGACCTATGAAAACACTGTTCACTATCGCATACCGCTAACAACAGATAACAACATATTTTGACTTTTTCCCGCACTTAGGTGATGATATCTGCCACTTGGAGCCCGAGAAAGGAATGTGCCTTGCTTATATGCCCCGTTTCTTCTTTAATCCAGATACAGGATTATGTGAAAAGTTCATCTATGGTGGATGTCAGGGTAACGAAAACAACTTCGATACTGAAGAAGAATGTTTAGAACGTTGCGCTGGTAAGTGCAAAGTTTGATGCTCAGTTGTATCGCCTTTCTTTTTATCGAAAGCAGACTGTCATGTAGTACGTGCAATTTTGTTTGTTAAATTAATTATCGCACACAGTTTATATTGGATAATAAATTATTCACTGACTTAAATATTGAGATAATCCACTTGATACTTAAAGTTACTGAAAAATTACGATCTCAAAAGCAATATGTAAAACCTTTTCTGGTTTTAAATAGGATCAGAAAAAATGCCTTAAATCAAGTACTAATTTTTATCACATTTCAATAAACTGTAATTTTTCCCATTCTTACCAGATTCCATTAATGTGTGCTCTCTGGAAGCTGAAACCGGGATGTGTCGTGCTTACTTTCCTCGCTTCCACTTCAATTCTAAGACGGGCACTTGCGAGGAATTCATCTACGGTGGATGTGGAGGAAATGGCAACAACTTTGCAACCAAGGAGGCATGCGAAGAGCGATGTGGTAGTGGTGACGGTGAGTAACAAAACCCTTTTCACTGTTTATATATTTAATGAATTTAAATGGTGTAAATTCGTGAAATATTGAGTTTTATGGTTTTAGGCTTAAGAAATGAAAACACAATTTCTAAAAGTAATTGAAATCTTTTTATTTTATTTATTTTTACTGATCAAGAATTTGCAGCTGCACTTGACAGACCTGACTGTGATAAAAAGGGCGAAACTGGCCCCTGCAGGGGAAGTTTCCCTCGTTTCTATTACGATCAGGAAGCAGGCCAATGCATTTCTTTCATCTATGGTGGATGTGGTGGAAACAGAAACAATTTTGAGACCAGAGATGAATGCTTGAACAAGTGTGGTGGTAAGTTGACTGTTTTGATTTTGACTAAGCCACGAGGCCAGTATGTTTTTTTTTGTGTGTTGTATGATCGGTTATGCGTTCTATGAAGGCGTGTAGTATTAACTGGAGTTAAAAATTTACATTCGTTTGTTCACTTGCAATTTTTAATATTCAACTTCTTGATTATTTTCAATTCCCTAATTTATTGTTTGACATTAGAGGCGAGTGCTTTTTAATGTGGTTCATATAGTTAAAATCATCTCAACGAGAGAAACAAATTTTATTTATTATTAATGCATAAGCTACCAGTATAACTCCTTGTGCATTCCCAGAGCCATAATATTATGCGAATTGTTAATTCTTTTACGTATATTATTGTAATTGAAAGAGGCGATCAATTCCGCTGATATTAAAAAAAAATCAATTTATTAATATGTTAAGCAGTTACAATTAAATATTTTAAATCACTCATAACTATTATCATTAATTATATAGTTCGCATTTGCACAAACTTTTTTCTTTGAACGTTTTAAGTAGAGACAAGTTAGATATTTCATTAAATCATAGTTTGTATTAATTAACTCCCGTGAGTTTGATCCTAAAATTATATACAAGCAATCTTCGATGTCAGTTACACGTAGAATTATCAGTTACGTTCATATTTAAGAACCAAAAACTGTGATCATTTATTTGCTTAATGAACGAAACTAATCGTGAACTGCACTGTGGCGACATCCATGTGCGAAAGAGGAACAACAGGAACTGGCTCTGGGTTCCAATGCTGTGGGGAGGGGGATATTCTTGTTCTGCTCTTATCATTTGTTGTATATATGATTCCAATAAATGATTGGATCGTTACGTCACTGCTGTATAGAGGGCGTAAGAGCATTCATTATACGTGTACTCAGATCGCTACACAAGTAGACGCTCTTTGTTAAAGTTAGGCCTTTCATTTTGCTGTTTGTTTGAGAGAGTCGTGTCGAGGGGCCCGATCTTTAGATTTTCAATTTTCATTTAAATTCGTATAACATAAGACTTCCAAAAAGTGGAAATATAAATAATTGAGTGAAAATGTTTTGAATGCCAATCGGAGGCGTTCAGAAAGAAAGAGTAAAATATCCAAGTATTTAGTTAGCAAAATAATTTCATTATCATGCGTGTAACAAGGTTACGTCACTCGAATGTGACCGAATGAATAATTTGGAACATCTGGCAGTCTTTTAATAAATTCGTAAACTCGACGTCTACTTATACATGAAATACAAAAAAGTAATTTAATTGGCATATGATGATGAACAGCCTATTTTTCTACCCACTGTAGGGTGAAAGCCTCTCCCATTGCGGGAGGTTTTGGGTCTACTACTCCCATGGTGATCCATCTCCATATTGGGAGAGTATATCTATACTTGGGTGAAGGAATGTATGAAGGGGGAAGACAATCACAAACACCCGTACCTACGCGAGATTCGAACCCGCAGCCTATTGGCTGGAGATCGGATACACTAACCACTCGATCAACCAGGCCGGCTAATTGGCATATACGAATTAGTAATTTAACACACATTTTCTTAAGTCGAGTGAACAGGAAAGGGAAAATAATATTCAAATAACGTGTAAACAATAACCATGCTGTAGATTCAAGTAAAAAAAAAAAAAAAGGGATGGAATTCTCCAGTCTTTCAAAGTCGTAGGGGATGATGAAAGGAGGAGACGACTATATCTAATGATGATTAGAAGTATTTTATGATTGAATTATGGCAAAGCTAAAAAAGAATCGTAGCTTTATAATCTTAATGTTTGCTTGGAATACAATTGTGAACTGTGTGAGGTTGCCAGGCTACAAGAATAATTCAAAAGTAACGAAGAATGTGATAACACTTGTAAGTAATTAAACGTATCAGTGGAATTCACATAAAATCTCAAGGCTCTACTTTTTAAATTCTCAACATTTTTGCTACAGATTCACACTCCATTCATTTCACACTGATTCTCAGAATTGTTTTATTACTATTAATTCTTAAGAATTATCAATAAAGTTAGATTAGGCTAAAACGGCCTCGCCTACTTTTTATGCGGGAATAAAAAGGCGCAAGCTGATTTTATTTTATCAATCTTTCCATACCTGAGAATTAACGCAGCGATATTTTTCTTGCAGCTCTGCGCGCTCCTGCTTCCATCTGTGAACTTGAATCAGAATCAGGACCTTGCCGTGGCTATTTCACTCGTTTCTTTTTCAACCCTAAGACTGGAAAGTGCGAAACCTTCATTTATGGAGGTTGCCTAGGTAACGAGAATAATTTCAGAAGCCAAGCAGAATGTGAGAACACTTGCATGAGTAAGTAATTAAATGTATCTGAATTTATTGAAACATTTAATTATTATGAACTTATTTCGTCGGTACTACGCTACACTAGAAAAGTGTACCCTGAAACGGACACCGTGATGCAAATCTAGGAAGAAAAAGGCCAACTTATGGAAATATCTTATAGATGTAAAAATGGCGTTTTTTTTTTTTTTTTTTTTTTTTTTTTTTTTTTGTCACCAAGATATTTGTCTATTCCTGCATTCCCCAACTGCTATGCCATTGCTGTAGTATCTTGCACTAATAAAACCTTTAATCAACCAACCATCCAGATCGAGTGCTTTTTTTTCCCCAAGAAAATTATGTTCCTTGCAGGCAGTTTCATTTTGAACTGTCTTTAAAAACTAAAAAAAAAAAGTTTTGATTTTTCACTAATTCTATGCATCATCAATGCCATATCGTGAACACTTATTCACTTTTATGAATTGTTTTCATGATGTATAATTATAACTTTTTACGGTTGTTTTTTTCATAAAAAGCAATTTTTTTTTACGGTTATATCTGATTTTTTTTAAATTTAGAAAATGCAAAATTTTTAATTTTTTTTGGGGGGGGGACTTACTTAATGATTTAAAAGCATTTAGAAAGAAATTAATTACGCAAGATTCAGTTAATCCAATTTGATATTTCTGCGAACAGTTATTTCATGTGCTTACAGGCTGGAAACTAATAATAAATTTAAACTGGATTTTTTTTTTTTTTTTTTTTTTATAAGTACTATTATTAGAGATCTTAATAATATAATATTTCTAGCTTCTTTTTAAATTCCTTTTTATCCTAAACAGAATTTCTCTTTTCAGCTTATTGAAGAAAAGATCATGATGAAGTCTAGTCAAGAGGAAGTATAACTTTTCCTGTTTTCCAACTTTAAAAATAAAGTTTGGTTTTAATCATTCAAACTATCTTGCATGACTCATTTCATTACAGATACATAACTCGTAACAGATATACATCACTGGAAAATAAATCATACGATAATAGAGGGACTAAACGAACGTTATTTATCGTTCATGAGCCAAGAGGTTATTTTTCCGGCGGTGTAAATTTAGTTATGGGGATAATAAATCCCTCATTCTTTTATTATTATCCCCTTAACTTAATTTACGCCGCCGGAAAAATAGCTTCTTGGCTCTTGAACGTAGTAATAATAATATATATGGGTACACGCTCTGGCAATTCGTTAGTGGGGGTATATTCGGTTCACTCAAACTTTGGTATTCCAGGTCTACCTACTCACTGATGAGACCTCAATAAAGGTCGAAATCGGTCTGGGTAGTGACCTCTCCTCATAATGTAAAACAGTAATACATCTCCTAGGAGCTGCGTTTTACATTATGAGAAAATATTAAGGATAGTGAAGGAACTTGCTCCACCTTTGCAACGAGTTGCCCTAGTGTTGTACTACCCAGGTGATCACTTACTCCTCGACTCGCCGATAGTTCTTCGGCATGAAACTCTTTGAATTCGATAGATTTCGATCTCCGAGTTTCGTATCTGGCTTTAAATAAAATAACGAGAGATTTATTATCCCCTTAACTTGAACGTTATTTATATTCCACTTTTCAAAAGAGCTTTTGGACAAAAACTAAATTTCATTAATATAAAATGAACAAGAAACGCTACTGAGGGTTACTAGTAGGAAAATGCTTAAATCATGTAAAAATGAATACAGCAATGTTCTTTCTTATAATGGAAGTTTATTTAGCTGGTTATTAATTTAATATGCTGTTTTAGGTGATTAAGTGAGTTGTAAATCGTCTTTTTAGCATTTTGAGATCCACAAAATACTTGGAGAGTACTTTTCTTTCTTTTTTTTTTTCTGCGTCTATTTAATCGATTTTTCACTTCAAATTTTGAGTTGCTTAAATAAATGAAATGACTGGGAAATATCAAAAAGGAAAATAATAAGTGTATATTAAATTATTAATAATCTTTTAATGGCATAATAGGAAACAAGATTATAATTCTGCTGGATTAGTTGATTGAGTGGTTAGTGTATTCACTCTAGTGAATTAGCTGCAGGTTCGAATCTACTATGGGATGGAAGCTTAAGAATGGATTTTTGTAGTAAATGGATTATCTGAGAATCCATTATTAGAGTTCCAGATTATCTCATTCTTAGCCTGCCAGAAGGAGATATCCTAGGTTCCATGTTTTTTTTTTTTTTTTTTTTTTTTTTTTTTTTTTTTTTTTTTTTTAACTTAGTTCTGGAATACATTATCCAAGCGTTTGTAAGAGATGCTTAAAGGTATTGTAAAAAAAAAAATCTCTTTGGACTACATCATATGTTGATGATGCCGAGAAATAAGCAGAAGGAATATTTACATTTGTACAAAACATAGAACATTAATAAAGTTGATTACGGAAAGACTGAAACAAGTGTGAAAACTGGGAATATATGGAAGTATTTTTAGGAGTAATGATTACAAGCTAATCAAATAGTATGTTAGAAGTGTAGAATAAAGAAAAATCAGATCCTTTTCTCATCGGATCCAGGTCAAAATATATACATAAGAAAAGTAAGTTACGAATAAAAAAAATCGACAATTTTTCAGATTGTTACACACTGATAATCAGGATATTTGCACGTAGAATAGAGGATTTGATGCTTTTCAAAGGTAAATATTAGAATATTTCTCCCATTCAATGATAACGAAGGAACAAACACAGCCATAATTTAAACATATGTTACCTGATTCATACTATAAGTCAGTACTGTAACACCATATTGCAATGTTCAAGTTAGAGAGAAGGTTTTGGATAAATAGTGATGTAGGCGATGAATCCAGAAGGCTAAGACACGATTTGGGCTATTCAGTCATAGGAAGAAGAATATGGTCCCCCCACCACACACCACATACACACAGCAGCAATATAAACATGTACGATACGTTTGCCAGCTTTGGCGAGTGTGATTTACATGCAAATGACTTCTGTATAAATGAAAAAAAAACAACATCAACTAAAATAGTATTATAAGGAAGCATAAAAACACAATGTGTAAAGGCTAAATTCTTTGTAAAAAAAATAAAAGATGAGGCCGAGGAGTTAAAATGTGGTCGAAGTACTTATGGATGGATCATCAATTAAGGATCATTTGAAACAACTGGTGTCTGAAATATACCCCCCCCCCTCACATGAGAATTTCATGTGAGGGGGGGGGTATATTCAGGCTGTTTCTTTTCTCTCCTTCTCCCCACACAAATTTCCTTATTTAGCATAAAAAATAACTCTGACAAGAAAAGAGAAGTGCGTCAGTTGTATAGAGATTTCGATGCCGTGGCCGAAGAAATAAGTATTTATTAAATTGGAATATTCGCAGTTAGTGTAACACGCATGATTTCATTCTTTCGTCGGTACTGAAGATGTTTCATTTTGATAGCATGTTTATAATTACATTTCGAGATTCTAGTGTAGGAGCTGAAGGTTCCGCGCTGTTTCTTTTAAAATCCAGCTGATTAAAAATTATTGACGAAGTTTTAAGAGTCGGCAAGACACTTACATAGACTGGTTCTTTCTCAGTTTAAGTTTCTGAAACACTGATCAGTTTTATGGAAGCCGAAGTAGGTAATCAGAGTAGTTTTTGTTATATTACATTCAAAAAATCCCGCAAGATTTGTTAAAGTTCTCTATGTTTATTTGTGATAATACTGATTTTATGAACTTCGTAATGTATACAATTTCAATACAATACGTCTAGCCAAGAAGTGTCAAAAAAAAAAAAAATGACGGTACACTCAAAGTGTCCTGACATTTTTTTTTTAAACGCCAAGGTTCCTCGTACTCGGTTGAGTATGCTCTGCGTTACTTCCAAGGTACCAAAGGCTAATTTGATTTTGATACCTCTAGATTGCTATGTTTCATAAACCGGCTATGATCGTAAACCAGCCAACTAAAGCATTTTATTTAATATTGTTTATCTAGAGAACGTTATAAAGTTTTTCATTCATTCCCCACTTATAAATGACATGCGTTATTTCATTTATATCAAAAGATAGACTGCGACATCTAGCAAACGATATATAAATTGTCAGCTCTTTATTCTTTTTAGCGCACACACACGCACACAGCTTATAATGCTTATACAATTTCACCTGCGATATTTTCAATCTGAGTTATGAATTAGTGAATGCCTTTCTCAACCTCGCTTGAAATCATTGAAACTACACACTTTTAATGCATCTTGCAGCACAATCCTCCTCTTTATCGAACCTGTTGGTGTTGCCTTCACATCCACTGTAGATGAACTTCATGCAGGTGCCTGTCGTGAAGTTGAAGTAGTACCTGTGTACCGTAGCTTCACATGGTCCTGCATCTGGTAGCAATCCACAAGGATCCGTTTCACCTGTAAGAATTCCATTTTACGCTTTGTCAGTTCTTGCTAGAAGTAATGAATCTTTTGAAATTCTGATTTCAATTTCAGACTATTTCTATCAAAACAAACAGAAATATTAAAAAAAAAAAACAATTTAATTTTAAATACTTCGTTTAGGACTTCACTTGAAATGTTTAAAATATCTGAAATTAATCGGTTAGAGTTTTGGATTTCTATCTACAAACCATTATTGAAATGTTTCAGTTCTATAAGGGAATAAATTTTACTCTTAAACTTTTTCTCGCATATTGTTGAAGATAATTTGCACTCACATTTTCTCTGGCATTCTTTCAACGTTTCGAAGTTGTTGCCGTTTCCTCGACAACCTCCGTAGCCGAATGTTTTGCAAGAATCAGTCGTATGGTCATGATAATAGCGATAAGTTAATTCCTTACAAGGACCAACTTCCATCTGCATTGTGCATATATCGGCATTAACTGAAACAGAAGAAATCAAGCTTAAAATGTCACATTTTAAAGTAAAATTTTCATGACTTATTTTATTATCAGATTGAATAACTTAAAGATAAAAAAAAGACACAACAACCTTCAGTACTTCTATGTGACACTAAGTATCCTTCAGACAAACATGCAGTTATACCTAAAAGTTACTGTATTGTTAATTTTAGATATTTTACATATGAATCCGAGAAAGAGAGTTCTTACCATCACACTGAGTGCGGCATTCGTCCTCAGTGAAGAAATTGTTTTCATTTCCTCCGCATCCACTGTATGTGAACTCCTGACAGGTGTTTGCATTGTTGTTATAATAATATCGTGTTATACTATCTGTACAGTTACCATAACTCGGTTCCAAATGCCATTTTTCATATACACCTGCAAATAATAATTACAATATAAATTGATGAACATATTTTATAATAGAATATAAAATATGCTCATTAATTTCTAAAAAGAATAAACAGGTTTCTAAGAAAATAATATGGAGTAATCACCAACAGAATAATATGGAGTAATCACCAACAGAATAATATTAGAGTTCACGTTCACAATTAGTCTAGAAACATTCTAGATAAAATATATCTGAAAAGATATGTATTAATCTCTCGTTTAATAGTTCTAAGTGTCAAATGAAGCATTTAGAATTTTTCATCTATCGAATTTGTCATTTAATTTAACCCATTCTTACAATTTTGATACAGTACATACAATATATGATACTTCTGTGAAAGTAATGGGAATGCGATTTTAATATTGAATAATTAAAGATCTGAAGACTAGTTTACAACATTCATTACATTTCATAGCTTGTTGATTGATATAGATAAATTTTGTTTCAAAACTGTTTGCTTAAAGGTGAACTGAATTGTTGAATTACTGATGATAATGCTGCGATTAGAAGAACGTATACGATTTCATAGACTTACTGTATTAAAGTTTAATACAGAATAATTCCAAGTGTCTTATGAAGTATTCGAATGTAGAAATCATATCAAAGGGTACCTAGAATTGGAAGTTTCCAAGCTCCCGCCTAAACGTTTGTAATTCAAAAAAAAAAATTCTGTAAATGCACATCTGTAATATAATATATGAAATTATTTTTAAATGTTTCCTTCCAAATTTTTAGCGTAAATATACACTAAAAATGCTGAAGTCCGGGTAGGACTCTAGAAAGAAAATTCTAGGAAACTTGTATATTAACACAGATAGCCTATCCGGGTGGGGGTGGAAGGCAGTATATATGAGGACAAATCTAAATTTCATTTTTATGTTATAGAATGAAAAGTATGTTCAGCATTTTTAATAATTTTCGAAAAAGTTTTTATTCTTAATTGACATCTCATGATTAAAAAAAAACGTTTTATAGGGTAGGAAGAAGAGGTCCTTTTTAAATGGATGTATATATCTGTGTCAGTAGTGCGCTGAATTAAAAGAATTAAATCCTACAACACCTTTGACTTCTAAAAGGAGTAAGCGGAGCTCTTCTGTTTTCTTTAATGCTCTTTCAAACATCTTATTCTCAGTTTTCATATCATGTTTATCATCTATGATTTCTTTTACGTTATTTCTCAGCATTTTTAATAGATCACAGAATATTTTGTCACCTTCAGGATATTTATCTTTTATATTCTGACAAGTATCCCGTAATTTGTGTTTAACTACTCTACATAAAGCATGTAGCTTCGTTGTCTTACATTTTCTCTATATTCTCTCGAAGCAACGGCTTTATTTATTTGCCAGGACTCTTTCTTTGTATAATTCGTTCTTTTACATTCCTGTCCAACTTTCTGAAAAGAAAGTCCATTAGGGAGATGTGAGTTTTCTGTCCTTGCAAACAAATTAATCGCATAGCTCTATGACTGAATTAATCAACGTTTTCTGCGCAATATACCAATGACTCTTTAAATTTCTTTCTTGTTTTCAAATTTTTTTTCTGAATTATATTTATATATTTGGGTCTGCAATTTACCTCTGAAAGCTACTTGACTTTCTCAAAATTAAATGGGGGAGCCTTCCTATTTCAAACCTTCTGTTTGTTCTTTTGTCATTACCAACAAAAATATAGCAATCTTGACAATAACATAGTTGGCGAGACATTTTTAATTCTCTTGTCTTCTCTTCATGTGAATTTGTTAAAATATTTATAATGTATCTGAGTTAAATCTTTATATCTGAGCAAAAATCCAACAGATATCTAACATCATTATTAGCTTTACTCTTTTGTCCATATTTTCTCCCAGACGTTTGTTACATATTCCTGTTACGTCTCCTACTCTGTTTGTTTTAAGTCTATGACAAGGACCAGCTTTTCCTTTTTCATTTTTGTCAACTATTCCTCCACTTCTTTCTTAGTAGAAAGAAGTGGAGGAATTTCTTCCTTTTGTAGTACCACAGACCCACACAAAGTTTTATTGCCCAGTTCCTCGTTTTAATGTTTGCCCATCTTTCTCTTTCTCTCTTTATGTACGAGGGATGTCCAAAAAAGTAAGTTCTGTCAGAGAAACAAAAATATACTTACAAAAAAAAAAAAAAATATTTGAAATTAAAGTAGACATCTTTCACTACTTTTCTACATAATTTCCGCCATTGTTCAGGCACTTATCATAACGGGGCACCAAGAATTGTATACCTTCGTCGTAGAGGGTTGCCGCCTGTGACGCAAACCACGTATCGACTGCTTCTTTGACCTCGTCGTCGTCTTGAAACTGCCGGCCACCAAGGAAAGGTTTCAGATGTTTGAACAGGTGAAAGTCGCTTGGCGCGAGGTCAGGACGCTTTCATTTTTAATTCTCTATGGAGGAGCATCGTGCACACTTGTCCTTCCTTCATTAAAAAGTCTTACCCATCTTCGTACTATTGTATCACTCATTCCGTGTTCTCCATAAACCTCAATAATTTGCGATGAATTTCAGCTGCTTTCACATTCCTCGTATTCAAGAAACCGATCACTGAACTAATTTCACATGCGGCGGGCGATTCGATTTTCTTAGGCCACACCAAAAAGCGTACGCACTGCGAGAATGTCTGAAAACGGCGCCAACGCCTTGCTAACGAATCAACAAATTCAGCACGCATGCGCACCATTACGATCGCAGAACTGCAGTGAAAATATTTAAAAACGGAACTTACTTAAACGGAAATATTTAAAAACGGAATTTATATATATATATATATATATATATATATATATATAAATTCCGTTGTGCGCAGATTTGGTCTCCCAAGTTCCAAGGGGATGAAGAAGCTGCGGAAAGGCGTGCAAAGACGAGTTACAAAGATTATCTCCGGATTATGGGATTTAGAATATGAGGACAGATTGCGAGTATGTGGATTGCAGACTCTAGTTAACAGGAGAAAGAGGGATGATATGATAGAGGTCTATAAACTTTTGAATGGGTGTTATAGGATTTCAACTGATGAAATTTTTCGTTATATGGAAGGTGGGGAGAGAACACGGGGACATCGATGGAAGTTAAGTTTGTTCACAGTCAAGAAAGGGGTAAGAGCTAGGTTTTTCTCCCAAGAGAGCAGTGAGTGAGCGAAATAATTTGCCCTTAGGGGTAGTGAATGCATCTAGTGTGAATGAATTTAAGGGAAGGTATGATACTGGTTTGACTCCCTGGCTGTGTCAGATAATAATAATAATAATAATAATAATAATAATAATAATAATAATAATAATAATAATAATAATAATAATAATAATAATAATATTAATAATAACAACAACAATAATATATATTATATATATATAATATAAATATAATATAAATAACAACAAGAACAACAACAACAATAATAATAATATATATATATATACTTAAAATTGCAGGTTATTGTAGAAGATTATCTTCATGTTGTAGTAAATACTATAGCTACTTCTTCCTTTCTCGGATAATTATTTGTCTGTCTGTAATATCTCGTAGTTGTTATTTAGAAGAACCTACCCGTTCTTTCTTCTTTCGGGAACATCATTCAGGTCTAGTACTTCTCTAATTCTCTTTCCAATTCAACTTCTTTTCAATTGGTGCTTCCAATGCTAATGACGGCTATTTTATATTCTGCCAATGTTGAGTTTAAGTTCATCCAGTAGCTGACTTTTCATCATTCTCTCTAATTTTCTGACAAAAAAAAAAATAATAATAATAAACATGAGCCTTTGTTTAACGAGGTGATGCCACAACCATGATATTTCATTTTGTTTTGCAATTTGGTAGACTTAATGCAATTTGGTAGACTGAATCTTAACTTCACAATCCATCGTTCAGTATCGAAGTAGATGCCTAGATATGGGGTATTCCAGGAGAGGGTGAGGATGGGACTGTAAGTCAAATCCTCGGTTCTCAGTGTTCCTTAATAGGATAGTGAAAGTCTCCTCCCGGTTTTCTAACATTCGCCCATATGCAACCCATTAAGTGGGTGTGCTCAGGGTTGTATAATCTGAAAATCCTACTATTCAGACTGAAATGGAATTTTGTCAATCACTTAAGGCTTCCAGTATGCTTCACATCGAAATATGAAATTTATCTACAAAGTCTCCTTCTTCTTCCCTTCACATATTATGCCTAGTGGCCTGTTATGGAGCTGTCTTAGCCCTTCTAAGCCGTACCCGTTCGGAGGATAAGGTGGCTAGCCCTATATTTCCCGGTGTGTTCTATGTCTGTAGATGCGTGTGATCATTGGGCCGGTTTGCCTGCTTGGTAGATTAAACCCCAGATAAACTGGAGAGAAAAACCTGCACTCCACGCCCAAGACCGGCTAATCTGGCTATGTCTGAGAAAGATCCTTAAGCTTCTCACTTCAGCGAAGGGAATCGAATCCTTTACCAGGTATAATGGTTGCGAAGCGCATAGCCACTCGGCTAACAGCGCGGACATCTAAAAAGTAAAGACATTAATAAAAATTCATTTTCAACGCTTAAAATTTGTTTTGATATTACCTTGAATGAAAGCAGGGCAGAAGGCGATAATGTAAAGGATCCCATAGAAATTCATAACTTTTACTTATTTTGATAATATCCACGATGGAAAAATGTCAAATTTATGGGCATAATCTACAACTGTAGGTTGTTGTCTTCTTGTAAGTCTGTAAAGAAATAATCAATTATTTGCCAGATGTTCAGTCATCTTAATTTTTGAAGAACAATGCCTATGAATTTATGTTTATAATTAAACTAAGAAAAGAACACATTACTTAGAAATAAAATTAAAAGTTCATCTTAACATTTTCAGGATATAATTTTAATCTGGGCTTAAATTTATTAATTATAAAGCATTGAAGTAGTTTGTAAAAGTATTTTTAAAATATTCTATCGAAGTTACACTCAAGAAGTTTCAATTGATTGCATTCCTTTATCATTAACAGAAGGATAATTTTCTTATCTCATTTTCAGTTGAATACCAATGCTGATTCAGGACGTGTGCATAGAGAAGACCCCCAGTGTTTAGAGAGAGAGATTTTTACCATAGAAAAATTTTATTAAGCAAAAGCATCTTGCAGACTCTTCTTCCATATTTGCAGAAGGGAAAAATAAATAAAATGAATAAAATGAGTGAGACGCGTGAAATGGCTATGCGCGCGCATGAAATCACAGTGCCGCTGCGAGGACCTGTAAGCTCCTACAACCGAGCAAGCCAAGGTAGCTTTGACTAGACGAGCAAGCATCGGCCTTCGATACACAACGCAAAGCTCAATTATTGCCGCGCAAACTTAAGACGTCTTCTGTCTACTAAAATAAAAGCCTAAATGGAATGCTTATAAATGCATGCATTTATTAACAAATAAATAGTACTTCTTTCTCAATTAATGAGCTTATGCAGCAAGCATGGAGAATTCGCCACTGGATATGGCATATGGTACAGTCTGGAAAATCTTAAGGAAAATGCTTCACTTCTATCCGTATAAATTCAGTCGTGTGCAAGTACTAACTACCGCAGATAAGCGCATGAACCTCGCGCTAATTCTTGCCCGAATGGAGGTCGACAATAACTGACCTTGGGAATATCCTGGGGTGATGAGGCTTATTTTTATCTGAATGGATCAGTCAACACTCACAACTGCAGAATTTGCGCATCTGAACATCTCCAAGCGATCCAGCAAGTACCACTGCATTCTCCAAAAGTAACCATGTGGTAAGAGCTAATTTCATAATAGGACCATACTTTTTTGTTATCATTCCATTTTATCTGCCTTTAATCCTCCACCAGCCAGGAAATATATATATATATATATATACACACGTCCTAGCCGGTTGGAGGGTTACGTCCAGCTAAATTTGGATACCATTCAATACACCTGTTGAAAGAACATGGATAAGAAGTGCAATTTGGCTGTTCTGTCCTTTGGAATAGTGCGATAATCCTTCACGCTGTAAAGAACACTTAAACAGATAACGTGATGGAACGGTTCTCGTAAAGCTGAGTCTCAGTTCTCAATAACAAGGAACGCATTTCCTTGTTTTATGCTGGGCAACTGGACTCTTAGTTATATTAGAGCAGTGTTTCTCAAAGTGTGATATGCTTACCCCTGGGGGTACGCAAAAGGGCGTTAGGGGGGTAAGTGCCAATTTTTGGCTATGCATAATTAAAGGAGTCATTATATTTTTCAACAAAGAGTGCAATTAGAGACAACCGGAATAAAATGGCACTAACTAATGAATCACATCCCCCTCTCCAACAGAAACTGCTGTATAGACCAAGCAAAACCATATGTTGCCGGTGGAACATATGGTTTTGCTTGACACCACCCCCGTCGTTAACGTGTTGAAACTAAGAAATATATAGCGAATGTGTTTCAGATATTATGGAATTCGGTTGAAGGGAATCAGCATTTCAAACTGAACTGTTGAAATGCTAATTTGTCTTTGGTTCGCGCGATCTTTTGTTAATACCGCACCAATCATATGCAGTTCTTCGCTGCTCTACTTATTTCAAGTCTTGTAAATTGCTGATAATTTTTGCTTGAAATAATGGGAAAGAAGATGATGCTATTTGGGTTTTGGGTAGATAACTTTGAGGATGCACACAAAGAAACTGTTCTCGATGCCAAAAGTAGTGATAGCGAGTAGGAACGTTTGGTAAGTCGCACCATTTTCAGTTTTTTCTTAAAACTTTAGTTTCCGAAAATTCCCACACGTATCTCGCAATACGATTTTTTAGCTTTAATTTTGGGAAAAAAGTTACAGTTATATTCGAGTAAATACAGTATTTTTTTTTAGCTTTCAAATTCTTACGTATGGATCATTGGTTAAAGATTGGATTTATAAAACCCCCAAAAGAGAGCAATATAGTAAATACAAGTAGCTGCAAGCAACAAGTAAACGTTGATATTGCATCTGGATCAAATGAAATTGATAAGAGTGTGTCGTCTGACATCTCTAGAAAACCAAAATTTAAAAATAAATCATATTTTTTTGTTTACATGAACATATAAATTTAAATACAATAGATATTTAATTTTAATTAATATTTTAAATTAATTTTAATCAATATTTTAAATTAATTTAATTAATATTTCCGCTACAATAAAGTTCGACAGATTGAACAATACTATTGCCTCATTTCTTTTCTCCTGTGGGAGAAAAACGATAAAATATCACTTGTATAATTATAGCAGATTTCTATTGGCAAAAATGGTAAGAAAATAATCATTTGCGCTTTCATTTCAAAACACAAAGAAAGAACATTGTAAATTCACTCACTGAAAAAGAAAATACTACATATTTTTCTTCTGTTATTATATGTTTTTTTGCTGTAGTAGAAACAAGGAATTACTGCACATATTTCTTTTGTCAGTACAAGAGTGCAAAAATCTGTAAATTGATTACATTATAGCTGATAGAGAATTCATGCCAAAAAAAATATTTATGTAAGAGTTCTAACATCAGCAGATATAACGAC
Source organism: Typopeltis vanoorti (assembly GCF_054136105.1). Classification (NCBI taxonomy): domain Eukaryota; kingdom Metazoa; phylum Arthropoda; class Arachnida; order Uropygi; family Thelyphonidae; genus Typopeltis; species Typopeltis vanoorti. Next base: position 41,012,757 of record NC_143555.1, read on the forward strand.
ATTTTCTTCTAGTTTAGATACGTGACATTATTGAACTTTTGCTACTATTTTACACTAAACTGCATGAGCATGTTCCCGAAGTGATTTAAGTTTGCAACAATTGCCTGCAGACTGAATAAATCTAAAATCCTTCTCCCCCCCTCAACCCCAAAAATAAATGATTATGTAACAGATAAGCACCTTTTCTCTTAAAAAATCAAATCCATTTTTCAAGATAATTGTCTGAAATAATTTAAAAGTTTTCGATAATAAAAGTGAAACTGATCACTGTAAATAAATAAATCATTTTTGCATAAATACTACATCAGCCTATAAAAGAAATGTCAGTTTTTCTGTTAGGATGTCTGAACAACTGAAAACGAAACAAGATATTCTTGCTTGAGGCAATTTAGTGTGACTTCTGGGCAGTCACACTAAACTTTCTCTCTTGTGTTCAGCTAAGAGGATTATTGTTCAGCATTTCTAAGACGTATTTCAGAAATAGCAACCAGCAGCAGTAGAAGTAACAATATTTAGAATTAAAAAAAAGAAACAAAAATAACACAACTGAAAATTTTTTTTTGTGTGGCATGCGTAAGCAGTTTTACATATTGAAAATATTGCATGGTATTTCTAAATCTTAGAATAATTTCAACAGGCCGCTGAACAGCTGATTTCAGATGCAAAGAAATAGTACAGAATTAGAAACTTCGAATAGACAAAAATATTATTGCTTTTTTTCTTTGTCAAAACGGTAAACTGAAATAAGAGATTTTCAATACTGTCTGAAAGCTTTCAAACCAGTAGAAACTTAAAGTAGTTATCTAACTGGGTTCCAGGAGAAGAGAAAGGGGGTTAGGAGGAATTGCAGTAACAAATCTTAAAAATGAGCATAAATTTTCAATCACTCCATAAAGGATATCCTTCCTATTATATTTTCAAAATATCTACAGTGGTTGAGCACTGGATATTATAGTAAGGTGCATTCTACAAAAAAAAAAAAAAAAAAAAAAAACGGTTGCAGTTTTAAGCAAAAGAAGATGGCGAAGGCTCTGATAAAATACCATTGGATATAAATTTTTTGTGAAACTCGTTTTATTTTTGGAAAGAGACACAATAAATAAATTGTGCAGCAAAAAAATAAAAAATAAAAAACGATCAATATCCTAATACAGTAAAGGAAATTCCAAGTAACAAAATACAGCAATCCTTTGATTAATGTGCCTAATGCGTTCTTTAAAGCAGTCGCATTAATCGAAAACGCACTAATTGAATATAATAACCTATGGGAAAAAGTATAATTTGTTCCCCAAATTTCTTTTTTGACCCTTAAATTTTTTTAAAATAAATTATTAGGGTACGTCTCAGGGACTAGTTAAAGAAAAACCATCAAGCTAAAAGTCAATAAAACATATTCAGGATATAAATTTATTATTTTACTTATAAACAAAGAATTGAGCTAACGTAGGTTAGCGGACATTTTGTTTCTTTTTTTCATTCAGCTGACAAGGTATGACCCTATTTGCCTCTTCTACTATTTCTGCAAGTTTACTGATTCTCTCTTCATTAGGGTCAGCCTCTAAGCATTGGCGCTTAAAAACTTCTACAGTACGAAAAATATTTGCAAATTGTATCTGTGAAATCTCTTTGGGCTTGGCAGCGATTAAATTTTCTTCAGGATCTTCCCACTCTACATCTAAATTTAGCAGTTCCGAACCATCCAATTTCTCAGAATGAGATTTAATTAACTTAGATTCATTTGAAAAGCCTCTAAAATCATTTGCACCATGTGGAAGAATGTGCTACCACACGACTCACGTGTTAATAGCAATAATTTCATTCGACTTTGGGACATTACAACCAGGCTGAGATTTATTTGATTTGGCCAGAAAAAGTCTCGGAAAGTATTCACTTCCAAAAAGACCGGTTTCATCGACCCTATTCTTCAAAATCTCTAGACAATTTGCGGCCACCTTCTTATCTGCACTTTCAGCTTCGCCTGTGATTAGAACATTATGTATGCTGTTTCTCTTTTTGAAAGGCTCAAACCACTCAAAAGCGAAGAATTCCACTAGCGTGGAATTCTTCGCTTCCATTATTGATAGCCCTTTCTTTCAAGTTTGCAAAGAGACTTAATGCTTTTGATTTAATAAGGTCAGTGCTTAGGATTATCCGTTTTTGGTTACAATCTTCGATCCATGTAGATAGAAGTCTATAATTCAATCATTATAATACTTTGATTTCGAGTACACGCATGATGTACTCGAAGCAGCCTTACTTTTCTCTTTGTATTCAGCATCTTTGATTAAAATTGCTCATATAGTTGATTCACCCATTTAGTATTCTTGTCCTATCTTGTCTCTGAATTTTCCTTGTTCATTTTCTTTATTATTTCAAGTTTTTTTTCCCAACGAAATTACTTTTCGATCATTTTCACACTTCCACATTTTTGCTCACTAATTCTTTTACTCAACATGAAAGATTGCGAAAATACTTTAAAATAAAAAAAAGTAAGGAAAACAACTGCAAAGCAGGCACGAGATATGATCAGCAAAATGCTATGTAATTAGCAGACGACATAAATTTTGGAGGTAAATTTGGAACAGAGTGTACATGGAAATAATGTAGTATGCCATAAAGAATAATTGTAAAATGTTTTAAATCGGTAACTAAATTATTTCATTCAGGTGAGCGATTTTAAAATAGTTAGCCATAAAAACAGTACATATAGAAAATGTTTAAAATCCGTAACATTTATTTTTAAGATGTATATAAGCGCACTGTTCGAATTTTAGAAGCGCGCTAATCGATTTTGGGTACAGAAAAAAAAGACGCACTAATCGAAACGCACTAATTGGGGACGCATTAATCAAGGGATTGCTGTACATGCAAAATGAAGTGACACAAAAGTCGTTCCACCACAGTTAATCCGGTAATGGGTCTAAAATCGCCGTTAAGGGATTAACGGAGGCGGAGGGTAAATACTTGATAAAAGGTAGAACAGGGATGAAGTTTTGATCCATGAAAAATTCTGGGGGTGGTGTGACTATTTCATCCACATAGGCTAGTAGGAGGGTTAAGCTGTAGTTGATGGTAAAATCCACGATGTTGTCCATTTTTCTAATTCGTATTTAATGTCACTGTGATAGTTTAGATACATACTTGCAGGAAAAGTTTTATTCCTCTGTACATAATTTCAATAAGCACGGTGTCCTCGTTGCTGTGCTGAGAAATTAATATTGCCTCGACTTCAGGGTTGACAACAAGTATTGCAGAGTTTTAGATCCTTTTGAAAATATTTTATAATTACTTGGAAAGCCGTGAGTGCGTGCGTGCGTGCGTGCGTGTGTGTGTGTGCGTGTGTGTGTGTGTGTGTACGCGCGCGTGTTTGTGTTTGTGTGCGCGTCAGTGCGTGTGTGTGTGTGTATATGAAAGCTATGCTTTCATATACAGATAAGCTTAATAAATAAGCTTTGAGGATGAAAGCTGAGAAATGATATCACAACCAAAATGAACGAAAAATAAATTTTTAAAAATCCATATATTACATGTAAGTACAGTAGATGCAGTGCGTAAATAACGTAATTGAAAATTGTAAATGTATATAACTCATGTAGTTCAGTGGTGTGTGTTTGCACACCATTGCGCTTGACAGCACGAAGGAAGACTTCTTGGTTTCGAATCTAGTCGACGACTAGAGGAAAATTTTCTAAGCCTTCTTTCGACCGGTTCCCGAGTTAATCGATCTCTGGCATGGCAAGTGGGTTTTTTCTCCCGGAAACTCGGGTTTTTCGTCCAGTGAACTCAAGAAAATCGACCGTAGAACCCACACTATTTCAGAGATTAAATATATTTTGTTAGGGTTAGGAACCACGAGATGGAGGCACTTGTTGAGGCATCTCTCTTCTTCACTGCGTGCTGCTTAATTAGTGATAGCTTTGGGCCAGTTATCTCTTGCATACCAGTGGAGATTATTCAACCGCAGAAACAATAAATTACGAACTACAGTAACTATTATTAAAACATACAGAAAAAAAAGAAAATAAAAATCTGAACGAATTTGATTGTTACAAAAAATTGAATAAATAAATAAACAGAACTAAACCTGTTGTAAATATGTAACTACAATATGTAATCATAATTTTAATAATAAAAAAGGAATGAATTTTAAAAAAAATGTAATCAATGTATGTATCAGATGTAATCAAATGTACTCGTATGTAATGTATGTATGTATGTATGTATGTATGTAATGAAGTTTCACATGTAATTTAAATATGTAATCATAATTCTAAGGAAAAAAAATTTATATGTAATTTAGCTGAGAAATAATAAAATGGAAAAATAAATATATATTACATTAATATTTATACATACACACACACACACACACACACACACACACACATATATATATATATATATATTCATTTTTAATATAAACTGACTAAAAACCCGAGAGTTATAACAAAATGAGATTTATTTGAAAAACGCAACATGTTTCTTCAAGATTGACTTCATCAATATATATATATATATATATATATATATATATATATATATATATATATATATATATATATACATACATATATATATATATAGATACATATATATATATATACATACATATATACATATATATACATACATATATACATATATATATACATATATATATATATATATATATACATACACACACACACACACACATATATATATATATATATATATATATATATATATATATATATATATATAT